>NC_047037.1:95693144-96318144 GCF_011762595.2 Tursiops truncatus
CCTCTGAAGCCTGAACAAGACTATTTTACTAGTTTTCCCAACATCTCTGCAACATAAGTGATTTGGGGGGCAGATCTTCTGCATCAGAGCCTCAGCAAAGCCCTACTGTAATTATCCGTGCTATTTTCTCCAACGTTTTGTTGTCGCTGCCATTTCTAGACCTCATTTTACTATGAAGGCCTTCACAAGCTGACTTCAATTTAACTTTCCAACCAGAAATCCTACTATTTACTCTCAGAGACTCAAAGTTACAACCACACAGAGCAACTGCAATATTCTCTGAATATGGTAACACTTTTCCTGTCGCGTGCATTTTTGCAGACAGTTTACCAGCTTGACCAGCCTTGACTGCTCTTTCTCAGAATCTGCCTGCCAACGCAGGGGAAATGGGTTAGATCCCGGCTCTGGGAAGATCCCACATGCCACGGTGCAACTAAGCCCGTGTGCCACAACTACCGAAGCCCACGCACCTACAGCCTGTGCTCCGCAACAAGAGAAGCCACCACAATGAGAAGCCCGCGCACCGCAACGAAGAATAGCCCCTGTTCACCGCAACTGGAGAAAGTCCGTTTGGAGCAATGAAGACCCAATGCAGTCAAAAATAAATAAATTAAAAAAAAAAATCTTAAACTCTTCCTCCTACATGACTCAGCATAAGCATCTTCTTTTTATTTTTTAGCAGGCTGAACAGACTAAGACAGATGTATTATTTGATCTTATGGCCTGAGAATACATGAGAAGCCTTTCTCTTCTATTTTTAGCTTTATGTAACATATCTGCTTTAATTTTTTTATATTAGTTTCAGGTGTACAACACAGTGACTCGATATTTTAATAGATTACTCCATTTAAAGTTATAAAATATCGACTATATTCCTTGTGCCGTACAATATATCCTTGTAGCTTATTTATTTTATGCATGGTAGTTTGTACCTCTTAATCCTCCATCCCTATCTTGCCCCTCTTCCCTTCCCTCTTCCCCCTGGTAACCACTAGTTTGTTCTCTATATCTGTAAGCCTGTACTGTTTTGTTATATTCATTTGTTTCATACTTTAGATTCCACACATAAGTAATAACACAGAGTATTTCTCATTCTCTATTTCACTAAGCATAATACCCTCCAGGTCCAAACATGTTGTTGCAAATGGCAAAATTTCATTCATTTTTATGGCTGAGTAATATTCCATTGTATATATATCACATCTTCTTTATCCATTCATCTTGATGGATACTTAGGTTGCTTCCATATTTTGGCTATTGTTAATAATAATGCTGCTATGAACATTATGGTGCATGTATCATTAGTGTTTTTTTTAACATCTTTATTGGAGTATGACTGCTTTATAATGTTGTGTTAGTTTCTGTGGTAGAACAAAGTGAATCAGCTCTATGTACACATATATCCCCATATCCCCTCCCTCTTGCATCTCCCTCCCACCCTGCCTATCCCACCCATCTACGTGGTCACAAAGCACCGAGCTGATCTCCCTGTGCGATGGCTTCCCACTAGCTACTTATTTTACATGTGGTAGTGTATATATGGCCATGCCACTCTCTCACTTCGTCCCACCTTACCCTTACCCTTCTCCATGTCCTCAAGTCCATTCTCTATGTCTGTGTCTTTATTCCTGTGTTGCCCTTAGGTTCATCAGAACCATTTTATTTTTTTATTTTATTTTTTAGATTCCATGATATGTGATATGCATACGGTATTTGTTTTTCTCTTTCTGACTTACTTCACTCTGTATGACAGACTCTAGGTCCATCCACTTCACTACAGATAACTCAATTTCATTTTTTTCATGGCTGAGTAATATTCCATTGTATATATGTGCCACATCTTCTTTATCCATTCATCTGTCAGTAGATGCTTAGGATGCTTCCATGTCCTGGCTATTGTAAATAGAGCTGCAGTGAACATTGTGGTACATGACTCTTTTTGAATTATAGTTTTCTCAGGGTATATGCCCAGTAGGTGGGATTGCTGGGGAACATGGTAGTTCTATTTTTAGTTTTCTAAGGCATCTCCATACTGTTCTCCATAGTGACTGTATCAGTTTACATCTCCACCAACAGTGCAAGAGGGTTCCCTTTTTGCCACACCCTCCCCAGCATTAATTGTTTATAGATTTTTTGATGATGGCTATTCTGACCAGTGTGAGGTGATACCTCATTGTAGTTTTGTTTTTGTTTTTTTGCGGTACGCGGGCCTCTCACTGTTGTGGCCTCTCCCATTGCGGAGCACAAGCTCCAGACGTGCAGGCTCAGTGGCCATGTCTCACAGGCCCAGCCACTTCGCGGCATGTGGGATCCTCCCAGACCGGGGCACGAACCCGTGTCCCCTGCATCGGCAGGCGGACTCTCAACCACTGCACCACTAGGGAAGCCCTCAATGTAGTTTTGATTTGCATTTCTCTAGTGATAAGTGATGTTGAGCATCTTTTCATGTGTGTGTTGGCAATCTGTATATCTTGTTTGGAGAAATGTCTATTTAGGTCTTCTGCCCATTTTTGGACTGGGTTATTGTGTTTTTGATATTGAGCTGCATGAGCTGCTTGTACATTTTGGCGATTAATTGTTTGTCAGTTGCTTCATGTGCAAATATTTTCTCCCGTTCTGAGGGTTGCCTTTTCGTCTTGTTTATGGTTTCCTTTGCTGTGCAAAAGCTTTGAAGTTTCATTAGGTCCCATTTGTTTATTTTTGTTTTTATTTCCATTTCTCTAGGAGGTGGGTCAAGAAGGATCTTGCTGTGATTTATGTCATAGAGTGTTCTGCCTATGTTTTCCGCTAAGAGTTTGATAGTTTCTGGCCTTACATTTAGGTCTTTAATCAATTTTGAGCTTATTTTTGTGTATGGTGTTAGGGAGTGTTCTACTTTCATTCTTTTACATGTAGCTGTCCCGTTTTCCCAGCACCACTTATTGAAGAGGCTCTCTTTTCTCCATTGTATATTCTTGCCTCCTTTATCAAAGATAAGGTGACCACATGTGCGCGGGTATACTTCTGGGCTTTCTATCCTGTACCATTGATCTATATTTCTGTTTTTGTGCCAGTACCTTGCTGTCTTGATTACTGTAGCTTTGTAGTATAGTCTGAAGTACAGGAGCCTGATTGCTCTAGTTCCATTTTTCTTTCTCAAGATTGCTTTCACTCTTCGGGGTCTTTTGTGTTTCCATACAAATTGTGAAATTGTTTGCTCCGGTTCTGTGAGAAATGCCACTGGTAGCTTGATAGGGATTGTATTGAATCTGTAGATTGCTTTAGGTAGTATAGTCATTTTCACAGTGTTGATTCTTCCAATTCAAGAACACAGTATATCTCTCCATCTGTTGGTGTCATCTTTAATTTCTTTCATCAGTGTCTTATAGTTTTCTGCATACAGGTCTTTGTCTCCTTAGGTAGGTTTATTCCTAGGTATTTTATTCTTTTTGTTGCAGTGGTAAATGGAAGTATTTCCTTAATTTCTCTTTCGGATTTTTCATCATTAGTGTATAGGAATGCAAGAGATGTTTGTGCATTTATTTTGTATCCTGCTACTCTACCAAATTCATTGATTAGCTCTAGTAGTTTTCTGGTAGCATCTTTAGGATTCTTTATGTATAGTATCATGTCATCTGGAAACAGTGACAGTTTTACTTCTATTTTGATCTGGGTTCCTTTTAATTCTTTTTCTTCTCTGATTGCTGTGGCTAGGACTTCCAAAACTATGCTGAATAATAGTACTGAGAGTGGGCAACCTTGTCTTATTCCTGATCTCAGAGGAAATGGTTTCAGTTTTTCATCATTGAGAAAGATGTTGGCTGTGGGTTTATCATATACGGACTTTATTATGTTGAGCTAGGTTCCCCCTATGCCTACTTTCTGGAGAGTTTTTATTATAAATCAATGTTGAATTTTGTTGAAAGCTTCTTCTGCATCTACTGAGATTATCATATGGTTTTTATCCTTCAATTTGTTACTATGGTGTATCCCATTGATTGATTTCCATATATTGAAGAACCCTTGCATTCCTGGGATAAACCCCACTTGACCATGGTGTATGATCCTTTTAATCTGCTGTTGGATTCTGTTTGCTGGGTTTTTTTTGAGGATTTTTGCATCTATGTTCATCCGAGATATTGGCCTGTAGTTTTCTTTTTTAGTGACATGTTTGTCTGGTTTTGGTTTCAGGGTGAAGGTGGCTGCGTAGAATGAGTTTGGGCAAGTTCCTCCATCTGCTATATTTTGCAAGAGTTTGAGAATGATAGGTGTTAGCTCTTTTCTAAATGTTTGATAGATTTTGCCTGTGAAGCCATCTTGTCCTGGGGTTTTGTTTGTTGGAAGATTTTTAATCACACTCTCAACTTCAGTGCTTGTGATTGGTCTGTTTATATTTTCTATTTCTTCCTGGTTCAGTCTTGGAAGGTTGTGCTTTTCTAAGAATTTGTCCACTTCTTCCAGGTTGTGCATTTTATTGGCATAGAGTTGCTTTTAGTAATCTCTCATGATCCTTTGTATTTTTGCAGTGTCAGTTGTTACTTCTTTTTCATTTCTAATTCTGTTGACTTGAGTCTTCTCCCTTTTTTTCTCGATGAGTGTGGCTATCGGTTTATCAATTTCATTTATCTTCTCAAAGAACCAGCTTTTAGTTTTATTGATCTTTGCTATCATTTCCTTTTCATTTATTTCTGATCTGATATTTATCATTTCTTTTGTTCTGCTGACTTTGGGTTTTTTTTTGTTCTTTCGCTAATTGCTTTAGGTGTAAGGTTAGGTTGTTTACTTGAGATGTTTCTTGTTTCTTGAGGTAGGATTGTATTGATATAAACTTCCCTCTTAGAACTGCTTTTGCTGCATCCCATAGGGTTTGGGTCATCGTGTTTTCACTGTCATTTGTTTCTAGGTATTTTTTGATTTCCTCTTTGATTATCTCAGTGATCTCTTCGTTATTTAGTAGTGTATTGTTTAGCCTCCATGTGTTTGTTTTTTTTACAGTTATTTTTCTTGTCATTGATATCTAGTCTCATAGCATTTTGGTCGGAAAAGATACTTGATACAATTTCAATTTTCTTAAATTTACCAAGGCTAGATTTGTGACCCAAGATATGATCTATTCTGGAGAATGTTCCATGAGCACTTGAGAAGAAAGTGTATTCTGTCGTTTTTGGATGGGATGTCCTATAAATATCAATGAAATCCATCTTGTTTAATGTATCATTTAAAGCTTGTGTTTCCTTATTTTCATTTTGTATGATCTGTCCATTGGTGAAAGTTAAATTTCCATAGTATTGTTGTGTCAGTGTCAGTTCCCCCCCCTTTTTTTTTTTTTTGTGGTACATGGGCCTCTCACCACTGTGGCCTCTCCCGTTGCGGAGCACAGGCTCCGGATGCGCAGGCTCAGCGACCATGGCTCATGGGCCCAGCCTCTCCGTGGCATCTGGGATCTTCCCAGACCAGGGCACGAACCCGTGTCCCCTGCATCAGCAGGCGGACTCTCAACCACTGCGCCACCAGGGAAGCCCTCAATTTCCCCGTTTATGGCTGTTAGCATTTGCCTTATGTATTGAGGTCCTCCTGTGTTGGGTGCATAAATATTTACAATTGTTATGTCTTCTTGGATTGATCCCTTGATCATTATGTAGTGTCCTTCTTTGCCTCTTGTGATCATCTTTATTTTAAAGTCTATTTTGTCTGATATGAGAATTGCTACTCCAGCTTTCTTTTGGTTTCCATTTGCATGGAATATCTTTTTCCCTCCCCTCACTTTCAGTCTGTATGTGTACCTAGGTCTGAAGTGGGTTTCTTGTAGACAGTATGTATCGGTCTTGTTTTTGTATCCATTCAGCCAGTCTGTGTCTTTTATTTGGAGCATTTAATCCATTTATATAAGGTAATTATCGATATGTATGTTCCTATTACCATTTTCTTAATTGTTTTGGGTTTGTTTTTGTAGGTCTTTTCCTTCTCTTGTGTTTCCTGCCTAGAGAAGTTCCTTTAGCATTTGTTGTAAAGCTGGTTTGGTGGTGCTGAATTCTCTTAGCTTTTGCTTGTCTGTAAAGGTTTTAATTTCCCTGTTGAATCTGAATGAGATCCTTGCTGGGTAGAGTAATTTTGGTTGTCAGTTTTTTCCTTTCATCACTTTAAATATTTCTTGCCACTCCCTTCTAGCTTGCAGAGTTTCTGCTGAAAGATCAGCTGTTATCCTTATGGGGATTCCTTTGTACGTTATTTGGTGCTTTTCCCTTGCTTCTTTTAATATTTTTTCTTTGTATTTAATTTTTGATCGTTTGATTAATATATGTATCAGCATGTTTCTCTTTGAGTTTATCATATATGGTACTCTCTGTGGTTCCTGGACTTGATTGCCTGTTTCCTTTCCCATGTTAGGGAAATTCTTGAGTATAATCTCTTCAAATATTTTCTCAGATGCTTTCTTTTTCTCTTTTTCTTCTGGGACCAATATAATTCAAATGTTGGTGCATTTAATGTTGTCCCAGAGGTCTCTGAGACTGTCTTCAGTTGTTTTCATTCTTTTTTCTATATTCTGCTCCCTGGCAGTTGTTTCTACCATTTTATCTTCCAACTCACTTATCCGTTCTTCTGCCTCAGTTATTCTGTTATTGATTACTTCTAGATTTTTTTTTTTTTTTTTTTTTGCAGTATGCGGGCCTCTCACTGCTGTGGCCTCTCCTGTTGCGGAGCACAGGCTCCAGATGCGCAGGCTCAGCGGCCATGGCTCACTGGCCCAGCCGCTCCACGGCATGTGGGATCTTCCCGGACTGGGGCACGAACCCGTGTCCCCTGCATCGGCAGGCAGACTCTCAACCACTGCGCCACCAGGGAAGCCCTAGAGTATTTTTAACTTCAGTAATTGTGTTCATCACTGTTTGTTTGCTCTTTAGTTCTTCTAGATCCTTGTTAACTGTTTCTCGTATTTTCTCCTTTCTGTTTCTGAGATTTTGGATCATCTTTAATATCATTACTCTGAATTCTTTTTCAGGTAGGTTGCCTATTTCGTTTTATTTGATCTTGTAGGTTTTTACCTCACTCCTTTGTCTGTAACATATTTTTTTGTCATTTCATTTTTTTTTTTTTTTTGGGTGGTGCTGTATTCCTGTCTTACTGGTTGTTTGGCCTGAGATGTCCAGTAATGAAGTTTGCAGGCAGTTGGATGGAGCTGGGTCTTGGTGCTGAGGTGAGGACCTCTTGGAGGCCTCACTCCAAATGATATTCCCTGGGGTCTGAGGTTCTCTGTTAATGCAGCGGTTTGGACTTAGAGCTCCCACCACAGGAGCTTGGGCCTGACCTCTGGCCTGGGAACAAAGATCCCACAAGCTTCATGTCATGGAAAAGAAAAAGAAAAGGAAGAAAGAAAGAAAACAAGGAGGAGTACAATATCAAAGTATAAAAAACAAATAGAATTAGAAAGATAAAAATTATATTAGGAAAAATAAAACTAAATTGAAACAATGGTTGCTGGTCATTCCTCCTATCCCTTTAGGTGTCTGTGGTCCCCCTTCAGTGCCTGGTAGATGCCCTAGTTGTGAGGAGATGCAAATTCCACGTCCTCCTAGTATGCCATCTTGACCCCACCCTGAGATTGCATTTTGATGCAAGTCTATCATTAGTGTTTTCATTTTCTTCGGACATATACAGGAGTGGAATTTCTGGATCACATGGTAGTTCTGTTTTTAGTTTTTTGAGGAACTTCCATACTGTTTTCCTTATTGGCTGTATCTTCTTTACCAAGAACTCTTTCCTGACTGCTCACAGCTCCTACAATATTTTATTCCATATAGTGGAAACTTATACTCACTATTATTCAGCTTCCAGGGTATAAATTTCTTTGTTTTAATTTATTATGTTTTAAAATTTTTATTGGAGTAAAGTTGATTTACAATGTTGTCTTACTTTCTGCTGTACAGCAACGTGAACTAACACACCATTGTAAAGCAATTATAGTCCAATAAAGATGTTTAAAAAAAAAGTGTATCAGTTCTACGTATACATATATTAACACTTTTGTAGATTCTTTTTCCACATAGGTCATTACAGAGTATCGAGTAGAGTTCTGGAACTGTTTCTTATTTTACTTTGCATTTTCTGGCAATGAGGTACAATTCTTTTTACTTGGTAGGCATTCAGTAAAGGCCATTAAAAACAGAACTCAAGTATTTTTTTAATGGTAATGTTTTCTATTTAGATACCACTGGTGAAAGATAGTACTTAGGCAGACAGGAAATATCTATCTTCAAAATCTGTTAGTTGTGATTTTGTTTGCATGTATGGTTAACTGTGAGTAGGTGGTTATTTAAACTAGTGTTGCCTTAGTTTCTGTGGTCCCAACAGTAATCACTGAGTCAGAGAAGGACACTGTTATTAATTATAAGACTGAGAAGGTCACGCTGTACAGAATGCCTGCAAATTTCCTTTGTAGAGTCAGAAGCCTATTTCTAGATCTTTATGCCCTATTTCCAGAGTCCTTAAAGTTCTTATTCTCTTACTTTCAGAATTAACACTTCCTTTATTCATGATCTTGGTTAATGATTTTACTCAGTTTCCCAAGTCAGAAACCTGTGTTTCCTCCATTCTCTCTTTTCCTTTATTCTGCTTATAATCCCTGCCTAAGTCTATCAGTTTACTTGAAGTTTAAAAAGAAGATGCAGCAGCTCTTACTTCTTTTTTAAAATTATCATCTTTTCCTTCTTGGAAAGAGTAGAAACTGGTTCCCTACTCATATCCCTCATCCTAATCTGTTTCCCATTCTCGTCTGTTTTTAAAATACTTGAGTATTTAAGCAATGCCAATTCCCCCCCCCCCAAATATTCAATAATACATCTCTGCTATTTGAAAATCTGTTAGATTCAAGTGGCTAAGGTATGGAATTGAAACTCCTTAGATTTGACCTAACCCATCTTGTCAACCTCACCTTCGACTCCTCTCTGTACAGCTCAGTTCCAGGAGCACACCTGATCCTTTAAGGCTCTGTTGGGCTCCTTTGCTTACTGTTCTGTGTTGTTCTTTGCTGTAAAGTTCCTACTCACCCTTCAAGATCCAACAAAATATTAATTCCAGATAAGAAGTTGCTCTGTCTATGGGATTTCTCAGCCCTTTGTTAACGTACCTTCAGTAGTTACTGCCAGGGTGGTTGTGTTAGTGACCAGTGTTCTTGTACTTTTTAATCAATAGAAATTGATAAGAGACCAGATGAGAAATTCAGGCAAGACTGCAGCACGTGGGAGCAAAAACAAGTAACAGATTCCCTTGCTCGCTCCCTGATGGGGGCGAGGCAAGCTGGTCTCTTAAATGGGGTGAGGGTTGGGGTGGGTCCAGGGGTTGGGCTGGAGTGATGGCTTAGGTGGTTGGCCCACCCACTTTGTGGTGCTTTGTACATGCACAGTACCCTGCTTTTGTTCCCGACACCTCAAAAGTGGCAGTTGTGTTTTGGATCTTTTTGTATCTTGTTGTTCATGATTTGCCCCAACTGCACATGCATGCAGTTAATTTTAGTCCATTCTAATTTCTTTGTATTCTGTTACTTGAGGAAATGTTTATCCACATGCAAGCACTGCAGCAAATGGTTTCAGGTCCCAGGTCCCAGCCTGTCTCTGTTATTTATGTTTGTCTTTGTCTTCCCCCGTAAGCCCTATGAGAGCAGGAAATCTAAATTAGTCATGTTTGTAATCCCAGGTATTGCACAGTATCTAATAATGGTAGGGGTACAATTTGATTTTCTTAACTTTGGCTTTAAAATTTCAGCTATATGTTTAAGGGTATAATAAGAACCCTAGAAGCAAGTTAAGAGACCTACCTGAGTTCTAGTCCTGAGTTGGTTATTAACATAGCATCCTGGGTGTTTTATAACTTTCCATTTTCTGCTCTTCCTTTCCCTCTAACCATCCACTCATCCTGATTTAATGAACTTAATCTCAGAGTGAGACATGAGAGGTTCACAGAGTCACAGTTTAGACATGTGATCTTGGAAACATAAGAGGTTCTTGCTATGCACAGTGCACACAAAAAGCCTTTAATTAAACACGTGAAATGTATTAGTCACATGCTCTTGAGAAAACTGAAAAAAAGGGACCCATCCCAGGCCCAGATGTGTCCTTGGAAAGGACTGGGCCAACAACAGACAAGGAGGGGTGAGGGTTTCAGCCATGATTACTCCCATCTGTTGTTCTTTAAAACAAAACCAAAAAAAGTTTCCCAAATGAACACTAGACGTGGGAAAAATTATAAGAAGCTGATATCAAAGCTGGACTAAATATGTAGAAATAGTAGCTTAATATTCCTGAATTTTGAGATGGAAATTTAGATTTTAAATTTTGTGAAAGCCTCAACTGCTTTTTGTTTCTTTTCGTCTTTGACTTCCTTCTTCTTAACTTTGACGCTTCTGTGATGAGTCTAGAACATACCAAATGGTGGATAAACCCACCCCATTGAGCTTAGCTGGATTAGAATTTTTCCACATAAACTGTTGGACATTTTGTACACTGATCCAAACAGGTATGGAGAACAGTGATACCAATTTTCCTTATGAATTTAAGGAGTAGAGAATAACTGTAAGTGGGGAGGACACAGCTGCAGGTATATTGATTTAACTTTAATAATTTAATAAGCCACCATTTAATAAAGAGAGACATGCTACAACCCGGGATAGATTTTATATTATTAGCTACTCTTTCCTTTTCTGGATGACAGAGTTTATGGCAGCATGGTTCCTCCATGACTGTTGGCATTAATTAAATAATTGAATGAACCAACTGAAGTCTCGTAGATATGTTCATGTTATTTTGATGTCTGGAGATTATGAAGGACTGATATACCAAGAATATCTTACACTCTTTGATTTAAATTTTTAATTTGTTGCTGTCCATTACAATATTAGATCCTCCTGTGAATTTATATGTCCTAAGAAGATAGTTCTATCTGTTCTTAACCTTGCTAATGTATTTTCTTTCAAGGCAGTTAATGAAGTGTTTTAGTTTATTTGTTCTACAAAAGTGAAAAAAAAGCATTAAGCTTAAAAGCAAATAATTCTCTTGAGATGCTTTGAACTGTGATTAAATGTGGAATCTTTGAATACTTGTTACCTGTGGAAATTTAAGGATGTAGTATTTTTAAAAATAGCAACTAAATATTGTTTTTTCTTCATGCAATCTCATTTAAAGAACACATATAAGTACAATGTTTCCTTCACTGCTTTTTCCACCAAGCAGTCAAATTGAGAGCCTTCATTCATTACAGCTGTAGATAATCACACTAAAGAGAAAAGCTGTTTCATCAAGTTATGGGAAATGTGAACAACTTAGAGTGCTCTAAAACTGGTTTCTAGGAAGAATCAGGATCATAATTTAACTGTTGAAACAATTTTTTGTTCATGTGTGTTTTTCCTTCCTATTGTAAATCTGAGGAAAATGTGACACAGTTTGCTTTTAACGTGTTCACGTATGTTCCTAGTGGATGTCTTAAATCAAGAGATAAACCTTTGTATTTCCAGGGATAAAAACTTAACACACCTGGCACTCACATAAATGTGCTGAGTGGATCAATAAATGAACCAATGATGCTAGTATTTTATACTCTGCTAGACCAATATACCTTTCCAAATGCCGTCTTAGAGATGTATTCTATAAAGTTTGACAAACTAACTAATAAGGAATGTGCCTCTTCCAGCACCCAACTATAGAATATTTGGGAAAACTTGAAGCAAAAGCAAGTTTTAAATGAATATTAAAAAAAAAAAAAAAAAGAAAGAAGGACATCCCCAGGGAACAAAATAAACAGAAAAACACGTTCAAATGAGAGATAAGCAAAGCTAAACCAGAATGGTCCATGGGTGTATCCTGACTAGATGGACCTAAATGGCTGGGGTTTGACACTTAGAGGGAGGCTTAGATCTGCAGTTACTATGTGTGGAAGGAGCTAGAATTGGGCTGCTCATATAAAGCAAGGAGTCTAAGATGGCTGTGTTGTTCCTAAAACCGGCTCTAGGAAAGCAGGCTGGGGGACTTAGAACAAGAATGAGTACTGTGGACACTGAATAGAAAGTGTCATCCTGGAGAATTCAATACCTCAAGTCCGTATTGGGAACCTACCATGGCATAAGAATGAAGAGACAATAAACAACAAGATGTTACTGTATAGCACAGGGAACTATATTCAATATCCTGTAATGGATAATGGAAAAGAATATGAAAAAGAATCTATAACTGAATCACTTTGCTGTACAGGAGAAATTAACACAACATTGTAAATCAACTATACTTCAATAAAATAGTTTTATAAAAAAGAATGAAGAGACAGTCTAACATACATTTTCCTTCCTTCTCTGGAAAGAATCAGGAATTGGAATGGCATTGCATTTCTTACCAGTAGCCCTGGAATCTAGAAAACAGCAGAGGCATTGTTTTAAAGTTCAGGGGAAAAGATTTGCACCAGGAATTCTATGCCCAGACATGTGTCAAGTATCAGGATAGAATAAAAGACCTCCAAAAGGCAAGCTGTCAAATAATTTACCCTCAACACCCTTTCCCTCATGGTAGTAGAAGTTGAGTACATACTCCACCAAAAGAAAGGAAAAAATAAGAAATGAGAAGCCAAAACACTCAGGCAAAGGAGAATCTCATAGAAGAGAGAAATATCAATAAAAGGAATTCCCAAGATGATAACAAAGGGAAACTTCAGAGTGATAGCTCTTCCTAGAGAGCAAACAGTCTAGTTTTGGACTAAGAACACAGAGATCCTGGTGGAATGTTTCCAGTGAAAACAAAAATCAATGGATAGATCGCCCAGTGTGTTGAGGGGAGTTTTATGTCTCTGGTGGATTATTTGGGTCTAAATTGGTGATAGACACTAGAAAACTAAGGGAGAAAAAAGTCAAGTTATTAATTCAAGTATTAAATATTCCTGAAAAAAAGAGTCACACAAGAAAGGTGAGTTTCATTAAACCTTTAAGCAATGAATGACCTCTAACTTGTACTGTTTCAGAGAATAAAGAGAAAATATTCCAACTAATTTTAAGGTTATTAAATTTTTGATACCTGTAGTAGACAGAATGACCGTCTCCCAAAGATATCCTAATCACAGAACCTGTGAATATGTTACATATTCACAGTATATAACAAAGAGTTAAAGTAGCAGACGAGATTAAGGTTGCAAATCAGCTGAATTTAAAATAGATTACTAGGATTGTCCAGGTGGACCTGATAGAATCACATGGGTCCTTAAAAGTGGAAGAAGTCAGTAAAAAAGGTCAGAGTGTTATGATACAAGAAAGGCTCAACCAGCCATTCCTGGCTTTGAAAATGGAAGGGGACCATGGGCCAAAGAATGTGGATGGCCACTAGAAGCTGGAAAAGGCAAGGAAAATGGGCTCTCCCTTAGAGCCTCCAGAAAGGAGGGCAGTCCTGCTGACACTTTGATTTTAGCCCATTGAGACATGTTTTGGACTCCTGACCTTCAGAACTGCATAAGCTAATGAATTTGTTATTATTTGTTACAGCAGCAATAGGAAACTAATACAATGCCCAAACTGAATAAGGACAGTGCAAAAAAATTTACAGACCAATTTCATTTATGAGCATGAATATAAACATACTAAATGAAATACTAGCCTGAAATCCATTCATCAGTATATGTTAGGATTTCTCCAAGAACATAAGGATAGCTCTATTTCAGCATTTATTTATATAAGGTAGTATATTAACAGATTAAAGAAAATGTGTAATATATATATATATATACTGTAAAAATTAAATATATATAGTTTATATCTATAACATAAGACAACATAAACTATTATCTCAAGTGATACATAAAAAGCATTTGTGATGAATCAATACCCATCCATGATATAGTCTTAGGAAACTAAAAATTATTGGGAACATCCTTATTATTTCTGTGATCTGAATCAAATGTCGTTATGTGAACACCAGTGGAAAAATGTTAGAAGTGTTCCTTTTAACATGAAAAGGATAAGGACCCCTGTCATTGCTTCTTGTCAAAGAAATGAAGTAGGGGATGTAACGATTGGAAAGAAAGAGGCAAATTTTTTGTTATTTGTAATAATGTGAGTATATGCATAGAAAATCCAATAGAACTATGAAACTTTGAAAATTTCAGCATAGTGGCTAAATAAAAAAAATAGGATTCCTGTATTGGTAACAACCAATTTGAAAATATAAAACCCTCCATTTTATTTATTTATTTATTCATCTAGTGAGAATTCATTTTTTTATTACTTTTTAAAATTGGAGTATAGTTGATTTACAATCTTGTATTACTTTCTGCTGTACAGAAAAGGGAATCAGTCATATATATATACATATATCTACTCTCTTCTAGACTCCATTCCCATATAGGTCATTATGGAGCATTGAATAGAGTTCCCTGTGCTATACAGTAGGTTCTCATTAGTTATCTTTTTTTTCCATAAATTTATTTATTTAATTAATTTATTTTTGACTGTGTTGAGTGTTCATCGCAGTGCACGGACTTTCTCTAGTTGTGGAGAGTGGGGGCTACTCTTTGTTGCAGTGCGCGGGCTTCTCTTGCTGCGGAGCACGGGCTCTAGGCATGTGGGCTTCAGCAGCTGCAGCACGCGGGCTCAGTAGTTGTGGTGCACAGGCTTAGTTGCTCCGTGGCATGTGGGATCTTCCCGGACCAGGGTTTGAACCCATGTCCCCTGCATTGGCAGGCAGATTCTCAACCACTGTACCACCAGTAAAGCCCTAGTTATCTTTTATATATAGTAGTGAGTATATATCAATCCCAATTTCCCAACTTATCCCTGCCTCCTTTCCCCCTTGGTAACCATAAGTTTGTTTTCTATACCTGTGACTCAGTTTCTTAAAAACCTCCATTTTATAGAGTACCTAGCAATTAAGTGACCAAAAGATGTAAAAGAAATCTTATGAAAGAAATCTTTAAATGTAAAAGCAAACCTGAATAAATTGGGAGCTGAACCATGTTGCTATATGGAAGGACTCACTATGGTGAAAATGTTTCTTCTCTCCTAAATTAATTTATAAAGCCAGTGCAATCCCACTCAAAATTCCAGCAGGATTTTTCATGTAATGAGACAATTAGATTCTAAAATTCAAATGGAAGAAGTGGTCAACTCCAAGGGGCACTGTTCACATTTTATTCTATGGAGAAGTTATCTATTTTAGCGGCACAGGTGACAAAGAAATCAAGAACTTTTGAAGAACAACGTGATGGGTACATCTGCTAGATATCATCACTAGAGAACCGTGGTGTTGAGTTGGTGCAGGGATGTACTGTGGAGCAGAACTGAGAACCTAGAGAAGACCATGTATATACAGAAGCCTTGTGATAGAGGTGGCGTTCAAGTCATTTGGGAAAGAATAGACTATTCAGTAGATGGGGATGCCAACTGGTTCTCCATAGGGCAAATTATAAACTTATGTCTCTATCTCAAACTGCAAATCAGAATGTAAAAAAAGAAACTTTAAAACATTTAGAAGTAAACATGAAGAAGATCTTTGTGAACTTGGGGTAGCGAAGAATTTCTTCAGTAGATAAAAACCATAAGTCATAAAATAAAAGATAGATAAATTTGTCTAAATTAAAACTGATACCTTTTGGCAAAACAAACAAATTTAAAAGTCAAGTGATAGATGGGAAGAAGAAATATACAACACAAATAGAATATTAAGATTCAGAATACTGTATATGATGAAATATAAGGCAATGTTTATTTCCCCAAAATGATTACTCAGAAAAAAGGACTTATCAGAGGCTTTCAAGTCTCTGAAATGTATTAGCAGCCTAAAACCACCCAGTCAGTGCTACTTGTGCATGTTTGTAAAGGACCCAGGTTGCCGCTGATTAAAACAACAAAACAAACTAACAAAAGGCTATCAAGAAGGTTAATACAGATTGTTTATTCCTGGAATATGACTTCAAATTGCAAGAGTTCGATTTGTGGAAAGCAAGCCTTCTAAAGATTTTTGAAATTGAATAATTTTAACTAAAAAGGAACCCCAAAGATTATTTTTAAACTATTAAGATCAGTCAGTTTCTCAAAGGGAAATTGATGGCACATTCAAATTAGGACAATTCAAGAAGTGTTTATTAATCAAAAGGCTAATTATAAAGGTGTGGAGGGGTGTAAGGAAAGTGCAAGGAATAACACAGGACCCCAGGGCTAGCAGGCTCAGAACTATGAACACTCCTAGGTCTGCAAGGGTAAAGCGAAGGAGGGGTCTCTGGATGCGGAAGGAGAGAGTCATGAGGAGTAGGGTGCCTTGAGAGGAGCAATGACTTTCTGTCCAGTGATGTAGCCAGACGGAGGCAACCTCTAAGAGAGGGAGCCAGAGGAGTAAATGCCCCAACCTCACTCTCCTCCCCGCTTCTCATCTCCTGCCAAGCCTGCCATTGGCTGTCCCCAGCAGGAAGCCTGAGAGCAAGGGATCCAGGGTATGTGGCCCACACAGGTCAGCTTTCCAGAGCAGAAAGCAGGGTGGAAAAGGAAGGGGGGGTGGGTTGGAAGGGGCAAATGATGATAACTGGCACAAAAAGCAATATGGTACATGATCATATTGTGAAAATCATGAATAGCAAGTGGTATTTGGTACTTTGGAGCACAGTCTAGAGGGTGTATTAAACACAGATTCAACATTTTTCTGAATAGAAGTGGAGGTGATCTGCTTTAGAAAACTGTAAATGATGCAAAAAGTGGTTCAATCATGAAAAACCCTGATGCTGGATATGCTCATTAGAAATGTGAATAAAATTGTTTCATGAAATGTGAGTGAAGGAGACAGCAATAGTCTGAAAATAATTTATTATGATTAATGTGTGATTTAGAATATGCATTTAAAATGACATTAACATCAGTATGATACATAGACATTTGATGATTTTATCTTTTCTTTTTAACATCTTTATTGGAGTATAATTGCTTTACCATGGTGTGTTAGTTTCTGCTTTATAACAAAGTGAATCAGTTATACATATACATATGTTCCCATATCTCTTCCCTCTTGCATCTCCCTCCCTCCCACCCTCCCTATCCCACCCCTCTAGGTGGTCACAAACCACCTAGCTGATATCCCTGTGCTATGCGGCTACTTCCCACTAGCTATCTATTTTACATTTGGCAGTGTATATATATCCATGCCACTCTCTCACTTTGTCACAGCTTACACTTGCCCCTCCCCATATCCTCAAGTCCATGCTCTAGTAGGTCTGTGTCTTTATTCCCGTCTTACCCCTAGGTTCTTCATGAACTTTTTTTTTTTCTTAAATTCCATATATATATGTGTTAGCATACGGTATTTGTCTTTCTCTTTCTGACTTATTTCACTCTGTATGACAGCCTCTAGGTCCATCCACCTCACTACAAATAACTCACTTTCGTTTCTTTTTATGGCTGAATAATATTCCATTGTATATATATGCCACATCTTCTTTATCCATTCATCTGTTGATGGACACTTAGGTTGCTTCCATGTCCTGTCTATTGTAAATAGAGCTGCAATGAACATTTTGATACATGACTCTATTTGGATTATGGTTTTCTCAGTATATATGCCCAGTAGTGGGATTGCTGGGTCGTATGGTAGTTCTGTTGTTAGTTTTTTAAGGAACCTCCATACTGTTCTCCATAGTGGCTGTATCAATTTACATTCCCACCAACAGTGCAAGAGGGTTCCCTATTCTCCACACCCTCTCCAGCATTTATTGTTTCTAGATATTTTAATGATGGCCATTCTGACTGGTGTGAGATGATATCTCATTGTAAATTTTTTTTTTTTTTTTTTTTTTTTTTTTTTGCGGTACGCGGTCCTCTCACCGTTGTGGCCTCTCCCATTGTGGAGCACAGGCTCCGGACGCACAGGCTCAGTGGCCATGGCTCACGGGCCTAACTGCTCCATGGTATGTGGGATCTTCCCGGACCGGGGCACGAACCCGCGTCCCCTGCATCGGCAGGTGGACTCTCAACCACGGTGCCACCAGGGAAGCCCTCATTGTGGTTTTGATTTGCATTTCTCTAATGATTAATGATGTTGAGCATTCTTTCATGTGTTTGTTGGCAATCTGTATATCTTCTTTGGAGAAATGTCTATTTAGGTCTTCTGCCCATTTTTGAATTGAGTTGTTTATTTTTTTGTTATTGAGCTGCATGAGCTGCTTGTAAATTTTGGAGATTAATCCTTTGTCAGTTGCTTCATTTGCAAATATTTTCTCCCATTCTGAGGGTTGTCTTTTGGTCTTGTTTATGGTTTCCTTTGCTGTGCAAAAGCTTTTAAGTTTCATTAGGTTCCATTTGTTTACTTTTGTTTTTTATTTCCATTTCTCTAGGAGGTGGGTCAAAAAGGATCTTGCTGTGATTTATGTCATAGAGTGTTCTGCCTATGTTTTCCTCTAAAAGTTTGATAGTGTCTGGCCTTACATTTAGGTCTTTAATCCATTTTGAGTTTATTTTTGTGTATGGTGTTAGGGAGTGTTCTAATTTCATACTTTTATATGTACCTATCCAGTTTTCTCAGCACCACTTATTGAAGAGGCTGTCTTTTCTCCACTGTATATTCTTGCCTCCTTTATCAAAGATAAGGTGACCATATGTGCATGGGTTTATCTCTGGAATTTCTATCCTGTTCCCTTGATCTACATTTCTGTTTTTGTGCCAGTACCATACTGTCTTGATTACTGTAGCTTTGTAGTATAGTCTAAAGTCAGGGAGCCTGATTCCTCCAGCTCCATTTCTCGTTCTCAAGATTGCTTTGGCTATTCGGGATCTTCTGTGTTTCCATACAAATTGTGAAATTGTTTGTTCTAGTTCTGTGAAAAATGCCAGTGGTAGTTTGATAGGGATCGCATTGAAGCTGTAGATTGCTTTGGGTAGTAGAGTCATTTTCACAATGTTGATTCTTCCAATCCAAGTACATGGTATATCTCTCAATCTATTTGTATCATCTTTAATTTCTTTCATCAGTGTCTTATAATTTTCTGCATACAGGTCTTTTGTCTCCTCAGGTAGGTTTATTCCTAGATATTTTATTCTTTTTGTTGCAATGGTAAACGGGAGTGTTTTCTTGATTTCAGTTTCAGATTTTTCATCACTAGTGTATAAGAATGCCAGAGATTTCTGTGCATTAATTTTGTATCCTGCTACTTTACCAAATAAATTGATTAGCTCTAGTAGTTTTCTGGTAGTAACTTTAGGATCTCTCTATATAGTTTCATGTCATCTGCAAACAGTGACAGCTTTATTTCTTCTTTTCTGATTTGGATTCCTTTTATTTCCCTTCCTTCTCTGATTGCTGTGGCTAAAACTTCCAAAACTATGTTGAGTAAGAGTGCCAAGAGTGGGCAGACTTGTCTTGTTCCTGATCTTAGTGGAAATGGTTTCAGTTTTTCACCATTGAGGATGATGTTGGCTGTGGGTTTGTCATATATGGCCTTTATTATGTTGAGGAAAGTTCCCTCTATGCCTACTTTCTGCAGGGTTTTTATCATAAATGGGTGTTGAATTTTGTCGAAGGCTTTCTGTGCATCTATTGAGATGATCATATGGTTTTTATCTTTCAGTTTGTTAATATGGTTTATCACGTTGATTGATTTGCGTATATTGAAGAATCCTTGCATTCCTGGAATAAAACCCACTTGCTCATGGTGTATGATCCTTTTAATGTGCTGTTGTATTCTGTTCACTAGTATTTTGTTGAGGATTTTTGCATGTGTGTTCATCAGTGATATTGGCCTGTAGTTTTCTTTCTTTTTGACATATTTGTCTGGTTTTGGTATCAGGGTGATGGTGGCTGCATAGAATGAGTTTGGGAGTGTTCCTCCCTCTGCTATATTTTGGAAGAGTTTGAGAAGGACAGGTGTTAGCTCTTCTCTAAATGTTTGATAGATTTCGCCTGTGAAGCCATCTGGTTCTGGGCTTTTGTTCGTTGGAAGATTTTTAATCACAGTTTCAATTTCAGTGCTTGTGATTTGTCTGTTCATATTTTCTATTTCTTCCTGGTTCAGTCTCAGAAGGTTGTGCATTTTTAAGAATTTGTCCATTTCTTCCAGGTTGTCCATTGTATTGGCATAGAGTTGCTTGTAGTAATCTCTCATGATCTTTTGTATTTCTGCAGTGTCAGTTTTTACTTCTCCTTTTTCATTTCTAATTCTATTGATTTGAGTGTTCCACCCTTTTTTTCTTGATGAGACTGGCTAATGGTTTATCAATTTTGTTTATCTTCTCAAAGAACCAGCTTTAATTTTATTGATCTTTGGTATCGCTTCCTTCATTTCTTTTTCATTTATTTCTGATCTGATCTTTATGATTTCTTTCCTTCTGCTAACTTTGTGGTTTTTTTGTTCTTCTTTCTCTAATTGCTTGAGGTGCAAGGTTACGTTGTTTATTCGAGATGTTTCCTGTTTCTTAAGGTAGGATTGTATTGCTGTAAAATTCTCTCTTAGAACTGCTTTTATTGCATCCCATAGGTTTTGGGTCGTCGCGTCTCCATTGTCATTTGTTTCTAGGTATTTTTTGATTTCTTCAGTGATCACTTCATTATTAAGTAGTGTATTGTTTAGCCTCCATGTGTTTGTAATTTTTACAGATCTTTTCCTGTAATTGATATCTAGTCTCATAGCATTGTTGTCGGGAAAGATAGTTGATATGATTTCAGTTTTCTTAAATTTACCAAGGCTAGATTTGTGACCCAAAATATGATCTTTCCTGGAGAATGTTCCATGAGCACTTGAGAAAAATGTGTATTCTGTTGTTTTTGGATGGAATGTCCTATAAATATCAATTAAGTTCATCTTGTTTAATGTATCATTTAAAGCTTGTATTTCCTTTATATTTTCATTTTGGATGATCTGTCCATTGGTGAAAGTGGGGTGTTAAAGTGCCCTACTATGATTGTGTTATTGTCGATTTCCCCTTTTATGGCTGTTAGTATTTGCCTTATGTATTGAGGTGCTGCTATGTTGGGTGCATAAATATTTACAATTGTTATATCTTCTTCTTGGATCGATCCCTTGATCATTATGTAGTGTCCTTCTTTTTCTCTTGTAATAATCTTTATTTTAAAGTCTATTTTGTCTGATATGAGAATTGCTACTCCAGCTTTCTTTTGGTTTCCATTTGTATAGAATATCTTTTTCCATCCCCTCACTTTCAATCTGTACGTGTCCCTAGGTCTGAAATGGGTTTCTTGTAGGCAGCATATATACAGGTCATGTTTTTGTATCCATTCAGCCAGTCTGTCTTTTGGTGGGAGCATTTAATCCATTTACATCTAAGGTAATTATTGATATGTATGTTCCTATTCCTATTTTCTTAATTGTTTCTGGTTTGTTATTGTAGGTCTTTTCCTTCTCTTGTGTTTCTTGCCTAGAGAAGTTTCTTTAGCATTTGTTGTTAAGCTGGTTTGGTGGTGCTGAACTCTCTCAGCTTTTGCTTGTCTGTAAAGGTTTTAATTTCTCCATCAAAACTGAATGAGATCCTTGCTGGGTAGATAATCTTGGTTGTTAGTTTTTCTCCTTCATCACTTTCAATATGTCCTGCCACTCCCTTCTGGCTTGCAGAGTTTCTGCTGAAAGATCAGCTGTTAACCTTATGGGGATTCCCTTGTGTGTTATTTGTTGGTTTTCCCTTGCTGCTTTTAATATGTTTTCTTTGTATTTAATTTTTGACAGTTTGATTAATATGTGTCTTGGCATGTTTCTCCTTGGATTTATCCTATATGGGACTCTCTGTGCTTCCTGGACTTGATTAACTATTTCCTTTCCCATATTAGGGAAGTTTTCAACTATAATCTCTTCAAATATTTTCTCAGTCCCTTTCCTTTTCTCTTCTTCTGGGACCCCTATGATTCGAATGTTGGTGCATTTAATGTTGTCCCAGAGGTCTCTGAGACTGTCTTCGTTTCTTTTCATTCTTTTTTCTTTATTCTGCTCTGCAGTAGTTATTTCCACTGTTTTATCTTCCAGGTCACTTATCCGTTCTTCTGCCTCAGTTATTCTGCTGTTGATCCCTTCTAGAGTATTTTTAGTTTCATTTATTGTGTTGTTCATCGTTGCTTGTTTCCTCTTTAGTTCTTCTAGGTCCTTGTTAAATGTTTCTTGCATTTTCTCTATTCTATTTCCAAGATTTTGGATCATCTTTACTATCATTATTCTGAATTATTTTTCAAGTAGACTGCCTATTTCCTCTTCATTTGTTAGGTCTGGTGGGTTTTTATCTTGCTCCTTCATCTGCTGTGTGTTTTTCTGTCTTTTCATTTTGCTTATCTTACTGTTTATGGGGTCTCATTTTTGCAGGCTGCAGGTTTTTAGTTCCCATTGTTTTTGGTGTCTGTCCCCAGTGGCTAAGGTTGTTTCAGTGGGTTGTGTAGGCTTCCTGGTGGAGGGGACTAGTGCCTGTGTTCTGGTGGATGAGGCTGGATCTTGTCTTTCTGGTGGGCAGGTCCACGTCTGGTGGTGTGTTTTGGGATGTCTGTGGCCTTATTATGATTTTAGGCAGCCTCTTTGCTAATGGATGGGGCTGTGTTCCTGTCTTTCTAGTTGTTTGGCATAGTGTGTCCAGCACTGTAGCTTGCTGGTCATTTAGTGAAGCTGGGTGTTGGTGTTGAGATGGAGATCTCTGCGAGATTTTTGCCATTTGATATTATGTGGAGCTGGGAGGTCTCTTGTCGACCAGTGTCCTGAAGTTGGCTCTCCCACCTCAGTGGCACAGCCCTGACACCTGGCTGGAGCACGAAGAGACTGTCCTCCACACGGCTCCTAGTTTTGGAGGGTCTCCTGCAGAGTCAGTGGGTGGCTGTGTCTCACCATTAGGACAAGGACACTGGCAGCAGAAGTTCTGGGAAGTACTCCTTCGATTTCAACTTTATACATAAATATTTTTATTTTAAAGTTGTACAAAACTTTATGTGTCTCCTAATTTGGAACACTGGGAGAGACAGCCTTATATTTGGGATCACCTTATATCCAGACACATTTTCGTATATAAAGAACTCTGGAGAAAATGACAGGTAAGTATAAAAATTGGTAAAAGATACGAACCAGCAGTTCAGATAAAAGGTAAAAGGTAAATAGGAAATGAACATAAAAAAGATGCTTAACTAGGAACATAGGAATTAGTGAAACTTGTAATCAGGGAAAAAATTAAAATGAGATACCATTTCACACCCATTTGACTGGCAAATATCAGAAAGTTGTGTATAGAGAAGATCTTACCCATTGCTGCTAATATGTTAATAGTTTCCACCACTTTTTGAGACTTTTGCCAGTATCTAGTGAAAGCATACCCTTTGACACTCTTGATCTAGATCTAGATTGATCTAGGTTGATCTAGAACCTCTTGCTCATGTACACAGGAAGATATTTAAAATAACTTTATTGTTGTATTTTTGGAATAGTGAACTGGAAGTAATTTGATATCAATCAATAGGAGAATGAATAAAATGTGGTTTATTTATATGTTGGAAAATTAACAGCAATTGAAACAAACCAACATGGAAAAACCTTAAAAGGTAGATGAAAAGGCAAGTTTTAGAATGATTCATATTGTAGAATAGCATTTATGTAAATCAAACCCAAAGCAATGCTATATATATTTTTTGTATTCATAAATGTAATAAAGGTATAAAAGCTTGGGCTGAAAGAGATATATGCCACATTCTTCTTAGTGGCTGCCTCAAGGTAAGAATGGAGGGAACGGGACTGTGTAAATGTTGGTAGCAGGAAAGAGTACAATGTCTTGGCCTGAAATACCTGAATATTTGTTTGTTTATATTCTGATTAGATTTAGACTCATTTCCTTTTATGTCCTGAAACAATCTGAACACATTTCCAAGAATCTCAACTATAGTCAACAGAGTTTTACTACTTGGAGGCCAACTGAAAATTTTTGTTCTTAGTGTTGTAATTTTCAGGGCAAGTTATAAAATTATTGATCGGAGCAATTGTAACCATTTTCTATAGTTTATTTCTCCACTAGTCTATAGTCCAGTAGGAGGACTTTTAAATGGAAGATATGGGTGTCAACTAATGGAGTAGTGGGAAGACAAATGCAGTCATGCACATGGCCAGCTGAGAGCAGATTTTTAAAAATTGATGAGTTGTCTTTTCACTAGTTTATTAGGTGACATGCTTCTAAGATGGAAACAGTGTATGAGAAGGGGATGAAAGACTTGAACAGCTTTCCAATTCAATTGTATTGAATTGTGACAATTGTGACATTGTTTTTAAATTAAATATTTGACTTATCCATATTCAAATATTATCACCCATAAATAATTATCACCCATAAGCAGAAGCTGAACAAATTAATTAAAAAATGTCCACCACTGTTAATTATCTGGGCCACTCACTCTTGTCCCAACTCCCCATATACTTGTTTCTATCTGTTAACCTGAACTACAGTGTTCTCTTTTAGGTCAGGTGGTTCTCTGAGACCTCAGCTTAAATTGAATCTTTCCATCTCTCCTGTTCCTTTATAATTGCAAGGAGCATCCACTGTATGTGAATTCTTATGGCCTATTTCACATCTCTTTAGGTAGTTTTACTTTCTTATAGAGCTTTTACAAATGAACCCCAGGATTATTTTTCCTCTATTTGAATCCTTCCTGATCTCCTCCCATTTAAACTACTGTTGTAATTATGGCATTGCATTGGATGTATTCCATTTGTACATACTGCCTTGTCTGCATTAATTAACAAAAATTATAGCAACTTGCCAAGAATACCTCACATTATCATGGGGACAGAAATAGTAATACACTATTCAATAACAACCCACCAATTTCTATCTTCATTTCTTACCTCTCCTCTGAGCTGCTGCCTATTCAACAGACCATATGGATGTCTCTGAGCACCTCAAACTTAACATGTTGAAGACCAAGCCAACAACATCCTCCCAGACCCACTCATCTCTTTGTGTTTTCTGTTCAGTTAATGGCACCTCTTTCAACCAGGAGGTGCAAGTTGTACTGTCATCCTTGAAATGAATCTTCTTTCCTTATTTCTCACATCCAGTTTTCTTCCAGGATATGTCAATTTTGCTTTCTACATATCCCACAGATCTGTCTGGATTCAAGCCATGTACCATCATTGGTCATCTGGACCACTGCAATAGATAGTTTCCTGATCTCCCTGTGCTTTCTCTTTCCATCCTTCAGCATGTTCTATATCCTTTTGATCCCCCCCCCCCTTTTTTTTTCAGGTTTCTCCTCCTTTGCCACTTCTTTAGAGAAGTTTTTCCTGATCTTCCTGGGTTGGTTGAATCCTTCTATTATTAGTGATCAGAGCCCTCAGTACCTAATGTCCTTAGCACATAAGACAGGTTTAATGTTACATTAATTTGATTCAAGCATTTTTTCCCACTAAATCTGCACTGTCCATTACAGTAGCCACTAGCCACAGATGGCTATTTAACTTTAAATTAAGTAAAATTAAATGAAACTTAAAATTCAGTTTCCTAGTCACACCAGCTACACTTCAAGTGCTCAAGAGCCGTCTGGGCACTGGTAGCTACCATGTTGGGCAGTGCAGAGTAAAGAACATTTCCATCACCCTAGGAAGTTCTGTAGGACAACATGCACCAGACTGTAAGCTCTGCAGGGGCACACAATGGTTCTTTTCTTTTTTTCCTGTTGTCAAACAGTCTTTCTGTCTTTCCATTACATTCCTGGTGCCTAGCAACATGTTTGGTCCCACAGAAGGCCTTCCAAAATATTTGTTAAGCAAATGAAAAAATGAGTTAACGAATGAGCACCTCAGAGCCTTGTGGGGATGAAGTAGAGCAGTTAAGAATGTCCCGAATTGGGAAAACTTTCTCCGAGGCTGGTATTTGTGGACCATTGATTCCAGAGACCTCAGCACTTGATGCCGTTCATGTGCTCACTCAATGACATGCCTGCACAAATCTTTGTTTTGCCGTTTCAAAGCTGTACTTGGCCAATCATGGTCTGGAGATCCTTCATGAATATTTTGTAAGAGAAGCTTCCTCATGGAAATTAAAAAGTACCTGACAGGGGCGGCATATATGCTAGCAGATGTTTATCAGTTTTGGCAGTGAATAATTGTCATGTCTGGGATGTGTTCTTTTGCCTAAAGGAACATGGCAAATGATGTGACGGATCATGTTTCTTATTTTACTTTATGCTAGTTTAAGTTTACTTTTAGTGGAGAGTTAATGAAGTACAGTATAGTCTAAAAAAACAGTAAGGAGGGACTCTGGTTTCAGAAACCCATGTGAAAGCTAGAAAACATCACAAAGGATTCTAGTATTTTAATTGAGAGAGAAGCAAATTATGGCCCATGGGCCAAATCCAGCCCAGTGCCTGTTTTTGTGAATAAAGATTTATTGGAACAAAGCCACACCCATTCATCTATTCATCTACTGTTGCTTTCACCCTACAATGGCAGAGTTGAGTAGTTGGGACAGAGACTATGTAGCCTACGTCTAAAATGTTTCTTACCTGGACTTTTATAAAAAGTTTGCTTACCTCTGTTTTAACTCCTACAGGATCCAATGCTACTTGGATTGTTTGAGCTTTATGAGCAGTTAGTGGGTACAGCTGACAAAATGGTCACTCTGTTCAGTTGCTTTCTTTACCAGCCACCCTCCTACCCCCCTGCCCCCAACACTTACATTTTTTTCTTCAAAATCACAGAGAAAAATTATGGAGGTCGTCTAACATTTCTGAGGCAGCAAGGTGAGTTTCAGGCTGTGGGGAGGAAATCATGGATAATAAGATGGAGGTAAAATGCCCTTTGCCATGCTGTGTGCCTTGAGAACCTTCAGATGTTGGTGCCAGAAAAGTGGAAGTTGGCCTGAGCAAAGATAACAGATCAGGAAACATGTACTGACCAGAGATGAACCTCAGAGAACAAAGAGAGAGACGAGGGGCTTTGGAAGTGAGGCTATGTGAGGAGGCTGTGAAAGAATGTGGTACCTCAAAGACAAAGAGATGCTGCACATAGAGAAGACCTTTAGATCAGGGGAATTGTTGGAAAACTGAGCCCAACAGCTATGCCCAGAGAAGGAGAAATAAGTCAGGAAAACTCTATGAAGTTTCCAGGGAAGCCCAGTCAGGAGGCAAGTGGTAATAAAGAGGTTGGGTTTGAACTAGAACTGAGGGTAGATCGGGGGTAGATGGAAGCAGAATCTAGTGAAGAGATGGTGGCAGAGAGAGCAGGAGAGCCCGCTGGCTGGAGGCTCACAGTTAGACTTTTGATTTTCTCTCCAAAAGTGGTTTTATATAAAGTCAGTGAGTAACACTGGCAGGTTTGGAAGAAGGCAGTGAGGTTTAAGTTTTTAAAAAATTTCTGTGTGTGTGTGTGTGTGTATGGTTAATAACTAAGGGCCCACAAAAAATATAAGTGACAGGCCACATAGCATAAACTCTGCAGCCAGGCTACTTCTGTTCAGATTTTGGCTCTGCCACATACTAGCTGTGTGACCTTGGGTGAGTTACTTAACCTCTCTGTGTCCTAATTTGCTCACATAAAATGAAGATAATACTGCTACTACGTCTTAGAGTTGTTTTGAGGGCTAAATAAGCTTACATTTGTGAAGTGCTTACAACTGTGCCTGACACACAATGAGTGCTATAGACATTTATTAAATACTAGTGGTCTCTCTGTCATCTTTTGAGATGCCCTGGCTGGAAGATGAACTAGACACGAACATTGGATATGACCTTAAAATGTCAATTCACATAGAAACCTTTCTCCAATGCACTACGTAAATGCTTTAAAGAATTTGTGTCCTTTAACAGATGACTATTTAGTGTACTGGAGGCATGTCTTCATTTAAAACTTGTTTTTGTCCTTTGAACAGATTGTAAAATAGAGTGTCTGTGTGGACGTTTTATCTCATTGACCCTGATTCTTGCCTGCAAAAATGCATAATACTGAGCAGAAAATGAAATGAAAGGATTGGTGAAGGAGAGGGAAACACAACTTAGGCAGGGGTGTTTGTTTTTAAATCACAGTAAAATACATATAACATAAAAATTGTCATCTTCATGATTTTAATACTACAGTCCTGTAGTATAAATACATGCACATTTGTTGTATCTATGTAAGATGATGGATGTTCACTAAAGTTGTGGCAATCATTTCACGATGTATGCAAGTCAAACCATTATGCTGTACACCTTAAACTTATACAACGTGGTATGTCAGTTATACCTCAATAAAACTGGAAGGAAAGAAAAGAAAAGATCTGTTCTAAACAAAAGAAATTGGTGAAAGCAATATTAATAATATGTATGACTTAACTCAGTATATCTAATATATTTCAACATGTATTAGATATAAAACAATTATTCCTGCAATAGTTCATATCCTTTTTGTGGTAAGGCTTTGTAATCCAGTATGTATTTTTCACTTATTACACATTTCAATTTGAATGCTATATTTTCATCAGAAATCAATGATCTGAAATTGGATTTCATAAAATTTACAGTCAAAAAAGTAGATTCACATATCCAAGTTCTTCTAAACATGCTTAAAAGTTGTGTGGTAATTGAATCAAGTATCAACTTTAAATTTTAATGAAATGTAGATTGAAAAGCCAGTTCCTACTCATAACCCAAATCTAGTCATGAGCAAGTATCCAGTGGACATTTTACAAAACATCTGACCAGCATTCTTCAAAACTGCCAAGATCATCAAAAACAAGGAAAGTCTGAGAAACTGTTACAGATCAGAGGAGGCTGGGGAGACTTGACATCTAAGTGTAATGTGGTGTCCTTTTTGGGGTCCTGGAACAGGAAAAGGACATTCAAGGAAAAATTGGAGAAATGTGGATAAAGTCTAAAGTCTGGAGTTTGGTTAATGGTATTGTACCAACGTCAATGTCTTAGTTTTGACAAATATAGTGATTATATAAGATGTTAATGGTAGGGGAAGCTGGGTGAGGGGCATATGGGAACTCTCTATACCATCACTGCAACTTTTGTGTAAATATAAAAAATTTTTCCAAATAGAAAAAGTTAAAGTAAAAATAAATGCATAAATACAATCACATTGTTGTGCAACCAATCTCCAGAACTCTCTATATCTTGCAAAGCTGAAACTCTACACTCATTAAATAACAACTCACACTCTTAGAGGAAAACATAGGCAGAACACTCTATGACATAAATCACAGCAAGATCCTTTTTGACCCACCTCCTAGAGAAATGGAAATAAAAACAAAAATAAACAAATGGGACCTAATGAAACTTAAAAGCTTTTTCACAGCAAAGGGAACCATAAACAAGACCAAAAGACAACCCTCAGAATGGGAGAAAATATTTGCAAATGAAGCAACTGACAAAGGATTAGTCTCCAAAATTTACGAGCAGCTCATGCAGCTCAATAACAAAAAACAATCCAAAAATGGGCAGAAGACCTAAATAGACATTTCTCCAAAGAAGATATACAGATTGCCAACAAACACATGAAAGAATGCTCAACATCATTAATCATTAGAGAAATGCAAATCAAAACTACAATGAGATATCATCTCACACCAGTCAGAATGGCCATCATCAAAATATCTAGAAACAATAAATGCTGGAGAGGGTGTGGAGAAAAGGGAGCACTCTTGCCCTGCTGGTGGTAATGTGAATTGGTACAGCCACTATGGAGAACAGTATGGAGGTTCCTTACAAAACTACAAATAGAACTACCATATGACCCAGCAATCCCACTACTGGGCATATACCCTGAGAAAACCATAATTCAAAAAGAGTCATGTATCAAAATGTTCATTGCAGCTCTATTTACAATAGCCAGGACATGGAAGCAACCTAAGTGTCCATCAACAGATGAATGGATAAAGAAGATGTGGCATATATATACAATGGAATATTATTCAGCCATAAAAAGAAACGAAATTGAGTTATTTGTAGTGAGGTGGATGGACCTAGAGTCTGTCATAAAGAGTGAAGTAAGTCAGAAAGAGAAAGACAAATACCGCATGCTAACACATATATATGGAATCTAAGAAAAAAAAATGTCATTAGAACCTAGGGGTAAGACAGGAATAAAGACACAGACCTACTAGAGAATGGACTTGAGGATATGGGGAGGGGGAAGGGTAAGCTGTGACAAAGTGCGAGAGTGGCATGGACATATATACGCTACCAAACGTAAAATAGCTAGTGGGAAGCAGCCACATAGCACAGGGAGATAGCTCGGTGTTTTGTGACCACCTAGAGGGGTGGGATAGGGAGGGTGGGAGGGAGGGAGACGCAAGAGGGAAGAGATATGGGAACATATGTATATGTATAACTGATTCACTTTGTTATAAAGCAGAAACTAACACACCACTGTAAAGCAATTATACTCCAATAAAGATGTAAAAAAAAAAAAAACAGAAAAAAAAAGAAAAGAAAACCCCTCACCTTTCTCTTTGCCCTCACCCTTGGCAACCACCATTCTACTTTCTGTTGCTGAGTTTCACTCCTCTAGATACTTCATATAATTGTAATCATACAGTCTTTGCGTTACTGTGACTCGCTTATCTCAATATAATGTCATCAAGTTTCACCCATGTTGTAGCATGTGTTGTGTCAGAACTTCCTTTTTTTTAAGGCTGAAAAATATTCCATTGTATGTTTACGCCCCATTTTATTTATCCATCCATCTGTTGATGGACTCTGTGTTGCTTCTGCCTTTTAGCTATTTGTGAATACGCTGCTATAAACATAAGTGTACAACTGGCAGGTGGCTTTATGAAATTCTGTGATTTGACTCCCTGGTGTCCTTGCTCCCTGGAATATTAGGATAAACTTGGGGTCCAAACCAGGTAGAACTGGGTTATAAGCCTGGTTTTACCACTTACCAGCTATGCATTTTGGGGCAAGTTACTTAAGTTCTCTGATCTTGCTTACTTCTTTGTAATAAAGGAATAGTGATATTTAAACACAGAGTTGTTTTAGGAGTTAAATAAGACCTTGCACAATGTTGGATACATTGTAAGAATTCAATAAATTTCCCCCTTTCCTTTCAAATGTGCCATCTCTTCTTCTGTGATCACCTATGTATATCTCCTTTTATTCTTGCTTTATCACAAGGAGAGACACAAATATTATCCATGAGGCCTGAGGTTGGATTACACTAAGGTTAAACAAAAAATTTCCCCCAGGGTTCCAGTAGAGTCGGTGGAACCTTGTTTAACTAAACAAATATTGCTCAGTGTTTCAGGGTTCTTTTGAGAGTATTGCCATATCCAAGAAGCCTTATGATCCAATCTTCAAATTGCCTTTCTTATTTAAAAGCAGGAAGTAGTATTTTTTTTCAAAAGCAGTTTCAGATATTTGAATTCAGTTCAACACAAACTTTGAGGGAGTGCCAAATTTGACTCACAGGTTCCCTGATGCCTAACTCAATTAGGTCCACTTGCTGGACCTTGATCTGGTAAAGAAAACAGGACCTTTACTTGTTTATGGTGGCTGCAAATGTTTGATTTCATTTCCCTTGTGGGGTGTCATAGAGATAAATGCCTCTTTGTGGTACATTCAAAGAACATCATAGTATAGTGACTATACCAGTAATGGTCTGTTTACTTAAGCTCAATTCACTGGTATAAATATTACTTTAAAATGTCGGCAAAAATATGTCTTTAAATATTTGGAAAAGTGTACAGAGAGAATTTGTGATTTTAGATCTTGGCAAAAAACTATAAAGAAATAAGGTGCCAGATTTGCTTTGTTGGAAAAGTTAAGTTTAACGATTATTTTGTTTTGAGAGACAAAATTAAGAGAATGACTTGAACTTTGATGAAGAAAAATAATGTGAAATAAAAGAAATTTTGGTGGAGGTGACATAAAAATAGGACCGATAGAAATGATGCTTGTTCTTAAAATTCCACACATCAAAGAGTGCAAAACAGCATTTCAGCATCATCATTCAGTCTGACATTAGCTGGTACTGAAATGAATAGACATAAATGAGCTTATTTATTTTCAAGCTCTTACTAAGTCAGAAAATTAAATTAGATTTATAAAATGTTTTGCTTTTGCAAAAACAACTCCCCCTCTCCCCCCAATACAGATCATGTTTATTGTTGGAAATCCTTTTTCAGTATGTTTGAATGTTTAGTATAACATGCATGCAGAGCAAACTGGGGAACCTGAGGAGTGTTCTGAAGAGCCCTGGGAGTTTGAGTGTCATCTTCTCAAGGAGGAAGAGAATTTCAGTCTTACTCATAGGATAGGAATGGAAACAGGGCACAGGTGAGCAACAGATGGTCCCCAATTCAGTGAGTCCTATGTAGTGTTGGGACAACAGAATGTTGTAGAGTCATTGAGTGTATCACCACTGGAGTAGAGTCCATCACCTACCTTGACTTGGTGGACTCTGAAACCAGGCAGTAGCTGAAGGTGTTTAGTTCAGTCCTGTGATTCTGATTTTCAGGAGAAGCTGTGTTGCCAGGCGTTGGAAGTGAGCCCACCAGCAGAGGACTGGCAGCATTGTAATCCCTTTGTTGTAGGGCAGTGCCAAGTATAAGATCTATGCTTCCTGAGGTCCCAGGCAGGATTGCTGTCACAATTTCTTCACTTACTCAAAATAAATGTTTTGAATGATTATAGTTTGCTGGGTATTGTCTAAGACCTGGCTTCCAAAGATTAGTAAATGCACAATTCTTGTCCTCAAGAAGCTCACCTCAGGATGATTTGCCTATTCAATGGTGTGTAAAATGTGTTCTCATTGTTTATAGGTAGGGGCTAAAGTCAAAAGATGTGTGGATACGTCTGACTCACAGTTTCCATAAAGTGGAAATTGAGGGGAGGGAAAGAAGAAGTTCAAGTTAGTGTGGGCTGTTTCTGGGAAGAGTGAGTCAGGGTGAAGCACAGGATAGTGTGGAGTTACTGGAAGTCCAAGGGGGGGACTTAGGAATGAAAGAGGAGGATGTCAATGGAGCCAGAGGAGGTCCCCAAGGTGTAGCTTATCATTAGTTTCAAGGATACAAGGTGAAACTGATTATATGGTATTGAGGCAATCATACCTGTGAGAGCTGAAGGGAACCTGGTATGTCATCTAATTAACTCACTCTTCTTTCAGCTCAACAAAGTGGAGCCTAGAGGGATGGCCTGACTTGTTTTAGTTAAAAGGAACAATAGGCCGTTTTTTTGGTTGGTAGAAATACACTTAAAATATCCATATCGTACAGAATTAGAGATAGTCCATATGTTGGTGGCTTCAGAGATCTTTCCAAGATCACACTGTGTCTAAATCCAGCCCGTGCTTTTCAGAGGTCTCGTCTAAATGCTCTCCTGACCACTTGACCCTTGTCATTCCTTCCTATTTGAAATTTCTGGCTTCTTTGGTGGCACTGCATCCCCCTGGTTTTTCTCCTATTCTTCTGGCCAGTCTTTCTGTCTCCTTTTTAGTTTCTCTTACTTTGCTAATCCTCTACATTCTGCTTCCTAGAGTTCTGTCCATCTTTTCTACTCTTCCAATTCCTATACTCTTTCTGAGCAGCTGAATCTATTGTCATGACTTTACTTTCTGTTTGGAAGTTGATAATTTCTAAGCATAAGTCTCAAGTCAAGATCTGCCACCTGGATTCCAGGCCCTATTCCAACAGTCAACAGCACACCTCCATCTGGATGTTCCGTATGAGGCTTAAACTCAATCAATAAACGTAAAACTGAAGTTATCATCATTTCTCCCCACCCTCACCCTGGGCCCTCATCTCTTCCTCTTCTATTCCCTGTTTTGTTTGGCACCATAATGCTTAGGGTCCTCAAACCACAAACCCAAGGTTTGTCTATTATTTATCCTCATGTTCTGTTGAATATTTTTTTTACCTCTGTAATTTCTTTCTTCACTATCCCCACTGCTATTAGGTTGAAGAACCATCCAGTCCGGGAACCATCCAGTCTGGGAACCATCCAGTCTGGATCAGCAACCTGAAAAAAGCAAATTGGCCTCCTTGCCATCATTACTGCCCACCCCTTGCTACTATCACATAAGACTCAGGGGGATCTTACTGAGCCAAAAAAACCCTAATCCCATCATTTTCCTGCTAAATATTCTTGAAGGCTTCCCATCACATGCAGGGTCAAATCCAAAATCCTTAGCATGACACAAGGTCCTTTGTGATCTGCATTTGGACTTTTCTTTAGTCTTTTTCTTTCTTCCTTCCTTCCTCCTTTCTTTTCTTCCTCCCTCCCTCCCTCCCTCCATTCCTTCCTTCCGTCCTTCCTTCCTTCCTTCCTTTCCTTCCTTCTTTCCCTCTTTCTTTTTTTGCCATTCCCTCTTTACGTTTGTCTCTTGGCATTTCAGAATACCTTCCAGTCTTTGAACTTGCCATACTCTCTGTTAGCCTCTTTACAAAATCAAAGATGCTTTTCTCAACAATATAGTGCATTCTTACTCATCCTTCAAATCTTAGCTCACCTATGATCTCATTCCAAAATCATCTTCTCTCCTTGGTCTGGTTGTGGTGCCCTCAGCATCCTGTGATCATCCCATCCCAGCATTTCCGTGCTATTGAAATTTTGTGGCTTATTTATTGGATCCTTTCCCATCACCTCTAGACAAGGTTCTCATTGAGGGCAGGGTCTGTGCCTTCTCTCTCTGTATATCTAATCCTAGCAAAGTCTATGGTAGGCACCAGGTGCTCAGAATTAAACAAAAAGAGTAAAGATTTGTACATTATTCTAAATCACAATAGGGAAGAGAAGCATATTGGAGTCAGTTGGAGACCTGGATTAAAGTTCAAATACCCATATTCTCATGGAATGTGCTCTACCCCTCCTTATAGGGTATCAGAATCTTTAGGGTGGTATATGTAAGTGAATGAAAATAAGAAACACTACTAAGAATATGGATATACATATTTAAAAAAATCTAGCAATGCAGGAAAAACTATGAAAAATTGCTTAGGCTTACAATGAAACTATTTTATACCCATCAGAGAGACAAAAATGAAAAGTGTGACACATCAAGTACTGGTGATAATATGGAGAAATAGTGATTCAAACATTGCTGGTGGCCCTTTAGAGTATAACTTAGCAATAACTTGTAAACTCAAAGATGTATATATCCTTTGACCAGTAATTGACACTTCTAGGTCCATACTCCAGCAAAACTGTAGCACATGTGCACATGTAAAAAATGTTTGGAAATAATTATTGCAGCTGTGTGCAGTGGCAAAAACATGGAAACATCCTGAATTTTCAGTAGGAGAAGAGACAGATGGTGGCAAAGTCAGTTAGTGGAATACTATACAGCAGTTAAAATGAATCAACTAGAGTTGCCAGTATCACTATGTGTGTATAGAAAAAGCATAGTGTTCAGTAAGAAAAACAAGTTGTAGGATAGTACAGTGTGATACCATTTATAAAATTAAAAACACGCAAAAAATTAAATATTTTTGAACACATTTCGTAAATGTGTTAAGATATGCAGGGAATATACACTAAATTGTTGTCCAATTATGAATAAGTAGTGGGGACTGGAGAGAAATATGGAAACATGAAGGCAGCTCTATTAGGAGGATGGGACAGTGCTTGTTTTCTTAGTTTCTATTTGTCTTAGGCTGTTTGGGCAATAGTTCATTGTAAATTTTGTATTCCCAGAATTACTGTCATTGGATCCTCATGAGAATTCCACCAGTTGATATGAATGCGAAACTGTCTACAACCTTGCTATTCAAAGTGTGGTACTCTGACTGGAAAAATTCACATTGCCTGGGTGCTTGTTAGAAATGCAGAATGCCAGGTCCCCCCTCTGACCTACTGAATCAGCATTTGCCTTCTAAAAATATCCCCAGGGGATTCCTGTGCACATTTAAGTTTGTGAAGCCCTGGACTACAAGACTTAGAGCAATGACTCTCAAGGGTGGGAGATGAGGGGAACAGTTTTGTCTCCAAAGGCACATTTGACAATATCTGGTGAAATTTGGTGGCTGCTACTGGCATCTTGTGGATAGAGCCTAGGGCTGCTGCCAGACAACCTACAAGGCACAGGACAGTCTCCCAGAACAAAGACTTGTCTAGCCCCAAATGTCTGAGGTTGAGAGACCCTGACATGGAGAACAGAGTTTTGCCCAATTCCATATATACACTGTTGGTTATAAAATTTAAAAAAAAAAATTAAAAACCCCACTAAATTCTGAATAGGTACTCCCTCTAGGAAAAACAGGAGGAGAAGGAGGTTAGGGAATGTATATGTAATGTTCTATTTAAAATAAACAACAATTAAGAGGCTAGATAACTTTGCCAAATTATACCAATTAGCTAGACCTCTAGTAGTTTAAAGAAACATAAGAATAGATAGCAAAAATTGGGATCTAAAGATTGAAAAATAAAAATGTGTTTCTGGAAGGGATAAGGATCAAAACAAACTCAAGGCCTTATTTAACTGTGGGTGGGTACATAAAAAATTTTTGTTTTTGGCCAATTCACAAAGACCTGCCTTGACTCTCTCTGCTGTCAGAAAAGTATTGAAAACATTGCCTACTCTAACTTCCTGGATATGCCCTACTTTAGTGGTGCCATGTAAGCAACCAAACCAGCATTTTCAAGGGGAGCTATAATATGAAGGCACCTGTGATGGAAATTCTATGTTCCCTTGCTAGTCCTTTCCTTTTCTACCTGACCTTTAAATGTTTTAGTTTGTCACGACTCCATCCTCTTAACACTTTACGTTCTTTCCCTAAGTGATTGCATCTATTTTTACATTTAAATCTCAAGTTCAGAGAGCTCATCTGAGTTCTAGACCTCAAGTAGCCAGCTGCTGACTCAACATCCCACTGGAAGTCCCACGGACAATTCAGAGACCAAGTCTAATGCTGAATTCGTTCTCTTTCCACCCACCTCCCCTAAACCTACCCCTACTGTGTTTTCTTCCCCAGGATACAGTAGCACCATCCAGCCAACAGCACCTACAGAAACCAGGGAGTCATTTTTAACATCTCCCTCTCCCTTATCCTTTGCATCCAATCCATCCCTAAATTCTGTTGATTCTACCTTATAAATATATCTCAAATACATTGGCATTTCTACAAGTTCGTTACTACTCTTGGTTTTTCCTGGCCTTTGCATCCTCACTAGTCTGCTTATATATTTCAGCACCCACTCCCTCTATACCCCATCCATATTTATCAGCCTTCACCCATTAAACCATTCTCTATACTATATCCAGAGTGATCTCTTCAAAATGCAAATCTGAATGTATCACTCCTGCTTAAAACATTTCCTTAGTTCCCCATTGCTGTTGGGGTCCATCACAGAATCCTTCACAAGCTGTACAGGACCTGGTCTCTTCCCATCTTGGAAGCCTCATCTCATTGCAGTCATCCTCTCTTCTCACTCTTCTCCAATCCAGCTTCCAGCCACACTGCCACCCCTGTAATTCCTCAAATGCATCAAGCTCTTTCCCAGTTCATACCTTTGTCACATTTTGTTCCCTTTGCCTGTAAAACTGACCCCAGTCACCACTTCCCAACTCCTCCATCTAAGAGATGCCACTTCATTCTTTAGCTCTCAGCTCAAGTATTACTTTCTTAGGGAAGACTTCCGTGACCACCTGAGAAGAGATTATCCACAATGCCCAACTCTGTAGTTGTTGATAGTATCTAACCAAAAAGTAATTAACACTCAACCACATAATTGTCTGCTTGCTCCATTAGACAGGAAGTTTCACAAGTGCAGGACAGTGCTTGCTGTTCACTGCTGCATCTCCAGGACTAACCCAGTGCACCCCAAGTAGTGCCTGAGTGAAAGGCTGGGCTTCTGGAATCGCTACAGAGAAGGAGCTACAAGATACTACACAACAGTTGGAACTCAGTTCTTTTTTATTATTTAAGAAAACTAGTCTGGGATATAGTTTTAAATGTCTTAGAAACTAATGTGGAATTAAATATGTAGATATGACTTCATTCTGTGTTTGAGTGTTCTCCTAAGCTTGAAAAGTGAGCAAATTCCCATGCATGTTAGATAAGCTTGGTTTTAGAGGCTGTAGAGTTTGTGCTTGGGAACAACTCATTAGAACATTTTCTAGGGCGACCCCTCAAATAATCCTTAGTCAAATAGTATTAGCTATGGGCCGATGAGTGAGGCGAAGAGAAAGGGCTAATTTTTCCCATGAATGGTGTGAATGTCTTGTCTTTTGTATTGAAAGAGATTAGATTTTGGATTCAGATCTGCATCAGAATCTCAATTCTTTCACTTAAATGTTGGCTAATTTTTTTAACTGTCTCAGCCTTTAGTTTCTTCATTTATGTAATGAATATATCACTTTCATGTGAACAGTTATGAGATACCATAGATTTATTGAGATAGCATTTATCAAGCTCTCAGCACAGTGCTGGCTCCTAGTAGAGATTTAATGACTTCTGGTTCTTTTCATTTTTATTTCTATCTGTATACATATAGTTCAGTTGTCATTGAATTGGGATCCAGAGCCCTAGATAATTGAAATCAGAGTTTTGATACATGAACTCCTCCCCTTCCTAGAGCTTATTCTAAGAAACTATTTTGATAGAGTTAGACCAAATGAAAGATTATATGATCATAGTACACATCAATCAAAGTGCCTTCATGCACTTGGACAAAACTGAAGCAAGGCAAAAAGAAGAAATCTCATATGTAGAAGATTGCTAGCAATATACTACTGCATTGTAAGAAGGAAATGAAGCAAAGCCTGTCCTACCAGGGCTGGATGCCATTCAGTCATGACCTTCCTAGAATATGATAGTAGATGTGTTCTGAAGAGCAGCTGGAAGAAGGACCGACATGTATCTTCCTGTGTTAGGGAGTGATTCATCCAGCCCTCAGCCCATTCATCTCATAAATTTTTGAGTGTTTGGGATATGTCAGGCACTGTGCCAGCAGCACCAGTCCAACAGTAAGCAAGACACAGTTCTGCTCTGGTGAAAGGCAGGGAGGAAGGGGAGTAAGAGATAATCTAATCTATATGGCAATAAGGGGATAGAGAGGGTATGTGTGTGTGTTTGTGTTGAGGGGTGTGTGGTCATTTATACAAGGTGGTCTGCAAAAGCCTCTAAAAGAGAGATTTGAATAGAGCCTTGAATGTACCGAGAGAGTAAGTCTTGTGGGTCCCCAAGGGAATGGGTTTCCAAGTGGAGGTGATAGCAAGCATGAAGGTGCAAAGCAGCAGGCTTGTGAATCTGAAAAATGGCGAGGGAGCTGGTGCAGTAGAAGCAGAGCAAGGGAGGGACAGAGAGATCAGAGAGGTGGTGGGGACCAGTACACCATTCTGAGGTTTTGCCTTTGAATCCTAAAGAGATGGGAAGCCATGGGGAGTTTGGAGCATGATCTTATTTGCCTTATAAGACAGGATCACTGTCATAGGAGAATAGACTGTTGGAGGGTCTGGGCAGAAGCAGACTGATTAGGAGGCTGTTACCAAAGCCAGATGAGAAGTGTGTTCCCCTCAGTACTAGTTAAGTTATGTTAATAAAATATACCTCTGTATGGCAATCATTCAGAAAAAAAAAAATTCTTTCTACTACCTACTGACTACCACATTAAATCCAGCCTATTTCTCTCTGTTTATTCTATTACTTCCCTCCATCTACTACCTCTCAAATGTAAAATGCTTAAACTAGAGTAATAATAATGAGGGTGGTGAAGAATAGTTGAATTTTGGATGTACTTCAAAGGTAGGGCTGACTGGATTTGCTCATGGACTAATTGAAGGGTACAAAAGAAAGAGGAGTCAAGGATAACACATAAGAATTGGGCCTGAGCAACTAAAAGGGTGGAAGAGGTGGGAAAAACTAAGAGAGAGGTAGATGCAGGGAATGGTTCAAGGTCTTCTTCATTCTCTAGTCTATTCCAACACAATTTCTGGAAGGAGTCCTATTTTAGGCATATCAGCCATCATCTTCCTGTGGTTTAGTTGACTGCTGAAGACTGGACTCCATGGGATACCAGAGAATTACCTGGCATGAAGGGCATTCTGTAAGGGAGTTGGGAAGGGTGTACAACAAAACTTGCACCTACTTAGCTGCTTAGCCAAGGGCTAGCCTTGTTTATTAAAACATTCCTGACTAACTGTCTCCCTAGAGGTTCAAAGCTGGAGTAACAGCCATAGGTGATTCCCAACTTGGCAGAGGTTGTAGTAGCCATTAAGACTCCAAAAAAATGAGTCTTGAGCTTTTCCAAGTTTTAGTTAGTAGAAGCATACAGCTGGAAGAGGGAAGAACTCAAAGAAGGTCATAGCTGGAGGGAACCTTAGTTAGAGTCCAAATCAAGACTCAGAGAAACATGAGACTCAGAGAGGTTATACAGCTACTGCAGGGACATGAAGAGTAGTTGAAATAGAACTAGAACCCTGGTCTCTGACTTCCATTACACTGCTTTTCTGGCAGTGCCAGGCTGGAGGGAACATGACAGTACCAGGTATGCACTGATCGAAGTGAATTGTCTTTTACTCTTGGGAGACTAGAGCTTAAGAAGCCTTCACCACACACTACTTTTAATCCGTGTTCATGGATCCCATGGTTTTACCCTGAGAAGGAAACTGGAGGTTGGCTGATTTTCTTGGTCTAAGAAGTAAAGAATAGCAATAATAGTCCTTGCTTTCCTCTGGGTTAGAATAGTACTTTCACGTTCATGTAAAATTTCACGTTCATGAAATGATGGATTGCAGGTATAATGGTTGGAAAAAGACAGTGGTGTAGTGAGTGATGTTACTACCACGAGTGTGGGGAAAATTAAAATTTATCTAAGACAACTACGGTAAAAATAAGTTTGTGGTATTTCAATTTCCTTGCCTTGTGAAACTGGCAGTGAAAGGCAAAATGGGTTGATTTGAATTTCAGCCATCTTTTTCAGAACATTGAAAGAGGTGCCAAGGAGTAGTAAAATGTGCAAAGTAGACTACTGGGGAAGGAAAGAAAAGTGATATGCGTAGTCAGCCCCTGAAAGATTAAAATTTGATTGCTTGTTTCCATTGAAATATTTTGAAAACCCAATGGAAGTTTGTGACCAGGTACACACTGGAGCTGAGATGGTCTCTGATTACTAGAGTTATCACACCCACATGCCAACAATAGTCATTGCTCACACAAACTGCAGTCATGGCCTTAGCTTCTGTGTATGTATGTGTGTATCTGTGAAATCAAGTGGAATGGTACAGCCCAGCCTTTTGGTGAAAGTTTGTCATTGTTTTAATTGTTATGCTTGATATCCAAGCATAATATTTAACCTGATTTCCAAGGTCATTGAATTTAGTCCCTACTAATATTTAGGTACCCACTCAGTTCTATACTAGTTGATTGGTATGATGCTTCTTTTTCTTCTTCTTCTTCTTTTTTTTAAGGGAAAAATATTTTCACACTTCACCTCAGTAGATTTCTTACACTGCTGTGTTCTAAAATGGAATATTTCTTTTATTTCATCCTGATTCATTGCCCTGAGGTCTTCTGTTTTGGTTTCTGAGATACTGATCACGAAGGATTTAGGAAGAATATATCCTTCTTCTTTGGCAGCCAAATGCTCAGTCTCTGATAATTAAAGACACTGTGTTATTTTTCAAGGAAGTGATGTGACACTGTTATTTCCCTCCTTGATCTGGCACCATCAATGGGGAGAGTTCAGTGAGTTGCATTAAACAACTTAAGAGTTAAATTTTCAGTGATTTTCTTCCTTGTTAAATCTATTTACACTTTATTCTTTCCCTTTCCATATTTTTTTTGTGCTAATTGATTTAGTGCCTACCCTCTGCCTGGGAGTATACCCCCCACCCCCATAAGCATGGCACACTTTTCTTAATGCTTCAGTTTCATTCTGAGATTTGTAGGGGTGGTGAGGTGTTGAATTTTTACATTCCTAAAGATTTTGTAATCTACTGATGGAGACAAAATCAGTGAATCCTGCCTTCCTGTATTCCTATGGATATATTATAGGCCAAATAGGAAAAAATCACTTGGATTTTTAAGAAAAAATGGAAGACTGGAAAATTCTTAGTATGTGGCAGGCTAAGGCCAGGCTTCCAGTTCATTATTCTGGGGTTTTGGGTTTCTTCAGTGGACAAGTGTGAGGAGGGCTTTACCATGTTCTTAACAAACTGTCTCCTGGATGAAGGATACTCTGTTCCCAAATTCTAGCTGAAGTATTTGTTGTTTCTATTTGCCTCTGTTTGTTCATTTGATCTTGCTCCTTCTCTCCCTTTCTCTCCCCGTTTAAAAATAGTTATATGCATTTTGTTGGGAATGAACAAAATATGGATATCAATTTTTAAGGTATTATGAAAGTCATCCCCTCAATTATCCAAGTGGGTGAGCTGTACTATTTACTCCATTATAAAATAATTTCTTTTAATGTAGGTTTAAAACTCTCTGTGTTCTAAGATCAACTTAGTAACCATGATGTTCAACAATCAATAAAAGCAAATATTAGTATTTTAAGTTGCACTGTTGTTTCTTTTCTTTTTTACAACGTTCATTTCAGCAGTGTTTTCTGTTACTGATGAAGACTAACTTTCTGAAACAAAAAGACCACACCAGGAGAGCATCTCTGAGAGCCATAGATTTAGTGATTCCATAAATGAAATTGATCCTGTGCCACGCAACATGGCTACAGGGTGTAGAACCTGATAAGATTTAGGGAAAATCTGATAGCTGAAGCCACCCTGTCTCCAGATTACACCATATCAAATCTGCTTCCATGGGAAAGCAGAGGGGAGAAGTTGCCTAGTCCAATTACTCATTTGAAAGCAGCCTCCACGTCAGCTAGAGAGAGTGCTTATGTAGATGGCAGTTGCTTAGGACCGGTTCCCCTTGGTCAAGTAGGTATTTTGATGCCCAAACTGATTCCCTATCTGCATTCAATTGCAGGGCAGTGTTAGACAGCCATTGTACTAGACTCCCTGCAGGTCCTTTAGTCATTATGTAGAACGTCTTCTTGCAGTGGTGTTTGAATGGTCTTCTCAGCTCAGCTCAGGGGTGTTGGTATCTAGAAACAGCTGGCTCATGCTGCCCAGACTCACACAGGACTGGCTTTCGTTCCCACAAAGTGGGTATGATTTAAACACACGTATACTATAAATAAAGAGATTAACTTTGCCTCTTAGTTCTTTCACTCACCTGAGGGAACATGGTAGGAAAAACTACTTGGAAAAAGAAAATCAAATTTCAATTAGAATGATTCTTGATGAACAGGGAATCTGAAGAAGAGATTTGAGAACCTTGTACTGAGGTGAATTGGTGACACATCTTTCCCTGACCTGGAGTCCCCCTCTTCCCAGCCAACAAGGGATTGAATCTGCATTTCATTGTCAGGACAGGCACATTGGCCCAAGGTAGTTCTCCAATTCTCCTATTTTGACTCTGAGAGTCTGAAAAAAATTTTTGCTCTTCATGACCTGCTTCTTTCTCATTTCCACCCTATGTTGTTACAAAATCTCAAATTGTTTCAGACACAATATACAGTGATTTGTGTAAATATCTAAGGAAGCAACCTAATCTTCTTGGCCCTAAGACCAGGTAATAGCTCATGAGTATTTTATGCAAGACTGTTTGCTATTATTGGTGGAAGCAATCTCATCTTTAATTGATTAACTTTGAGTAAACACAAGTGTTTTCTGCTAGTCTTAAGTTCTTTGACTTTTCTTTCTGAGCTTTCGCTACATCAATGGTTTTTGCATTGGAATATTTATTGTATAACATTCTGTACATACAAAAGAATATGTAACATAGATAAGTTCTGAAGCAGAATAATAATAAACATTTGTGAATCCAAATTTAGAACTAGAACATTAGTAATGCTGTTGCATATACATGTGTGTTCTTTCTCTTGCCTCCAATAAGTGGTAGTCACTATCCTAAAATTTATGTTTATTTATTCCATACTTCTTTTCCCCCCACTTTTTGAGGCAGTTTTTGTAGGTATGTAACTATAAAAAATATTTTGTTGAATTTTGTTGTTTGAGCTTGATTGAAGTGCTATCATTCTCAATATAGTCTTTTTCAACTTGCTTTTGTCCTTCAATTTTGTAATCCTTGGGGTTGTTATATGTAATTATAGTTAAATAGTATTCACTGCTGTATAATATTCCTTTGTGAGACTATACAAAAATGTATTTCCTGTTCATGAATTTTTGGATTGTTCCCTTTTTTAAAAATTATGAGCTTAGCTACCACAAACATTCTTATACGTGCCTTTGGGGGTGAATGTGAAATTGCTAGGTCACAGTGTATGCTAATGTAACAGGGAAGAGCCAAATCTGACTACTTGTTGGATCTGTTTCTTTTACTTTAATCTTTGTTTTCCGCTGCTTTTGTTCACTAAAAGGATACTGTCTATACACATTGGCCTGCCTCGGGGAACCCTGTCCCTCTGCCTGAATGTTAAACCGAAGTGCCTTTTTTCAGGGAAGCATCCTGACCCTGTCCACCTGTGGATGGCTGCAAGAAAGAAGAAATTAACACATCCCCTCCCTGAGGCTGGCCTTTCCAGGCGATATTTGCAAAACTTATGACCTTTTTACTTTACTTCCTCATCTCCACCCCCTCTCTTTTGTATAAAAGAAACTTGCATCCAAACCCTGATAAGATGGGTTTTTTTCTTGGAGACATTAGTCTGCCATCTTCTCAGCCTGCTGGCTTTCCAAATAAGGTCATATTCCTTGTCTCAGCACCTGGTCTCTGATTTATTGGCCCGTTGTGCAGTGAGCAGAGTGAGCTTGGACTCAGTAACACTAATATTCAACATTAGAAGATAATTCCCATTTGTTTTTTAAAGTGATTGTGCAGTTTCCATATCAGCACATATGTAATGATTCTGTTTGATCCATATCCTTGCCAATAACTTGTATTGCCAGGCTTTGCAATTTTTGCTAATCTAATGGGTGTAAAATGCCATTTTATTAGTAACCAAGACAATCAAAAGAAGCAAAGAGGTTAGGCATCAGTTATATGTATATTGATTATTTCTCCTTTCTCTTTGTGAATTAACTGTTCAAGTCTGTTGCACATTTTTCTAATGGGTTGTTTGCCTTTCCCTTACTGACGTGTAAGAGTTTTCATATCATTTTGCTACTTAGCTTTGTCATTTGTATGCATTGCAGTTAACGTCTTCTAGTTTGTGATTTGTCTTTCCATTTTATTTATTCACTTTTGATGAATAGAAGTTCTTAATTTTAACGTGGGTGAATTTATTAATCTTTTTTTCATGGCTAGTGCTTTTTACGTCTTAATATGACCTCCCGTACCCTTCTAATATGGGAGGTTATAAAGATATTCTCCCATATTTTCTTCTAAAAGTCTTAAAATTTTGCCACATACTGTGATGTCTTTGATCCATAAGAAATTGATTTTTGTATGTGGTATGAGGTGAGAGATCTGGATTCATTTTGTTTCCCTAGGGAGAAGCATTTCTCTCAGTACTGTTTATTAAAAAGTTCTTTCCTTTCCCAAATGATCTGCAAAGTAATGTACCATTTCAAATTTCTATGTTTGTGTCTGTCTGCCTTAGGACTCTTTGTTCCATTTTGAAAAAATGTTTAAAAACCAACAAAAAAAATCTCTTGTTATGAATTTGTATTAAATTTTATCAAGTTCTTTTTTCTGTGAAGTTGAGATCATGTGATTTTTGTCTAGTAATCTGTTAATGTGATAAGGACATTTATAGACTCTATCAAACCACCCTTGAATTCCTAGGATAATCCCAACTTTGTCATGATGTTATTTATATACATTTTTTTAAAAAACTGCTGGGTTTAGCTTGCTAATATTTTGTTCATAATTTCTGCATCTGTGCTTCTGGGTAAAATTTGCCTGTAATCTTTTTTTTTTGAGCCATCCTTTTCTGGTTTTGGCATCGGTTATATTTGCCTCAGAATGCATTGGGGAATGTTTCTCTTTTTTTCTTATCTGGAAGAGCTTGAGATGATGTTCTTTGGAAGTTTCATAGAATTCACCTTAAAAAATCTTTTTTGTTTTGACTGGAACAGATTTTAAGCTACTAATTGAATTTCTTTGATGGTTATAGTATATTTAGGCTTTCTACTCTAAATTAATGCAGTTTTGTTAATTTATTGTTTTTTCCTAGGAAAAGTTCCCCTTTAGGATCTCTGGCTTAATATAGGAATCATATTCAGTTTCCCAGCCTTGTTACTGCTGCAAGGTCTCATCTTGTGTTTTCATAGCTACATCCCCCATGGAAAGCACTTTGTAAAATAATTTTCACAAAGGCACTAGTTGAGTTAGCATTATCCTTGCAGATCACACTGCTGAAAAAGGCATTTGACCTCAGGACAATGTCTCTTAGATTTTACAAACCTTAACTCTCTTAGCTTCTTGCACACATTATTTTTTAGAGATATCTGGGAAGATCCTGATTTTGGTTTGCCTGATTTGTGGATGTCCCAATTATGGGAACAATATGCTCCCTGATACACCCACCCAGGGAAAATACATCCCATGTGGATAGCCATGGAAACTCATCGCCCTCTCCTATAGCTCCTGGGCTGCTGCCCTAACTATAAATACCTCATGATGTATGAAGCAGTGTGTGGCATGTGTGTGCATATGGATACTCAATGGTTATGAGGAGCTGGTTTCTATAAACACAATAAATTGATGTTTATTATATAAAAAAGAACTTATACACTGAATTAGCATTTTGTGCATGTAAAATATGTCTTTATTGTTCAGCTGCTACATTTGTCAACAGTAGCCTTGTGGGGAAACACTAACAGACATCTCAAGTGTCACATATCTATCACAGCTTCTGCATGATTCTCATTTTATTAGCAATCTGCTAAAGTTAAAGGAAGATTTAACAACAAAACAAGTTCATGTTTTTGAGGAGTTAGAGTGAGACTGCTATAGACTTTATTGATCAGCTTTTTTTCTCATAATAGTCATTTGCCTCACTGCTCCTAAACATCTCCCCTTATAAATTTTAGAAAGTGCCTGAAACTGAGGGTGATAGAATCTGCCTGCCTCAAAAGGCATGCTAGGCTATGTTCAGAATATGTTGAGTGTAGAAATTTCTAGGGAGGAATTGGTAACATTTTCTTACCCCACTCCACCTCCCCCATCATCACCTACTCCTTCCAAGCCCTGAATTCCTCTTTTTAATGATATCTCACCAGCAAAGCTCATTATTAATTTTCCTAGAAAACTAGATGGCCATTCAGTTATTGTATCTAAGTTTTCTGTTCTAAAACAGAAATAGTATGCCAGTTGGGAAAATATTTTCTTTCCCAAGTACAAGTTATAATTGTACACTACATATTCTGCAATCTTAGGAGCAGGAGAACAATAGGGGCGTTTTAGAGCAGGAGTCAGCAATTTTTTCTGTAAAAAGCCAGATAGAAAATATTTTAGAATTTGTGGGCCAGATGGCCTTTGTTGCAACTATTCATCTCTGCTGCAAAAGCAGCCATAGACGAAATGACCATACATAAATAGGCATGGCCATGTGTCAATACAATCTTGTTTACAAAAACAGGTAGTGGGCCAAATTTGACCCATGGGCATAGTTTGCCAACCCTATCTTAGAGGCACTGTCTTAAAGAAATTTTTCTCAGGGTTTGTTTTTGTTTTGCATGGTTGCTCTCATTCATTTATCTAAAGCAGAGTTTCTCAACAAAGGCACTATTGACGTTTTGGGCTGGTTAATTCTTTGATGTAAGGAGTTGTCTTATGCATTGTAGGATGTTTAGCAACATCCCTGGTCTCTACCCAGTAGATGCCAGGAGCATCCCATGAGTTAACCAAAAATGTCTCCAGACATAGTTAAATGTCCCCAGGGGCAAAACTGCTCCTGGTGGAGAATCACTGATCTAAGGTGATAAGGATGATGTCACAATTGGGAGATGTAAATTGTTCAACTGTCTGAACATAGAACAAAGGAGGGAATATCAGGGATTGAGGCCAAGAGGTAGTCAAGGCAAAGATCACCCACGGCTATTTAGACTTCCTTTTGAAGGCAACTGGATACCATTGAAGGATTTTATGAAGAAAGGTGTGCTAGTATGTTTAGTTTTATGTTTTTGAATGGTCATTCTTACGTCAGAGAAGAAAATGGGTTAAGCAGAACAAAACTAGAGGCACGGAGGTCAGTAAGAAGACTTAGCTCCTGACATTTTGACTGGTACCTCTTGGGAAATGTTGCTCTGGTTCCTGGGTATTATCAAATCCTCATAGAATTTATGTAATGCTAACGAAATGTACAAAGGACTGATTAGTGTCATAGAGTCAGACTGCAATTTACTAAAGATGTACCTGAACTTAAAATCAAGCTAAGTTATTTTAGAGCACTTATTTCCTTCTTGCTGGGAAAATTATCTTAGAAAATAAGGAAAACCAATAAGGAAACTTCTCAGCTGTGACTATAGAGGCAGAGCAAGGATGCTTACTATCATTATGGGATGTGCTCAACAAGTTATTGTGGCCAAATGATTAGGCCAATTCCAGTTTAGAGATCAAGAATCAACTCTCAATTTGGAAGGAACCTGAGGGTCCAAAGTTCATTGAATCCATTTACAACATCATCTGCAATTAGTTTTGTTACCTCTACTTAAACAACTCTGACTGTGACTTGGCTCCCAAGAAAGCTCATGATATTTTGCATTCTGTAATTGTTAGATAGCTCTTTCATTTCTTTTTAGAAAATAGTTTAAATTCTTTTTTTAAAAATTTATTTATTTATTTTTATTTTTGGCTGCGTTGGGTCTTTGTTGTGGTGTGCAGGCTTCTCATTGCGTTGACTTCTCTTGTTGCAGAGCACAGGCTCTAGGCACGCGGGCTTCAGTAGTTGTGGCACGTGGGCTCAGTAGTCGTGGCGCATGGGCTTAGTTGCTCCATGGCATGTGGGATACTCCTGGACCAGGGCTCAAACCTGTGTCCCCCGCATTGGCAGGTGGACTCCCAACCACTGTGCCACCAGGGAAGCCCTTTCTTTTTTACTTCTACAAGATACTGGATATTTGATGTTTGTTTCCAAAGACCTGGAATAGTTGTACTGAGAGAATGCCTTCTTCCTTGGAACAGTCTTGGGAATGCAGACAAATTCTCATCTTCAGACTTTTCTTTGTTATGTTCTACCCTTAATTCCAGTTATTCTCACAATTGTGATATCCAATTATATTTATCAAAGGGCTCCACTGTCCAGGCACCATAGTAGACAGTGGGGATACAAGGATAAGACAGAGTTCCTGTCCACAAGGAGCTCACAGTTTCACTGGAGATGGGGGAAGGGATTCAAACATTAAAATAGTAAGTACAATTAATATAATTCATATACTATGATACATTCTTCATCGGTATTGAGGGAGGAACATGAACACCACTCACCCAGTCACTGTGTAAAATTGAACTTTACGTTGAAGCAAATTATCTAATGAGGCTTTTTAGCAACAGGAAGTATCTTTTGGGTCTTTTTATTCCTTCTCCTTTTGGCTGACAGTGGATTCCAGCTCTACTTCCTTAATCAACTCCCTCTTGATTCCAACTCTACTTCTTAATAGCTATTCTCTTTGGGTAAGTTTATCTCTTATTGGCCAGAGTTCAAATCTGACAAAATGTACAAGTCACCGAGGTGCTCAAGGTGTTCATACAGGAGAGGTAACCATTCCAGCCATTAGCCACCACCAGAGAGACATCATTTTCCTGATAGCTTAAATCCATGAAAATCCCTAAGTGCGAGGAACCTCAGGGCTGAATAATTTCAGAATATATGGTTCCCACTCTAACAAACTAGAAGATGAACTTGAAGATTAAACAATAGCCTTGGCTGCATATATAATAGTTTAATTCCTTCTGTATGTGTTTGACATCATACCCACCAACCTCATCACCCATATTTTGATAATTCAGTGAAGTAACAGAAACAGCCTCCTTTAGGTATGCATTCATGCACATTTGCTTAAGCACTGGTGTGTATCCTCCAGTAAAAACAGTGAGTGAAGTTTTATAAACTGGAAGACATAAGCATTGTTAGGATTTTTTTGTTTCTTTTCTCTCACCGTCTGCCACATGCTTTGCTGCTTGTGTAATTCTTTGGATAAAATTCAGTAAATCTGGTAAACTTAAGGGAAATCAAGGTGAGAGCTTTTTCTTTTAAACTGCAGTATAGAACCATTGTAGCCAATGTTTAATAGAGGCATACCTTTGCCTCTAGTGGCACAGAAATATTATAACATTTAGTTTTGTAAACTTAGGTTCTTTAGATTTTTAAAGTCTGAAGGAGTAGCAGTTCATCTGATAGAAGGCATTTTGCTTGACCTTAAAGAAATAGAAGAGGTATAAATTGGAAAAATCACTTAGTTTTGTACATATAAATACACTCTTCACCCTGAGCTGAAAAATAGTATTTTTTGCACTAAGAAAAAGGAGCTAATCTTTTTTCCTAGTAAGAGTTCCAGGAAAGCAAAAAACTTGTTAAAACGCTTAATCCTTCTTTCCTGTGTGACTCATGGTTTTCTTTTAGCTCCTGACAAACATAAGTATCTTTGTATCTGTGCATCAGCCTGCCTAAGGCTTCATCTCCTTCTGTCACCCCAAGATAGAGCCATGGGGACACTTCCAAGTGTCAGCTAAGGAGAATGCATACACTTAAAACCCACACCTGCTAATCCCCCATCATTTCCCAAAGAGTTTCTTATTCGGTTTTAGACTGAGAGCCTTTGTGAAGAAGTTCAGAATATTTTTACATTTCCTGCTTCATCTGCAACTCAGAGCCAAAAGTATAGCCCCAGTTTCTTCCAAGATCTTTTATAAGCAAAGAATCATGTGCTCTGCAATAATTCTTAGCTAAAGATGCCTCAGGTTTCATGCTTTGGGGATAAGGAAGGAAAGTACATATTCTCCTGACACTTGAAGTCCACGTGATATATATTTTGGAATGCTCTTTTTTTTTTTCACCTGGATTGTGATTTCCTGAGCACCAAGTTGGGATGCCACATTAAAAAGCACAATCTTGATTTGGTAAATGACATGTTACTGTGGTTGTAAGGCTAGCTACAAGCAAAATGATGCAGTCAATTTTGTGCCCCTGCATTGCCCCTTGCTTGCATTTCCTATGCCATTTCTTATCTTGATGCAGCCCTCCCCTGGGCTTCCAAAATGTCATCCTGATACTTCTTGTCTTTCCCTCCTATAAAAATGTGTTATGAAGAAAGTATTAGTAGTCCACTCAAACTAACTAAAAATAGCTAAAAACTTCCCTTTCCCAAGTAAATTCACATTTAAACAAACCCTCAAACTAAATGCCTGTGTTTTCCAGTAGATTGAGGAGATGGAGGCCAGGGCTTTCCACTGAGGCAGTGGTCTACCTCTGATCCTAATTATACTTTTTATGGTCATCGCTGGGCTGATTCCACATTAAACGTATTTTCCTTTTTTTATCCCGTCCTTCTTTTTATTCATGAAATAGAAGGGAACAAAAATAATCTAAGGAAAGTTATTCTTTATTAGTCCCAAAGCCATGTTACTTAAATATATCACATACCTATTATGTAAAATTAATATGCAAAAATGAATAACATTTACTTAAAAGATAAACTGCAAACAAGTAGCAGGTACTAAGTGCTAATAAGTGGAACAGACAGCAAGAGCCAGGTCAGGGGGAGGAAACAGCAGATAGGGCTATAGGATGTAGGGAATTTTCATTGGATTGGAGGTAGTAGAGGTCTGAAAATTGTTCACAATTTAGAAAACAGCTACAGTGGTCCAAGAGTGAGGGGAGGCTATACACACACCCTCCAGAAATGCCTATAAATGGAGGACAGTGCTTCTTCCCTCTCTTTGCTTTTTTTCCACATGACATTTGGAAGTTGGGAACCACTGACTCCTATTTGCCTGCAGTTGTATTGTGAGTGATGTAACATAACAAAGGGGAATCAATGTGAGCTCCTTGTTCAAGAGATAATTATTCAGTGTCTGCAATGGAACAGATGCTGGGCTTTCCCAGAATGGCCTCCATCAGCCGCTCTGTTCTGAATGAGCCCTGCTTAGGTACTACCCTTCATTGTAGTGTCTGAAGCCAGATCACTCTCACCTAAACATGGGGAAGTATTATCAACTGTGCCTCAGCCTATGTGATTGACGTAGACACCATTGCTGTTTCATGCTTTTCTTTAATCTTGTGTTGAGTGTGTGAACTCCAGTACATTTTGTGATGTGGCTATATGTTGAGAATAACTCACCTGGGTGAAAAGAGTGGGGAAGCTGATTATCTACTGGCTTCACATCTAATCCCTCCTGAATTCAACTACTACTACCAGCTATTTATTGGGATAGTTAGGAATAAGAAAAAATTATTTCTAGAACATTTTGTCATTTTCTTAGTCCATTTGGTCTGCTGTAACAAAATACCAAAATAGCTTCTCAACAACAGGAATTTATTTCTCACAGTTCTGGAGGCTTGAAGTCTGAGAACAGGGTGCCAGCATGGTTGGATGAGAGCTTTCTTCCAGATCACAGACTTCTTGTTTCCTCATATGGAAGAAGGGGATAGGCATGTCTCTGGAACCTCTTTTATAGAGGACACAAAGCACCGAGCTCATCTCCCTGTGCTATGCGGCTGGTTCCCACTAGCTATCTATTTTACATTTGGTAGTGTATGTATGTCCATGCCACTCCCTCACTTTGTCCCAGCTTACCCTTCCCCTTCCCCATATCCTCAAGTCCATTCACTACATCTGCATCTTTATTCCTGTCCTACCCCTAGGTTCTTCAGAACCACTTTTTTTTTAAGATTCCATATATATGTGTTAGCATACGGTATTTGTTTTTCTCTTTCTGACTTACTTCACTTTGTATGACAGACTCTAGGTCCATCCACCTCACTACAAATAACCCAATTTTGTTTCTTTTTATGGCTAATATTCCATTGTATATATGTGCCACATCTTCTTTATCCATTCATCTGTTGATGGAAACTTAGGTTGCTTCCATGTACTGGCTATTGTAAATAGAGCTGCAATGAACATTTTGTACCTGACTCTTTTTGAATTATGGTTTTCTCAAGGTATATGCCCGGTAGTGGGATTGCTGGGTCATATGGTAGTTCTATTTTTAGTATTTTGAGGAACCCCCATACTGTTCTCCATAGTGGCTGTATCAATTTGCATCCCCACCAACAGTACCAGAGGGTTCCCTTTTCTCCACACCCTCTCCAGCATTTATTGTTTGTAGATTTTTTTTTTTTACTCTCTAACCAATGCTTTTATTTATTTATTTGTTTAAAAAACATCTTTACTGGAGTATAATTGATTTACAATGGTGTGTTAGTTTCTACTTTGTAACAAAGTGAATCAGTTATACATATACATATGTCCTCATATCTCCTCCCTCTTGCATCTCCCTCCCTCCCACCCTCCCTATCCCACCCCTCTAGGTGGGCACAAAGCACCGAACTTGATGATGGCCACTGTAACCAGTGTGAAGTGATAGCTCATGGTAGTTTTGATTTGCATTTCTCTAATGATTAGTGATGTTGAGCATTCTTTCATGTGGTTGTTGGCAATCTGTATATCTTCTTTGGAGAAATGTCTATTTAGGTCTTCTGCCCATTTTTGGATTGGGTTGTTTTTGTGATATGGAGCTGCATCAGCTGCTTCTAAATTTTGAAGATTAATCCTTTGTCAGGACCTTTGTTTGCAAATATTTTTTCCCATTCTGAGGGTTCTCTTTTCGTCTTGTTTGTGGTTCGCTTTGCTGTGCAAAAGCTTTTAAGTTTCATTAGGTCCCATTTGTTTATTTTTGTTTTTTCTCCATTTCTCTAGGAGATGGGCGAAAAAGGATCTTACTGTGGTTTATCTCATAGAGCGTTCTGCCTATGTTTTCCTCTAAGAGTTTTATAGTGTCTGACTTTCCATTTAGGTCTTTAATCCATTTTGAGTTTATTTTTGTGTACGGTGTTAGGGAGTGTTCTAATTTCATTCTTTTACATGTAGCCGTCCAGTTTTCCCAGCACCACTTATTGAAGAGGCTTTCTTTCCTCCATTGTATATTTTTGCCTCCTTTATCAAAGATAAGCTTACCTTATGTGTGTGGGATTATCTCTGGGCTTTCTATCTTCTTCCATTGATCTATATTTCTGTTTTTGTGCCAGTACAATACTGTCTTGATTACTGTAGCTTTGGAGTATAGTCTGAAGGCAGGGAGCCTGATTCCTCTACCACCGTTTTTCTTTCTAAAGATTGCTTTGGCTATTCAGGGTCATTTGTGTTTCCATACAAATTGTGTTCTTAGAATACAAATTGTATTCTAAGTTCTGTGAAAAATGCCAATGGTATTTTCATAGGGATTGCATTGAATTGGTAGATTGTTTTGGGTAGTATAGTCATTTTCACAATGTTGATTCTTCCAATCCAAGAACATGGTATATCTCTCCATCTGTTTGTGTCATCTTTAATTTCTTTCATCGGTGTCTTATAGTTTTCTTCATACAGGTCGTTTGTCTCCTTAGGTAGATTTATTCCTAGGTATTTCATTCTTTTTGTGGCAATGATAAATGCAGTGTTTCCTTAATTTCTCTTTCAGATTTTTCATCATTAGTGTATAGGAATGCAAGAGATTTCTGTGCATTAATTTTATATCCTGCTGGTTTACCAAATTCATTGATTAGCTCTAGTAGTTTTCTGGTAGCATCTTTAGCATTCTCTATGTATAGTATCATGTCATCTGCAAACAGTGACAGCTTTACTTCTTCTTTTCCGATTTTGATTCCTTTTATTTCTTTTTTTTCTCTGATTGCTGAGGGTAAAACTTCCAAAACTATGTTGAATAATAGTGGTGAGAGTGGGTAACCTTGTCTTGTTCCTGATCTTAGTGGAAATGGTTTCAGTTTTTCATCATTGAGGACGATGTTGGCTGTGGGTTTGTTATATATGGCCTTTATTATGTTGAGGTAAGTTCCCTCTGTGCCTACTTTCTGGAGGGTTTTTATCCTAAATAGATGTTGAATTTTGTCGAAAGCTTTCTCTGCATCTATTGAGATGATCATATAGTTTTTATCCTTCAGTGTGTTAATATGGTGTATCACATTGATTGATTTTTGTATATTGAAGAATCCTTGCATTTGTGGGATTAGACCCACTTGCTCATGGTGTTTGATCCTTTTAATGTGCTGTTGCATTCTGTTTGCTAGTATTTTGTTGAGGATTTTTGCATCTATGTTCATCAGTGATATTGGCTTGTAGTGTTCTTTTTTTGTGACATCATTGTCTGGGTAGTATACAACATTTTAAAAACTACATATTTTTCTCTTAGCATTTTCAGATCTCTCATGTGGCCAATGTCATGTGGATTTTAGTGACTAAATTATGTTTGCTGATTAGATTGTTCCTCAATTTATATAACCAACCTCTTTTTTTGTGTCTTATGTTGTTTCATGCTGTTTTAAACTTTTAAATTTTCAGAAAGATAATTAGATGATCTTTATAGTTTAGATCATTAACTTGACATGTATTTCCCAATATGAATTATTAACTCAGTGTATGAACACTTTAGGTGAGTTGGTTTTATTGACTTATGTGAAGCCCAGTGACAAGGACATGGTTTAAGCCACACATTCAGTATGGGAAGAGTAATCCAGTAGAGAGATCTTAACACACCATATCCATTCACAATTCGTAAATGCTAGGTTTTCTCAAGTAGAATTAAGAAGTAATGGGTTTGAAAATATTTCAACCAATACTCCATGGTTATTTTTACTGCTTTGGCTTTTTTTTTTTTTTTTTGATTGTCCACCATGCTTTAATGTTAATTCAGCAGCATATCTTGAAAACATCAGAATGCTGTTTTCTCACTCGTGTATTGCATTTGGAGCTCAGAGTTACATGAACAGAAAAACTCTTAATATAAATCTTGAGTAAATTTGTCCCTGTGATGCTGTGAATTTTGATGGGCTCTCCTGAGGCTGACATGTCTGTCAGGGTGCAGGTATCTGCCAGGTGTCAGGTAGAGGAGAGAATGCTAGATTCAAAATCAAACGACTCCAGTCCAACTCCCATGATTTCACTCACATGTCCCATCTCTCTTCCTTGAGTCTCCCTTCCTCTAGCAAAATGAGGATACTCACACCTGCCCTCTGGCCTGGAATCCTGTTAAGTGTCACCCAGAAATGTTCACCAGTAGAGTAGGTGTCCTTCGACCACCCAAGTAAATCAATGGCCCTCTGGTCTTGGAGAAGAAAATTAGCAAATTCTCTTCTAAGGGCTACATAGGTGGAGCCAAAGTAAATGGTAAGATTATGGGCAGGAGGCATTTTTCTTATTCAAGTCCACAGCATGAAGGAAAACAATTGGTATTTCTGCTCCAAGTGCATATATCTGGTCCTTCTGATAATATGATGAGGAGGTAGCACCCCTCTGGTGATGTTTTTCCCTTTAAATCCTTTTATATACTGAACGATCTCCCTGTTGCTTTTCAGGGGGAAATCTTTTTATTTTTTTTTACAGCAGGTTCTTATTAGTAATCAATTTTGTTCACGTCAGTGTATACATGTCAATCACAATCACCCAATTCATCACACCCCCACCCCCAACCCCCGTGGCTTTCCCCCCTTGGTGTCCATATGTTTGTTCTCTACATCTGTGTCTCAATTTCTGCCCTGCAAACCAGTTCACCTGTACCATTTTTCTAGGTTCCACATATATGCATTAATACACAATATTTGTTTTTCTCTTTCTGACTTACTTCACTCTGTATGACAGTATCTGGATCCATCCATGTCTCAACAAATGACCCAATTTCTTTCCTTTTTATGGCTGAGTAATATTCCATTCTGTATATGTACCACATCTTCTTTATCCATTCATCTGTCGATGGGCATTGTTGCTTCTATGACCTGGCTATTGTAAATAGTGCTGCAATGAACCTTGGGGTGCATGTGTCTTTTTGAATTGTGGTTTTCTCTGGGTATATGCCCAGTAGTGGGATTGCTGGATCATATGGTAATTCTATTTTTAGGGTTTTTTTTTTTTTTTTTTTTTTTGCGGAATGCGGGCCTCTCACTGTTGTGGCCTCTCCCGTTGTGGAGCACAGGCTCTGGACATGCAGGCTCAGTGGCCACGGCTCATGGGCCCAGCCGCTCTGCAGCATGTGCGGTCTTCCCGGACCAGGGCACGAACCCGTGTCCCCTGCATTGGCAGGTGGACTCTCAACCACTGCACCACCAGGGAAGCCCTATGTTTAGTTTTTTAAGGAACCTCCATACTGTTCTCCATAGTGGCTGTATCAGTTTACATTCCCACCAACAGTGAAAGAGGGCCCCTTTTCTCTAAACCCTCTCCAGCATTTGCTGTTTGTAGATTTTCTGATGAAGACCATTATAACTGGTGTGAGGTGATACCTCATTGTAGCTTTTATTTGCGTTTCTCTAATAGTTAGTGATGTTGAGCAGATTTTCATGTGCTTCTTGCCCATCTGTATGTCTTCTTTGGAGAAATGTCTATTTAGGTCTTCTGCCCATTTTTGGATTGGTTTGTTTTTTTAATATTGAGCTGCATGAGCTGCTTGTAAATTTTGGAGATTAACCCTTTGTCTGTTGATTCGTTTGCAAATATTTTCTCCCATTCTGATGGTTGTCTTTTTGTCTTGTTTATGGTTTCCTTTGCTGTGCAAAAGCTTTTAAGTTTCATTAGATCCCATTTGTTTATTTTTGTTTTTATTTCCATTGCTCTAGGAGACAGATCCAAAAAGATATTTCTGTGGTCTGTGTCAAAGAGTGTTCTGCCTATGTTCTCTGCTAGGAGTTTTACAGTATCTGGTGTTACATTTAAGTCTTTAAACCATTTTGAGTTTATTTTTGTTTATGGTGTTAGAGAATGTTCTAATTTCATTCTTTTATATGTAGCTGTCCAGTTTTCCCAGCACCACTTACTGAAGAGGCTGTCTTTTCTCCATTGTATATCCTTGTCACCTTTCTCATAGATTAGTTGACCATAGGTGCATGGGTTTATCTCTGGGCTTTCTATCCTGTTCCATTGATCTATAGTTGTGTTTTTGTGCCAGTACCGTACTGTTTTGATTACTGTAGATTTGTAGTATAGTCTGAAGTCAGAGAACCTGATTCTTCCAACTCTGTTTTTCTTTCTCAAGATTACTTCGTCTATGGGTGTTTCCATACAAATTTTAAAATTATTTGCTCTACATCGGTGAAAAATGCCATTAGTAATTTGATAGGAATTACATTGACTCTGTAGGTTGCCTTGGGTAGTATAGTCATTTTGACAATATTGATTCTTCCAATCGAAGAACACCGTATGTCTTTCCACCATTTGTTTGGTCATCTTTGATTTTTTCATCAGTGTAAAGACATTGAATTTTTAGAAAAACAAACAAAACAAAACAAAAAACCCTGAAACCCAAAACCTTCCCACAGAGAAAACTCCAGATGCAGATGGCTTCACAGGCAAATTAATGCTACTTAATTTTAAGACAAGAATTTTAACACATTCAATAAAATGTGTTATTGGTATTAAGATAGGATGAATGGAGTAACGGAACAGAATAAACATTCCATAATAAACCTCTATATATTTGAACAGTTGATTTTTGATGAATGTGCAAGAGCAATTAGTGAATGGCACCAGAACAATTGGATATCTTGATATAAAAAATGATCCTGAATCCATACCATACACCATATGCAAAAACAACTCAATATGGATCAAAGATTTAACTGTAAAATCTAAAAGTATGAAATCTTCATAAGCTTGAATGGCAAAGGACTTTTAGCTATGACACCAATAGCACAATACATAAGAGAAAAATTATACAAATCAAACTTCACCTAAATTAAGAACTTCTGCACTTCAAAAGATACTATTGAGAGAATGAAAAGACAAGCTGCAGATAGCAAGGAAATATTTTTAAAGTATATATCTTATAAGAGACTTATATCCAGAATTTATAAAGAACTCTTATAACCTATAATAAAAAAAAAAACCATCTCCTCACCACCAAAAGAAGGCAAAGGTTTTTAAGAGATGCCACCAAAAAAGAAAAACAAATGGCAAACAAGTACATGAAAATGTATTCAGCATTGTTTGTCATTAGGGAAATGCAAGTTAAAATAAAAATGAGATACTATTATATACCTATTAGAAAGGCTAAAACTAAAAATTCTGACATACACTTGTATGTTGGCAAAGATGTGGAAAAACTGGAACCCTCATACACTGTTGGTGTGATTGTAAAACTGTACATCTACTTTGAAAAAGAGTCTGGCAGTTTCTTAAAAATTTAAATGAACACCTACCATTTGATCTAGCTATTCTACTCCTAGGTGTTTATCTAAGAGAAATGAAATCATGCAGCCCTACAAAGACATATATGCAAGTGTTCATAGCAGCATTATTTGTTATAGCCAAATTGGCAGTAGCCCAATGTCCATCAACAGATGAATGGGTAAACAAAATGTAGTATTTCCATTCAATGGAATACTACTCAGCAATGAAAAGGAATGAACTATTGATGCATATTATAAAGTAGGTGAATTTCATTATAATTATGCTGAGTGAAAGAAGCCAGTCAAAACTAGAGTACATACTGTATGATTCCATTTGTGTAAAAGTTTAGAAACTACAATCTAAAGTATTAAAATAGAAAGCAGATCAGTGGTTATGAGGGACTGGATGAGAGGTGTGGAGAGGAAGGAGGGTGGAATTAAAAAGGGCTACAAGTATTCATTTAAAGGTGGTTATCTTGACTGACGTGAGGATTTCGCAGGTGAAAACATATATCAAAATTCATCATATTGTATAATTTAAATACGTGCAGTTAGTTTTATGTCAATTTTGTTTCAATAAAGCTGTTGAAAATAAAATAAATCTAATAAAATATACTAGAAAAAGCCTTGGCTTGAAGAATAATATACCCACATACATTTGACTCTTTTTAAGGATATGCTGATATACTACTTTGAACTATTTATACATTTCCAAGATACTAGATTTAGGGCAGTGAACCTAAGCTTTTGGGATGCCTGACATAAAACTTTTTTGAACTATGGCTTTTGAAAATATGACTATTTTCATAATAGTTTCACTCAATGCCTCAATTAGTCTTCAGTAGCAAACCAAATGCTTGGAAAAGGCACTCTCAGAGAAGTTAGTTAAGTCTTTTCTGTATACTTCCCAGCTTCTGAATTGATGTCTTTGCTGAGAAGCAGACCTACATGGAGTGTGCTCTTCATTAGGTTAAGTGTTCACGTACTTTCAGCTGCAATGATTATAAGCACCACCATCACCACCACCACCACCACCACCAATAAAATACCAGTAGCCAAAAGTGATTGAGTGCTTGCTATGCATGAAGCGCTGTTCTAAGTATTTTACATGTATTAAGCCATTTAATACTCCCAGTAACCCTATGAGGTAGAAACTGCTATCCCAATTTACAGAAGAAATTGAGACACAAAGAGGTACAAATACCAAATTATCTGACTAGAATTGGCATAAACAAATACATTTTTGTTTATTTACACTATAACTTCTCTATAACAAGTCCATAGATAGTCCATTCCATGATTGATCCTAGGGTCAACAGCGTATGGGCCCTAGATGAGCTTTTTGCACTTTTATGTCTTTGTATCATGACCACAAGATGGATGCTGTGCTTCTAAGCATCTCTTCCTCATTTAATAATATTCAAAGCAGGAAAAAGGGGGTGGGAAGGAGCTATCCTTCTCGTGAGTTTCTTTTCATCAGATAAATATATATTTGCTAGAAGCACATTGGCAAAAATCTCTTTAAAATTTATTAGCTAGAATTTATTCACATAGCCCTTCCAAGCCATCTTCTACCATGAAAGGCAAGTTCTCTTAGAGAAGAAAAAGGATGATGAGAATGACTGTAGGGTTGTCAACCAACAGTGGCTGGGCCACTTTGATATATCCTGTCAGCAACCCTAGATTACATTCACAGTCCTGGCTCCCTGACATTTCAAGAGCTGTAAATTTATAGGTGAAAATCCTTTGTCCCCCTTAGTTACTTTCTCATTTTGAGAAAAACTTCCCATATCGGTTGAAGTTTACCAAAGACAAATAATAAAAGCATATTATATTTATGTTGAAAAGAGAGATAAAGAGCCAAAAGAGAGTGATTTATTAATTCAGTCTTTCATTAATTAAATCAATTAATTTATTGATTTACTCATTCCAAATATGAATGTTTGTCATTCTGCACTAGTAGAGTTTGATGCTAGTTGACGAGGTCAAGATCAATGCTATACTACAGAACTGCGATGATGGAAATGGTTTGTCTATGCTGTCACATATGGTAGCCACTAGCCACATATGACCTACTGAGTGCTTGAAATATGGCTAGTGTGATTGAGGAACCGAACTTTTAGTTTTAATTCATTTAAATTTAAATAATCACATGTAGCTAGTGTTTACTGTACTGGAAAGCTCAAATGTAGAACAAGGAAATATTTTTTTTTCATTTCCTTGTTTCTGTTTATTCTCTCATTTGAGACATTACTGCATGATGTAATTCTCAACCTTAGTTTTGCAGTTTCTTTAAAGCATTTAGTTATCACATCAAATTATTGTTTTTTCCTTAACTTCAAACACAAATGTTTTTAAGCTGGAGAAGAGATAGAGATTAGAAAATAGAGTGTCACAAAGTCAAAACACAGAACATCACAAATTGAAATTTTGTGCACTTTTGTCCTTGTCAGTGATTGTTACTTTAAATACATGATTATTCATCTATTGTAAGCTATCACCTTCTAAATTTATTATTCTCAGTTTAGACCAATTTACTACATGTTTTCCTTTTGTACCAGGGTGTATTTTTCTTCTTTTGTTTTTTTCACTTTTTCTTCCCCTGAATTATTCTTTTTTAATTGAAGTATAGTTGATTTACCATATTGTATTAGTTTTAGTAAAGTGATTTCAGTTATTTTTTTCAGATTATAAGTTTGGTTATAGGTTATTATAAGATAATTGAATATAATTCCCAGTGTTATACAGTAAATTCTGTTCCTTATCTATTTTATGTATAGTAGTTAGTATCTGTTAATCCCATAGTCCTAATTTGTCCCTCCCCGCCCCCTCTCCCCTTTGGTAACCATAAGTTTGTTTTCTATGTCTGTGAGTCTCTTTCTGTTTTTATGTAGATTCATTTGTATTATTTTTAGATTCCACATATAAGTGATATCATAGAATATTGGTCTTTCTCTGACTACTTTGCTAAGTGTAATATTCTCTAGGTTCATCCATGTTGCTGCAAGTGGAAATATTTCATTCTTTTCTGTGGCTGACTAATATTCCATTTTATATATATATATATATATATATATATACCACATCTTCTTAAGCTAATCGTCTGTTAATGGACACTTGGGTTGTTTCCATGTCTTAGCTATTTTAGTGCTACTATGAACATTGGGGTGCATGTATCTTTTGCAATTAGAGTTTTCATTTTTTCTGGATATATACCCAGGAGTGGGGTTGCTGGATTATATGGTAACTCTATTTTTAGTTTTTAATGGAAACTCCACACTGTTTTTCATAGTGGCTTCAGCAATTTACATTCCCACCAAAAGTGTAAGAGGATTCCCTTTTCTCCACACCCTTTCCAGCATTTATTATTTGTTGACTTTTTGATAATAACCATTCTGACTGGTGTGAGGTGATACCTCAGTGTAGTTTTGATTTGCATTTCTCTAATAATTAGTGATGTTGAGCATCTTTTAATGTGCCTGTTGGCCATCTGTATGTTATTTGGGAAAATATCTGTTTAGGTCTTCGGCCCATTTTTTCATTGGGTTGTTTGTTTTTTCGATATTGTGTTGTATGAGCTGTTTATATATTTTGGATATTAACCCTTTGATGGTCACATTGTTTGCAAATATTTTCCCCCACTCCATAGGTTGTCTTTTCATTTTGTTTATGGTTTCCTTTGCTGTGCAAAAGCTTTTAAGTTTAATTAGGCCCCATTTGTTAATTTTTGCTTCTATTTCTTTTGCGTTGGGAGACGGATCTAAGAAAGTATTGCTATGATTTATGTCCAAGAATGTTTTCCCTATGTTCTCTGCTGGGACTTTTATGTTGTCATGTCTTATATTTACGTCTTTAAACTATTTTGAGTTTATCTGTGTATACGGTGTGAGGGAATGTTCTAATTTCATTGAGTTACATGTAGCTGTCTAGCTTTCCCAACACCACTTGTTGAAGAGACTATCTTTTCTCCATTGTATATTCTTTTTTTTTTAATCTATTTATTTTTGGCTGTGTTGGGTCTTTGTTGCTGTGTGTGGGCTTTCTCTGGTTGTGGTGAGTGGGGGGCTACTCTTCATTGCGGTGCACGGGCTTCTCATTGTAGTGGCTTCTCTTGTTGTGGAGCATGGGCTCTAGGTGCATGAGCTTCAGTAGTTGTAGCACGTGGGCTCAGTAGTTGTGGCTCATGGGCTTAGTTGCTCCACGGCATGTGGGATCCTCCCGGACCAGGGCTTGAACCCGTGTACCCTGAATTGGCAGGCAGATTCTTAACCACTGCGCCACCAGGGAAGCTCTCCATTGTATATTCTTGCTTCCTTTGTTGAAGATTAATTGATCATAGGTATGTGGACTTATTTCTGGGCTCTCTATTCTGTTCCACTGATTTATATGTATGTTTTTGTATCAATATCATGCTGTTTTATTACTGTAGGTTTGAAGTATAATCTGAAGTCTGGAAGGGTTATGCCTCCAGCTTTGGTCTTTTCCCTCAGGATTTCTTTGGCAATTCTGGGTCTGTTGTGGTTCCATAGAAATTTTCAGATTATTTATTCTCGTTATGTGAAAAATGTCATTTGTATTTTGATAGGAATTGCATTAAATCTATAGATTGCTTTGTGTAGTATGGCCATTTTAACAGTATTAATTCTTCCAATATAAGAGCATGGGATATCTTTCCATTTGTTTGAATCATGTTCAGTTTCTTTTATCAATGTTTTATAGTTTTTAGCATATTGGTCTTTTACCTCCTTGGTTAAGTTTTCATAGATATTTTTCTTGGGATGTGATTTTAAATGAGTTTTTTTAACTTTCTCTTTTTGACATTTCATTGAAAGTGTAAAAAATGCAACAGACTTCTGTATATTAATCTTGTATCCTGCTTCCTTGCTGAATTCATTTATTAGTTCTTATAGTTTTTGTGTGGAGGCTTTAGGGTTCTACATACAGAGTATCATGTCATCTGCAAATAGTAACAGTTTTACCTCTTCCTTTCCAACTTGGATACCTTTAATTTCTTTTTCTTCTCTGACTACTGTGGCTAGGACTGCCAATACTATGTTGAATAGAAGTGGTGAGAGTGAGAATCCTTGTCTTGTTCCTGAATTTAGCAGGAAAGCTTTCAGGTTTTCACTGTTGAGTGTTATGTTGGCTGTGGGTTTGTCATAAATGACTTTTATTATCTTGAGATATAGTCTCTCTATATCCACTTTGGTGAGAGTTTTTATCATGAATAGATGTTGAATTTTGTCAAATGCTTTTTCTGTATCTCTTGAGATGATAATGTGGTTTTTATCTTTTCTTTTGTTAATGTAGTGTATCACACTGATTGAGTTGTGTATGTTGAATTATCCTTGCCACCCTGGAATAAATCCAACTTGATTATGGTGTTTGATCCTTTTTATGTATTGTTGGATTTGGTTTGCTAATATTTTGTTGAGGATTGTTACATCTATATTCATCAAAGATATTGGCCTGTAATTTTTTTGTAATGTCTTTGTTTGGCTTTGGTGTCAGGATGATAGCGGCTTCATAGAATGAATTTGGGAATGTTCCTTCATCTTCAATTTTTGGAATATTTTGAGCAGGATAGATCTAAGTTCTTTGTATGTTTGGTAGAGTTCCCCAGTGAAGTCATCTGGCCCTGGACTTTTGTTTGCAGGGAGTTTTGTTTTGTTTTTTTTTTGTTTCTTTGTTTTTTTCTTTTGTGGTACGTGGGCCTCTCACTGTTGTGGCCTCTCCCATTGCATAGTACAGGCTCTGGAAGTGCAGGCTCAGCGACCATGGCTCATGGGCCTAGCCGCTCAGTGGGATGTGGGATCCTCCTGGACCGGGGCACGAACCCGTGTCCCCTGCATCGGCAGGTGGACTCTCAACCACTGCGCCACCAGGGAAGCCCTGTTTGTTTTTTTATTACAGACTATTTCACTTTGTGATTGGTCTATTCAGATTATCTGTTTCTTCTTGACTCAGTTTTGGCAGGCTGTATGATTCTAGAAATTTGTCCATTTCTTCTAGGTTGTCCAATTTATTGGCATATAACTATTCCTAGTATTCCCTTATGTTTTTTTTTGTATTTCTGTGGTATTAGTTGTTATTTCTCCTCTTTCATTTCTTATTTTGTTTGTTTGAGTCCTCTCTTTTCTTTTTGGTGAGTCTGACTAGAGGTTTGTTGATTTTTTATCTTTTCAAAAAAACCAGCTCTTGGTTTTATTGATCTTTCCTATTGTTTTTTAATCTCTATTTTATTTATTTCCTCTCTGGTAGTTATTATTTCCTTCCTTTTGCTGACTTTGTGTTTTGTTCATTCTTCCTCTTTGTAATTCTTTTAGGTAGTAGGTTAGGTTGTTTATTTGAGATTTTTCTACTTTCTTGAGGAAGGTCTGAATTTCCCTCTTAGAACTGCTTCTGCTGCATCTCATAGATTTTTTTTTTAAGGTTTTGTTTTCATTTTCATTTGTCTCAAGGTACTTTCTGATTTCTGTTTTTTCTTTTAATTTTAAAAATGTTTACTATTTTATTTATTTATTTATTTTTTGGCTGCATTGTGTCTTTGTTGCTGCGCCTGGGCTTTCTCTAGTTGCAGTGAGTGGGGCCTACTCTTCATTGTGGTGCGCAGGCTTCTCATTGCAGTGGCTTCTCTTGTTGTGGAGCATGGGCTCTAGGTGCGTGGGTTTCAGTAGTTGCAGCACATGGGTTCAGCAGTTGTGGCACGTGGTCCCCAGAGTGCACAGGCTTTAGTAGTTGTGGCTCGTGGGCTCTAGAGTTCAGGCTCAGTAGTTGTGGTGCACAGGCTTAATTGCTCCATGGCATGTGGGAGCTTCCCAGATCAGGGATCGAACCCTTGTCCCCAGCATTGGCAGGTGGATTCTTAACCACTGTGCCACCAGGGAAATCCCTGATTTCTGTTTTTTTATTTCATTGTTGACCCATTGGTTTTTTAGTAGGATGTTGTTTAGTCTCCATGTGTTTGTTCCTTTCTCATTTTTCTTTCTGTGGTTGATTTCCAGTTTCATATTGTTGTTGTCAGAGAAGATGCTTATAATAATTTCTGTTCTCTTAAATTTGTTGATTGTTGTTTTGTGACCTAGTATGTGGTCTATCCTAGAGAACCTTACGTGTGTGCTTTAATGGAATGTGTATTCTAGTTTTTTTGGATGTAGTGTCCTGTCAATATCAATTAAGTCCAACTGGTCTCTGTGTCATTTAGGACCTCCATTGCCTTGTTGATCTTCTGTCTGGAAAAATCTGTCCATTGATGTCAGTGGGTATTAAAGTCTCCTACTATTACTGTATTATTGTCATTTTCTCCCTTTAAGTCTGTTAGTATTTGCTTTATATATTTAGGTGCTCCTATATTGGGTGCATATATGTTAATGAGTGTACTATCCTCTTCTTGCATTGATCCCTTTATCATTATATAATGCCCTTCTTAGTTTTTATTTATGGGCTTTGCTTTAAAGTCTATTTTGTCTGATATGAGTATTGCTACCCCAGCTTTCTTGTCATTTTGATTTGTATGAAATCTATCTTTCCATCCCCTCATTTTCTGTTTGTGTGTGTCCTTTGCCCTGAAGTGAGTCTCTTGTAGGCAGCACCTTGTACGTTCTTGTTTTATCCAAACTCCCACTCTATGTTTTGATCAGAGCATTTTTCCCATTGACACTTAAAGTAATTATTGATAGGTATGTACTTATTGCCATTTTAATCCTTGTTTTCCAGTTGTTTTTGTCATTCTTCTTTGTTCATTTCTTCTTCTTTTTGTTTTTCCTATTGTGGTTTGATGATTTTCTTTTGTAGTATATTCCTTTCTTTTTGTTTTTTGTGAACCTATTGTATATTTTTGATTTGTGGTTACCACGGAGTTCAAGTATGTTGATCCTTAACTGCATCTATTTGCTTTAAACTGGTAGTCATTCAAGTTCAAACATTCTAAAAGATCTACATTTTTATACTCCACTCCCCCATATTTTGTGATTTTGATGTCCTATTTTACAGCCTCATGCTTATCCTTTTACTGTTAATTATAATCACTTTTATAATTTTTGATTATTTTTAAATCTATGTACATGCTTATTTAAGTGATTTTCAATCCTTTTATATATTTGCCTTTCCTATTGTGATTTTCCCTTTTCTATAGATTCTTTCTTTTCTTCTATTTAGAGAAGACCCTTCAGTAATTCTTTTAGGTTAGATTTACTACTGATAAATTCTTTAGTTTTTGCTTGTCTGAGAAATTTTTTATCTCTCCTTCTATTCTAAATGATAATCTTGCTTGATAGAATACCCTAGGTTGTAGGTTTTTCCCTTTTAGCACCTTGAATATATCATGCCATTCCCTTCTCGCTTGCAAAGTTTCTGCAGAGAAACCAGCTAATAGCTTTATGAGGGTTCCCTTGTAACTGACTCTTTGTGTTTCTCTTGCTGCCTTCAGAATCCTCTATTTAACTTTTGCCATTTTAATTATATGTTTTAGTGTGGGTCTGTTTGGGATTATTCTGTTTGGGACCCACTGTGCTTCATGTACCTGGATATCTGTTTCCTTCTTTAAGTTTGGTAAGTTTTTGGCCATAATTTCTTCAAATACATTTTTGATCTCCTTCTCTTTCTCTCCTTCTGGAACCCATATTATGCATAGGTTGGCACATTTTATATTATCCCATATGTCTTATATGTTGCTCATTTTTTTCATTTGTCTTTCTGTTTGCTGTTCTGATTGTGTGATTTCCATTATTCTCTCTTCTAGATCACTTATTCATTCTTCCGTGTCATTTAGTCTGCTATTCATTGCTTCTAGATTGGTTTTTATCTCAGCAATTGAATTGTCTATTTTGATTGGTTTATTTTTATAGTTTCTGGTTCCTTGTTACTGTGATCTGAATTTCTATCAATTATCTTTATTTAGTTAGCATTTTCATTACCTCCTTTTTGAACTTGGGGTCTAGTAGGCTGGTGAGCTCTCTTTCATTATCTGTTCTTTCAGGGATTTCTCTTGTTCTTTTAATTGGGAGTGATTCCTCTGCCTTTTCATTTTACTTAACTTTCTCTGTCTCTCTGAATTTAGGAGAAACAGTTATGTACTGTGGTCTTGAAGTGGTATTTTTATGTGGGAGCATCCCTGTGTAGACTGTGTATGTCCAGTGTCTTTGATGTGAGGGCTGGTTTTGGTATGGACACGAGTCACATCTTTCCTCAAGGTGTGCTTCTCAGTGTCCCCCTCATAAGGGGTATGGTTGGTGTTGTAGTATCTGGAGCCTGTGCTGGATGTGAGGTAGGGCTTCCTGGCTGTCACCATCCTGTCAGGGGTGGGGTCTGCTTCCCAGTTGTTGGAGGAGAAGCCCTGAGGGTTGGGCTTGATCAGGCTCTGTTGCTCTTGGGTGTGTGTCTTGCCTTGAAGGAGGTGATTGCTGAAACAAGTGAGGCCTTTGCAGTCACAGCAAACTGTGTGCCACCTGTGCAGGTGTTCATGGTTCTGCTCAGAAGCAGCCCACGTTTGCTTCCCTTTCTCTGTTGTGTTCGTCCAAGATCTAGTTCAAGGCTGTAGTGGGGAGTAGGCTCGGGCTGGGGCTCAGAGCATTGTGGCTGCAGGAAATGAGGTGGCTGCTCTCTTTCCTGAGATCTGGGCTGCCTCTGTGGCAGATTTATCCCAGGACCTGTCTGCCCCAGATCTAGCCCAAAGCTGCAGTGTAGAGTCGGTAAAGCTGGGGTGCTCTCACTGGGAGACGAACTGCTGCATACATGCTGACAATGGCTGTCACTCCTCCACCTAGACCACACCCTAGGCCCTCTGAGCTCTCTGTGTAGCTAGATGAGTCCTCTCCCGGGGTCTGTCTGCTCAGTGATCAGTGCTTAGCCACCGTATGCTCCTGTGACGCTGCCAGTGTATGCACTGACAGTGTACTCACTGACACTGGCCTCTGTGGCTCTGCCCAGATCACACCCCAGGTGCCCCTGTCTGTCTCTGCACAGTTACACTGAGTCTCTGCCCAGATCTTATGCCAGGCTGTGGCGTGCAGTGATCGGGGCCAATATGTTTGTCCCTTTGGATTGGGAAGTGTGGTGAGGCCTCTGTCCTGATTGTCAGCAGAACAGTACACACACATTCCTTGAGAGTAGAGTCTAGGCTTCTCCAGTCCTTTTATGTCTCAGTGGATTTCCCAGCAGGTAAGCGGGCCTGTTTCCTCCCTGCAGGACCCCAGGACTGTGATACCCAGATTCAGCCTCGGCCTACTTGCTCCCTAGGGAGAGGGTCCACCCTTGTGGCCCTTCCCAGGGATGCAGATCCCAACCCAATGCCTTTTTTTCTGTCCTACCTTACGTGGTTACGTGGAGATCCTTCTTGCAGCTTTGGTTGTATAGGAGGTTTTCTGCCAATTTCCAGTTAGTTTTCCATGAGAATTGTTCCGCATGTCAACGTATTTTTGATGTGTTGTGAGGGGAGTTGAGCTCCACGTCCTCGCGCTCCACCTCCTTGGTCCCCGTCCTCAGGGTGTATTTTTCTAATTGGATTTAGAATGTGTCCTTCCCTTTGGAATACTGTTCTATACTTTATTTCAGTGGTAGCTATGGCCCAAAGGACCCACAAATGCATATCCTGGGGGGAGATATGGCCTCAAATTGTCTTCAAAGGGGTCCTTTTTTTCCATTTCCTTATTTCTGTTCACCCTCTCATAGAGACATTCCACAATGTAATTCTCAACCTCAATTTTTGCAATATCTTTAAAGAACTTAATTAACTCTGCTTGTAACCTGGTTGTCACACCTAAAAACAATGTAACAAAGTTAGGAAGTGTCCAGAGACATAGCACTTCCATTAAACAATAAATTAAAAAAATCCAGACTCTGTTGTTTAGGAGGCCATGATCATGGCTGTCTCATGCCAGGCATCAGGCCTCTCATATACCACATGCAATGAAGTATAAAAGACAGCCTGCTGGCAAAATCTCCTATCTAGGGTATGTTCCCAGGATCACCATGCTACTTGCCCTACCTTCTGCTGCCTCCTTATGTTTCTCATGGTCTTGAACTCCCTGATGCTGTACTCTACTTTAGGGAGCCTTCTCTGGCACATCCTCCTTTTCAGAGTCCCTTCTCTGGTTTACAAATTTGTATTCCCCACTCAGCACTTGACTCCCTCAATTTTTATATCATTTAAATCCTAGGTGGGAGATATTTCCTTCACCTGCACAAGCTCAGTTCAGTACTCAGCACTTCCACAAAGAAAGCAGAATTCAGACAAAATAAGGAAGGCAAACTTCAGAGCTCAGAGATGTACAACTTAGGTCTTAAAGAGGCCTGTTTCCAGCTTAATAAAAAGAAAGAATTCTTTACAGTTTTTTATAAATACAAGTTGCTAATTCCTTCAAAGCTATGAAGCCAAATATCTAGTCAAGATTTAGACAGACTGAAGAATGATCTGCAAACATCACTTAGGCATTTAAAGGGCCATACTTCCCTGTGCCAAAAAAGCATTGTGGAAAAGAACTTCGTGCTCTGGTCAAATGTACCCCCACTGGAGCAGGATTTTCCTCCAATTGGATCATGAGTCTCATTCAGTACGGTAATTACAGAAACAATGTTTGGGCTGAAAACATGGGACACTGGGTTTCCAGTTTCAAATATGAGTCATAATAAAAATTATTTTTATTAGCATCCCCTAGAAACCCACAGCATATCTTTGCATTTTATTAGTTGTAGATCTATAAGCCTTTAAAACTCTCTTAGCATAGGGCATTATGTATGAGAGACTCAAAAGTGTGAACAGATGGGTAAAATGACTGCACAGAGTTTACATGCAAGATTTGAAAGACTGATGAGTTTTAGTGGAAGTCTCATTTCAAATAATGGAATTAATGTTCAACACTTAAAAAGCCACACATAAAATGACGGAAAAGTACGAGTAGTGTTCTGGGCATCCACCTGCCTTTTGCCCACTTTCCCAAGGAGAAAATATAAATAAAGAAAGTATGCTCTACAATCATTGTACCAGAATTCCATCAGGGTTTACTGTTGTGTAGAAAAGGAAAGCAGAGAGCACATTCACAGATTCCCACTTCACCTATTTTGACACATATTTTTGACATAACTCCAGTGTGGGGTTTATTACTTCACCTTGTTCCAGAAAAAAATGAAAGCAAGTTAGAAAACCACATAACGACTCTAAGTAAAATAAGCAAGAAAAAAGGGTGGGGTTAAAAAAAAGCCAAGGATGATGTCAAAACATGTGCACTGCAAAGACCTATATGTACTTAATATGGGTGGGGGACACATTTGGTTCTGGTTTTCTAATGGTCTACGCAAAAAGAGAACAATGTCACAAAATAAATGCAGCTGATCAGAAAAAAGATTACATTTTTTTGGACATAAAGAACAGAGGTTTTCCCCCAGAGCTTTTCTAAAGAGGGTACTATATGATTTAATAAGCAATGTCGGCAGCACTCTTAACTATGCACGATAGTTTCGTGGCTGATTCTTACTGTGAACTTGAATGTAGGTAATGGCACTATACAAAAGATTACCTGACAAAATATTATGGAGTGGGTCAATGCTAAAGTCAAGAATTGTGAAGGGTTGGGATTTTACCGTATGTGCAAGCCAACCCGCACACTTCACGGATGCTGGCAGGAGACACAAGGATGCTGGGTCAAAGACAAAGGACAGTTATTTACACCCAGCAATAGTTGTAGCCTGAATATCAGCATCTGTGCTCATTCTAGGAGCCCCAGTTTCCACAGGACCACACCAAGAGGTACAGGTGATACCTAAAAACATGCCACATGTTATATTACAAGAAAGGAAACCCAAGCTTAGGGAACTTGAATCTTTGATAATAGACAATGAGCATGTGTTCCCTTTGCCCCAGAGGGAGACTTTATCTTTATTACATGAATCAGTAAACAAAATTCTCTCTTCCAAGGCTGTTTGCTGTAGCAACATCATTGAAAAGGTAGTCTGGAGCACAGGGAATCAGTGCCTCTTCTCATAGGACATCCAGAAATGTGAGAGACTCTTGGAGAATTGCCTCCCTTCCCCAACAATCGTACATTCCAAGTCATAGTCTAGCTTTCTCTGGCTTGATACCTTTAGACAATATGGAGGAATTGAGGGATTCTGCTTCATCTGACCCTTACTCATCTTAACATATAGCATTCTTATCAGATTCTAGTCACTGGGTACAGTGATAGACAAAAACAGGCACGGTCCCCTGCCTTCACAGAACAGAGGGAAAATACAAGTATAGTTTATGGGATTTTCCAGAAGTTCTTCCTAAATGTTCTTTCAACAAAAGTTTTTGGTAATAAACTTTATTTTTTTAGAGCATTTTTAGGTTCACAACAAAATTGAGCAGAAGGTACTTAGATTTCCCAAACACTTACCCCTGGCTCCTGCACATGGAGAGATATACTACTTACCCCTGGCCCTCCCATTACCAACATCCCCCCATCAGAGGTTTTACCATGTGTTATAAGTGATGAACCTCCAATGACACACTGTCCTCATCCAGAGTTCATACCTTACATTAGGGTTCATTCTTGGTGTTATACACTCTTATGGGCTTTGAATAAATGTGTAAAACAACTTTTTTCAATCTGAGATTCTACATCTCACAAACAGAGCTTCACATTTCTGTATTTCCAGGTAAACACAGACAGGTGCCTGCAGAGGCATTTGAACCAGGACTTAGGTTTGGCACTCTCTTGTGACACCTGGGAAATGTACGGGGTGTGTGTGTGTGTGTGTGTGTGTGTGAAAATTCTTCAACAATCATCATCTCCAATATACCCACAGGCAAAGGTAATTCTTCCTTAAAAAATGGCCTTAAATCCTCCAGTGGTTACATGACCACAGCCCTGATGTTTTCCTCTATGAGCAAGGCCCTTAACAGTTCTTCTGGACTATTTGTGTACCTCCTGTTGGGGCTGAGACTCTGACATGACAGAAAACTTTTTGTTTGTTGAGAAGGTAAAATGCCTTCTCTGACGTGGTCCGTTTCTTTAGGACGTGCCTCCTTCAGGATCTCAGGAGACCTCTATACTTTCAGGGTCTTCCTTGAATGTTCATTGTCCCACTAGCTATAGTAATGCAACCAACTTTTTCTGACAAAATACTAATCAGAGACTGACCTTTGTTTAATTAGCCCCCAGTCAGTTCCAATCTGCAAATAACAATTGCTAATGTAGACCTGATTTAGCCCACAGGCCAAGCAGACACTGATTCCTGAATTCCATTACCTAACCTTCCGGCCGGCTTCTCACACTGTTTTAAAGAACAGCCTCTTTCCCACCCCCCCCAATATTTCTGCTCTTTTTTACCCCCCTCAAAAAAAAAAAAAAAAAAAAAAACCCTGTCATTTCCTGCTAACATAGTGGCCTCACTGGCTTAACTTGATGGCAATGGATATAGAAGTAGAATCAGCAGTGCCAGCTGGATGAATGTCTAAACTGGGGGTTTGAGAGAGCTGCCTATTCAAGTAAAAAATTAGAGACGAAAAAGACCTGTTAAATAACCCAATCCCCTCGTAGCCAGTGCCAGAGCATTCCTGTGCTGGAAGCTTAGCCGGGGCCAGCTCTAAATGACTTTAACAATGTGCCTTCTCACGCTTTATTTGGAAGACGGGGCCATCTCTTCAGTGTGTCTTTTTTCTTTTAGTAAGTTTTTTGGCTAGAATTTCATTGGACCACCATTATTCCATTTCCCTTTTACTGTTTTGGTTCAGCTACAGCAACCGCATGAAATAAGCTATTTTCAAAGAGTTGATTTAAATGACAACATTTAAAGTGCTTTATTAACCCAGTCATTCCAGCAATGCCTGTATTTGGGGTCATGTGATGTAGAGGGAGAGAGGATACACATGGGCTTTGGAGGTGGATGTACCTGGGTTAGAATCATAGTTCTGCTTAATTGGGGGATTTATTATTGTCATTATTTTTGTTGTTTTCATTGACTATCATTTATGATATGCTTCCTGTGTACCAGGCACTATGGTAAGTACTGTCCAAAAGTCCTGCTAGCAAATTTGTGAAATTGGTACTGTCATCTCTATTTTTGAATTTAAAGTGTAGTCATGAAGAGTGGAAGCTCTGGGCTTAAATTGTCTGATTAAAATGCCGGGTCTGTTGCTTACTAGCACCGTGACCTTGGGCTTTTCATTTAACCTCCCCATGGCCAGTTTCTGTGTAAAATGGGGGTGATGGCAATGCCTGTCTCCTAGGTTATTTTAAGGAATACATATGAGTAGATGTGAATTGATCAGATCAGTGCCTGGCATGGAGCAAGCCCTTAAATGTAACCAGTGTTGATGAGATATAGACGGAGAAATTTGTCAAAGGCACATAGCATCCAAGTTTATACCCAGCCAGTTCTACTCCAAAGCCCATCCAAATTATTAACCATTAGAATACACTGGCTTGGTCAGGACTCTTAACCTCTCTGAGGCTCAGTTTTTTCTCACTGGTGAAACAGAGATAACACAAGATCTCCTGTGTAGTCACTGTGAGGATTAAAATGCAATAATGTAGGTAAAGACACTATTACAGAGCCTGTCCCAGAGTTGGGGATCAATTAGTGATAGTGATTTCTCTATATCTCCACATCTATAGAATATCCATATGTATTGGGTTGGCCAAAAAGTTTGTTCGGGTTTTCCTGTAACATCAGTCAGGAAAAACCCAAACGAACATTTTGGCCAACCCAATATATATCTGTGTGTATATCTATGTATGCATGCATGTGTATTATATATAATGAATAGCTGTGTAGCCAATGACTTACTCTTAAAAGTTTCTCATGATATTGGAACTTCCAAATGGTTCAAAGTGAATTTTTATGAGCTTACTCCCCTTTGAAAGAAGAATTGGATTGGTTTACCAGATAATTAAAAACAGTTTCCTTCCGAATAAGGTTTCATTTTATATTTTTAATGTTCCAAAGGTTTTAAAGATGTCTTTTCTGGATTTTTAAAAAAGAGTTCATCACATGTTTCAAAATTGCCCAACTACTTTCTCTTTCATAAATATAGTTTGACCATAATTTCAAGTTTTATATCATAGAGGGAAGAGAAGAGACAGACAGTTACAACCTAGCAGGAAATGTGATGATATGTTTTTGCTGCTGTGCGTTTTTTTTTTTTTTTTTTTTTTTGATGTGTGTGTGGGAAAGGGTGTGATGTCATTTTGTCTCCACCCCCTGTGAGTAAGCCCACAGCATAGCTAAGTGCAGCCGCCCTCCTCTGTCACCGAGAGACAGTCCACTTAAATGCAGCTCCAGGGTTGCGGGACTCCCACCAGCATCACTCCCCGTGTGAGGTGGCAAATGCAACATGCTCTCCAGCTTGGGGTGTCTACTTCTCTGTGGAAGTATTGCACTAGCCCTGGGAAATGCACAGAAATTGCCAAAAGGCAAGTAGCTCTGATGTTTTGTGTTTTCAAAATAATGTTTAAAAGATACTAGTTTTTAAATGTTGGTATTAAATGTGATCTGCTTTGCCAGATGGGGGGAATAGAGTTCTTCTCGGAGAGTCAGAATTCAAATGTGTGGAGAAGTAGCTTAAACTTTTGCTTCCCCACACCCCCCTCTATTTAATTTTCAGTTGGATCTCTTTATTGCAAAAGATGAAAACCAACTTCTTATTAGATTTAGCAGATGTTCACAGTAGCTTGAATGGTATAGCTTCAACTACAGTATTTGTATATTGAATTGTATGGTATAGATGGGTATTATATAGTCTGCTGAAAAGACTTGTTTGGTGTTTTTATCCCCCTCCTCAGAGACTAAATCAGTGCTAGCTGAAGGTTTAAAAGAAGCTAATTTGAAACCTAGAATCTTTTGTGTAAACCTCACACATACCTGTTAGCTTGGAGGCTGAAGGATTCTAGGCAGGGCACACCGACAAAGAACGGTCATGTGCTGATATATAGACACTTCTCTCTGGTGGAATTTGGAAGAGGGTTTGATCTGCTGGACATGACACTCCTTTTCCTGGCTAAATTGCTCTCATTTTAGTGTTGGTATTTTGTTTACAAATGTCATCAGAAGAAAATGAAATTGTCTTAATTTAGACGCTAAAAACAATCTCTTGAGCCCATCAGCACCAAAACAAGAACTTACCTCTCTCCTATCTTTGAACATAAATGTTGCAGGTAGTTTTTTGCTCCTTTGCAGAGGCACTTTTCCAAGCCAACTTCAGGTCTGTGAAGGCTTTTTATGGTTGCAGACTGCTGTAGTCAGCAGGATTAGGAAAAACAGGCTGGAATTTTCATACAGTTATGATGGAAAATATCAGAGGCAATGCAGAGCCATGAGCTTGTCAAAACCCTGCTGTGCATAGAGTCGGAAAGAAAGATTGTTCAGGTCAGAATATCCAAAGATCCTGCTAGGTCCTCCCTCTGTGTAGTTTGCTCCAAGATCATCTTGTCCCAAGTGAAAACCATTCTCTCTTCCGTGTATTAAGTGAAACTTGAATCCAGAGCGTGAAAGCTGAAGGGTTTGGCTAGTTGATATTTCACATGATGATATAAAAAGCAATAAAAAAGGCTGAGTAAACCTTTTCAACTCTACGATAACTCTGCAAAATAAAATAAAATAAAAATATACACTACTAGATCTTTCTCTTCTATCAAGTATTCTGTTTCTTAAGCGTAGTAGTAAAAGTGTTTAAATAAATCAGTCATGAGCCACAAGCATTCAGAATTAACTGTTCCTACTGCTAAAATATTTAACAAGGACCCACCATCTGAGAAAAGTCTGGAGTTTTTCTCAGGCTTAATACCTCCAAATGTTTTTATTTTACCTTGTATTTACTGTGTAAGGATGAGAGCCATAATTTTGTGACTGCAGACTTCTGCAAATTCCAAATGCTTTAATTCTCATGTTGCAATCACTAGATGCAAATCTCTTGACACAATTTTCCTTTATTTGTTATGGTAAAAAAAGCATTGTCAAAAACAGCCACAGAACTTTTGTCTTGTTCATTGCACTTTAATCTGAAGTATTTTCATCCAGGTTTCTTTTGTAATTTTAAAAAATATCCATAGGTTCAGTAATTTGAAAAAAAACTATCAAATTAATATAATTATAAAATAAATGGCAAGTCTCCTTGTCTCTAATGCTAAGTTTTTTCTTTATCATTGAAGCTACCAAGGGACTTTCTTTTAGCTGAAGTTGGCTTTTTTCAAACTGCATTCCACGAATAGGTGTACTGTCCTCAAAAGGGGTTTAGGGCAGGCATCTTCTTCCCATCAATTACTTGGGGAGCATTCATGCTTTTTTCTGTTCTGGGGTGGGGTCACAACAGACTTTAGAACTTGACAGGTTCTGAAAATTTCTCAGTAAAGAAAACTGTCCCACCTATTTAACCCATTGTTTCCCAAACTCGTTTGACTAAGAGTCCTTTTTCTAGTGGAATAGCTATTATATCTTGCCAGGGGCTTATTTTTCACATTTGGGGAAATACTGAGATAAATAAGAAAAAAAAAGAGATAAAAGGTTTTTTCTTTTCTTTTTCCTTCCTACTTTAGAGTTAGTTAAATATCATTTGTCATTCAAGAAGAGTATAGAATTTTGGAGCTAGGAAGGATGTTAGTGATCACCTAGGCTAGGGTTTCCCAGACCTTTGGATTTATGGACCCATAAAAATACATATATTTTTTTAATATCAGGGTCCCATTATAGAGAACATACTTGAATTATGCCATGTGAGAATGTTCAAAGGAGGGAAGCCCCCATTGCTCATAAAAGCTAACCATTTTAACAGATTTATAAAACAAATGAATTGATACAAATAAGTCCATTGTTCTATTTTTCTCATTTTACCACAGACTGATGAAAACTTCATCACATGTCAATATTTGGGAACCATTGACCAGTATAATCATTTATTTTACAAATGGAGGCACCCAAATACAGGGAGATTTAGTAACTTTCCCACATTGATGACAGAACCAGGACTGGATCCCAGGTTCCTGACTGGATATCTGTGTTCTGCTCTGTTCCGACCCAAATCTTAGGAGTTAAGTTCTGTAGTGTACATGTGAATGCTGTCCTTCCCTTGAATAAAAGGTTTCTTGTAAAGATTTTAAACATTATCCTAATCTTCACATTTTCCCTAGAACCTGTCTGCTGCGTGTGTGTGGGGGGGGGGGGGAGGTGGCGTATAGTTGATGAATATAAATACAGCTGACTATTTATAGGGAAAAGAAATTACTTTTTAAATAAGAAATCACTTCTTACGTGTCTTATGCATACTTGCATACATAGCCACATACTTTGTTATAGAAAATAAGATACTGCAAGAGTCTTTGTTACTTTTTAAAAGCTTAAAGTCTGAGAGTATTATTAATGGACCTCTTCTCCTCCCTACCCCTTGATGACTATGTTCTTTGGCAAATCACTTACCTTTGCTAAGCCTCAGTTTTCTTATCTGTAAAATGAGAATAATGATAACCGTCTTACAGTATTTTAGGAGTAAATGAGGTAAGAGTTGCAAAACTTTTAGTAAAGGGTCTGACATATAACAGGTATTCAAAAAAATGTTTATTGGGTTGCAGAAAAGTATATCAATACCGAAAAAAATATGCACACCAAATAATATGTGATCTTGTGTCCAGACTATCTGACAAACCTCTGGGAGGGTAGCAAATGAGGTGGCATGTTCTTGGTGAAAGGTGGGGCAAGGGAGCTGTGTTGCTCTGCAGGACAATGAGAGAAGGACTCTACTGTTTTCTAGCCCGACCTTCCTCAACCGAATGTTTGACTGTCAAGTTTAAACACTGCTTTTCTCTATGGAAAGCTGCACCTTTGCCCTAGGATCAGCTTTTCTGTGGGGACTGATAAAGCCTCACAGATCCTCCAGGAGAGATCCTCTTGAACTTGTTTTTCAGGAGGAGAATTAGACCATAATACAGGCTCTGAAGAATTCTCACATTGTTTTATATCCTTGAAAGCCCCTATGCTCCAGATACCCCTAGGATTCTTTATTCTTGGAACCATAGAACTTTTTTTCCCCTGGCATACAGGCAGAAATAAAAACCACAGAGAGCAATATGTATGTAGTATAATGGGACATGAGAGGCTTGACACACCTCTGCAGAAACTCCTGTGTTTGGAAAAGTGCAGTCAGTTAGCAGGCAAAGGCTACTATTTCTAGGCAGCTCTATCAGTCCTCCTGATGTAGGTGTGAGGAAAACCAGAGAGGAGCATCTCCAATACAAGTGGGATCAGATGGCCCGAGGGAATGAGGCTCTTGGCCGTGACTCTTGGCTAGTGCAGAGGGAAGAGGAAGCTGGCTTTTGGCCTCAGGTTCTTACCTGACAGGGTAGAAATCTCTGACTCCAAGGAGAAAAAAAATCACAGGGCAGATGATGTTAATAACAGTAACTCCCATAGCTATCAATAACTCATCACTATTATTATAGATAACATTATTTGAGCTCATATTGTTTGTGGTAATTTAGGGCTAAATATTTTTAATGTGGAAAACTAACTAAATGCTCGAAGTTCCCCTATAAAGCAGGTATTTTGTTTTTTACATCTTTATTAGAGTATAATTGCTTTACAACGGTGTGTTAGTTTCTGCTCTATAACAAAGTGAATCAGTTATACATATACATATGTTCCCATATCTCTTCTCTCTTGCGTCTCCCTCCCTCCCACCCTCCCTATCCCACCCCTCCAGGCGGTCATAAAGCACCGAGCTGGTCTGCCTGTGCTATGCGGCTGCTTCCCACTAGCTATCTACCTTACATTTGGTAGTGTATATATGTCCATGCCTCTCTCTCGTAAAGCAGGTATTTTATTACTCTCCATTTACAGAGGATAAAATTGTACCTCAGAGTGTTTGCCCAAAGTCATCCAGCCAGCAAGTGGCAAAAGACCATACCTTTAATTTCTATGTAATATCAGTTCCTTGCTCTACATAAAGATATGTTAATTTGTTCAAGTAACAAACTGTATTCCATGTATATGCAGAGCACTGAGGCTGGGAAGACAAGGTTTTGTCTTCCTGACCAGTTGATGGAGAAGACAGGGTTGTAAAGGAATAATTGCATTAGAGTGAGAACATCCTCTGATTTGGCTGAAGCACAAAGAACTTTGAGAACAATCAGAAAGGGCCCAATCCAGACTAGAGGGGTCAAAAATTATGAGGGGATAAGGCACCCAAGTAGGAGCCTGGAAGACAAACATACATTGGGGCAAGGAGGAGAGTAGTGGAAGGGCCTTCCCGACAGGGGTAGCTGCATGGCCAGAGCCCAGGCCACTTCCAGGGGCCAGAGCTCAGCAGGTGTTAAAGTACCCAGAGGGAAAGCCAAGACTGAGTCCACATTGGATGTGACTGTGTCTTCCTTGTCTCTATCTGTCTTGACTCCCCAAGATTGATTACAAAGCAGAAGTAGCAGATTGTCTTTGGAGAAGAGGGCTCATGTCTTACTCTAAACTTTTCCAGCCACTCACCTGGAGTCTAGCTCTCACTCTCCTCGGAGCACTCCCAACCTCACTTTGACAAAACAAGAATGTGTCACTCCAGTGACCCAGTCCCTTTCTCCAGAGGGTAGTTAATACCTGTAAGGAGCCAGGGAGGGTCTTTTCCATCTTAGAACAAGGAGTTTGGGGGAGGAATAGTGGGGAGGGCAAAGAACCCTGATGGGTGGATTTCTGCTTTTATTTGAGTAGTATACATTTATATATTGGTGGGACTGTATTAAGGAGTACGTTAGGAAAAAATGGTTCCACTGCTAAAAGAAAACAAACAAGTCTGAAAACCACAGGGGAATTATTTTAGCATTTTCTACAGCTCTAGTTTCTTGGCAGTTGTATAGATTTGTTTGTCTATTCAAGCACTGTCTACTAGGTAAAACTGAATGAGATCCAGCCCCTGTGATAAAAGAAACTTGTATTAGGAATGTAAAAGTTGATCAAATATAGTTTTTTGATGCTAAGACTATCATGTTTAGAACCCAGTGCTTAAAAATAAGGTGTCTCTGTGCTAATTACACGTTCACTAGTTTAGTTTGGTCTTATAGACTGCTATATCAGGCTGAGATACTAAATATTAAGGAATTTTAGTCTCTATCTCTCGCTCTCAAAAGTTAATGAGGCAGGGGCTTCCCTGGTGGCGCAGTGGTTAAGAATCCGCCTGCCAGTGCAGGGGACATGGGTTCGAGTCCTGGTCTGGGAAGATCCCACATGCTGCGGGGCAACTAAGCCCATGCGCCACAACTACTGAGCCCACGTGCCACAACTACTGAAGCCCGTGTGCCTAGAGCCCATGCTCCGCAACAAGAGAAGCCACCTCAATGAGAAACCTGTGCACCTCAACAGAGAGTAGCTCCCGCTCACTGCAACTAGAGAAAACCTGCGTGCAGCAACAAAGACCCAACGCAGCCAAAAATAAATAAATAAATATATTAAAAAAAAAGTTAATGAGGCACAGGGTAGCACTTGAGAATCGACGAATTCATTGATACTGTATTATAGAAAAGACAGTTAAAATGTTTTTATAGGTTAATGTGTGTTGACAGAATATTTGTCTAAGACGAAAGTGAGGTGTCTAATGAAGGGAGGGGCATTAAGCAAATGTGACCAACTATTCTATCTGGGTCACCATCCTCAGAATGATTTCCCTTTTGCCTGATTCCTGATTGCCATTTATAAAAGCAGGTATAAAAGCAAGGGAGAATATGGAAAGTAAATAGATGAACTTAATGAAAGTGATCTAAGAATAAATGTAAAATTAAAAAATTAATAGGATAATCTAATGTGAGACATTACGAGAGTAGTAAAATAAAGATATAAAAATAAATAGTATCAGCCAAAGAATGAACATGCTAAAAAAAGAAAAACAATGGTTTAAATACGTACATTCTGTTAAAATAACATTTAAAGACTATTACAACAACCATATTACTAAGTATCAGGCATGCTGTTTAATGCTAAGTGTTTATATACATTGTCTCATTTTATCCTTACACCTATGGAATATATATTATTATCCCCATTTCACAGATGAGGAACTAAGCGTAAAGAGTATGTTATCGACTACTGCATGATAAATTACTACAAAATTAGCAGCTTAAAGCATCACACACTTTTTGTTTCACTGTTTCTGTGGGTTAGGAGTCTGAGTCTGGCTTAGTTGGGTCGTCCCCTTCATGGTCTTTCACAAGGCTGCAGCAAAGGTGTTGGCCAGGTTCAGGTCTCATCTGAAGTCTCAACTGGGAAAGGATCACCTTTCAAGTTCTTGTGGCTATTGGTAGAGTTCAGTTCCCTGAGGATCATTGGTTTAAGGGCCTCATTTCCATACTGGCTGTTGCCCAGAGGTCACCTCTTTTCTTTGCCTCATGGGCTTCTCTATTATGGCCTCTTGCTTCATCAAGGTGTACAAACCCAGATGCGTCTGCAGGCAAGACGGAAATTACAATACAGCCTAATCATGGAAGTGGCAACCCATCACCTTTGCCATATTCTCTTGGATAGAAGCAACTTCCAGGTCCTGTCACACAAGAGGATTACCCAATAACGGGAGATGAGGATTACTGGGGGTTATCTTAGAGTCTACCCACCACAAAATGGCCAATGGCAGCTTGAAGTCACACAGCTAGTAAATGATATAGTGGAACTAATACAGGAAATCTAACTCCAGAAAAATATACTGGTTTGGGCATTAACACCCCATCTACTTCTCACAGAGTTCAGCCTTTAGTGGCAGATGCCCAGCAGGCAAACTAACCAATTTGTCTGCCTCCATGGTTGGAGTTGTTGTAGGAAATCCCTGAGAATTGAGGTAAATATCTCACTACTACGAAGACTCAAGGTATATATTCAGCACTCAGTGTGGACCCTATTTTCTGTATATAAAAGGCCAGTCAATGCCTGGATTCCTCAAGTGTGGTCAATCCCATGTAGAGCAGTATGCAAAGTAAATGCCCCCAAAATAGAAGCTTTTCCTTCCTTGTAAGACTCAGCTGCCATCATCTCTTAAAAAGAGAAAACGTAAGACAAAATGAAAGTTCTCTTTGACAAAATGTACAAATATTAAGCAATTAACACCTATGAAGGTGATGATACAGTCTCCATAAAATGTGTTTCTGAAACATCATTGAGTGGCTCTTCCAGTATATGGAGGGGTTGCTATAGGTCGAATTAAAATTTTGTTTGGAGGATGAAAGTATACTTCTAGCAGTGGATATGATGGAGACAACAACTTGTTAAACTAAAGGAGCTTCTTTCAGCTCCTTTTTGGTATGAATACAACAACAATTCTTCCATATGCCCTAGGAATCAAAACACAAAATTTAGGTTGTACACAAAATATATCCTTAATATGACACCCAGAACCTTGTAGAATGTTAATACTAGAATACCCTACCGAGTATTTTCTATAGAGAATAGCCCACAGTCTCTTCTTGTGTTGGGGTGTCCCAAAGGCCTGGGAGGTACATGGTGAGAAGGGTAAACTTCAAGGCCTCAGGCTACTTTGTAAAAGTTCTGTGGACAGCAAGACTGAATCAGGACTTACCCACCCCACTGCTCATAATTTTCGCTTGGGTTCCCCACCAAGAACTTTCCACAGTGAGATTTTTATAGTGTGTTGTAGGTTTCCCTGATCTAACAAAACCCTGACTTATATTCCCAGTGATTTTGGTAGAAATGTGGGAGCCTTAAAGCTAGTCTGAGGTTTTTAGGCCTTCTCAGTGTAGCAGGCTGTGAAGTCAGCTAACATCCCTCCCTGTGGAATTCTGGAAAGGAGCTAGGAGATGTGATGCCTTCATAGAAGTTTCATTATTGTTCTCCAATCAAGGACTATACATCTAAAGCCATACACTAGGAAATCAGACCAAATCCACCCAGTCCAAGCACCTTCTGGTCAGATTAGAAATTAATTTTAGAGAAAACTGAGGTCTAACTTAGAAATTTTAGAAATTTTAGAGAAAATTGAGGTCTAACTTAAGTTTCACCTATGATATAGCAACTCAGTGTTTACTTTTAAAATAAGTTTAGCTATGAGTATAAATACTATAATATCTATCCTCAGCAGTTGTAACCCATGCATTAGAATAACAAAGTTTTCAAAAATATCAGTACTGTTCTGCTCCTCTACTCAGTTATGATTTAATTGGTCTGGGATGGGAGAGTTTAAAAATTCCTCAGGTGATTTTAATGTGGCCAGAGTTGAGGACCACTGATCTACAGGTTTTGAAAATTTGCATGTGTAAGTGCTTCATAAATCTTTCTGGATGAGTGCAGGGTAAAATTTAAAAGTTGCAAGTGAATTATTTTATTATTTAAGTTTTAAAACAAACTTAAAGGTGATTTTTCTTTCGTTCTACTTTGTTCCTGGATTTTGAAGCATTATTTGGAAAACTTTTAAACTTCCTTCTCAGGCCAAATAAAATAAGAAAATGTTTAAAATTCAGCTTAACATTTGTTTTTGGTGTTAGAACGTAAGTTCAAATGTCTACTTTTACAAAATCTCAGAGGTTAGATCTGAGAAGCTATGGCTGATTGTTTTTCAGAACTGGACTTACATTTGCTTATTCTGTCATTCAATTAACTTTAAAAAAAACATCACATTAATATTATTGGTACACACACACACACACACACACACACACACACACACACACAGTAGAATACTACTCAGCCGTTAAAAAAGAATGGCATTTACCATTTGCAGCAACATGGATGGACCTGGAGGACATTATGCTAAGTGAAATAAGTCATTCAGAGAAAAGCAAATACTATATGATATCACTTATATGTGGAATCTAAAAAATACAACAAACTAGTGGATATAACAAGAAAGAAGCAGACTCACAGATATGGAGAACAAACTGGTGGTTACCAGTGGGGGGGGAGTGACATACTTAAATATTTTAATTTAAAAAATAAAATTAACTTTAAAAAGAAATACAATTTAAAAAGAAAATAATTTTAAAAATCATCATATTAGGATTATAAGGATGATTTAGACATTTCATGCTTTCAGGAGCTTGAAATTAGTTCTATTTAAAACTAATATACGTTGGCCACACAAAGGTCATTTTCTTAAAATCTGCAGGAGTTAAACTATTCCATTTTGTTGTCATGCACTAGCTTTAAGTGATACCTATGTACATAAAGAAGAAAAAATGGATTTATGTAATATGTTAAGAAAAAGCACCCTATGATCCCAGTCAATGCAAAATACGAGTTGAGAAAACATTGAATAAATGTCCCCCATTCCAAAGGTCTAGGTTATGAGAATTGCCTTTGGAAATTGTTCCTTTAATTGTGCATGTTACCATATACATTCCAGCCCATCTTCTTTCTGCTTTACGTTAAGGGTAATTTATGAGCATGTAGGATGACTTATAATCTGAAACATCTTTGAAGTGTATTCTGCTGTGTCTCCAATAAAATGAAAGATCTCTCTGAGTGGAGAATGAACCCCTGATAGGATGAAGCTGGGGGTACATTGCTTCCAAGATGCCAAAGTGGAGTTTCAGATTTCCTTCCTCCTTTAATGCCATCCTTTGATTTTTCCAATCTGTTAGCTGATAAGAAAACATTCTGGTTTTCCAAGGACCCTGCTGAGAGTCCGCCGTGCACACGTGTGTGGGCATGCGAGTCTTAACAGGCCTTCCTTCTCTGAGAGCAGCAGATTCTGTCATTGAAGGAGGGGATTGGGGTGACTGCCAAAGTCATGCTGGCAGAGAACTCTGGAATTCAGTGCTGTTACAGATATGCCAGTGAGGGATTCAGGACAGAGTTTCCTTCTCCCTTCACGTTCCCAGATGGAGTTAAAGCATCTCTATCCAGTAAGTTTGGGATCAGGTATCAGATGATCTGAAGAAGGGCCCATTTTTTCTTTTTTGCGGTGCGCTGGCCTCTCACTGTTGTGGCCTCTCCCGTTGCGGAGCACAGGCTCCGGACGCACAGGCTCAGCGGCCATGGCTCATGGGCCCAGCCGCTCCGTGGCAGGTGGGATCTTCCCGGACCGGGGCACGAACCCATGTCCCCTGCATCGGCAGGCAGACTCTCAACCACTGCGTCACCAGGGAAGCCCATGGCTCATCCTCTTTAAATACCCCAATGATCCTGCTGTCACAGAATAATACTCTAATTACTCATACTTTTACTAGAATTAGAAGGAAAGTGATGCTGGCCATGTTCTGCCATTGAAGTTTACCCTAAACTGTAGTTTTGTTATGAATTGGGAGGATAAATATTGGGAAATAGCAATAGGGGCTAGTGGGTAAAGTATTGGAGTCATTGTGAGCCTGGCAAGTGACCTGATCTCTCTGAACATCAGATCTGCTTCCCTGAAAAAAGGGAATAATAAAAATACCAGTTCTCTTTTTAGCTTCCACTAATAAATAATAATACTAGGGTGACTTTAATGGGTTTTTTGGTAGTAATTTTCTTAACCTAAGTAAGAGGAGATGTGGAAGGCCAGCCACAATTTTGAAAACTCTTCACCTGCCCTGGCAGCTAAAGAAGGATCTGGACACCCTTGTCTCCTGGACATTTCCTGAGAAGAGGCTGAGCTAAAAGAATGCTCCGTTGCTGGAAGTCAGAGTCTCATGTGTCTGGGCGTGTGGGGTGTCAGCCTCACAGTGACCCAGGGCCTGAAGGCGGGAGCCACGGCGCTGTGGGGTTTTTTTGTTTTTTCTTTTGTTTTTTTTGTGGTACGTGGGCCTCTCACTGTCGTGGCCTCTCTAGTTGCAGAGCACAGGCTCCAGACGCGCAGGCTCAGCGGCCGTGGCTCACGGGCCCAACCGCTCCGCGGCATGTGGGATCTTCCTGGACCGGGGCCCGAACCCGTGTCCCCTGCATCGGCAGGCGGACTCTCAACCACTGTGCCACCAGGGAAGCCCCCACGCTCTGGGTTTTTAAACATAATTCTTGCCACCAGCAGCTCCTGTTCCCCCGGCCAACTCTCCCGCAGGGGTTTGGAAGCTTTTGCTCAGAGAAGATTTACCTTTTATTGTGGAAGAATTGGGAGCACAAATCATGGTCCTTGGTCATTTTTTCCTCCACATACGCTTGGGGTGTGGTTCTGTGTGATTTGATTTTCTCCTGGATGCCTGGTCTGTTGGTCAACTCTCAGGTACTGCGTTGGTCTGATCAGATGACTGATCAGTCCCTAATGAGAACTCTGTTTTTTTTCTGTCCTCCCTCTTTTTGTTCGTAATCCTTCTTTCCCTTCAGTCTCCTTCTCTCTCTCTTTCCTCTTGAATTCCCTCCTTTCCTCTTTCCCTCTTCTCTCAACACCATGAGTCCTCAGACCATTCTTCTGGCTTCCACCCCCAACCTCTGCCATTGGCCACTTTGGCCCTAGACCTCACCTCACAGTTGACTCTTCATCCGTTTGGATTCAGCAGGCATCAGCCCTTCAGAAGACAATGCACACTTTGTATATTTTTTCAAGGCAGGAAAGGGTGTTTCTATGTCATGCTAAACATTCCACTTGATTGAAAATATCATGGTTTCCTGATCATTTATCTTGGCATCAGCAAGCCTACAAAAAGCACAAATTTACATTAATTTGATAAGCTCTGTGCATACCAGATGAGACAAACCATACCGTATATTAACACCAGAGTTCATTCTTAAATGGTTTTAAATACGGCATAAGTTAGCATGTCCCATGAATTATGGCAATAACATATGCATGATAAACGCAAGATATCATAGTGTTTTGTAAGGTCATTTTTTTATTTGTTCCTGGATTTTTGTTCCAGGGTAGCTGTCGGTGTTTGATATTTTCAAGAACTTGCAGAGAACTTTGCCTTTTCCAGTGGCTCGAGTTGGCTTTTAAGTGTGAATGCCATGTTTCTCTTCATTTGATTTGTAGCCAACATTTCCATGAAACTGAGTTTCTGTGTCAACTGTCCCCATGAAATGTGATCCTCTAATTTGCAACTGGATCACAGTGGTGGTGTTTCATATACATATACATATATATATATATATATATATATATATATATACACATACAGATATATAAAATCACATTTCCAGATCCAGGCTTATGTGCTTACACATGTATGTGCCATGCTGCATTGTCGTATTTGTTCTCCTTGTAATGCAAATCAAAAACATAAATATGAAATAGATGAAAGTCCTAGAATGGATTAAATGTGGTGTGACTCACCATTCATTTTTGATTGATTAACATACTGGTATTAGTGTGATTTAGAGTTTTGTTCTTTTATTTTTTTTTTTTTTTTTTTAAAATATTTATTTATTTATTTTTTTTTTTGATGAGTTGGGTCTTCGTTTCTGTGCGAGGGCTTTCTCTAGTTGTGGCAAGCGGAGGCCACTCTTCATCGCGGTGCACGGGCCTCTCACTATCGTGGCCTCTCTTGTTGCGGAGCACAGGCTCCAGACGCGCAGGCTCAGTAGTTGTGGCTCACGGGCCCAGTTGCTCCGTGGCATGTGGGATCTTCCCAGACCAGGGCTCGAACCCGTGTCCCCCGCATTGGCAGGCGGACTCTCAACCACTGCGCCACCAGGGAAGCCCTAGAGTTTTGTTCTTAATGCAGAACAACCTAGTTGTAAAACTCTTTATAAACAGCCTTTCACTAGAGCAAGTGATTGTTTTTACTATCCTATTTGGGGAACAGTAACTCAAATTTAAAATATTGATATAACAACTGAATCACCAGAATAACTAATAAAAAATATCCTTGAATCACTTAAAGAAGTAACAATACTTCATATCTAGGTTAGTCAAAATTCTTTCTCCACATACTCTTGGCAAGAAGTCCCACTTTCACAGTTTTTCACCAATGCGTCAGTGCTTTCTCAAATACTTTCAGGTGCCTTTCCCAGCTGTGTACAAAGAACACCATCCAGTTTTAGGAGACCCTAGATTTGTTAGCGGAATTGCATTATATAACACTTGTTCTTCACTGGCCATTCAATCCAAGCATCTGTTTTCACTTATGTCAGAAAATTAAGACAACAAGTATTTACTGTAGTGTTTTCCAAAGTCATCATAACCCATGGCTCACATGTCATCTGTAAGGTTTTTCTGTTGTCCCAGGAACATCCATTTCAAACATTCCTTTTCATGGACAGAGGTTCATAGACCACAAAGGAACCACAGATGTTAACATTAAATAAACTTCCTGTAAGTTATGTTATCAAATAATTTAAATGGCATTAAAAGATAAGCATTAGCGGAGTCAAGATCCTTTTAGGGATGGCTCTTTCTAGGGACGTTCTCATTTTGTGAGACTGTTTGTTTGTTTCTTTAAACAAACAACATGGAGAAACATGTACCTCCATTTATCTGCTTTTTTCTAAGGTCTCTCTCCCATCTACCCTTCTTCCTTTATGGTACTTGCAGCCTACATCTATCCACAAGGCCTGGTTGTAGAAGATATTTAGATGGGAATAGGAAAAGAAACCCATGAGTTTTGTTTTATCGAGATACAGCTGTTTAACAACCCTGGAGATGATCATTCTCAAACTATACTGAGGAGCAAGGAATCACTGAGTGCAGTGGTCCTTAAGCTTGAACAAGCATCAGAATCATCTTGTTAACATTCAGCGTGCTGGGCCCCATCCCTAGAGTTTCTGATTCAAGACCTGAGGTGGAGTGGTCCAGAGAATTTACATTTCTCATCATTGTTGATGCTGGGGCCATGTTTTGCAAACCAGTGACTTAGTGAATCTGTTAAGTATGCAGAGCTCTACCTCCCCCAACCCCACCCTTCACTCCCTCTAGCCTTACTATAGTCACACCAGATTCCAATTTAGTAGGTCTGATCATCTGAATGTTAAACACTGTCACTGATGATTCTGATGAGATTAACTGTGTATGGAGAAATACACAGTTATAGAAACTGATCTGTTTATATAACCAGTACCAAGCACTAGGGCACTAATTCAAAGAAAGTGGCTGAGAGGAAATTAGCTAACTTACTATAATTCTATAAATTTGGAGAACCTGTGCTTTTCATTTGTTCAGCATATGACACATGACTGTAGAAAATGTTTAGCTTCAGACAGTGAGAGCTCTAGTTCTTGTGATGAACTTCTGTCTGGCTTTATACTTAGAAACCATTTTTTTTTTTCCCTTGTGGCACTTGGGCCTCTCACTGTTGTGGCCTCTCCCGTTGCGGAGCACAGGCTCCGGACACACGCTTAGTGGCCATGGCTCACGGGCCTAGCCGCTCCGCGGCATGTGGGATCCTCCCGGACCTGGGCACGAACCCATGTGCCCTGCATCGGCAGGCGGACTCTCAACCACTGCACCACCAGGGAAGCCCTAGAAACCATTTTTTTTGCATTGCTAGCTGAAGCATGAACAGCATTCACCATTAACTAACCTTGTTTGGTGGTGAGTAATGTTTAACTCTGGAAGGTTTGGGTGACATTATGAGATATTAGTGAGTCATTCTGTTTGTGTATATGTATATTAAAGTTAATGCCTAATATTAGCCTGAAGCGTCTGTTAAGTGTAACCCAAACTCAAGATAGCCCACTGTAAAGTATGAACAGTTTACTTTACCAGGTCAATTAAGAAAAATACCACTGTGAAACAAAAGGTGAATTTGATACTTCACATGAAAGTCCTCTGTTATTTTGACTTACATAGACTTGTTAACTAGCCAGTCTTTCAGCTAATATTGGGCATCAGCCTTTTGTTGAACATTAGCTGTGACCTTTATATTTGGCAGCCAGCTGAAAACATTGTGTATGTTGCTTGCAAGTTAGAGTTCTTTTTCTTAGCTACAGGAGTCCATAAAAGTCTTCCAGTTGTATGTAAAATAGCACATTTGTGGGTATGTACATTGGTGGGGGGTGCTGCTGGTCTTTAGATATTAAGATTCTCAAAAAGTCTAAGAGCCAATGAAAGTTAAGAACCACATGTCTAGGCAGATGCCTTTCACTGAGTTAGAATTAGGATGCCTCAAGTGAGTGGCTGGAAGGATTACCACCATATTCATAAAACATGCAAAAAGGCCTTTGAGATGGTTCATGAAAAATCTCAAACTTCATAACTAAGCTGTGAATACACAGTTTATGTAATTGATTTTGATATGGTGCAAAAAAAATTAAAAGTGGAAGTACACAATTCAAAATGACCTTCACCTCATGTATTTACCCTTTGTATAGTCCCCTCACACATGGAATTGTGGCTGGCCTGTGCATCCGTATCCTATCTACAGAAGAAGTGAAGTGAACATGTGTGACTTCTGAGGGTAGGTCATGAAAGACATTGTAGTTCACTTCACACCTTGCTCTTTCCCTGAATCTCCAAATCTGGAGAAAGCCAGGTGCCATGTCATGAGAATACTCAAGCAATCCTGTGAAGAGGTCCCCATGGTGAGGGACTGAGATATCCTGCCCATAGCCAGCACAAATTTGCTAGCCATATGAGTGAGCCATCTTGGAAGTGCATCCTCCAACCTCAGTCAAGCCTTCAGCTGACTGCAGCCCTGGACAATATCATGACTGCAACCTTATGAGAGATTCTGTATCGTATCTACCTAACCCAGCTGTTCCCAAGTTCCTTCCTGAGCCACAATAGCATTCCTTCCAAATGCTATCATTGTTGAAGCCACAAAGCTTTGGGCTAATTTATAGTGCAACGTTAGGTAATTAATAAGGGGAGTGTATTTGCTGCCCTTTTTATTATAATTTAAAGGAATATTTAAGTGGAATTAAAAATAAAATAAGAAATGTAGTCTTTATTGGCATATGGCTTTGAAAATATAGTCTTGCCTACAGGCAAAGGGTAAGTGGAAATAAATTCTGAAAGAGAATTTTTGGATCAATTACCTTTCCAGGACCACAAAAAGCTCGGCATAAGTGCTGACCAAAGAGTAATTGGAAAAATATGTGAACAAATAACCTTTTAAAGTAATCATGGAAAATGTTTGGTAGCTTAGAGTGGCTTAAGGACCACGTTTTCCAAGGCCTTGGTAAATGGCCTTGTCATTCATTCCAGAGGTGATTTCAGGGCTGGCCTTAGGCCAAGGGTGGGTCTGTATTGGTCCTGCTATCATTTAAGAGTCAACCTGTACCCAAGACAGCTTTAGGAGAACCAGATCCAAGATCCACTCTGTAGCTAACCGACACCCCTAAATTCCCCTGAGGAGCAAATGGGTCTCCTGGGACAAACCTGGATCAGGCCAGGCTCTCGTTTCCCTAACTTTGACCTCAGGCTGAAGTTTCTCCATGTAATTATATCTTCAGGTTAGGTCTTTGTGAAATTTCTTATCTCTTACAGAAAAACAAACTAACAAACATTTTATAAACATCTAATGTTATAGTAGGAGGCATGACGTTACAAAGAAGAAAAATGGTTACTGTCCTTGAGTTTATATCATAGCAAAAGAAATAGATGAACTAAACAGGATAATACAATGTAGTAAAGGCTGTAACTGAGGAATGAATAAAGCTGAAATGGGGCGTACAGAAAAAGGGGATTTATTTTGCTTGGAAGAATTGAACAGACTTTGAACAGGCTCTTCTCTGCCATTATGAAAAATTTTTATGGCATTTCCACAAGTGTTAAGTTTTTAAAAAATACTTCATGTGGGGAATTTATATGTGCTGTCTATGGAGGGCGAGCAAATTTTTCTAACCCCAAACCAGAATGCATGGTAAATATAAAGATATTTTTGAAGAAATAGATGGCATATTCATAAACTAGGGCTCTCCCAGAACATTCAGGATGTTCTAACTATATTTTACCTATAGTGTACTTCATTAATGGATGCTGTTAGGGCTTTAAGCTGAACTCATTGGCTCCCTTGAAAAATACCATTGTTTATAAAATGATTACAAAGAAAAATCACAGGCACTTATTGTCAGTTACTAAGACCTTATAAGGAAGCATGTAACAAAAACATAAAATTAGGTAGGGAGTTTCCATCCAGTTGGCTAGTTCCTTGGCCAGTCAATATCAGGGTTACTTGGGTTACTTGGATGATACAAGCCACAAGGGACCTGCTTAGCCCCTCATCCCAGAACAAACTCCAGTCTGGATCTAGAGTCTTCTTCCAATATGTATCATCATTCAGGGAATCACAAGGCCCCATGTGATCCTTGCTTTCATGCAGATTCAAGGCGCCATGGACTTGACCTTCCCAGAGCATTTATCATAGTTACCAAGGAAGGGCTGTTTTAGCAGTAAAAACAACTCATTTCCTACCACTGCTTTATCCACTCTTGATGAACACACCTAATTAAGCAAGCAAAACTTTCAGGCTTTTGAAGCACATTCTACTTGTGAAGGATCCTGTGGGCAAAGAAAAAAGTCAGGGAAGGCAAAAAGTTGAGTCAGGTCTGAAACCTTCATCCAAACAGGCAGTGTACTACTAGAAAAGTCACGACTGTGACTTGCAATCAACCCCTTTAGAATCCTTTTCCCACTCTGTCCGTGAAGTGTTGGACCCCTTCATCCTCACCGGCCCCTCTCCTTCAAGGCAGCTGTGGGGCTTACTTCTTAAATGACATTGCTCTTCTAGACTCATTCATTAGGAAGTGGGAGCGTAGTGCTTCTAGGTTCAATTTTGTCATCTTGCTTGCAAAAGTTTTGTTTTATTGCGGTTTAATAAAATAAGGAAGTAACTTCCAAAGACCAGAAGCTTTTATCTACATTCAAATGTAAACATTTTTGACTTTCTCAATATCCTTATTTCTCTTTTTCCTTAGGCAACATAATTACACCGATGTTCTTTAAGAAATTTCCTATAATATTGTTAATATATCTATTATTAAATAATCTTCAGATAAATATAATAAAAGTGACTAACTTGGGCTTCCCTGGTGGTGCAGTGGTTGAGAGTCCGCCTGCTGATGCAGGGGACACGAGTTCGTGCCCCGGTCTGGGAAAATCCCACATGCCGCGGAGCGGCTGGGCCCATGAGCCATGGCCGCTGAGCCTGCGCTTCCGGAGCCTGTGCTCCACAACGAGAGAGGCCACAACAGTGAGAGGCCCGCGTACCGCATAAAAAAATAATAATAATAAATAAATAAATAAATAAATAAATAAAAGTGACTAACTTATCAAACAGGAGAAATTTTTTGTCCAGACTGTCTGCAAACACTGTTCCTGTTCTGTCTTACAGAGATTGGACCTCAAACCACATTTAGGGCAGGTTTGACGTTCCAGAGTGCACCTTTCTTGGGATACCTGATATTCCACTCTGCACCCTAAAGTTAAATGTTACTTATTTTAACATTACATACTTTCAGCTAATTACTAAATAGTCCTCTGCAGTTATAGCTTAATCTAGAGGAATGTAACAAATGGTTTTTTTTACCTTTCTAAATTTTAAACACACCATAAAGATGTCATTTCTCTTTCCTATTTGTCTACCCCATTGTTTCATCCTATCCGAGAAATATTTTGTCCATTTTAATCAAGATTTAAATCATTTCCATCACTCCAGAAAATTCCGTGTTCCTTTGTAGTCAATTCCTTCCCCCAAGTCCCAGCTCCTGGTAACTGCTGATCTGATTTCTGTCCCTACAGTTTTGCCCTTTCCAAACTGTCCTATAATAGGAGCATGTATTATGTAGCCTTTTTTGTCTGGATTTTTTCACTTAGCATAGTGCTTTTATGATATATCCACGTTGTTGCTGGTATTAGTCGTTTATTCTTTTTATTAGTAGAATAGTATTCCATTATATGGCTGGACCACAATTTGTTGACACACTCACCAGTTGATGGACATTTGGGTGGTTTTAGATTAGGGCAGTTATGAATAAAACTGCTATAAACATTTACTTACAGGTCTTTGTATGAACATACATTTCATTTCTTTTGGAGTGGGATTGCTTTGTCATATATTAAGTGTATATTTAACTTTAAAAAATGCCAAACTGCTTTTTTAAGTGGCTATAGTACTTTTTATAGAAAAGTATGAAGTTTTCAGTTGCTCCACATCTTTGCCATAACGTGATATTGTCAGTTTTTTGTTAATTTGAGCTGTATAATAGGAATGAATCAGGTAAGTTTTGAATCCACACCTTTACACCTTAGAGATTGGCCTACACTTGATAGGTATCTTTCTTTAAAAAAATATGAGATCAGTTTTCTTAGAAACGACAATCTTTCCTAAAAGATAACAGGTAAATTAATTTGCTGAAATTCACAGTAATTTCTTATGAGATAAGATAAAATATAGAAATTGGCTACGTTTGCCTGGTACACACAGAAAAAACATTCAATAAAGTTTACTCTTATCTCTCTCCTTTCCTGTATCTTGTATTCATGAGTCATCGTAACCCACCCATTAAAATTATACAATCTAAATTGAACTGCCACATACTTTTTTGTCTGTTTTTGTTTGTTTGCCTCTTTCAGCTTTGACCCAATGTAAGTCTGATTTACACACTTGAAAAGAGATACCTTGGTGGGTTTTTGTGGGTTTTTTTGGTTTTTAAAAAAATTTATTTTATATTGGAATATAGTTGATTTACAATGTTGTGTTAGTTTCAGGTGTACAGCAAAGTGATTCAGCTTTACATATACATATACCTACTCTTTTTGAAAAGACACACTTTATTTTTTTTTTTCAATATTTATTTATTTATTTGGCTGCACCAGGTCTTAGTTGCGGCATGCAGGATCTTTGTTGCAGCATGCGGGATCTTTTTAGTTGTGGCATGTGGGATCTTTTAGTTGGGGCATGCAGGATCTTTGTTGCGGCATGCGGGATCTAGTTCCCAGACCAGGGATTGAACCCGGGCCCCCTGCATTGGGAGTGCAGAGTCTTAGCCACTGGACCACCAGGGTAGTCCCGAAAAGACACAGTTTGAATGACAGTGCTCTGGGTAGGAGAATGCTAAGTAAATCTGGGCATCCCATGTAATGAAGACATGAAAGCACTTCTCTTTATTCATAACCAAGGTATAATTGGAGAAAGGAGGCATAAGGCAGAAAAACAATCACTGGACTTGGAAAAAAACCCTCAATTTTAGTTTTTACTCTGCTTCCAACAGGATGGGTGACGTGGGAGGAAATAATTTAGTCTCTTTGGGTCTTAGTTTCCTCACCTAAAAGCACAGAGCATAATACAGTCAATTTTCATCACTGGTAGTACTTAATGTTCTATAAAGTTGCTGCAAACATCAAATTAGCAAATACCAACCAAACCATTATTTCTAGGAGAAACACAGTGTTAGGCTCCTGTGAGCCTCTGGTCACAACATTTTTGTCAACCAGTCAATACATAACTTTGCTTTTCATATGTTTCTGTTTAAAGACACCTTATTTAACCTATGTTGTTGATTTATCAAACGCTGAACTCACAGCCAACGGCACTATAGCTCATGGTTGAACAGAGCTTATCTAGCCCAGATATTTCCTCTGCAAAAAACAACACAGCCTTCTTGGGCTTATACCGTCGACGGCACCTCAGCACTACACTGGGGGGCCGTATTAAACTGTGAAATCACCCTCCAAAAAAGCACAGTAGTCGGAAAAACGCAGCACTAAATGGACTGTGCACAGTAAGCTTGTTTACAGTCTGAGAACTGAAATAAGGAAGTGGATTGTCACCGTTTGACCACAGCTGGGAAGATGCACATTGAGGGACTCAAATTTTTTGCGACTTTGTGCATGTCCATGAATGACTGCAAAAGTGCCGTGAATATTGATCTTGGAGTTACAGGTGAATTTTAGAGAGTAGGCAAATTCACAAATACAGATTCTGCTAATAATGAGGATTGATGGACTGTATTTGCTACCTCTCTTCCACAGGGTGAATCACATGTGGTGTTTATGTGAATGGACATGGTGATGCTTTTATTATTGCTTAGCATGGGTGTTTTCTCCAGTCAGGGGCTGAGAAATCTAACATTTATTAGGAAAAAAAAGAAATCTCAATACTTAAATATCTCACTCAAACACCATAAGCAGATTAGGGAAACCAGATAGCCGAGTGGCGCTGCTTGTTTACCTTAAAAAATATGCATTAACGTATGAAGATAACATCATGTTGAAGAGTCTTGACTGGCAAAAATAATAGCTCCATTGTTTGATTTCTTTAAGGTGGTTGAGGGCTTGCTGGAACCTGATTGCGTTTGTGAACATTTGCAGCTGTCTTCTAGGGTCCTTTATAAACGAAGCGATCATTCATCACTCCTGTTCTTGGCTCAGAGAGTAGTTTTCACATCTCAAAGGTGCTTTATAAATATTTGCAATCATCAGTTTATTTGTAGATTCCTTTCAGTACAGGTAGATTTTTCTCCACGTAAAAATTTGGTTTTGCTTACTTTAATTTCTATGGTGTAAGTTTCATTTTCGAAAATTTAATACAGAGGTTGTTTTAGTGGCAGTCTTAGCTTTATTAAATCAAGGAAACTGTAAATACATCAATGCCTTGAGCTAGTGAGGTGAAATGACCAGGTTACAGAAATGTTTTTGTGGGTATCCAGTGCTTTTGGGAAGGATGACATTCCATTCCTGGCTGCCTTTCTTCCTACCCCTTTTTCGGAAGGCACAGCCTTCTCAGCCCACATTTCTGTGATTCTTTCACTGACAAAGGGCAAGTTGATTTCACTGGCAAGAACCCTCACACCTTTCTGTTTTAATTTCCATTAATTTTTTTTTTTTTTTTTGCCGTACGCGGGCCTCTCACTTTTGTGGCCTCTCCCGCTGCGGAGCACAGGCTCCGGACGCGCAGGCTCAGCGGCCATGGCTCACAGGCTCAGCGGCCATGGCTCACGGGCCCAGCCGCTCCGCGGCATGTGGGATCTTCCCGGACCAGGGCACGAACCCGTGTCCTCTGCATCGGCAGGCAGACTCTCAACCACTGCGCCACCAGGGAAGCCCCTAATGACCTAATTCTTGATCCATTCATTAAAACAAACAAACACACAAAAAAAAAAAAAAAAAAAACTGTGGTTTTGCTGGGACAAAGAAAAATACCTTGATAAGTAGGTGAATGAAATTCAGCTTCCATCAACATCTGTTAAACATCTATCAAGCTCTTAACTTGCTGGTTATATTCATTTCTATTGTGTGATACAATCTACGTAAGGTATTTTTTATAATGCAGCGGGGGAAATCCAAAATGTGTGTAGGCATAAATGTGAAAGTGGAAGCACATTTTATCTATGGGGCCCACACACATTCTCAATGTTGTCCTCTCTGGAGCCCAATATCTGAAGACTTTTATTGCCCCACTCCAGACTTTCCTTCTCCTTGTAATACTCCAGATTATCCCATAACTATTTCTTGTCAAAATATCCGTAGTCAGTGCCCCATTCCTGCTAACCTACTCTTTGAAAATAATCTGATATTCTCGTTCATAGTAAAGTGTTAATGGCTGGCTGGTAATAGCTAAATGTCTTATATCTCTGAGACATTTGCATTTTATCTGAAGATGCTTGTATAAATAAAGTCTTAATGCAAAACAATCAGATTTATCTTTTCTAACAGGAAGATTTCAACCAAGTAGGTTTAGAGGGGAAGAATCTGTTCAAGCACGACAGTCTTCCTTATGTCTCGCGAATCACGTCCAAAGAAGTGACATTCTGTTTATATGTCCAATGGGTCCTGGAAAAGGAACCAAGTAATGTCTTCACTGCAGAAAGACCTGACTGTAATACACATGTTTGCAGGGGACTTGCAAGGCATGTTGGGAGAAGCCTGTAGTATATTTATCCAGAAAATGATATCAGCAATCACCAAAATTTCTTGAAGCAGTTATAATGACCAAGAAAGCAGTTTTAAGATCTTTTTGTTTGATGAACTCCTTGGAGTAACTCAGTTTAAATTAAGATTTAAAGAAACAACTCTTGGCATGGAGCATGGGACATGAACACCTGTGGTGGACCACTCCAAATTCAAATTCAAATTTCATTTGAATACCAAGATGGAGTCATACTAACAGGTGGAGCCTCACAGCCCCCGCGGTCCCTCTTTGCCTACTTGTATTTCTTCCCTCATGCTCTACAGGGAGAGGAAAGTTTTCAGCACATACTGAAGAGCTGCCCTTCTCAGGGGATGGCTACAGGAGGGAGAGGTAACAACCCGGAGCTCATGGGCCCTCAGCCCAGAGGAGAGGGAGACAAGAAAGGCAAGAGCATCACCTGAATGGCACAGATGAGAGAGGTCTGGTCAGGAGAGAGTCTGGGGACTCTCTCTGGAGTGGGTGAGAACAAGTGCATTTAATACATGTTGCTGGGCTCCAAGTCCTTAGGTTCTTTGGAATATTTGAGGGGGGCAAGAGGAAGACCTCAAATCCCAGTTTGGGTCCATATGTCTCTAAATGTGACAATACTCTGCAACTGGATACCTGAGAGTCAGTCTTCATGGGCTTTGTCATCTCTTTTAGTGTGTTCGCTTTGGGGGGACCTATAACAACTTCTCAGATGTCCAACTGGACACTATATTTTGACAGAAGCAAAAACAAATACATTTCAAAGCTAAATTGATACTTCTGATTTTGCCACTATTGTTATAGAATAAGAAGCCTAATTTCTGCTTCAAAGCAGTGGGAATTCATTTAAAAATATGAATTTATTGCCTTCTGCAGTACAGGCACCATAGGAGAATGGGTATGGATAAAAGTGCCCTTCGCCTTTTTTGTCACATAGACCTGAACAGCTACTGAGGCTGTTGGCCATCCAGGCATATGGCTGTAAGGGAATTCTGGCTGCACCAAGGCTTTAGGGGGATGGCCAAGATCTGTATTTGTGGGAATCCATAGGGGTGCTCTGTTGAAAGAAATTCAGTAACTCCTTATGTAATATGAGGTTTGTAAGTAAAGACCATTTAATAATGATTTCCTTTAAAGAATATTTCTAACATAGCTTTTTGTTTGGGGTTAACCTTACATGAGGAGGAAAAAAAGCACAGAATGCATTTTACTTTAAATCTTAAAAAAAAAAAAAAAAAAAAAACCTTTCCTCTGCTGATATCGTTGGGGATTTCCTCTGACTCTTGACAGATGATTTACAAAAATGAGTTAACACCCTCAGATGTGGACTCTTTCTACTCCACCCAGACTCTATTCCAGCAAAATCCATTCTTCTCTTTCTAAAAAGCATATTTTAAAAGATCTTGATGACATAGATTTGCCTTTCTGTCTGTTCTGAGCTATGCTGGAGATTTGTAGATACCACAGTTTCTCTACCTTTCTTTCCAAATGCACGTTTTTTGGAACAAGATGCTGTTCTGAGTGCAACATTTATTATACATGTGATTGATAGAAAAAATTTTTAGGCTTATAATAAACTTCAGAGTCCAGGACCTGCTGCTGGCCCTGTTTACTAGATGTACCCATGTCTTTAGTTCTTGTCTCTCACTCTGCATTGGGTAGTGTGGGGTCTGGGGTATGGGGCTGATTCGTGGACAGGAGGGTCCCAATGCTGCTAGTTAGCACTAGAACTCTACAGCAGTCACCTCACCTCACTTGGCCTCAGTTACCCCCGCTTTAAACTGAAGAGTGTGTTCTACAATCTCTAAACTCCTTTCTATCTCTAAAATTTAGGGTGGTGCCTTCTGTAAGTAAGAACACACTGGGGATTGTCTTTGTGGCTCATTGCAGCTGCACGTGTGGACGGCTTGGCTCTTATTTAGGTCTGTGATTTTCTTGCTTCATAGTTTGCATCACTTAGATCATGTCTGTGCCACCCTGCCCTTTGTGTCAAACACTGGATCCATGTAAGATGAGGCAACGGTGACCCTGCCGGTGAACTGAGAATAAATAGATTACTACCCCTGTGGGTTTGGAAAAGCTCAACAAATCCCAAGGAGAATTATGCATGAAGCCACGTCTGCAGGAAAACTCACATTCAAAGGATAACCTGTATTTATCTTAGGATGGCAAATTATATTTAAGATCTGTGAGATGTATCATTTCTTAACAGGATTCTGAGATTCAAAGCTATAGAGTATACTATTAGGATCATAGGCTGGAAGTAACTTCAATCATATCCAGAATCCGGGTCGGGTATGGCCAGATTGTTCTACTAGAACTCCCCCAGGTCACCATGATGGTCTTTGCCTCTGTCCTCCAAAACCACTGAGCCCTGTTTTGATGGCAGCTTTAACCATCCGGTAATTAGGCTCTTCCTAATCTCATTTATTTTAGTAGATTTCACAAAGCTCTGTGGTTACTAACCTAGATAGCTACAGTTTTTTTCTTCATGTGTGTGAATGTATTTTTTTATGAAGACCAGGCAAAACTGAAAACTATTGGTTAATTGCAGATTAAAATTTTACCTCTCATAAAATGTTTGTTGAGATATTTTTATTCTTAGACTAATATAATAAAATTTAAATGTCAGGTTAGTTGTAATCATTCTACCTATTGAACTGATTTTGAATGGATTGAAATCAGAAAATTGCATAGAGACGTGGGTACCTTGCCATAAAACTCATTGGTCATTTGTAGCTCAAATTGGTCATTTGTAGGAATTGATTGCATTTACTGCATATTTTCAGGATAAATTGTCCTTTGTTATATTGGTGCTCCAAAAGGTTGAGAGGCCCAACATATGAGGCAGCATTAATTACAAATAATATTTGATTTACCAAAATTTTAGTACAGCAAAAACTTGATCTGTCCCTAGGAATTGATGGGAATCTAACGGGATTTACCTTTAGAGTTTAGAACCCAAAATCTGAGAGGGTATACAGTTCAAGGCTTTCCTTTCACAGATAAGAACATTGAGTTTTAGGAACATTAAGTCAATTGACCATGATAACACTGCTAGTCAAGGACAAGAATAAGTAACTTTCCCATACCTGAGTAATCTTCAGTATAAGAAAGAAAGAAAGAGAGAAAGAGAGAAAGAGAGAAAGGAAAGAAAGAAGGAAAGAAGGAAAGAAGGAAAGGAAGGAAGGAAGGAAGGAAGGAAGGAAGGAAGGAAGGAAGGAAAAGAAGCCTTACAAATTCTAGAGATTTAAAATTTATTGCGCACACGCAACAACATTTGAGTTCCTTAGTGCAAGACCGTGTGCTCATCATGGCAGCAGGCAGGGGCAGTGGGGAAGGCATAGAGACAGAGCAGAGTCTCCTAGGGAAGTAATCATAAATATAAATCCACCAAGCCTGACATTAAAAATAACTGCTTATGTCTTTTTAAAAAAAATTATTTTATTTTATTTATTTATTTTTGGCTGTGTTGGGTCTTCGCTGCTGTGCATGGGCTTTCTCTAACTGCGGCGAGCATGGGCTACTCTTCGTTGTGGTGCGCGGGCTTCTCATCGCGGTGGCTGTTCTTGTTGCGGAGCACAGGCTCTAGGTGCACGAGCTTCAGTAGTTGTGGCTCGTGGGCTCCATAGCTCAGACTCAGTAGTTGTAGTGCACGGGCTTAGTTGCTCCGCGGCATCTTACCAGACCAAGGCTCAAACCTGTGTCCCCTGCATTGGCAGGAGGATTCTTAACCACTGTGCTACCAAGAATGCCCCCTAACCAATTATGTCTTGAAAGAAAAAGAACAACATTCTCAGACCAGTCATTTCTATGTGCGATGGATCAAGGGAAGTGTATTTGAATCTTTATGTTCATAAAATTCCTACAGCTTAAACCGTACTATAGTTTCATAGGTTTACCTAAGTAAGAAACTATATTTAACAAACCGTCTCAACTTTTCATTTGCCATCCAACCTTGTGATAATGAAGAATATGCTTAAGTTTTTGTTATTGCTTAATTATTTTACTTTTGAGCAGGGGTCAGCAAACTTTTTCAGTAAAAGACCAGATAGTAAATACTTTATACTTTGTGAGCCGTACAGGACTTCTTATATTCAACTCTGCTGTTTTTACAAAAACAGATGGCAGATTGGATTTGGCCCATGAGCCACAGTTTGCCCTTTGGAGCATGAAATGAAGAGATAGCATTGCCTCTCTTCCTTCACTTCATTAGAGAGAAGTTGGCAAAAGTTATGCTAATGGATAAAGGACGTACCCAGTTTTCTAGATGATCAAGTTAGAGAGACTGGGCTTATTGATAGCAGATCTCTTGCCTGCATAGTCCACACATGAATTCATTGTTCTCTATTTGTGACATAACAACTGGGCACAATGGAAACAATTCATGTTGTGAGTCCAACGTGACCCCTTAAGGTTGGAGAACAGAAGCATTCTCAGGATGATGAAGCTGATCTTGCTTTCATGTCACTTTTTTAGGATTAAATTAGGAGGAAAACTAAGCTAGTCAAAAAAACTAGGTCTGGTGCATGGCCTTCTTTTTGCCCATCTTTGGCCTTGGATTAAGTCCTTCCTTACCCCAGGGACACAGCAGATGCATGAATTTATGTGTTTCAGACACATCTACAATAATGGTAGCATTTATCATTTGTAAGGATGATTTAGAACACGAAATTGAGCATGTTGGGGACAAGGACTTTGTTTTATCCCCAGCTGTGATGTTTTGGCAAAATCACTAAACCAGTCTGGGTCTCTGTTGACCTCATTCATTAGATCCACCACTAACATGCCATGATTTCATTCACCAGAACACCCAGAAGAATGCCTGGCACACAGAAGTTACTCAGTAAATAATGATGCATAAACTCAGTCCTTTCCTTACTAAAACCCATTCTTCTGATGGTGAATCAAATACTTCAATTTAATTCAAAGAGTAAAGACTTCCCATGTTTCCATGTCATTACTATAGCAACTCTATTAGGATGTACTTTGACCCAGCAATAATTGGCCATTTTGAAAGACATTTGCTAAAGCTATACAGTTGTATTCCTTTCATGAACCCTGCTGTTAAAAGAAACTGGAGTGCTTAACTGTTTGAGCTGCCCAGAATTCTGTCACCATACCCAATTTTCTTAGGCCTTGAAGCAGGAGAGATTTGTAGAACTTGAGAACGATGGAACTTGAAATGAGTTAGGATCATGGACCCTTAAAGTTGATTTATCTTAGACCTATAATTTTGCTAATTCAGGTGTCCAAAGTTTGGCTTTATATTCACACTGAAAAGCGTTGGCTTGTGTGTGGAAGAGGAGGTGAGCATGGGAAAAGAGCTACAATTGACCAATGAGAAACCTTCACCCCCGGGTTATCTGCGATCACTGCACTCACACTACTAGAAGTTAGATAATGCAGTTTGGTTTCCCTTACTGATATGAACATTTACCATGAGATAAGAAACCCCTTCGTTCTTTATCAGTCTTTCCACCTTACTAGGAATTAGCTCTTCATATCTTTTCCAGTTGACAGCCAACAAGAGCTTTAAGGAAGGGAGGCCTCTACCCATGGGGGTAGAGAGGCTGGCAGAAACCAGGAGTTGGGGTAAATGTGTTAAAACTGGAGGCAGGAGGATGCTGAAATTTTTGTTTATAGAATCCCCGCCACCCCCCAGTCTAGTACCAATAAACAGAAGCTTGCTACAAATGATTATTCTTTTAAAATGATTTAAATGTCTCAAGTTCTTTCTAATTAAAGATAAAATAAATCAACAAGAAAAAAAGAAAGAAGGAAAGAGAGAAAGAGAGAGAGAAGGAGGAGGAGGAGTGAAGGAAGGAAGGAAGGAAGGAAAAAAGGAAGAGGAGGGAGGGAAGAAAGGGAGGGAGGGAGGGAGGAAGGAAGGAAGGGAGGGAGGGAGGGAGCTTGAGGGGATGGTACCTTGTTAATTGACATTTCTGAGTTACTGAGTGCTTATTGTGTGCCAGTTCTCAGGCATTGGGGATACTGAAGGGAAAAGAAGACAGTTGTGCTCTCATGTAGCTTACATTCTAGAGGGCAGGAAGGTGTTAATTATATAATAGAATGCTGAGATCAATGTTTTTCATGAATAAGAGCCCCCCAAAGAGAAACCAAGTCTAGGCTGGGATGTCAGGGAAGGCTTCCATAGGAAGGAACTCTTAAGCCAAGTCTGAAGGATGGGTAAGAGTTTGCCAGGTGAGGAGAGGAGTGAGACTAAGAGCCTCCTTGGGAGAGGAGCTAGCTCTGTGCAGACATCCTGCTGTGGATGGAGCAGGAAAGGTAGAGGAAGTGGAAGTTGGCCAGTGTGATTGGAGTGCAGCAAGCAAATGGAGAGTGCTGACACATGAGGCTTGAGAGAGAGATGGAGGAACATCTCACACACTGGGGTTCAACCACATTGAAATTGTTGGTTAACATCAATTAACTAATAAAATTACCATGAACAGCCTTCATAATGAGGCTCGAGGCTGTCCAATATTTAACTACCAGGTAGAGGAGTTTGAGATTACAAAGACACAAAAAGGAGCAGTCATAGAACTAGGAGAATGTTTGAAGGGAGACAGTGGTCGACAGTGTGTGATGCTGCCAAAGTTCTAGTAAGACGAGGCATGTCTATAGAATCTAGTGACCTAGAAAATAGTTACTGTTGGACTTACAGGGAGCACTTTCTTTTGTGTAATGGACACAGAAGCTATTCACAATGGGCTAAGGGTGAGGGAAATAGAAAGAATGAGTAAAATCAATGTTGGGAAGTTTGGCTATGAAGAGGAGGGGAGGGAGCAGGAACTGGAAGATGATGAGAGGTCAGCTGAGGACAATGTTTTGCTGCCATTATTTGTTTTTTTCAGAGCAGCTGTAGATTGACAGCAAAATTGAGAGGAAAGTACAGGTATTTCCCATATGTCCCTTGCCTTTACATATGCATAGCCTCCCCCATTATCAACATTCCCCACCAGGGTGGTACATTTGTTACAGTTGATGAATCTGCATTGACACATCATAATCACCCAAAGTGCATAATTTACGTTATAGTTCACACTTGGTGTTGTACATTCTGTGGGTTTAGACAAATGTATAATGACACATACCCATCATTATACAAAATTTATTATTTGTATAATTTATTATACAAATTATAATTTGTATAATTTATTATTTGTATAATTTATTATACAAAATACAGAGTATTTTTACTGTCTTAATATCATCTGTGCTCCCACCTATTCATCTTTCCCCCTCCCCCTCCCCACCTCAGGCAAACACTGATGTTTTCATTGTCTTCATAGTTTCACCTTTTCCAAAATGTCATATAATTGGAATCATACAGTATCTAGCCTTTTCAGGTTGGCTTCTTTCATTTATTAATATGCATTTAAGGTTTGTCCATGTCTTTTCATGGCTTGATAGCTCATTTCTTTTTAGCACAGAATAATATTCCATTGTCTGAATATACCACAGCTATCTACTTAAGTACAGCTTGGTTGCTTCCAAGCTTTGGCAAGTATGAATAAAGATGTGATAAACATCCATGTACAGATTTTTATGTGGATGTAAGTTTCCAATTTCTTCAAGTAAATACCTAGGAGCATGATTACTGGATCATAGATAAAAGTATATTTACTTTTGTAAGACACCACCAAATTCTCTTCCAAAGTTGCCTTACCATTTTGCATTTCTAACACCAATGAATGAGAGTTCCTGTTGCTCCACTTTCTTCCCAGCATTTCATGGTATTAGTGTTCTAGTCACTGGCCATTCTTATAGGTATGTAGTGGTATCTCGTTGTTTTAATTTGCATTTCCCTGATGATGTATGATATGGAGCATATTTTCATATGCCTATTTTCCATCTGCATATCTTCTTTGGCCAAGTGTCTCTCTGTTAAGGTCTTTGGCCCATTTTTTAAATCAGGTTATTTGTTTTCTCATTGTTGAGTTTTAACAGTTCTTTGTATATTTTGGATAAGAGCCCTTTTTCAGTTGTGTCTTTTGCAAATATTTTCTCCTAGTCTGTTACTTGTCTTTTCATTTCTTGACATTGTCTTTCTTAAAACAGAAAGTTTTCATTTTAATGATGTCCAGCTTATCAATTCTTCCTTTGATGAATTATGCCTACAGTGCTGTGTCTGAAAAGTCATCACCATACCCAAGGTCATCTATGTTTTCTCCTATGTCATCTTCTAGGGGTTTTATAGTTTTGCATTTTACATTTACATCTGTGATCCATTTTGAGTTATTTTGGGGGAAGAGTGTAAATGAATGTCTAGATTCATTTTTTTGCACGTGGATGTCCAGTTGTTCCAGCACCATTTGTTGAAAAGACTATTTTTTCTCCATTGTATTGCCTTTGCTTTTTTGTCAAAGATCAGTTGACTTTATTTATGTGGTTCTATTTCTAGGCTCTCTATTCTGTTAGATTGATCTATTTGTCTATTCTTTTGCTAATGCCACAATGTCTTGATTACTATAGCTTCATAATAAGTCTTAAAGTTGAGTAGCGTTAATCCTCCAACCTTGTTCTTGTTCAATCTTCTGTTGACTATTCTGGGTCTTTTGTTTTTCCCTGTAAACTTTAGAATTAGTTTGTCAATATCCAAAAATGAACTTGCTGGAATTTATATTGGGATTGCATTGAATCTGTAAATCAAGTTGGGAAGAGCTGACATATTGATAGTGTTGAGTCTTCCTGTCCATGAACATGGCTATCTCTCCATTTATTTATTTAGTTCTTTGATTTTGTTCATCAGTGTTTTGTAGTTTTCCTCATATATATATTATACATATTGTGTTAGGTTTACACATAAGTATTTCATTTTGCAGGTGCTGTTGTTTTGTATTTATTGTATGTTGTTGTTGTTGTTTGTATTTATTCTCTTTGATGGTTTCTGTGTTTCTTGGGTTTGGTGTCCATCATTGATTTAGAAAAATTTCAACTGTTTTTCTCTTCAAATATTTCTTCTGTTCAATTTTTTATCTCTTCTTTTGAGCTTCCAATTACATGTATATTGAACTGGTTCATATCATCCCTCTTAGATTCTCTACTTTTTAAAAGCTTCACTTCTTTTTATTTTTCTATTACCATATTTTTCATTTCTGATATTTCAATTGATTCATTCTTACACATTTCCTCTCTCTTCTGAAATTATCATCTGATCATACAAACTGCCTGTCTTTTGCACTAGAGCCTTAAACATATTTATCATAGTGATATTATAAATCCCATCCAATAGTTCCAACAGCTGTGCCATATAAAAGTCTGCTTCTGTGGATTGCTTTGTCTCTCGGCAGTGTGTGGTTTTTCCTTGCTTCTTTATACCTCTCACATTATATTTTTTGTTTTAAATCCCACATTTCTGCAGGACAGTAGAGACAGAGGAAAATACTTTTTATGCCTGAAAATTAGCATGGATTTTCTTTTGTTAGGCCTTCAGGTTGAGACAATTGTGTCATGAGTTGAGCTGGGTTTGTATTTCATTTTTGCCATGGTTACTCCAATGCACCAGACTTCAGATTTCTCTGGCATTCCCTTGTTAAGTGAGAACTGGTTTTTCAGAGGATATTTCTTATTGTCTTCCCTTTGAGCCTACACCTCAGAGAAGGTTTCTGTCCATGCCCTTGATGTTCCCTTAGCATTAAACTCGGGGTTGCTTGTTATTCACTGCTTATTAGACAGTTGCTAGGGAGATTGGGCAGGTTCCCTCTGTTGTTCTGATCAAGCCTTAGTCTTAGGAGTGGGGTCTGTCCTTTCTCCCAGGGATAAAGTATGCATTTCTGTTCCCTTCTCCCAGTTGCAGTGGCTCCTCACCTGTGCTCTTGGGCATCAAGCTTGTCTTTCCCCCCCAGAATGTTAGGCTTGTGTTCCACAGGAAAGATAGAAGAGAAGGATCCGGATGGTACTTTATGACTTTCCCACAGTGGCTTCTGTAACCCCCCTCCCCAACTCTAACCCTCCATCCCAGGCTTACCCCACAAAGGAGGCTTTCTCAAGACCCTGAGAAAGACTCCAGTCTTTCCTGTAAGCAACCACGAGGGTCATGGAGAAGAGCCTGCAAGTGGCTGCAAATTCTCCTTGCATCTGTGGCTCCCAAGGGTTCTATATTCTCTCTCTCTCTCTTTTTTTTTTTAATTGAAGCGTTTTATATTCTCTTTATAGTACACAGTAGGCCTTTAGGAACTCATTAAAACTTAACCAGGGACTTCCCTGGAAGTCCAGTGGTTAAGACTCCGTGCTTCCACTGCAGGGAGCAGGGGTTCATTTCCCGGTTAGGGAACTAAGATCCGCATGCCTGCATGGCGCAGCAAAAAAAAGAAAAAAAAAAAACACAAAAAAAACCACAAAAAACTTTTAACCAAATTCTTCTTACTAGCTTCTATGGCATCCAGTGACAGTGACATCTCTCCTTGGATGTATTTGTCTTTTCTTAGATTTCACATTTCCCTACCACCTCAGCTCTTTGATTATTATCTTAAAGCTTGCAAATTTAAAGTTTGTTTGGGGGTACTTTTTTTGTTGTTATAAAGATGGGAGTGATGTTTTATCCAGTTTCCTACATACTAAGTGGAAGTCAGAAATTCAGTGTTTTAGAGAAGTTTTGGAACACTTTTATACTATATTTCTGTTTTAAAACTATAGATATACATACTCCTTTCATTAGTTTTCCCCAAATAGTACATTAGAGGATATTTGTCATATGGAAGAATTATCCTGGATAAAAACACTGAATTGCTTGTCCCTCCAGTGAAGTATTATATATCCTCAAAGTACATATCCTCAATCTAATGGAGTGAGGCTGCAAAGAAAATGCTTGTGCCAACTGTTGCTTTTTCTCTCTCTCATTCATATAATTTCTCCTTTGTTCTCTGTTTTATTTCTTAGTCAATTTACTGTTTGTAGCACCAGCCACATGTTTCTCAATTTGGACTACTTTTATGAGAAAGTCCACAAAAAATAATATGCAGTTATGCTGAGTCCCAGCACAGTCTCCCTGTACCATGAGCTGAGCTGTGAGCAGTGAGGCTCAGGGTCGCAGTTAAGGTTTGAATCTCCTCTGGCAAATAATTTGCCATCGCTGGCTTCAATTTCTTCATGCGTCTGGTTTTCCTTCTTTCTCCCCAGCTTCTCCGTCTCCTTTGCTGATTCATCCTCATCTCACCAATCTCTTAAATTGGAACATCCCAGTACTGAGTTTTTGCATTCTCTCCTCTCACTCCCTTGGTGATCTCATCTAGTCTAGTGACTTTAAATACTATCTAAATACTAATAAGTGGAAAATTTATATCTCCAGTCCTGACCATGTGCTCAACTTCAGACCCATTTATCCAAGTCCCTACTCACTGTCTCCACTTGACTTTCTAATAGACACCAAGGTTTCAGCATGTCTAAAACTAAGCTCTGGAGTCCCTTGTTCCCCAACTCACTTCCCTGCAATCTTTCTTAACTCAGTTAAAGAAAGCTCCTTCTTTCCCTTTACTCAGGTTGAAAAAAGTAGACATTTTTAACTCCTTTTTTCTCATAAAAATCACCAGCAGATATTTTCAGCTGTACTTTCAAATTTTATCACAAATTTTTATTTTTCTCACTCACATTCTCTCCCATCCTATTAAAAGTACCATCATCACTCACTTGGATTATTGCTGTAGTACCCTAATTGGTCTCCCTGCTTTTGCCTTTCAGAATATTCTCAATACAACACTCACAGTCAATCTGTTAAAACATAAATCAGATCTTATCTTTCTTCTGCTCAAAACCCTCCCATAACTTACCATCTCAGAGTAAAGGTCCAGATCCTCCCTAGAAGGCTCTATCAGTATGCCCGATTACCTTTTGCTTTACCTCTTACCATTTTGCTCTTGCTTATCTTCCTTTAGCCATGGTAGCCACATGTTCCTTTCTTTGGGCTTTTGCACTTGGTACTCCTTCAGCCTGTAAAGTTCTTCCCCCAGATATCTGAATGACTCACCTTGTCTTTTTCTTCAGGTCTTTATCCTTAAACAAAGCCTTCTCTGTTCTCTCTACCTAAGAGTGTATTTCTTCCCCACTCTCACCCTTCCTAACGGCTTCCCTGATTTGCTTTTTTCCACAGCATCTGTCTCCCTCTACACTAGTCAGGTTAGGCTAGATTATGCCTGAGCAACAAACAACCCCCAAATCTTAAAATGACAAAAATATACCTCTTGCTCAATTCCATGTCCACTGATAATGGCCATGGCCTCTGTTCTTTGTAGTCATTCAAGGCCTAGACCCCATCTGGTTAATCGCTTCCCCGCAGCAGGGGAAGAATAGAGATAGAGGGTCTAGCACTAACAATTCAATGTGTTGGCCTGGAAGTGGCAACCATCCCTTTTTCCTACAACCTACTGATGAGACTTAATTACATAATCATGACTAATTACAAGGATATGGAAACATATACTCCTTTCTTGTGCTCAGAATTAGAGGGGAATCAGATTATCAACAACAGCAGTGGTATCTGCCCCATCATCTGACATACCAGATGTCTTGCTTAGTATTTGTCTAGCACTTCTCACTAGAATGTAAGCACAATGAAAACATGGCTTTTCGTTTGTTTTATTCACAGCCATATTCTCAGCTCATACAAGAGAGCTTGGTATATTCTAGGTGTTCAATAAACATTTGTTAAATAAATGAATGAATGAATTTCTATAATGATGTTAAGAAAAAAACACCTACCTTCCCTACAGATTTGTCAATAAATGCAAAATCTTCTACATGTATTGTCAGTAATATTACTTATTATTGTTGTTATTGTATAATTCTAATTAGAAGATGTCTGTGAAATGAAAAACATTTCTAAAAATTATCAAAATAATGGAGGATTCAAGCAGAGAACAATCTAATTTAAAATCTTATGAATAACAGAAATACATAGGTCAAATATCTATTCAATAGTATGGTTTCCAATAAGTTGTTAAATGTAATAGAAATCTTCCAGTAGTATTTACGTGGGAGGGATAGGAGGAGGTCACACAGTGAACACCTTGCAAAGGGACACTAGATCATCAGTGTCATTTGTGATGGCAAAGTTCATTTTTGTTTTTCCAAAAATCCACTCATCTTCAAGGAAGGAGAACCTCTAGGGCCAATTCTGTGCCCACCCCACTCAGATGATGCTCCTGTGACACTCGTCTGACATGCACTGAATGCAGCGCTTGCACTTTTGTCAGGGACAGGAACTTGTTTCTTTCTTAGGCCCTATTTGTTGTTTTCCTGGGCAGACAGCAAGACCTTTCAGTTAGACATATGCAACAGGGATGTTCAACATCAAAACCGCTACCTCCTTCTGCCTGGTGATAATGTGTGTTGATTGCTCTCTGTGTGGTTATGGAGAACCTTTGCTGAGTTTATAAGGGGAGACAGGTCCTGGTTTCCCTGCCCAGTCCCTTGCCAGCCAAGCTGTATGATTCTGTGAAAAAAACAAAAACAAAACCCTACCGGAGTTAAAAATATGAAAGGAATTACAAACACATTTTACTTTTGCTCCAGGCTTGGTAGAAACGTGCAGTTTTCTGATAACAATGAGAGCTGCTGATAGGTATTACTGTGTGCGCTTTTGTGTCTTGCGGATTTATATGACAATTTATCTGGCACTTTAATTGGGGCCCAGAATTGTGGAGGTAAAGGGTTCACCATTCCTTGAGTACTAGTGCAGATTAACATCTTGCCTCCTAAAAGGGTAACATTTTCATGCTAACTTATGCAGATTATCTACTAAGACTGTCTACGTGTAATATAAAGGCCTGTGGAACTGTTTAGAACTTGTTTTGTCTCATATCACATGTTAATGATGGGAGTATCTAACAAAGTAACTGTGATTCCTTACCAGAGTCAGTTTACTGCTACTTCATTTGTTTCATTGCAAAATTTCATATTTCAATATAACAGTGAAGGACAGCGGAAAGGAATAAGAGAGAGAGACTACCAGGGAATGATCATTCTAAAGATAAATGTAGGACTTCCTTGGTGGAACAGCGGTTAGAAATCTGCCTACCAATGCAGGGGACATGGGTTCGAGCACTGGTCCGGGAAGATCCCACATGCCACAGAGCAACTAAGCCTGTGTGCCACAACCACTGAAGCCCGCGCACCACAACTACTGAAGCCTGCGTGCCTAGAGCCCGTGCTCCGCAACAAGAGAAGCCACTGCAATGAGAAGCCCACGCACTGCAACGAAGGAGTAGCCCCCACTTGTTGCAACTAGAGAAAGCCCACATGCAGCAACGAAGACCCAACATAGCCAAAAATAAATAAATTAATTAAAAAAATAAGTAAATAAAGATAAATGTAATGAAGGGAATTTAGAGAGAGCACGCAATTGAAAATGATCCTTAAGTTGATTAGAAGTGATTCCGTGACTAATGGCTAGCCAGTGAAATTCTATCAGAAGGGCAATTCCAAGATTTCATGAATCCCAACCCTCTTTAGACTTTTTATGATTTTTCCAAAATCAGAGTTGTTGCCTTTTTGGCCTGAAGTTAGTGCTTCCTGTTTGTATTGCTGATTCCAAGTTTTGATTTATTATGCCACATTAGAAAACAAGTCTTTCAAATGACCACTGAATTATTTCTAAAACGGAAGTATCTCACATGTATCTGTAAATGCCGTGTTTGAGAGGAAAATATTCTGATGAAAACCAGAAATGCAGTGCCTAGGGTTGCATGTCTGGCCCTTTGTTAGACAAATTAGTGTTTAGGAGGGAAGAAGTTTCTCAGTTCATCCTAAGAGCAAATCCACGGTCTGACTCCAGTGTATCTGTCTAGTGTCATGCAAGAGAGAGAACCAATGCAGTTACTTTCAGATCCCTTCCAACTCTGAGATTCTAAGTAACTATTAATATGAACCTTCGATTTCAGCCAAACTGGCCTATTTGCTTTCTGTAACTGTGTGCAGGGTTTAGAGTTCGACATGACATTCTTCTTCTACCTTTTTCTGCCTGAAATGCTCTTCCAAGTCCTGCTTGTCATTTGACTCTTATTTTCAAGTCTCTGCTGAAGTACCACCTTCCCCACCAAACTTTCCCTGGAGATGAATCTCTACACCCTCTAAATTCATACGGTAAACATTGTTTTGTATAACAATATTCTCTCCAATAGTCTGGTAATCTCCTCAAGGGCAAAAATAGTATTATTTCCTCTGAGAAGTGTTCCTGAAATTATCTTCCTCCCATGCCTCAGAAAACTCCTTTTCTTCCTTTGCAGATGTAACTCTCTGGGTATAGCCCTTACCATGTGTTACTAGAGATCAGTATCCCTCATTACTGAGGGGCGAGGGTGGGAAGTATATTACTCATTTTTGCATGTGCACTATTTCCCCCTGAGCCTGAAACATTATTTTGTAATTTTTTCCCCATTTATGAGGATAGCCTTATTTTTACCTTTATGCTGTGAGCATTCGGGAGTCAACTACTGTTTTGGTACTAGAGGTGAAAGGGGGAAGAGGTAACATAATAAAACAGGATTGTATGATTATTAACCTGGAAATATTAAGAGGGATAGATTGGAGATGGTGATGACTTTGGTGATTATAATAAAAATGGTGAGATTGAATGGTCTTTTCAGGTTAAATATATGGATTAATATTATACAGGCCCAGAACACACAGTGGCCCCATTTCCTAAAGAGGGATGAGGCCACCTTACATGGGGGTTTGGGAGGACTGTATTTGAAGAGTGAAAAAAAAAATGACATAAAGAGGATGCAGGATGAGGTTTTAGAAATGGAAATGAAAAGTGAGAAACAGAGAGAAAAAAAAGTTAGAGCAAGTAAACAGCTCAGGGGAACTAAGTAAGATTTTACAGAAATAAAAAGATAGTATGGAAAATTTATCTAGATTACATATATGAGAAACTGACAATTCAAGGTTGAGATGGTTTCATCTTTATATCCTTAGTGTGTGGTATAGAGCCTTGTTCATGAGAAGCTCCCTAAAAATAATTTTTTTGAGATGAATTGAACTGGAAGAGGGGCAGTTTTGAACTAAATTTAAGGGATTCGTTTGTAGATAAAGATAAAAATGCCTTTTCCCCTTAGAGATTAGGATGCGAATAGGAAGAGCTGGGATTTTATTCGAGAGCATACAAATGTGGTAAATGAGAAAAAATAAGCAATGATCTTATTGAAAAGGGTTAGGAAAGGGTAAAATGGAATTTCTGGGAAACACTGATTCATTTACAACTCATTTCAAGTGATTTAAATGATATCAAACCATAATCTATATGTGGTTTTTCCTTGAAAGTCTCTTCAGTTATAATAAAAGTACTGGGCGATGAAACGACCTATACTGAAGTGGGCAAGGTTAAGTATGGAGTAAAGCAATTATACTCCAATAAAGATGTTAAAAAAAAAAAAAGAGTAAGTAAGGATGCCGGGAGCCTGTAATATACCTGATATTTCACTCTAATCTTATGGTAGGATCAGGTATTGAAAATTAGCCAGGTCATTATTCTCTGATAAGTCTTCAAATCCTTCTACTAAATTATTTTAATCCCAGCATCAGAGATAAAATAATAGACAACAACAAAGTGAAAGGCACTATATTAAGTGCTTCCAAAAAAAAAAAAAGATTAAGTATGGAGAAAAAAAGAGCAAAGGTCACATTTTTCCTCAAGTTAAGCTTTTCAGAAGAGAAGCACTCCTCCAAAGCCCCAGGATGATAGTGAAGCCAAGTCATAGGCATCTTTGCATTTGGATTTCTCCATGTTTGATGCCAGTTTTATAGCAAGGGATGAAAGATGACTCTGCGAGGGTGGCTCGGGTGCCTAGGACTGTGGCCGAAGTAGGGAAGGCAGAGAAGTAAATTGGTTTTTGAGGACACTTGTGATGGTTGGCATTTGGTGTCATCAATGACAGCATCAGTAGTTCCAAAAGTTGGGTGGACTGGACTTGAGTATGCAGAACTAGAGGTGCAGAATTCAGAGTAAGCGAAGTATTTAGTAGTTATCAGCTAAGTTATTATTGAAGCCTGAGTGTAAAAGAGTTCTCTGAAGGAGCAAAAGACTGAATCTTAATGAATTGCCAAGCTTTGAGGGACAGAAGAGGAAGAAAAGTAAGGGAGAGAGGTGGAGAAGCGTTCTTAGAAAAATGAAATCTAGGATACCATTGTGTCACAGAGTAAAACCAAAGTGGGTATGGGTGTGGGTGGCTGGTTGCATGCATGTGTGAGTGCACATGTGAAACACATGTGTTATGGTGGTCAGAGGTTTTAAATGCTATAGAGAAATCATGAAGAATGGGGACTTAAAGCAAACACCTGAAGCATGGAATTCTCCAATCTGCACTAGACTTAGACATTTCTAGACTCATTAAAACCATTGAAGTTGTTCTAATCCTGGTGTGGGAAATAATAGATTTTCAGCTGCTCTCCCATGAACAGTCTTTATAGTAGGTAAATGTTAAGAATTAGCCCATCACTGCTCATTAGCGGGAACTGAGGTATATTTCTTCATCCTCATTGGATGGAATTGAGTATGCTGGGCTTAGCGTCATGGCCCCTGGCCATGCTGTTCCAGGTCCATGAAGGTGGACATCGTGTTTCTGTGAATGGCTAGTATGAGATACCTGGAACAGGATGCACAGCACAGAAATTAAGTATGTGCATTTTTTGATGTTTGGACCCCTTAGAAAACTCCCCACTCAGAAGAAAGGTTTCCATGTGGGAATATGAAATGGCACCAGATGTTTATAATCTTATACTAATTTTAAATTAAAGAATGGCTGGAAGGACTCGTTTGAACAAGAGATTTTTCTTTTTTTTTTTTTTTGCGGTACGCGGGCCTCTCACTGTTGTGGCCTTTCCCGTTGCGGAGCACAGGTTCCGGACGCGCAGACTCAGCGGCCATGGCTCACGGGCCCAGCCGCTCCACGGCATGTGGGATCTTCCCGGACCGGGGCACGAACCCGTGTCCCCTGCATCGGCAGGCGGACTCTCAACCACTGCGCCACCAGGGAAGCCCTGAACAAGGGATTGTGATAGCACATGCCTTACACAGTGTCTTGTAGAATGGATTATCACAGACATCACACCCACTCATCCTTACTATTTTTCAGTTTGAAATTCCCTTCCTCCTGTTCTCTGGACAAGTCCTTCTTGACATTCAAGACCCAGCTCAGAGGCTGCTTCTTCTATGACACCACTCCTGACCCACCCATTTCTAAGTAGTCAGTGTTCTTTTGAATTACTTCAGCTTGAGGCTTACTCTCCTATGTAGAATTTATTGTGTGTTTTGAGTAATAACTCTTACATGTCTGTTCCCTCTAAAATAATCAATTGTCTTTGAGGAGACTTATTTATCTGAGCATTAACTCCTATTTAATAAAAATGTTGTATGTGTCTGTTCATTTGAAAAATATTTATTGAATATTCTCTCTGTGCCAGGGACAGTGTCCTTGTATAGCTTCCAATCACGTATAAGCTATACCTTTATTTATGGAATGTATGCCTGGTTGAAATGCAAGGAACTTTAAAAATTCAAAGTACACACAAATTGAAAGAATCCATGAATAAGGTCTCATTGATAACAGCTATCACTGAGCTGTACAGTTTAGAAACTGCTTTCCAAAACTATTTCACTTAATCCTACTAGCAACTCTTGAGAGGGTAGCTATGTATGATTAATCCTAATTTAGATGGAAGAATGTGACAGTCAGACCTTAGGCTAATTATTCATATGACAAGGACAACTGCGGATTTAACTTGAGACTTGAATACAGGTTTCTGGCTCCAAACCTCATATCTTCCCACCATGCAGTCCTCCAACCCTAAAGCACCACACCTTATAGGACCAGGCAGAGAATCTCAAGGACATGGAAATATTAGTGCTTACATGGCCAAAAATGTTAGCAATAATCTCACAAACAATACGAGTTAATCCAATTGTCATATGGATTCAATATGACAGCTCTCAAATGTAATGAAAAATTAGGCTCAAACTAACTATACAAACTTTATAAGATCAAGTCCTTATCTCTAAAATTAATACCAAATTTTACAAAAATAAATTCAATTGTAAAATTATTGAGATGATTGTTAAACTCTGTTAACTCACTGAGGTGTTATGGGATCAGTTTATCTACTATCAAAGAAAGGTCCCTATGAATTAGCTGAAAGATAGTACAGTCATTAAAAATGAGTATATAGAGGTGTATTTATGTTAAAGTACAGGTTATAAAATAGCACAGAATAGAATCCTATTTTGGTGTACTGTCATATATATCATAACCAGGAAAAAAGTATCTGGAAGGACATTTTCTTTACTGAATACCTCTCTGCATCTTAGATAATGAGTAATTTTTAAAACAAATTTTATCTCTTTTGCAACACTTTTGCAAAATTTTAACTTTTTAATTTGAATCTGTACATTAAAATAAGTGCATTACTTGTATTATTTTTAAGTTAATAAAAAGTTAATGTAGGGATTATTATTGGGATGGGGTGGAAAGGGAGATGAAAATGTGCAAGGAAGTGGAATAGGAAATATGTTAGCAGCCTGGGGTGGATAGTGCAATACAGGAATGGTTTGGGGAAGACAGATTATAGTACATTGTCAACAGCGTAACTCTCCATCTGTCCCTGGCAACAGAGTCAATTGGTTTATTTTCATTTAGCTTTTAGCTAAAGAATAGAATTAAGAACAATTGATTTTTTGTTTTTTTAAATGGAGTAAGCCTTTATTTCCTTGTTTCACAATTACAACTGGCTGAATTGGTTGCCGTAACATGTCTGATGTTCACAGGAGGGACCTGTATTAATTGAATTCCATTAATCTGTAATCTATTGGTAAAATATCTTTGGTGTTTTTTGATTAAAAAACAGCATATTTTTTTCCTGACCAAACCTTGTTGCTTTTTGCTAAGGGCATGTGAGGCACGGTTTCTAACATGTGGATATATTTTATAACTGTATAATATTTACATTTTGTATTATTCATTTCTCAGAAATTTGTGCATATGTGTAACTTAGTGGAAGAAAATAATTTAGGTTTGCTTTTAATACACTGATAGATCTTTAAAGGTGGCCTACAGGGGCCGTACCTACCCTCCGAAGCTTCATTGCGACCCCTTGCCCCATCACATCCCAGCCATGCTGACCTTCTTTAGGGTCTCTAAATGTACCAGTTACTTCTTCCCTCAGCGCCTCTGCTCCTGCTCTTCTGGCTGCCTGAGAATGCTGTTCCCACACTCTGTCCTCACCCCATTTGCACACACACTTTGACTGACTGATTCCTACCCATCCTTTGGACTTGTTGCCTCCTCTGGTCATAGCTGTTGTGGTGCTGTGGAAGGTTTGGGCACCTCAGCAGTGAACCTTGGGTGTTTACTCTAGTATTCCATTGTGTCTATTTCTTGCTACCAATAAGCTGCCTTGCCCTGTATTTTTTTTAATGTAATATTTATTTTTTAAAATTAATTAATTAATTAATTTTTGGCTGCGTTGGGTCTTCGTTGCTGTGTGTGGGCTTTCTCTAGTTGCGGCGAGCGGGGGCTACTCTTCGTTGCGGCAGGCAGGCTTCTCATTGCGGTGGCTTCTCTTGTTGCAGAGCACCGGCTCTAGGCTTATGAGCTTCAGTAGTCGTGGCATGCGGGCTCAGTAGTTGTGGCACGTGGGCTGCTGAGCGCAGGCTCAGTAGTTGTGGCACACTGCATGTTGCTCAGTGGCATGTGGGATCTTCCTGGACCAGGGCTCGAACCCGTGTCCCCTGCATTGGCAGGCAGATTCTTAACCACTGTGCCACCAGGGTAGTCCCGCCCGGTATTCTTTATCTTTTTTTCTCAGCCTCATCGCTCTTGTTACCTAACAGTTTACTATCTCAACTTCAACTTACTTTGGTCTCTTATGTCTCCTCACCTCTCTTCTTCTGCTTCCCTTACAATTTAAAGTGATTCATCCCACACCGGGGAATGGTGTGACCAGTAGGAATTAAATTATTCACATCTTCAGTATTTAAGAAACAATCGCCCATGAATAGTACTTGGAATCCTCAAAGAACAATCTCATTTCTTCATTTCATAGTTTAGAATTTGGAATAGAGAGGGGACAATTCATCATAGCTCCTGAGTTCTGAACACGAGGAAAAGAAAAAGAAAAAACACCCTAATTTTGTTACATAAAAAAGAGTTATGAGGAAGCCTTCCTTCTTATTTCTGCAATTTTAAGTGAACAAGACTTTTATTCCCCCAAAATAGTTCATTCAGTTAGATGTTCCTAACATTTTACAAATATTATAAAATTCTATTTTAAGTACCTAGTCTTAAGCTTGAGTCACATTCACTGTGCAGGCTGGGAAGATTTAATAATGTCAGACCAGTAGGCAATGATACCAAGCCATTTTGGCTTTCTTTTCCTCGTCTAGAAAAGTTCAAATGCTACATTAGTCATAAAACATCAGAGAAGTTAATAATGAGATATATACATACATGAGATAAGTACAATGATCAGAAATTTCAATATCTTATCAATATTGAAAAACATTTTAGACATTCAAAAATGTTTAATTCTGTTTGAATTTTAATTCATTGAAAAAGTAACAGTGACAAATAGTATTAAAATAGAAATAAGTCCCAAGCCTCTATAGATAACTATTTGTTTACATAGTCAGGAGAATACAACTATGTCATTTTCATTTAGTTCACAAGGCAAACTTTGTATCAAATTTCACTTTTTTTTTCCCTCTAAGAGTTTTATATTATCCGGGCTTATATTTAATTTTTTATTTAATTTTAGTTCTACATATATATATTTTTTTATTGGGGTATAGTTACTTTACACGGTTGTGTTTGTTTCTGCTGTACAGCGAAGTGAATCAGCTACATGTATACATATATCCCATCTTTTTTGGATTTCCTTCCCATTTAGGTCACCACAGAGCATTGAGTAGAGTCCCCTGTGCTATACAGCAGGTTCTCATTAGTTATATGTTTTATACATATTACTGTATACAGAATTGGCTAATTCTCTGGTAAACATATATTCACGTAATTAGTGTAGTCTAAAATATTCTTAAACCTGAAATGATTGGAGATTGAGCAGACAACTCAGTAATTTATCCTGTATAGTAATCATTGTTAAGAATGTCAATGATCACTGTACTGTTTTGCAGAAAGCTCATTTTTTGCATAATGGGTAAATTGGAGTTACTACATTTTAAAATAATTATTGTAATAAGATGAGTGGTCTTATCTTCATTAATGACTAACGAAGAATCTCAGAGTTTAAAATTATTAATTTTATTAAGTAACATATATTTAGCGGTAGTGATAGAACAATATAGCTCATTTTCTGGATGTTCACAATTTGGTGTTGTCCTCAAGCAAGAGTAATATTCATAATCTTAAAATTAATATAATAATAAAGAAGCAGACTCACAGATATAGAGAAAAAATTAGTGGTTACCAGTGGGCAGAGGGAAGGGGGGAAGGACAACATGGGGTAGGAGATTAAGAGCTATATTATGTATAAAATAAGCTATTAAGAGCTATATTATGTATAATATTTATATATATATAATATATATATTATATATATAAATATATAATATTTATATATATAATATTATAGCTATATTATGTATAATATTATGTATAAAATAAGCTACAAGGATGTATCGTACAGCACAGGGAATATAGCCAATGTTTTATAATAACTATAAATGGAGTATAACTTTTAAAAATTGTGAATCATTATATTGTACACATGTAACTTACATAATACTGTGCATCAATATGAATGAAAGAAGCCAGACACCAAAGATCACATTTATATTAAATTACCAGAAAAGCAGAAAGTAGACCAGTGGTTGCCTGGAGCTAGAGGTGGGAGCAGGTATTGGCTACAAATGGATACAGGGAAATGTTTTAGAGTGATGAAAATGTTCTCAAACTGGATTGTGGTGGATTCAGTAAATTCTAGAAGTTTGCTAAATATAAATTTAAACCGTACACTTATAATAGGTGAATTTTGTGGTGTGTGATTATGCCTCACAAAAGCTGTTAAAAATTATATGTGATGCCCACACACATTCTTTCCATGTGCCTATGAAAATATTTATTCTCTATTTCAAATCTGAGGTACAATTTTGGAGTCATGTGAAAAATATCTTCTGAAAATGATTAGGATAGTGTTTTTATAAACAAGTTTATTTTCTCACTTATGTTCCTGCATTTTAATAGAAAGATAGTATTTTTTCTTGATGAGGTATTAGAGATATCCTTGAATGTGTGACTGAGAATGGATTTGGAATTCTCCAATTCATTCTACAGAGGAGAAAAATGAGCCTTAGAGAGGAAGTTGACCTAGGTCAAACATGCTGAAAGGCAAAGTTGTTGCCAGAACATCTTCAGTTTCTTCCACAACATATTAAAATGGGATGCCCTACTACAGGGTTGTTAGCAAATGGCCCTTCCTAGAGCTTCCTGAGTCTCCTGGCCCACCCTGCCTTAGTACTTGGTACCACTGATCACATTCTCATGATGGTTTAGTCATTTTCTTCTAGCCCATGGAAGGCTTTTGATGCTGTGAGATCTCAAAATAAGCAGCTGTATACCATCAGCACTGGGTATTTATAAACTGCACAAATTATAAACAATTCATGAAGATTCCAAATGTCTAAACAGTGATGGCGGGTGAAACCATTTGTTCCAGCTCCATCTTATGTTTTTATTTGTGAGACTTTGCAGAAATGAATGAATGCCAGAAATATGTAAGGAAGTTTTGTTACTGTTTGATGGTGTTTTACAAGATGGCAAAATTTTCATTTTTATGAAAAGTATTTCTAATTTGATCCCTCAAGCAATGTTTTAACAAGAGCTATATAATCTCATATATGCGGGATTTATTATAGTGCTGGTAGAAGTTTTGCATCTTCTGCTTTGTCCTATAAAGAAGCACTATGATTAAATTCAACTTCTACTTGGTCAGTAGAATTTACTCTTTGCCCATATTGGAGCTATTGAGAAACAAAAAGAATAAGAAATATTGGTCCTTTTGGAAAAATTGACCAAAGATACTGATATTAATCAGAATGACAGCTTTTCTGTTTTTTGATACATGATCATTTTGAGATTGTCAGGACAAGCAATTAGTTTTTCTTTATGACACATGTTTAAATTGATCTAGTTTCTTCTTAGTGAAAATCACTCTTAGACGTAAGAAAGTCAATATTTTCAAAAGTGGCTCACTTGGCCTGGTGTTCCATTAGCTGGGAGTGACAGGGAAAGATATCAGAGAACTTGAGTATCAGTGACAAGTGCTTAGCCTTCCAGTGGAAATGAAATCATTATATAGTTTTGTCTGACTTTACCATTAAACCTTTATTTAAGTCTTATGATTAGGTGTCTATTGTAAATAGGAGAGTTTATAAATAGTTTTGTTTACCTGGTAAATAGCATAATGTTAAATACCTGGAAAGAAAAAATATGTATATATATAAATTCACTTGTTCTCAGAGAAAATTGTATTACAATATAATCAATATTTTAAAAAATCAGTAAATCAAGAGAGGTTCATACTTTGTGAAGACATCGGAAGACATAAAAATGTTAGTTTTAATAATTACCTGGATACTATTCAGTGAAAATAACAACAGCAAAAACTACTGATGCACAAAACAGAACTGATAAATCTCCAAAACATTATGTTGAGTGCAAGAAGCCTTACATGAAAGAGTACATATTGTATGATTCTATTTAACTGAAGTCTAGAACAGGTAGAACGAATTTATGACAGTAAAATAGAACAATAGTTGTTTCTAGGCAGATGGGCTGAGAATGGGCTGACAAGGAATGTGAGGAAACCTTCTGGGTTGACGGTAATATTCTACATCCTGATACAGGTTTGGGTTACATATACGTATGGCATTTGGAAAGAATCAGCAATGTACAGTTAAGATTTATGTATTTAATTTATATGTAAATTTTATCTCCAAAGAAAAATATAAATATTGAACTCTAGTTAATGATATGCATACTGTAGTGTTTAGGAGGAAGAATAGTGAAGTGCAATTTACTTTGAAATTCATTGAAAAGTTAGATGGATGGATGGATGAAAGGATGGAGAGATGGATAAATATGTGGTAAAACAAATATAGTATGATATTGATCATTGACTCTTGGTGGTGGCTCTATGGATGTGCACTGCACAAGTCTTACAACTTTTCTTATGTTTAAAATTTTTTATCATAGAAGCAAAGATGAGTTAACATTTTAAGTCTCTAAATATTGGTCAAATTTAAAGACATGTAATTGATGCTAGAAGTCAGAGAAATGTTCCTAACATTTAAAAACAATTTACGTTTTGTATCTCCAGAAATTGTAATCCCAGAAAAGTGTAATTCACAGTTTTTTCAAAGACCAAAATATATATAAAATTCTCATGACAGGAAATTTAACATTGTGGGTGAGGTCCTTTTTCCTCCATACTGTATTGTATATCTGTAAATCTCTTTCAAAAGACATTGGTCCCATTAATTTTAATTTTTTTTTTTTTTTTTTTTGCGGTACGCGGGCCTCTCACTGTTGTGGCCTCTCCCGTTGCGGAGCACAGGCTCCAGACGTGCAGGCTCAGCGGCCGTGGCTCAGGGACCTAGCCACTCCGCAGCATGTGGGATCTTCCCGAACCGGGGCACGAACCTGTGTCCCCTGCATCGGCAGGCGGACTCTCAACCACTGCGCCACCAGGGAAGCCCTAATTTTAATTTTAATGCACTGAGTTTGCAAAGAGTAATGGTTCCCAAACTTGAGTATGCATCTGAATTACCCAAACAGCTTGTTGAGATACAGGTTACTGCCCTACCCACAAGTTTCTGATTCAAGAGGTCTGGAGTGGGGTCTGAGAGTTTGTACTTATAACAAGTTCCCAGGTGATCCTGATGCTCTAATTGGGCGACTCCTCTTTAAGAACCCTGGCATGGAGCCTATCCCTTTTTCCATCAGGAGGACCTATTGTTATCATGCCTTACTTTAAATAGCAAGAACATGTAAGAAAATCACCTCCAGGATTTTCATGAAATCAAGCACAAAAAGAACGAAAAGAAAGGAATGAGTTTTGTTAAGCCCCTTAGCCTTTTCTTCTTTTTCTTTTACATGTATTAAAAAATAATAATTACTAAGAATCTACCAGTTGTCTAAAGCAGTACAGAAAAAGTATTACAAAACAGATTTTGATATCTACTTTCCTACCTGAATTTGGCATATCCTCATGGCATAAAAACTATTTTGGTGACCAGTTTAATAAAACCAAAGGGACACATTTGTTGTATATCCTCTTGTTCCACCCCTTCCATCAGATCTAGAGCCCCTGTACTGTAGCTGCATTGAACAAATTGTTCTAATCATGCTGCACTGAAATAGTTGACTTATTTATGTGCCTAATTTACTAGGATGCACAATTTTGTGATCAGATAGGTCATATTTGAATTGGTATCACTAATGCCTAGTACCTTGTTGTAAGTGAATGGATACAATGAAAAGCAGATGAGTAAAAATACTAATTCCTTAAATTCTCCAAAGCAAATATAGATTTTATTTAGACTTTGTAGTTGTTTGAAGTGAACCACGTTACTGCCTCCTTTCCCTTATAGCAAATATATGGTCATTGATTGCATGTAGTTGCCCCTTCTACCCACCCCCTGGGGAAAAAAACCCCAGCATGCTTCAGACTTTAAAGACTAATTTTGGGAGAATTAGATCAAGGAAGTATGTGCAAGTGACAACTGTATGTGTCTCAGGATAAGATTTCTCATTAAGGATGAGAGGCCATTCATTTAGAAGGTAGTCTACGAAAAGTAATTTTCCTGCTGGGCTGTTGGTTGGGTTATAAAGTAGGTAATGAAGTTTTTGCTCCTTTGGTAAAACTGTTAGCCCTGCCAAGTGGTGCTGAAATAGCAACATTGGCAGGTTCAGTCTAATTCAGTCATCCAAAGTCACCAGACGGTGAAGTATTGGCCTGAGGAATCAGGGCATTGGGAATTCTTACCCAGGTGGAAACTGGTTGAAACCGTGGTTGTTTTAGCTGAAATGGAACTCACTTACACAAACATCTGGGCAAAGAGATATAAAGTGCCCCATTAGGAAGAAAACATTTTCTCCCTCAGATTTTTGGCAAAATGGCATTTCTTTCTGAATTCGATAGCAAAACATCCTCTGTGTAGCTGATGACCATTATGTCCTAATAAAAGTTAACTAGTTGACTCCTGGGGGGTGTTAGCTCTGTGGGAATTGTTCGGGTGTGGCTTCTGCGGGGAGCTCTCCAGGTAAGCTGGACTTTTTATCTCCTGAACTCTGAGAGCACATGTTGCCTGTGGGCACATGTCCTCCAGCTGGCAGTCTCACCTCGGGGCACAGGAGAGGGAGCAGCCCGCTCTGCTTGAGCTGGAGCAGAGATCACGGGACGCTCTGCTGTGAGCTTCTTGCTAACATTGATCCTGTATGTGTAAAGTCAAATTGTGAGTTTATTTAAAGCCCCCCAGTCCCTGGCTTTGGCAGCTGTCCATGTGGCTTATGGGACTTTAACCACAACTTTTTTCCTATACTTTTTAAAAAATGCCATCTTTCCTTAGATTTATAAAAATCTTGCTTTATATATATCTAAATTATTTTAATCAGGATTTTTTCTTATACTTTCAGATACTTTCTTACATATTCTTAAAAGGTATTTCTTATATACTTTCTTTTTTATTGAAGTATAGTTGATATATAACATGTAAGTTATAGGTGTACAATATAGTGATTCACAATTTTTAAATGTTATACTTCACTTATAGTTATTATAAAATATTTGCTGTATTCCCCATGTTGTACAATATATCCTTGTATATTATTTTATACCTAATACTTTGTACCTCTCAATCCCCTGCCCCTATATTTCCCCTTCCCCCTTCCTTCTCCCCACTGGTAACTACTAATTTGTTCTCTATATCTGTGAGTCTGCTTCTTTTTTTGTCATATTCACTAGTTTGTTGTATTTTTTTAGATTCCATGTGTAAGTGATATCTTACAGTATTTGTCTTCGTCTGACTTATTTCACTTAGCCTAATGCCCTCCAAGTCCACCCATGTTGCTGCAAATGGCAAAATTTAATTCTTTTATTATGGCTGAGTAATATTCCATTGCATGTATATACCACATCTTTATCCATTCACCTGTTGCTGGACACTTAGATTGCTTCCATACATATATTCTTATATTGTAAAAAACACAAGAAGGGATGACTTCTGTTCACCTCTAAAACTGTGTGGTATTAATTCATCGTTTCCTGAATGCCCAGAATCCCTTTTCCTCAATTGTTCTTATTTAGATCCCTGATTCATCATCTGAGTTGTATATATTTGGTGAAGTAATTTCATTTGTAAGTTAGGGAGCACAATGTCAAAAGTGTTTGTAGCTGGGTCCCTATCTTCCTTATGCCAGGCAACCCGCCACCCAAAGCTCCTCATTACCAGTGACAGCAGAATCAGAAGGTAGGGAAGATAGAAATCAAAGGCATGAAGTAAGAAGGCGGGGGTGGGTGGGTGGGAGCAGTTTGAGACCTATAGGAAGAGATTAGAGAATTTCAAGATGGCTACCTTTACCAAATTGCCCATTTTTGTAAATAGCAATTATTTTTGCATCATCTTTGTGAATGTGGCTGCTATATAGGGCCGTAAATAAAAGATGGTTTGAATGGTGCCATTTAGACTTTTGCAATGCGCAACTTAAACAACTGTCATTGACATCCCTGTTTCTGGAAGACATGTTGTAGAGCTGCTCTGTGTTTACTGCACACTAGCTCTTTGCAAGTTCTCAAAAATTCTTTACTGGGCCTTGGTAAAGAGTTGGGAAGAGAGTGATAGAGAATCTATGGGGTTTTGAGGAAGAATTCCAATCTGGAGATCCAGAGAGCCAGGATACCATGAGATATATGGGGTTAATAGTAAGAATATAACAGGGGCTTCCCTGGTGGCGCAGTGGTTGAGAGTCCGCCTGCCGATGCAGGGGACACAGGTTCGTGCCCCGGTCCGGGAAGATCCCACATGCCATGGAGCGGCTGGGCCCATGAGCCATGGCTGCTGAGCCTGCGCATCCGGAGCCTGTGCTCCACAACGGGAGAAGCCACAACAGTGAGAGGCCCACGTACCACAAAAAAAAAAAAAAAGAATATAACAACTTGAAAATTTAAAAGGGTTTGTCTCGTATTATTCTGTGAGTGCTTTTAATTGTAATTCTGAATACACACACCCCCACCACCACCATCATCACCAAAGCAATTTAATTCCTTCCACCTATCTTGTCTGGCATGCCATCATGCACTGCAGAACGGGCCCGGACTTCCCTTTTCTTCGAAACCATCTTGCACAGACTTTCCTTCTGATGGAAGGTTATTCAAGTATCTTGCCATTACAGCACTTGTAGAAGTAGTTTTTATAATACCCAATATTATTGGATTAATAGCAATATTTAATCTTCATTCTCCTTAAAATATTTAACTGAAGGTGCCGTGCTTTTCTTGCTATGGAAAATTTCTAGTCATGTCACTGGCTTTCAGGTGGTTGTTATTGGTAAGAAAAGCCATGTTATAAACTACAGATTACACATTTCTACTGAATGATCAGGAACAACTGAAGACACTTGTCTAATTGCCTTGGCCACTCCTTTTACCTTGTGGCTGTCACAGAAAAATTAATGTAATTCCATATGGTTTTCTTTCTCCTTCTAACATCTTTCCTTGGATCATGGTACCAGGACAGGTAGAGTCATGTGAGCACCACTGTTATATGATACCTTTTTCACTCGCTAAGAATTAAAACAAATGTTAAATTATTGCCAAGTCCCATGTTAAAATTATGGTTTGTATAACTTAGCATTATAGTTCAGTTAAACACAATCTATGCCATCAGCTGTGATTTTGGGGGGAAACTTTTGAATGTGTTATCAGACAGTAACTGTCCTGTTTAATACATACACTTGAGACGTGACATATTGATAGTTCCTTAATTAGCTGCTCTGATCATGAAGGCATTGGAATGTTTCCACTTGCAAGCTAACTGTCTGAGAAGAACACAGAATACATCTGAAACTTAGAAAGTTCAGTTCTTGGAGCATAGTAATGCCTGAAAAGGACTTGCTGCTTTTATATATGTACCATTTGTTTAATGGTGAATAATAATATTAGGCACTATTAAAACTACTTTCACCAGTGCTGTAATGGCAAGATGCCTGAATGTCCTCCCGTCAGGAGAGTCTGTATAAGGTGATTACAGAGGTGAGGAAAATTTGGCTTATTCTACAGGGGCATTATGATAAACCAGAGAGATTCAACCACATTGAAATGTTGTTCTGTTTTATTGCTGGCTCATATCCCATTGTATGGATAAGCCATAATTTTTTTATCCATTCAACTGGTGATGGACATTTAGGTTCTTTCCATTTTGGTGCTGCTTTGAATATCTGCACACAAGTCTTTGCATAAACTTATATTTTCATTTTTCCTGAGTAAATACCTAGGAATGAAATTGATGGGTTATTTGGTAACTGACCAACAGTTTTCACCAGTGGTGAAACTTCATGAAACATTTAACATTCACACTCAAAATGTATGAGAGCTCCAGTTGCTCCAAATTCTGCATAACACTTGTTATTGACAGTCTTTTCATTTGTGCCATTCTTAATGTGTATGATATCCCTCACTGTGGTTTTAACTTGCATTTCCCTGAAGACTAAGGATGTTGACCAGGAGTTGGTAAACTAGGACTGGGTGGCCAAATCTAGCCAACTGCCTATTTTTATAAATATAGTTTAATTGGAACACAAACATGTCCATTGATTTACATAATGTCTATAGCTGCTCTTGTACTACAATGGCAGAGTTTAGTAGTTGCAGTAGAGAACATCTGGTCTGCAAATTCTAAAATATTTACTATTTGACCCCTTACTGAAAACATCTGACAACCCTCATGTCATCTTTTCATGTGCTTCTTGGTTATCATATATTTCCTTTAGTGAAGGATCTATTCAAGCTTTTGCCCTTTATTCTTAAATGTTTTGTTGTCTGATTGAGTAGAAAATATTCTTCTAAATATTCTGGATGCAAGCCTCTAATTGGTAAATGTACTGCAAATGTTTTCTGCCAATCTACAGTTAGCCTTTTCTTTTTCTTATTAGTCCCTTTAAAGTTCAAAACTAAAATCCGATCAAGTCCAATTTATCATTTTTTAAAGCCTATGCTTCACATATCATATCTGAACTGATGGAAACTGATTTAATTATTTTGATGTCTGAGAAAATTTGATTTTGTATAACAAAATAAGTGACTGAACAAGTATACAGGTTGGCAATGTAAATAGAATGTGTGTAAAAAAAGAGGAACATACTATGGGTTTATAGAAAAGAATAGGGTTTATTCTTTTAATCCTGAAACAAGTGAATCATTATTTTATTGACATCACTATTATAGCTATTCTTTTACTTAATATATTATGGAAATAATTGCTAATCTGATTATTCTCAAACTTGCTATTTACTGTTTTACAACACTGAGAGCTTAGAGGCTAAGGCATTTACTGCTACTACACTAATAGATATTTTTTACTTTTAAGAAGAGAACTTTCGTGTTTTGCAGTTTTTCTATTGAAGTGGTTTTATCAACATGACCAACTTCATATCAGCAATTTAGACCACATTCTGAAATATTTTGGAAAGTGTTAAGATAACCTGAAGAGAAATTAGCCATGAAAGAGTTTCTCCTCCTAAATGGGTTGTGATGGTAACTCCTTTCTCACAGATCAGTGACTGGATGTCCATGGTAGTTTAGCTGGCTTAGCTAAGTGCCTTGTGTTTGGGCTATGTTTCTTTACAGAGTTTTATTGACACTGACCACAGGCACTCAGAATTCTGGGGTCAACATTAAATATCTGCTCAGCACCTGTGCCTGTAGCAATAGCAATAGCAACCTGACTCCTCTGGTTGATCCAGAGGGTTCTATGAACTTGTAGTGCTCTACCTTTTGTCTGATTTTCTCATCTCACTACCTTCCTCACTGTTTTCAATGCCACAGGGCATGTATTTTCTTTTAAAAATTAAATGGGGATTATTTCTAATTTTGTTTTGAAAGGGATTTTTTTTCTTTTAAAATTTCACAACACCCTTGGAAATATTTAGAGATACCCTAGGGTGTTGCAAACAGAGGATTAGAAACAACTGTCATAGTTCCAAAGTTCTACTTTGCCAACATGCAATCTTTTTTTTCAGCCGTTCTAGTATTGCTTTCCTGAAATGCTCACATTCTTCATTTTCTCTCACTCTTGATTAGTATAGGCTTTGTTTCTCATATAGGATGCAATAAAATATTCTTTCAGTAATCTTATTTCTCTGTATTCCTGGGCTTTCCTGGGTGATATATATGCACTTTACTTATCAATGTTTTACTAGTTAAGCTTGTACCATGTTGTACTTTTTTTTATTATCTCTATCTTAAGTCATTCACCTGAGGTCTTCGCACTAACTGTTGAAAGATAACTGTTATTACATGACTAGTGTTCCAGGCCTTTAAGCCAGAATTACTTGGAGTGAAGATAAATTTATCAAAGATGAACAATTATTATAGAATGCACTGAGATATACCTTAAAATACTGGGGAAATTGTTTAAGAATGTAAAATTGAATACTAGTCCAAACATTCATTTGAAGGGACACTTGAGGAACTTATTCAGATGAAAAGGACAAAAAAATTACTTAACCATTTTGCTGAGCTCTGAAAGTGTCAGTAGGGTCATAACTGAGTGAGCAAAGGGGTATTGAGGGAATCCATGCTGGGTGACAATGTGAGCATATGTGTAGGGCCAGGGCCTCGTATGCATTGCAGAATGTGAGAAGATTTATACTGGCCAAAGAGAAATGAGCGATGTTGAGAAGTAACAAATAGAAAACTAATAAGGACTTACTGTATAGCACAGGGAACTCTACTCAGTACTCTGTAACGGCCTACATGGGAAAAATAATCTAAAAAAGAGTGGATATATGTATATGTATAGCTGATTCATTTTCCAGTATACTAACACAATGTTGTAAATCAACTATTCTCCAATAAAATTTTTTTTAAAAAAGACAGAATTCATGTGTAGCAAGATAATAAAGGGATTTGAGTTCCTAGATCCAGTAAGGAACTGAGATGAGAGTCTCAATATACTATTAAATTTGTGATGCTGTTTTGAGAAAAGATTTGTTTGTGTGCTTTTTTCTTTCTCAGGACTTTTAAAAGTTTAGCTCTAGAGAGTAGTATGAATTGGAATTTTGGAGAAAGTAGGTCAGAAAAATGCTAATATATTCAGAAAGTTACATGATGTTGATGTATTTATTGACATAAATTATTAGCAAAAGGGAGAAAGACTGGAGTCATGAAAATTCTGGGCAGAGGAAGCAAGAACACTTCCACTTTTGTTAGTCAGTAGTTCTGTTTACAACCTTCCTTTTTCTCAGTTGGTACAGCCATCCTTCCTACTTTCCAAGGGGGGGAATAACATGGTACATCAGGCCATAGTCTGTGAGCAAAGGTCTAATGTGATGATGCTGTGAGTCTTGACTCTTAGCCCAAAAAGAGTGCAACCTAAGTTCATGAAGATTCCTAATCTCTTCTTCCTAACAAGGTGTTGGAAAGAGGCCAGCTGTTTTTTGATTTATTGTAAGACCTGATAACCTTATAAGGTAGCAGAATATTAACCCTAGATTAACTGTAGGGTTAATCTAGGCACATAACTAAGAAGGGGAAAATTGGCTTGACCAAAATCTGTGTTATATATGTGAGATTATCTGTCTGTCTATCTATGATTTTGATAAGGTGATATATATATATCACCTTATCAAAATCTTATAAAGTTAGGACAAAACATTATCAGTTAACATCAATTTCAGCATTATGGTATGGGGGTTAGCTACTCCTTACTCATTTGGGTCATGACAAAGTTCTCAATAAAAATGAGAGCAGGAAGTCCAGCCTAGCGAGAACCTAAGATGCGGTTTTGACGCTGAACTTAATCTGCAGACTGATAGAGGTGTGGCTGCCCTCAATTTAGTCATTTGTCCTATAAGAGAATTGGACTAGGTGAGCTGGGGATGAGTCTCCCTCAGACTTTTGGATAAGCTGCTCAGTGTCTCTGGGTTTTTTGCCACAAGTGTAGCAATAGCAGTCAGAGAACCAAGAAGTTATAGAAATTTTATCAAATTCTTGGGAAGTACAAAGTACTATGCACATACCTGGAAATAGTACTGACTGCTAAAGTAAGAGAGTGGTTCCCACAGCCTGGTCTCCAAGATGTGTTGTTTTTATTGCTTCAAAGGCCTAATGGAATTCTTCTATGTGGCTATATTGAGGTCACCCAGGATGACTTTTTACTGGAATAGTATAAATTTAGAGTGATAGCTTTGGGAAACACATGCTATTTAGAGGTCCTGACTGGTATATATACAATATAAGTCTTTGATTAATGAGAAATAGACTGAATTATTAAGTTGGTAAATACAGTCTTCCCAATAGGTAAAATATTTTTAAAATATGAATTCCCAGTGAAAGAAAGAAAGAAAATAATTGAAGTCCACAATCTCTTATCTAAAACTCTCAGAGCCAGACTTGTTTTAGAATTCAGAAAATCTTTGGATTTTAGAAATGTACTAGGATGCCTAGACCATGTATTAAGTAACCTGTTCAGTGAGGTCTTGATCAGCACCCTTTAATTAAGCACATTTAAGTATAGGAATTAAGATTCCTATAATTAGAATCTAGGAAAATGGTACAGATGAACTTATTTGCAAAGCAGAAATAGAGTCACAGATGTAGAAAACAAACTTATGGCTACCAAGGGCGGAAGTGGGGGTGGGATGAATTGGGAGATTGGGACTGACATATGTACACTACTATGTATAAAATAGATAACTAATTAGAACCTACTGTATAGCACTGGGAACTCTACTCAATGCTCTGTGGTGAGCTAAATGGGAAGGGCATCTAAAAAGAGTGGAGATAGATAGATAGATAGATGATAGATAGATAGATAACTCATTCACTTTGTTGTACAGCAGAAACTAACACAACATTGTAAAGCAACTATACTCCAATAAAAATTAATTTTAAAAAAGATTCCTATAATTAAACATGTGAGTAAGTGACACTGACTATTCAGTGAGATTAAAGAAAGACTAAGTGGCCTCATAACAGTTCAGGTTGAGTTTTGTTGCCAACTTAGTTTGACATGAACTTACGAAAACCTAACAAAGCTTTTTGGATTTCTAAACTGTGACTAACGGGCTTTGGATGGACCTGATTAAGTAACCAATTATCGAGCAATTACTGTGTACCAGCTTTAAGATATTGCCATTTGCACTAACCTTTGTAAACAACCTGTCAAAGTAGACATCGTTATCCATAATTTACAAATCAAGAAAGAAGGCTCAAGCACAGGTTAGTGAGCAGCCAGGGCACACTTATAAGTATATGGTAGAGCTGCAGTTTGGACCCAGCTCCTTCTGGCCCCAAATAATAATAATAATAATGCCTTGAAAATATAGAGTTTCTCTGCTTACTCTGCAGTCTCTCTGGGGAAGTTCACCCAATAATCATTTATAAACTAAAGACACCCCGATGGATCTGGACCCCATTTGTGAGCATCACACTTAGATAGTCAACTTACTGTTGGAAATGTCCAACAGTAAGTTGACTATCAGTGAGACAACAGTCAGTTGTCTCACTGACCCAGTGAACTCCAAATGGAACTAATCATCTTTCTTCTCAGCCCTGCTCCTTTTAGAATCCCTTATTCTACTATCTCAGTTACCCCTAAGACAAAACCCACCCACTTCCCTCCCTTTCCAACTCTGTTAATCACTAAGTCCTGCGAGGATACTGCTGGAGACCAGCACTGAGGAAGCTGGGGGTTTTAAAGTGCAGTAATTCAATTTACCGATAAGAAATTTCAGATCCTTTCACCATTCCCAGATAGGATGTATAAAATGAAGGTTCTGACCAACTGTGGATAGCCAAGGTAGCCTTAAATCCCATTTACCTGCTCAATTATAAACTACAAAATATTAAACCCTAAGATTTTACTTTGTATTCTAGACTGCTTTTGCTTTATATGTTATTAAGTCTGTTTTCTTTGATCTCAAAATTACCTGTATTTTAGCTGTTTTGGTGGGTGTGCTGTGATCTTGAGTAGCTAGATATCACGATTTCCAATAACAATGCCTCTAGCCAGTAACAATGCCTCTAGCCAGTAACTTTGGATGCTAAAGAGGTGAAGTAACAGCCACCTATATTTTTGTTTCCATCTTTAGGTAAAAGGCCAAACCTGAAGGTCCACATCAATACCACAAGTGACTCCATCCTCTTGAAGTTCCTGCGTCCACACCCTAATGTAAAACTGGAAGGTTTTCTCCTGGGATATGGAAGCAACTTATCACCAAACCAGTACTTCCCTCTTCCTGCGGAAGGGAAATACACTGAGGCCGTGGTTGGTAAGATCTTTGGGTTTCAGGCATAGGAAGAAGAGGTAAAAAGGTAATGGGTGTTATATGATACATAAATCTCGAAGCATCATTCTTTCTATACCCTCAGCCGAACGAAATGCCATAATTACAAAACATCTTCATAATTGTTGTAACCCATAGCACAATTATTTACATTAAAAAATATGTAATGCATACCCTGCTTATATTGCAGAAATAATCAACTTCATTGCCATTATACCTACAGTCCCTGACCACATAACTAAACTTGCACAGGGAAAAAAACTAGCTAAAATACCTTAAATCTCTGTAACATAGCTTGTTTATGTGGATTAATTTTCCTCCCTACTATGTCTTTACTTTCTTCTGGTGGAAAATACCATCTACAGCTTTTTGGGTGTCTATTCATGCCAAGCTACCTTTAAAAAGAAAAGACAGTGTGTTACATTTAAAAATTTTTAGGGTATTTCAGACAAAAAGATTAAAGTTTGTATTTGTGTTATGAAATTTTAAATTTCTTTGAAAATATTTTTAATCACATTAAAATGTAATTTGAGGATGTAGGTACCTTCAAGCCATCTCCAGAAAAATTATTTGCAAATAAAAGGTTTTTAAAGGATAACATTTTTTTAAAAAGGGATCATCTATTTAAAATGCTGTCAAAGGCTTCCTGAATAGCCTAAGATAAGATTTATATTTTGATCCACTGTTAGGATTATTGCTAAACAGTCTTTTCATGAACTTCCAAAGTTTAATTCTATAACTTGAACTACTGTAGACCAGATCTGACATTCATGCATATATGTAGCAATGTTGAAGATGAATCTATTTTGTCCTGCAGCCCTTTGTTCTCATAGAGAAGTCTCTGTTGTACTTTAAAATTAGGCAAGCGGGCTTTCCTGGTGATGCAGTGGTTGAGAGTCCACCTGCTGATGCAGGGGACACGGGTTCGTGCCCCGGTCCGGGAAGATCCCACATGCCGCAGAGCGGCTAGGCCCGTGAGCCATGGCCACTGAGCCTGCACGTCCGGAGCCTGTGCTCCGCAACGGGAGAGGCCACACAGTGAGAGGCCTGCGTACCGCAAAAAACATTTATAAATAAATAAATAAATAAATAAAATTAGGCAAGAGAGTAACATTATTAATTATAAATGTCTGGACTGAATTTTACATAAGATAAGCACTTTAAAGCAGACACATTACAGTTTGTAACCCTTCAAAATTTGAGAATTAGGCACTTTGACAAATGTAACAACACTAACCTTGACCATATAAACCATAAGGAATTTGAAAATTTGCAAATATTTCCCCACCATATTCACCCTCCACTATAAAAATGACTGGAAGCTGTATACGTACCCGTAAACAAGCGGAAACAGATCTACTGCTCCTTTACTTGTTGAGCATTAGAAGTAATATTTTACTTATGATAATTTTTTATCCTTGGTAATATAGATTGCAAATTTGGTCAGTAGTAAACATCCTTTCCCTATGATGTGGAAGGCATTCAATCCTAAAGTGATAGAAGTCAGATTGCTAATGAAAAATATGTGTAGAAAACTATAAAGAAAATTTCTACCACAGATATACCAAGCTTTCACTAATTCAGTGATGAGGGATGATCAAATAGACTAGGTACCTTTTTATTTCTTTACAATTATTTTCATTCCTTAAAACTTTTTATTATGAAAAAATTCAAACATATAAGGAGAGGGAAACCTGTAATTACCCTCATGTCTCATCATGCAACTTAAATACATAGCACTGTTTTGCTAATCTCTTTCCATGTATTCTTCACACATGCTATTTTTAGGGGTATTTAAAAGTGTAACTAGATATCATATTTGTAAAATTTATGAACACCTCAGTATGCACCTCTAATAGATAAGAAATAATTTTAATAATGCCTTGCTTTTATCACATTATAACAATAATCCCATAATATATTTTTATACCTAGTCCGTGTTTAAATTTCTCTGGTGATCTTTAAAAATGCTTCTTAGAGTTGTTTCTTTTTTGAATCAGGATCCTATATGTTCTATATGTTAGATTTGGCTGTTAGGTCTCATTAGTCTCTTTTATTCCATAACAGTCCTCTCTCCCTTCCCTTTTTAAATGTCATTGATTTGCTGGAGAAATTGGATTAGGCATCCTGGTTCACCTTCTGTATTTAACTGACTGCTTCCATGTCTTTTTGAACTGGCTCCTCTATCCCTGACTTTCCTGTGAAAGATATTTAGATTTGGGTTAAGCATTTGGGGAGAAAGAATACTTTATAGATGGTATGATTTATTTCCTAATAACTCCCAAAGAGGTACATAATGGCTGGTGTCATACTTAGTGATGTTTAAAGCAGTTTGGTGTGTTTAGGTGGCCTCAGCCTGATCCCTCCATTATAAAATTCATCATCAAATTTTCACTTAATGGTTTTAGCATCTATCAATGCTCATTGCCCAGATGCATTATTTTATACAGAGGTTGTAAAATGGTAGTTTGGTAGTTTTACATTCTAGATAGAATCTAATTCTATCATTTCTTCTGTAATTTTTAGCTGAAATTCTACATTAAAGAATTTTATTTACTTTTTCACGTTTCTTATCTAGTGTTTTAGGAAAGACAGGATAAATTCTCATCGTGATAAATTGATGCCTGGAAATCTGCAGTGGTGACCAATGATGTTGTTTGTTTTATAATCAGTAAGAATGCATTGGTTATTTTGCATTGATTTTTAGATATTTAATGATTTTTAATCAATATATCACTTATCCACCCCTTATGATTCTTTTCATTGTCTAGCTTAAATATGGTTGGTAGTGAACTCTGGTTCACTATTAAACTGTGAACTTTTTAAAGTCAAAGTTTATGTCTTATTTGGTTATTCATAGCAGGATGACCTACATTGTGTAGATAGGTAATAAATATTGTGGCACTGAATGGAACAGAGTCAAGTCTGTGTAGAATATTTAGGCTGGAGGAGGCCATGAGAGATTGTCTAGTCTAGGCCATTGTCATCAGGCTAATATATATCTAAACCATTCTAGAATAGATCACTGTGTACCTTAAAGATCTCTAAGCACAAAGCTTCCCAAACTTCTCCTGGAAGGCTATTGCAAGCAGCATTTTTAAAACTCTTACCTTATCCTTTAGATCAATGTGCTCTTTTTATTTATCTCCTTTCTCTTCTAGTATTCTGGTAGAAAAGGAAAAAAACATTCCTCTTAGATATTTCCTTTTCCATCTTTCTTTATGCCAAGGAATCTGTGTGCTTCTACTTTTATTACTTCAAAATGGACTTGCATTTCCAAATTAAATGTTATCCTCTGGTTGCTTAAATTGATTATTTACAGTCTTTTTTAATGATTATGATTGTAGTAATGGCTCTTAAATGATTAAACAGCTGTGTATTAGTTTTCAATTGCCACTATAACAAATTACCATGAACATGGCGGCTTAAAACATCACAAATTTATTATCTTATAGTTCTGTATGTCAGAAGCCCAATGTGGGTCTCTCTAGGCTAAAGTCAAGGCTGTAGGCAGGGCTGCATTCCTTTCTGGAGGCTCTGAGGGGAGAACCTGTTTCCCTGCTTTTTTGCAGCTTCTAGAGGGGCCCACATTCCTCTTCTACTTTCAAATCTAAAAAACAATACAAATGAATATATATATGTATATATATATATATATGGTATATATATGTACACAGAAAAAGACTCACAGATATAGAAAACAAACTAGTGGTTACCAAAGGGGAAAGGGAAGGGAGCAGGAGCAAGGGATTAAGAGATATGAACTACTATGTATAAAATAGAAAAGCAACAAAGATACATCATACAGCAGAGGAAATTATAGCCATTATTTTATAATAACTTTTGATGGAGTATAATCTGTAAGAATACTGAATCACTATGCTGTACACCTGAAAGTAATATAATATTGTAAATCAACTATACTTCAATAAAAAAAATCCAACAACATTGGGGCAAACATTGCTCACACCAAATCACTCTGATCTCTTCTGCCTTCCCTCTTCCACTTTTAAGGATCCTCATGATTATATTGAGCCCACCTGGATAATCCAGGCTACTCTCCATATTTTAAGATCAGTGGATCAACAATCTTAATTGTATCTGCAACCTTAATTCTCCTGTGTCTTGTAACCTAAGATATTCACAGGTCCTGAAGATGAGGATGTGGGCAATCTTTGAGGGCTATTATTCTGCCTGGCACAGACTGTATGTTTGAAATTTGTGTCTCTATTCTATTCCCTTTCTGCTACCAATTTACAGTATGGTCATTCTCAATTCTGTTCATCTGTAAAACAGTAATAAAGTCTATTTTTCACAGATGTGCTGTGGGCATGTTAGTAAATTCATGATCATAAAGTGATGAGTTGAAATCCCTTGGGTCCAAGTTGCAAGAGCAAAGAATTTTTATTTCTTTATGGAAAAAAAGCGTCACTTATAACCCCTCTTCTTACTTTATTCTGTGAGAGGATAGTAGTATTTCTTCAGTTGCACCAAACTATACCCAAATATTGTAACTTACTTTCGTTTTCGAAACAAAGATTAAGTGTCACTTTGTTTGACTCATTCCACTTCTTGATGTGTTTAAAAGATCCCACCACTGAAATGAGAAGCTGTTGATCATTCAGAAATATTGAAGTTAACGTTTAGTGATATGTGGACTAAGACTCCTAGTAAATAATCATTTATAAGCATTTCTACATTTATTTTAATATCTATCTATCTAGTATTGACAGAGGTATTTTCAAAAGTCACTTGCTGGTCTTACATGTAAAAATAAAAAACAAAATATTCCCTTTTGCTATTTTGGAAATTAAGATTCATATGAAACGTCTGTAAAACTTTTACTTCTGTAGAATCTTCTAAGATTTTTGTAGATTAATGGGAGCAGTAGAAAAAGTAGTATTTTCCCAGGTGACTATTAATAACCATTAATAGCCTTGAGTCCTGCAGTGATGTGCTAAAATATGATTCTTATATAATAGATCTGCTAGTTTCCCCTAACCTTTTTTCCCACATCATGAATGTTCTCATTTCTGGCTTACACATTCAATTTTTGCTTTGTTACTTTTATGTTCAGCTGTTGGTAATTTTGCAAACATCCAAAAAAGGAAAAAAATGAGAATTTTTTGACATTGAATCTTTATAGACTCATACTTTATGATGTTCTCTTGACCTCTGAAAATACTTTAATCAACGTCACCTGGGAAGGAAAACGTTACATTCCATCTGTTTTGTAGAGCAAGTTAAGGAGTTATTTTAGTATCCTTACTGCAAGAAAAGCTTAAATTGGAAAAAAGTCATATATATTTATCACTACCAGGAATTCTGACTTAAGGATTTGTCTTCCAACCAGGTGTTAGGACTCCAAAAGGATATAAGAGGGCAAATTGCTTAATCCTCAGGTTCTCACAGCTGCTAACCTTTACATTCACCGCCCTAAGAGAGCGAGTTTCTCACACTGAGCCTCTCAGTTACTCGCCCTGGCCGCCATCTTGCCGGTAACCTCTCAGAGTGATTCCTGCTAGGGAGGAGGCAGACACGATACCGATAGCTCTGAGGTGCTCTGCCCTGGAGAGATCCTGGACCAGAATGCTAACATCTACATTCTGGGAAAGATCCTCCTCTGCCTGGAGAGGCAGCACCATTTGGGGAAAGAATATGTATGTTTTCAGGGAGACGGACCTGGGTTCAAACTCAACACAACTACTTACTACGAAGTAGTTCTGGGTAAGTCATTGAACTTCTCTCAGTTTCATTTTTTTCATCTATAAAATAGAAAAATAATCATTCAGGAGTGTTGTGAAGACTATAAATTATTTGTGTAGACTATAAATTATTATGATAAGACTAACATAAACCCTAGCACAGAGTAGGTATGTTTTATAATTTTTGTTAGTTGCTATTATAACAAACTGAGTGGTTTTAGATAATATACCTAACTTTCTGAGCTTTGTTTCAGTTGCTAATAATGAATGGACTAAATCACTGGTAAAGTTTTGGTCAGCTCTAAGATTTTAGCGCTTAGATTAAAAACCTTAGTCCAAGTAATAGTCCTGTGCTTTCGTTTTCTGTTTTGTTTATTGGAGGATGCAGTGTCAGTAAAATTGCAGAGGTAGATTGTTTTAGCAGAGCTGTCAGTAACTGAAAAGAAGTAACCATACTACTGTCTATCGCAACTAAGAAGTGTTTTCTTGGAAAGGATAACTCCCCAAACTGATTAAGAAACCAAAGAAGCAAAAGCTAAGACAGTGACACAGCACTTCTGGCTCACACACAAGTGTCTTCCATAGTCACCATCTTTTAGTCCTAAAGGGGGGATTCCCTTTCAGTGCAATTGGCTGAATACTGTTGTCAGGTGACTCTTATTAGAGTTTCACAGCTGTGGCCTCCAAAGGAGAAGGTGAATCTTCGCAAGATACAGCTGAAAGGGTTTGACATCCCTAGATTTCACTTTTCTTGTCTCTGTCTTACAAAGCAATTTTTAGCAAGAACATGGCAAGAATTTTGACCTGTCCTACTAAATATAGATCAAAATAAGACCTTGCCACTGTCTCATTTATTTTAACTGATGGTAGTTTTATCTTAACAAGTTCAGGCCAAACTTTAATCATCAGTTTCTTATTCTGACATTTCTTGCTTGCTTTTTATTTCACTGGGGAAAATTCATTTAAAATTTTTTTGAATAAAATTTATTTACAATGATTCAGATATGAAAATTATATGCTTATAAATGCAATTTATATTCCTCTATATTATTAACACCCCTTACAAGTTTTACCCCTTAATTTTTACATTTGTTTAGAAAGCAAGAGCAAATGCACAATTTTCTCTCATCCTTGCAACCCTTAGAACTTCAGCTGTCATTTTCTCTTCGTCATAAAAATATTTAAGCATGCTCTATTCATTTTTATGGAAGTGGGATGAAATACAAAATGATAGATATTCTACTATTTATTACAGGGAAGGATAAATATTACCTAATGACAAAAAATGAGTGAATATTTATTGTAAGTGCCACAAGGAAGGTGATGGTGGATTCACTGAAGAAAAATTGGAGGTTGAAAATAACTGAAGGAACTATATAAGGAATTAATTAAGCTGAAAAATAACTAGTGAAAATGGGCAAGGTAAACTAACAGGAAGAAAAGATACAGTGTCAGCCATTGAAGCCAGCTCAGTTCTCCTCATCTCTGGCAGAATTAGCAGGAGACTGAGCAGAAAGAGCAAAATAGCCTCCTGCGGTGAATACAAGGTAGTCCCAAAATGCAGATGAGGGATATGATAGTTACGCAGGGGTAGGTAGTAGTATTAGTGCCCTTTTACACATAAGAAAACTGAACCTCTGAGAGTTTTAAGTAACCTTCCCAAAGTGCCTCAGATGGTAAATAGCACCAAGGTTTGAACCCAGGAAGTCTGGCTCAAGAACCTGAGCTATGAAACACTGCACTCTACCGCCTCTCAAAACGTAGGGAATTTTATCTGTTCTTCTACAGAGGAAAGTACACACAAGCCCCTGATTTGTTGCTTCTATAATGTCCTTTATTTTATTTACTTATTTTTTTCTTTTTATAATGTCCTTTAAACAGTAAACAGACAAAAGGAAAGGCCATGTACCATGGAAGGAGCCATTGGCTACCTAACTCATTAAGGTTTAAATGAGTTAAAATATGTAAAGCAGTTCCTGTGTCCCCAAAACTTGGTCTCTTCTACCCATACCACCACCACCATCTTTCTTTATTGTGAGCTACCCTGTCAAGCCCTACTGCCCCTACTCTTCCTAAGGCCATATCTGGCCAAGGAAGGCAACATTTTTGTCTCTCTCAGTGAATATCCTAGAGGCTAAGCATTTTCTTTGACCATCACTCTTAATAAACTGCTATTTGTTTTTATTTTGGTGTGTCTAGTCCCAGACTCTATACAAATAGAAAACTCCCAGGAGTTAAGGACCCTAGAAGCCTTAGATTTCTTTTTCACGTCCAATGTTGTCATAATTTAGAAGCATGATGAATGAATGAATGGGTGAGAGTCAAGGGAGAGGCCCAGGAAGTCTGAAATAGCTGTGGGTCACATTTAAGATGCATTTTTCTCTTCTGTTTAAAACTATTTCTTACTTAGTTCTTTCTCTGGAAATGGTTTTATCACTGGGAAGTATTTGGCTTTAAATAGTCAAGATTAATCCAGATTTTTCATTAAAATAATAGGAATCTCAGAATCACTTTATTTTCCTCCAAGGTGCAAAATTTAGCAGAACTTGAGTAAGCTTCAAAGGGGAATTTTTAAAGAAATTGGCCTAGTGGGTACCAATTTCTTAATAAATGTTATGCCACCACTGAAACAATTCTCCATGAGTTTATACCAGAAAAGGCTTGTTTGATAACAGATGCCTATTTCACCTGTTTTAAGATAAAGATAACATCTTTTCAAAGTTCTATTTTTTATAAAAAAAGATAACATCTTTTCAAAGTTCTATTTTTTCTATCGGATTCAACTATAATGTTTCCATGGTCTTCCTGATCTCACCAAACAATAGATAAACTGTCTCCAAATTTATCATTTCTTGGAAATACAATAAAAGAAATTCAATATTCTTATATAAAGCACAACAATTTTTTTCAAAGGTATCGCACAGTGCACTGAGCCCAAAATCTAACTTTAAAAAATTTATTCTTAATTATTTCTAGAAGGGTTCCCCAAAATAGCATATGGCCCTTTTGTCATGGGTCAAAAGTATACCCTGTCCCAGATTTATGGCAAGAGGCTTGTTGATGAGAAGTGGTCTTAGAAAGATAGCTGCCAATAGGAGGATAAATTAGAGGGTTATCTGGGACAGATACTAGATAATGTTTAGACTTTATAATTTCCTTTACTTTTAGGAATGCGTCTCAAAACCAAGGACTATGATCAAATCCTAGTTTCCTAACCACCCATATATTATTTCCTTAAACATTTTACTTTCTCTGGACACAACACTCTGTCACATACTGATCCCGTCTGAAGTGCTATGCTGCGAGCGCCAGCATTTACTCACATTCTGGTTTGGATTGTTCCATTTTCATTATTTTGCTTTTGTTTTCACTAGTCATGTCTCACCAGACAAACAGCTGACTCTCACCGTCCCTCGTGTACTCCATGATCAGGGTCAATAGATCTGTGCGTGTAGGAAATGACTCCCCAGAATTTGCTGGGAGTTTGCTGGGCAGGTCTCCCAGTCAACACAATAAAGTCCCTCTTTGCCTGGGGTAGAAATCTCTAGGAGAAAAAAAATGATGTAACTGGCTTACAGCGTTGACTCTACCCTATTTCTCAGGCCTGGTTATGGTTTACACCTGCGGTTCTGGCTTAATTATTAATGGTGCTCCCATTTCTCTCAAGAGTGTCCCAGTTTAGTTGAAAAATTATGTGCATAATATACACGTGGGAGAAAGCCTTGAATTCTTAGCATCGTCCCCCAGTCTTTCATCACCTGATTCCAAGCTAATAGCTCAGCCTTTTCTCTGCCACTGGGGGTACTCCTCAAGGAGAAGAGGTTTGCCACTGGTTGGCCTGATGCATTTCATGAACGAGGCTGAGTGCATAGTAGCCGCTCACCAAATGCTGGAGTGGAAGTTCTCACCAACCCACGAGCTGATGCTTTAATGTCATTGGGCACCTACAACATGCTGGGCCAAGGGCTTTACAGAGACGGGTCATTGATTCCTCACAGCAACCCCTTGATGCAGCTACTATTAGCATCCTCTTCTTCCCAATGAAGACAGTAAATCCCTGAGTAGTGAAGGAGTCTGCAGGTGGCAGGCTGGCTCTAAAGCCCGTGCATTTGACCACCATGCCATAGTGCTTTCCCCATGGTGTCTAAGTGTTATGGGACCTTTGAACCCTATGTACAAACTCGTCTCCTGGGAATTATTCCTGACCCCCTCAACCCCCGCATGGTAACGCTGACTGAGCATTTAAAAAGAAAGAAAACACCTTGCCGATTTGAAGGCTCTGGTTTACCACCTAATAGTTAACATGATCTAGCTTTATTATTTGAAAGGAAAATATCCAAAGTCCCAACTTTTCAGTCATATTTCCTGTAGAGATAACATTAAAAACCTGATGCATTCACTGGAAAATGTGTGTGTGTGCAGGCTCTCCATCAAGAGCCAGCCCTTGCCAAACATTAAACAAGTTCACAGACAACACCCTACATTAAACTTCTCTGTGGAGTGCACATATAAAACACAGGCAAGGAAAAAACTACGACAATGAAGTCAACAGTTTTAATGTCTAACAGGTCTCTAAGCTAGGAAAGGATGGGTACTGGCTGTGGCAGCAAGTCGTAGGAGAAAGAGTTCAAGTATTGGTTTCCAGGGTCAGGGAGAGAATTTGTCAGCGCTTGCAAGTGAGGCAGGGTTAGCTAGGGACAGTGGCTGAGTGAGAAGCTCCAGACTGAAAGCCAGGATGACAGGAAATGAGGAATTACCTGGTCCATCTGGGTTGTGGTCAGGATGCGGGGAGGGATTGGGGATGGAGGGGCAGGTCGGGTGTGGCTTCCTGGGCATGTGACCAGTGCACTCAGAGGAACCCTGCAGTGAAGTTTAATGCTTTGCTGTCTTGGAAATGTTAGTAAGCTTACCTTTCAGTTTTATCTCATCAGTGAGGTGGGATGGGACAACGGTGTGTGTGCTGAGGGCTTGGCGCCTGGGCTCTTGTCTTTGTCTGCCACTCCCTCCCTTAATTTGCTTCTCAGCTGCCTGGTCCCCCACCCGCTGCTGTAGGCCTTCCTCTTTCCACCTCCACTTAGCAACTACTACTGCCCTCCACCTTCCGCAGGGACTTGGGTGTGGATGCAGGGAGGGTCTGGTGGGCACCTCCCCCCTTGGTGACATCTTGCAGGATGTGGTGGCAGCAGTCCCCACACTGGCTGGCAGTGACACAGTGCGTTAGCTTCTTTCCCACCCCCATTCAGGTAGCTCTGTCCTAGGACTGAGGTTACAATCCCTTGGGGTCTGTGGGTTCTGATGGCGGGCCTTTGGGAAAGGGAGACTGGCTTTTTTTTGCCCTGGGGGCTAAGGTGTGGGGTAAGGTGCTTTGATGCTGAGGCTGCTTCTGGTGGGAAAGGGTCCCACACAGTCAGGAGGGAGGGGATGGGGGGAGGTGAGGGTTTGTACGCCTCTGCAGGGCACAACATGAAATAACCAGTAAATACCATGACAGGTCAAGACAGAGTCCATGAAAGAGAGAAAATGTTTTATATTTTGGTGTCTTTAATGTTTCTTTTAAAATAGCAGATCCATCGTTTGATTTTTGCATTGACTGGGGTCATAAACTTACGTAGTAAGCACCCGGCGAAGTGTGTATTTTCAGTAGCTTCGCCTCCCCAGCTCTCATCAAAATTATAGGAAGACTCTCAGGAAAAGTTTTCAGCAATGTCTTCCACATTGAAATCTGTCGTTGAAATGCTCCTCTGTTTGGAAAAAGGGTGCATCTTTCCTTCCAGACAGCAAACTGAAGAGTGAAGGAGTGTGGCGGAGCTTTCGGGGGTCCACCGTACAGTGTTTAGGAAAAGCCCCTTTGAACCTCTTCCTTCCACCTCCACCTTTTCCACGTCCTCTCTTCTCATCAAAGCTGGGTTGTCATCTCTTATTTAGAGGCTTCACTCTGCAGCACAGAGATGAGGGGCTGCTTCTTACTGCTGCCATCTGTTCTGAACATACATACCAACATGAGCTTCGTGTCAGCTCCCTTCTGTGGTCTATGACTGAACATTCTAGAATCCCACCAATGGCAGATGCTCCTAGTCATTTTTGCATTAGCAGTTGCTCTGCGGTCCAAGGTGGCTGCGCCTTTTATGGTTTGTTTAACCTTCACCATTGTCCCACCCTGCTTGGGCGCCAGGGCCCTCAGGCTGCCTCTTAAGGGCTGAGAGAAGCCAGAACTGTCTCGGAGCCCCAGGGCATAGCAGAATGCTTTGTCAAAATGGGCATTTGTTCATTTTCCAAGTGATTTTGTAACGTTTAACAGAAATAAGGCCTGAACAGTGATTAGTAGGATTTCCTTTAAAATTTGGCTTAAATTACTTTTCAGGTGAAAGGTAAGGATTATCCTTACACACAAAACCACATACTATTTATAAGAAAGAACTTCGAAGGAAAAAAATATCAGTTCTACAAATAGGCTCCTCAAAGACGAATTCAGTGGTTGAAGTTTACCTGCTTTTCAAAAGATGATTTGCTGTTGCTGACAGCTATTTCCCAGACCTATACTTATTTTTCTTTTCTTTCTGCAAAGCATCAAACTTCCTCCATCTTTACTCCAGCCCCAGGCAATAAAGGGGTAGAGAAAAAGATTCATTCATTCTTTCAGAAAATGTTTGTTGTGCTATTACTGTGTTTCTAGGTTTAAAGGTACAGAAATGAACAAAATATGAACTGAATCTGGGCCAGATCCCATGTGATCCTCAGCCCACATCTTCCTACAGAGGCTTTCCTACAGAAATACTCTAAAAGGTGGAGGACTTCTATCTGTGATGATTCATGATGCTATAGACGTTCATTTTTGTGTACAGCTAAGGGCAAGGTACTAGTAATCTACTTAGTGATTTATTAAAAATTGCTAAACTTCTGTATTCATAAATTCAGTAAGCATAGTAAATTTAGAGCAGAACTGGCACTACTTATAACTACTGTCTTCTATTTGGACTTCTGGCTTCCATGAGGCTTTGCAAAGCTATGACTTAGCAGGATTTCCCCATTTTCCAGAAAAATGCCCCATTAGTGTTTTTTCCAAAAGGGACACTGAACGTCCTGAAAGGATGTCAGTGATGTTCCTGAGTTGGTCAAGACTATCAAGGGCCACTGTTAGAGCTTGTTAATATGTAATTACTTTAGGGTTACTTAATTATCACAGATGTGTTTTGTGGTGAGCTTTGTTAATACTACCTTTTGACAGGATACATCTGTTGCCTCAGTGATATTTGAGCTTCTCATTTTCTAGTAACCAGGCTTCAGAATGGATGTGGACTTCGGTTCAAATACAAATCATTTGGGCTTCCCTGGTGGCGCAGTGGTTGAGAGTCCGCCTGCCGATGCAGGGGACACGGGTTCGTGCCCCGGTCTGGGAGGATCCCACATGCCGCGGGGTGGCTGTGCCTGTGAGCCATGGCCGCTGAGCCTGCGCGTCTGGAGCCTGTGCTCCGCAACGGGAGAGGCCACGGCAGTGGGAGGCCCGTGTACCGCAAATACAAATCATTTGTACCCCATTGCTGAAAGCAGTTTGCTGCTGTGGTGTCAATTTGTTATCCTTACTTTGTCACCGGAATGTGAGAATGGGGGTGGGCACAGGGAGCAAGGTTGGTTACAGGACTGAAATTTACAACTGCTTAGAGTAGCCTTTCAAGCGATGAGTAGACAAGTAGCATTTTATGGTCTTTTTACCCTCCAACCCCCTCACCAGACTGCACCCCTCTCTCAGCGAGACTGCTCTCTTCCAGCCCTCCTTCATGGACCAGCAGGTGAGGGAACAGTGTCTGAAGCACGGGCAAGGCAGCTGAGACAGAACTGCAGCACCAAGGGCCCCCCTGAAGCTCTGTTTGCTTACCCGTAGAGTGGTCGCACTTAAGATTGTGCTTTTTAAGAACTGAATAGTCCGTGAGTGGGACTCTCTGCCTGGGCTTAAAACAGAAGGAGGCTTTTCAAGGGTAATTTTCAAACAGACATTACTCAGTGTTGATGAAATAAGGCACAGGAGCTGTCTGCCAGATGTTAAAAGATAAAGGGAATACTTAAATTTGGATTGTACCCCTCAGGTCAGATTACAGCCAAGTGTGGCATGTGGATGCTTGCAGATGCAGAGAAAAACTAATAATTTTCTATATGGAGATTTCCATGACCATAGATTCTTTTTTCAGGTTTTGTGGATGACGTTGTACTTAATAGGAGTCTTGTGATATGCCACATTGATTTCCAATAAAATAGTTACCTTAGCTTATCAAATCCTAAAGTACCTTTAACTATAAATCGTACCACTATTTTATATAAATCTAAGACAGAATAAAGCTGCTGATTAATGACACTGCTTTTGCATCCCTGGGGCTTGTGAGGGAGCTTCCTTTGACTCATTGATACATAAATTTTTTTTAACATCTTTATTGGAGTATAATTGCTTTACAATGGTGTGTTAGTTTCTGCTTTATAACAAAGTGAATCAGCTATACACATACATATATCCCCATATCTCCTCCCTCTTGCATCTCCCTCCCACCGTCCCTATCCCACCCCTCTAGGTGGTCACAAAGCACCCAGCTGATCTCCCTGTGCTATGCGGCTTCTTCCCATTAGCTATCTATTTTACATTTGGTAGTGTATATAAGTCCATGCCACTCTCTCACTTCATCCCAGCTTACCCTTCCCCCTCCCCATGTCCTCAAGTCCATTCTCTACATCTGCGTCTTTATTCCTGTCCTGCCCCTAGGCTCTTCAGAACCTTTTTTTTTTTTTAGATTCCATATATATGTGTTAGCATATGGTATTTATTTTTCTTTCTGACTTACTTCACTCTGTATGACAGTCTCTAGGTTCATCCACCTCACTACAAATAACTCAGTTTCGTTTCTTTTTATGGCTAATATCCCATTGTATGTATGTGCCACATCTTCTTTATCCATTCATCTGCTGATGGATGCTTAGATTGCTTCCATGTCCTGGCTATTGTAAATAGTGCTGCAGTGAACATTGTGGTACATGACTCTTTTTGAATTATGGTTTTCTCAGGGTATATGCCCAGTAATGGGATTGCTGGGTCATATGATAGTTCTATTTTTAGTTTTTTAAGGAACCTCCATACTGTTCTCCATAGTGGCTGTATCAATTTACATTCCCACCAACAGTGCAAGAGGGTTCTTTTTTCTCCATACCTCCTCTCCAGCATTTATTGTTTGTACTTTTCTTTTTCTCTCCTTTTTTTTTTTTTTTTTTTTTTTTTTTTTTGCAGTATGTGGGCCTCTCACTGTTGTGGCCTCTCCCGTTGCGGAGCACAGGCTCCAGACGCACAGGCTCAGCGGCCATGGCTCACGGGCCTAGCTGCTCCGTGGCATGTGGGATCTTCCCGGAATGGAGCACAAACCTGTGTCCCCTGCATTGGCAGGCGGACTCTCAACCACTGCGCCACCAGGGAAGCCCTGTTTGTAGATTTTTCAATGATGACCATTCTGACTGGTGTGAGCTGATACCTCACAGTAGTTATGATTTGCATTTCTCTAATGATTAATGATATTGAGCATCCTTTCATGTGTTTGTTGGCAGTCTGTATATCTTCTTTGGAGAAATGTCTGTTTAGGTCTTCTGTCCAAGGGTTGGGTTGGGTTGTTTGGTTTTTTTGATATTGAGCTACGTGAGCTGCTTGTGAACTTTGGAGATTAATCCTTTCTCAGCTGCTTCGTTTGCAAATATTTTCTCCCATTCTGAGGGTTGTCTTTCTGTCTCATTTATGGTTACCTTTGCTGTTCAAAAGCTTTTAAGTTTCATTAGGTCCCATTTATTTTTGTTTTTATTTCCATTTCTCTAGGAGGTAGGTCAAAAAGGATCTTACTGTGGCTTATGTCATAGAGTGTTCTGCCTACGTTTTCCTCTAAGAGTTTTATAGTGTCTGGCCTTCCATTTAGGTCTTTAATCCATTTTGAGTTTATTTTTGTGTATGGTGTTAGGGAGTGTTCTAATTTCATTCTTTTACATGTACCTGTCTAGTTTTCCCAGCACCACTTATTGAAGAGTCTTTTCTCCATTGTATATTCTTGCCTCCTCTATCAAAAATAAGGTGACCATATGTGTGTGGGTTTATCACTGGGCTTTCTATCCTGTTCCATTGATCTATATTTCTGTTTTTGTGCCAGTACCATACTGTCTTGATTATTTTAGCTTTGTAGTATAGTCTGAAGTCCGGGAGCCTGATTCCTCCAGCTCCGTTTTTCTTTCTCAAGATTGCTTTGGCTATTTCGAGTCTTTTGTGTTTCCAGACAACTTGTGAGATTGTTTGTTCTAGTTCTGTGAAAAATGCCATTGGTAGTTTGATAGGGATTGCATTGAATCTGTAGACTGCTTTGGGTAGTAGAGTCGTTTTCACAATGTTGATGCTTCTAATTCAAGAACATAGTATATCTCTCCATCTGTTTGTATCATCTTTAATTTCTTTCATCAGTGTCTTATAGTTTTCTGCATACAGGTCTTTTGTCTCCTTAGGTAGGTTTATTCCTAGGTATTTTATTCTTTTTGCTGCAATGGTAAATGGGAGTGTTTCCTTAATTTCTCTTTCAGATTTTTCATCATTACTATATAGGAATGCAAGATATTAATTTGCATTAATTTTGTATCCTGCTACTTTACCAAATTCATTGATCAGCTCTAGTAATTTTCTGGTAACATCTTTAGGATTCTCTATGTTTAGTATCATGTCATCTGCAAACAGTGACAGCTTTACTTCTTCGTTTTCTATTTGGATTCCTATTTATTTCTTTTTGCTATGGCTAAAACTTCCAAAACTATATTGAATAATAGTGGTGAGGGTGGACAACCTTGTCTTGTTCCTGATCTTAGAGGAAATGGTTTCAATTTTTCACCATTGAGAATGATGTTTGCTGTGGGTTTGTCATATATGACCTTTATTATGTTGAGGTAAGTTCCCTCTATGCCTACTTTCTGGAGGGTTTTTATCATAAATGGGTGTTGAATTTTGTCGAAAGCTTTATCTTCATCTATTGAGATGATCATATGGTTTTTATCCTTCAATTTGTTAATATGGTTTATCACATTGATTGATTTGCATATATTGAAGAATCCTTGCATTCCTGGGATAAACCCCACTTGATCATGGTGTATGAGCCTTTTAATGTGTTGTTGGATTCTGTTTGCTAGTATTTTGTTGAGGATTTTTGCATCTATGTTCATCAGTGATATTGGCCTGTAGTTTTCTTTCTTTCTGACATCATTGTCTGGTTTTGGTATCAGGGTGATGGTAACCTCGTAGAATGAGTTTGGAAGTGTTCCTCCCTCTACTATATTTTGGAAGAGTTTGAGAAGTGTAAGTGTTTCTTAACTTTTCTGTAAATGTTTGATAGAATTCACCTGTGAAGCCATGTGGTCCTGGGCTTTTGTTTGTTGGAAGATTTTTAATCACAGTTTCAATTTCAGTGCTTGTGATTGGTCCGTTTATATTTTCTGTTTCTTTCTGGGTCAGTCTTGGGAGGTTGTGCTTTTCTAAGAATTTGTCCATTTCTTCCAGGTTGTCCATTTTATTGGCATATAGTTGCTTGTAGTAATCTCTCATGATCCTTTGTATTTCTGCAGTGTCAGTTTGTACTTCTCCTTTTTCATTTCTAATTCTGTTGATATGAGTCTTCTTTTTTTTCTTGATGAGTCTGGCTCATGATTCATCAATTTTGTTTATCTTCTCGAAGAACCAGCTTTTAGTTTTATTGATCTTTGCTATCGTTTCCTTCATTTCTCTTTCATTTATTTCTGATCTGATCTTTATGATTTCTTTCCTTTGCTAACTTTGGGGTTATTTTGTTCTTCTTTCTCTAATTGCTTTAGGTGTAAGGTTAGGTTGTTTATTTGAGATGTTTCTTGTTTCTTGAGGTAGGATTGTATTGCTATAAACTTCCCTCTTAGAACTGCCTTTGCTGCATCCCATATGTTTTGGGTCATCGTGTTTTCATTGTCATTTGTTTCTAGGTATTTTTTGCTTTTCTCTTTGATTTCTTCAATGATCTCTTGGTTATTTAATAGTGTATTGTTTAGCCTCCATGTGTTTGTACTTTTTTTTTTTTTTTTTACTGATTTTTTCTTGTAATTGATATCTAGTCTCATAGCATTGTGGTCAGAAAAGATACTTGATACAATTTCAACTTTCTTAAATTACCAAGGCTTGATTTGTGACCCAAGATATGATCTATCCTGGAGAAGATTCCATGAGCACTTGAGAAGAAAGTGTATTCTGTGGTTTTTGGATGGAATGTCCTGTAAATATCAATTAAGTCCATCTTGTTTAATGTATCATTTAAAGCTTGTGTTTTCTTATTTATTTTCATTTTGGATGATATGTCCATTGGTGAAAGTGGGGTGTTAAAGTCCCCTACTATTATTTTGTTACTGTCGATTTCCCCTTTTATGGCTGTTAGCAATAGCCTTATGTATTGAGGTGCTCCGATGTTGGGTGCATAAAGATTTACAATTGTTATATCTTCTTCTTGGATCGATCCCTTGATCATTATGTAGTGTCCTTCTTTGTCTCTTGTAGTAGTCTTTATTTTAAAGTCTATTTTGTCTGACGTGAGAATTGCTACTCAGCTTTCTTTTGATTTGCATTTGCATCGAATATCTTTTTCCATCCCCTCACTTTCAGTCTGTATGTGTTGTTAGGTCTGAAGTGGGTCTGTTGTAGACAGCACATACACAGGTCTTGTTTTTGTATCCATTCAGCCAGTCTCTGTCTTTTGGTTGGAGCAGTTAATCCACTTACATTTAAGGTAGTTATCAATATGTATGTTCCTATTACCATTTTCTTAATTGTTTTGGGTTTGTTATTGCAGATCTTTTCCTTCTCTTGTGTTCCCTGCCTAGAAAAGTTCCTTTAGCATTTGTTGTAAAGCTGGTTTTGTGGTGCAGATTTCTCTTAGCTTTTGCTTGTCTATAAAAGTTTTACTTTCTCCGTCGAATCTGAAGGAGATTCTTGCTGGGTGGAGCCATCTTGGTTTTAGGTTTTTCCCTTTCATCACTTTAAATATGTCTTGCCACTCCCTTCTGGCTTGCAGAGTTTCTGCTGAAAGATCAGCTGTTAACCTTATCGGGATTCCGTTGTATGTTATTTGTTGTTTTTCCCTTGCTGCTTTTAATATTTTTTCTTTGTATTTAATTTTTGACTGCTTGATTAATATGTGTCTTGACATGTTTCTCCTTGGATTTATCCTCTATGGGACTGTCTGCACTTCCTGGAGTTGATTGACTATTTCCTTTCCCATATTTGGGAAGTTTTTAACTCTGATCTCTTCAAATATTTTCTCAGTCTCTTTCTTTTTCTCCTCTTCTTCTGGAACCCCTACAATTTGAATGTTCGTGCATTTAATGTTGTCCCAGAGGTCTCTGAGACTGTCCTCAATTCTTTTCATTCTTTTTTCTTTATTCTGCTCTGAGATAGTTATTTCCACTATTTTATCTTCCAGGTCACTTATCCGTTTTTCTGCCTCAGTTATTCTGTTCTTGATTCCTTCTAGAGAATTTTAAATTTCATTTATTGTGTTGTTCATCATTGTTTGTTTGCTCTTTAGTTCTTGGTCCTTGTTAAATGTTTCTTGCGTTTTGTCTATTCTATTTCCAAGATTTTGGATCATCTTTACTATCATTATTCTGAATTCTTTTTCAGGTAGACTGCCTATTTCCTCTTCATTTGTTTGGTCTGAGGGGTTTTTACCTTGCTCCTTCATCTGCTGTATGTTTCTCTGTCTTCTCATTTTGCTTAACTTACTGTGTTTGGGGTCTCCTTTTCACAGGCTGCAGGTTCGTAATTCCCATTGTTTTTGGTGTCTGCCCCCAGTGGGTACGGTTGGTTCAGTTGGTTGTGTAGGCTTCCTGATGGTGGGGACTAGTACCTGTGTTCTGGTGGATGAGTCTGGATGTTGTCTTTCTGATGGGCAGGACCATGTCCAGTGATGTGTTTTGGGGTGTCTGTGACCTTATTATGATTTTAGGCAGCCTCTCTGCTAATGGGTGGGGTTGTGTTCCTGTCTTGCTAGTTGTTTGGTATAGGATGTCCAGTCCTGTCGCTTGCTGTTTGTTGAGTGGAGCTGGGTCTTAGCATTGAGATGGAGATCTCTGGGAGAGCTCTCACCGACTGCTATTACATGGGGCCAGGAGGTCTCTGGTGGACCAGTTTCCTCAACTCAACTCTCCCACCTCAGAGGCACAGGCCTGACACCTGGCTGGAACACCAAAACCCTGTCAGCCACATGGTTTTCAGGATGTCAGAGGTCTTCTGCCAGCATTCAGTATGTGTTCTGTAGGAGTTGTTCCACATGTAGATGTATTTCTGATGTATTTGTGGGGAGGAAGGTGATCTCCACGTCTTACTCCTCTGCCATCTTGAAGCCATCTCCTGATACATAAATTTTATATTATCTATTTTTTGTAAAAACAGATGATTTTATTTTTAATAAATTCTTTGTTAGAATAGCTTTATGTTTAAGAAAAGTTGCAAGTATAAGACAGAATTTCTGTGTACTTGACATTCAATTTCTCCTATTCACATCTTAGGTTAATATGGTACATTTGTCACAACTAAGGAACCAGTATTGATACATTATTAGCTAAAGTCCACAATTGATTTGATTTCCTCCATTTTAACCTAAGATCTTGTTCCATTCCAAAGTCCCATGCAGGACACCACATCACACCTAGTCATGTCCCCTTAGGCTCCTGTAGACTCAATCTCCCAGACTTTCCTTGGTTTTGATGACCTTAATGGTTTGGAGGAGTCGTGGTTAGGTATTTTGTAGAATGTCTTTCAGTTTAGTTTTGTCTGATGTTTCTTCTCATGTTTAGACTGGGGTTTTGGGGAGGAAGAGGTGTATTACTTAAAAAAAAATTAAAAGGAAAGTAAGCAAAAGAAAAATTACTGCTAAATATTCTTCACCTTGAGAATCCAACTCTCATTCCTCACCCTTCAACTCAGAGCTATCGGTAGCCTTGTTTTTCTACCACATCACTCTGTGCCTGCATGAACAGTGGTTAGGCCATGTTTTAGAAACACTGCTCCCCTGGGTTTCCTTCTAAATCACTGACCCTCTTCAGCCAGTTATTTTATTTATTTATTTATTTTGCGGTACGCGGGCCTCTCACTGTTGTGGCCTCTCCCGTTGCGGAGCACAGGCTCCAGACGCGCAGGCTCAGTGACCATGGCTCACGGGCCTAGCCACTCTGCAGCATGTGGGATCTTCCCGGACCGGGGCACGAACCCGTGTCCCCTGCATTGGCAGGCGGACTCTCAACCACTGCGCCACCAGGGAAGCCCTTCAGCCAGTTTTGAAGCTGTTCCTTTCTTGACCTTACTGGAAGGTGTCAGGCAGTGGCAGCAAGGACCAAACTGCCCCTGGCCAATGTACCATGCCACTGACTGTTAAATTTATTTGAAAGATTTCAAAAGCTGGGGAAAAAGTATGTCTTAGAAACAATGAAGTATGGTATTCTGAACTTTTAATATGCCATTTCCTATAAAACAGCCTTATATTGAATATTGTCAAATTACCATTTGAGTTTCAGACATAAATATGTTGATGTTATGTCTCCAGATCAAATTAAAACCAGTCAACTTCCACCTGCTAGATTCATGAAAAGTTGAATATCTTTTCCTTAAGACTCTTTCACTGCCCCCACAGTTTTCAAAATCCCAAGGAGCTGGTACAGTCCCAATGGAGGCCCATCCAACTTCTGCATGCTGTATGGCTTAATTGCATTCAAGACCACCTCGCCTGCACTAAGCCCTGTTGTTGGCTGGTCCTCCACCACCGTATCAGGTGCCTGCTGGCCAAAATCCCTGCATGGGCGAGCACAGCTGCTCAGAGGAGACCCGTTCTGTGAACAAGCCTCTGGCTCAGTGCCCAGTGTTCTCCTTGGCAGGTTTCCAGGGCGGCAGCTCAAGGGTCTTACTCTCCAGTCCATCCTAAGACTCCGTCTACCTCCAGAGAGCAAGAGGAGATTCCAGCCTCCACTGGGGACCCAGAGGGAGTTGTCTCCCTCCTGTTTGGGGATGAACCGAGGATTAAGCCTCAGTGTTGTTGTTGTTGTTTGCGGTACACGAGCCTCTCACTGTTGTGGCCTCTCCCGTTGCGGAGCACAGGCTCCGGACGTGCAGGCTCAGCGGCCATGGCTCACGGGCCCAGCCGCTCCGTGGCACGTGGGATCTTCCCAGACTGGGGCACGAACCCATGTTCCCTGCATCAGCAGGCGGACTCTCAACCACTGCGCCACCAGGGAAGCCCCCTCAGTGTTGTTTTTAAATGTCCAAATCACGATAGAAACAGTCTGGACTTCTTTTTTTTTTAATCAAAAATAAACCTAACTACTGACAAAAGGTGTTTATGGACTGTCTTTAACAGGCTCGAAGTTACTTGGAAATTGATTTTGATTTTGAAACTTCTCTCTGGGCCTTGAACAGTGTCTGGGATGATGTCCACCTTCCCTGATTGAGTCCAGAGGGTCCCAGATCTTAAAAGCAAAACTGTGAGAGCAGAGTGGTGCCTGGCCCTCTCCTGCTAGAGTAAAGCCTGCACACCCTCCACAGATCTGGTCTCTCACAGGATGTTTGCAAGCCAGCTGTCTTTAGCTTATGGAGAAGGTGGCTCTCTGTATATTGTGATTTCAGGGACAGAAGAAAGGAATTAGGAAGGGTGCTAGGCCAAAAGATTCTCCCCATTGGTTACTTGATACCATGTATATATTTAGTAGAGGACATATGCTTGTCTTTTATGTAATTAAAATAGAACAGATCATGAGTAGGGGTAGTGTATTAATATGAATTCACTCATGCTAAGTTGTAAATAGTTGCTTTTGTGATCCTCTCTAAGAACAAATGAAAATAAGCTTGATGAGGATTACCACATCTGGTAAAGAGATAGTCAAAGAGGGAAATGGACATGGAAGCTTAAATCTGGGGCCTTCATAAGCAAGTTTGTTCTAACTCACAATTCTGGTAAGCTTGGCTTTAGGTGTAAATATTCCAGTAATGCTTCCAATCCACTGCCTCGGTTTATATATTCCTACATCATTGGAGTAAAAGAATATGTAATATAATTGGTTACATCATTCTTTGTTTATTTTCCTAATCCATGTCTCAGGCACTCAATAAAAATGCTGAAGCAGGTTACAAAAAAAAATCCTAGTGTAACATTTAAAAATATTTAGTAATAAAAGGGACAGAATAATGAGGGTTCAATATTCTGATAAAGCCAGGGAGTTACTCAACAGAAATGTATGTTTAGGGTCCTGCATGTTTAAAGAACGTGGTTCAGATATTTTACAGTAGGTTTTATCATATTGAGGAAGTATTCCATTAAATCCGTATTAATTAAGAATTGATATTGAATTTTGTCAAATGCCTTTTCAGCACTTGTGGAAATCGGTGCTTTTTTTTCTCTACGTTCCTGGAATAAACTACACTTAGCTGTAATGTACTATTCTGTGCTGCCAGATTCAGCTTGTCAATATATTTTACAGGATTTTTTGCATTGATATTTGTGAGCAAGTAATGTTAAAGAAAAATTATTCAGTGACACTTGTTAAAGATGGTAAGGAAGACTTTATTCAAGGGGGAGGGGGTTCTTGTGATAGATATAGGGGAAATTGCAGTGTTGTCTTGTAGTGAGGGAGAGAAATTGGGCTCAACTCCAAATATAACAAGGAAAAGTGGGAATTATAGCTAAGGAGCAGAGTAGGAGTGAATGGATGGAAAATTACTGAAAGGAAACATCAGGGGTCAGGGAGGATTCTGGCGAAACTGACCTAACAGGGTTCTTGATGAAGATAGGCCAGGGTGATCAGATATCATCTGTGAGATGGAGGGTGATGAGGAACTTGATTGGATACCAAGTGTAATCAAGTATGGAAGATGGCGGATTCTGGCTCAACTGTCTCAGGATTCCTGCTCTAATTGGACAATGCAGAAATGAACACAGAAGCCCAAATGTCAGAGCCTAGTTGAGCAAGAGCTCAGAAGAGCCTGATAAGAGTTTGGTCAAGAGAGAGAATCTTTGTCAGGGTGGGGTGTAATTTTCTTTTTTAGTGAAATTTTTGCATTTTGAAATCTTTGCTTGCTTTAAAAAAAAAAACGGTTTTGGGCTTCCCTGGTGGCGCGGTGGTTGAGAGTCTGCCTGCTAATGCAGGGGACACGGGTTCGAGCCCTGGTCTGGGAGGATCCCACATGCCGCAGAGCAACTGGCCCCGTGAGCCACAACTACTGAGCCTGCACATCTGGAGCCTGTGCTCCGCAACAAGAGAGGCCGCCATAGTGAGAGGCCCGCGCACCGCAATGAAGAGTGGCCCCCGCTCGCCACAACTAGAGAAAGCCCTCGCACAGAAACGAAGACGCACACAGCAAAAATAAATTAATTAATTAATAAACTCCTACCACCAACATCTTCTTTAAAAAAACAAAACAAAAACGGCTTTGAACATTTTCTTTTTAAAATATGTCCTCAGGGCTCTTAGGACACAAAATTCTGCTTTTAAGAAATCATCATTATGATTGCTAACATTAAATTAGCACTTTCTGCGAATAATCATTACTAAAACCCCTATGAGCCCAGGTACTATGAGTTTTCAATTTTGCATGTGAGGAACTAGGTGCACTGATGTTAAGTATTTTTCCTTGTACTAGTGACTAGCTGAGCAGGATTTGAGTGCAGGCTCCAGGGTCCATGCTCTTACCCAGAAATTTAGTCTGTGATGAAACCAAACTGTTAAAAAGATGACAGGGGTAAAGTACATTATTTTGTTTGTTCGGGTCCCTTACCTGATTTCCTTTAGGATCATCCTGGCTTATTTTGTTTCTTTTGTGGAAACTCGCATGGCAGGAAAAGGAGAAAAAACCTCACTACGACACCATCCTGAAGTAGTGTGGCTTGCAATGCAAATGTCCCCTAACAAAAATGTGAGAATTAGGATTTTTTGAGCAGAGCGAGTATGGGAAGATTATTTGTGTTACCAAAAAATCTAGGACTTTATAAAGAATTTCAATAGTAGATTTCCTTAAACAGGAAGCTGTCTGTATCCTCCACCACAGGGCATTCAAAATATGAAGCAAATTAGATTTAATTAGTCTGCAACATTGTCAGGAATGGAAAAATTGTCAAGGTAACTGCATTCTATACATTTTCTTAAAATTTCTTAATAATACACATTCTCTAAAAAGTAGTTGATTTTGGCATATGTTGCCAAAATTTCTGATCAGGCTACAGTGTATATATTTCCAGACTGCTACAAATCCACAAAGAATTTCATAGTGCAGAACAGAAATAGAAATCTTGTTTTTCAGTTGTTCTATTTTTCCACGTCTGTGTTCCCAACTGAACATAAAGACTACTGAAATGCGTGAATTTGGAAGTTTTTAATGAGAGTGAGAGCCAACATATGCACCCAAGTCCCGACATCTGTTCCAATTTGTAATTGGCTGTAACAGCCTATGCTCTATGCAGAACAACTGTGATCATAACAAAAATTACGTTTAAATTGCTCATGTAACCATATGTCTCAGATCATGGCACTGTCTTTAGCTTCTATGTGTGTTATTTTTCTAGTATTTCAGGCCTTTTTTTAAAAAAAAAAAAAAACCACTGAGGTATAGTTGAATTAACGTGTATCAAGGAAGGAAATAAAAGGCTAACTCTACTCTGCCACAATGAGAACAATTTAAGAAAAATGGGATTTAGCTTTGTTTTCTAGAAGTGAGTTCCAGAGACTTATTAAAAGGGCATTTTGGGGACAAGATTAAGAGCTACATAATTTGCAGGGCCAAGTGCAAAATAAAAACACAGGGTCCATGGCTCAAAAACCAGGAAAAAATGTCATTAAAGGTACTAAAATATAAAGTTTTTTCCAGTTTCTCAACTTGTCATGGTGCTCTTTTATTTGCTATTTAAGGTCATTTAAGTAAAGAAAAATGACGAGTAAATTATTAGTATTTCTTTATATTGTGCAGTGCTAGTTTTAAATGCAAATGTAAGATCCTTTAAGTCCTAAGCAGAATCACTAAAATGACACAATTTGTATTTTGTAGTTCATGCATACGTACTTTATTCTTGCCACACTAGTGGAAATGCACAGAACTCAACTTTTTGATGCTTGCTCATTCTACTAATACCCTCTGCCTTCCACTTACTCACGAGTGAGGGAGAACTGAAAACAAAAGGAAGCAGGGGTTTCTCTAGCTTTTCCTTTCCCTCTGTGTCCTAATTTTCAGCGTCAGTGTCTGGCTAATACAGGAAAGGAACATGAATAAGAAAGGACATGATAGGATTCTTTGGTCATTTTTGTTTCTTAAAATGCTGTTGCCTTCTTTCTGCATTTGAAGCAAGTTCTGGTTCAAATGGAAGTGTGACCTCACAGGGCTGTCAGTTTCCCTTCCACAGACCCTTACTCAGTGGTAGATGTAATACGCTTACCTTATTTGACCTTTGAGTCTTACTGGACTCCCACACGACATGGGCCCTTTGGAATGCTATGCTAATGGGTACCTAGAATGCTATACATGGATGGAAGGAAGTGCAGACATGCATTATTGTTCTCATCTGCTCTGCTCACACTCATGCTCCATTATCCCATTGGACAGCCCTTATAAAATATGAATTCAAAGATAAAAGTATTAAGAATTTCATGATGGTGACAGCAGGATATTAAACCAAGCGTGGGACCCTTCTGAACATGGGGCCCATGTGACTGTACATGCTGCCCATGAGGCTGACCCTGCCTCAGTGACCTCATCTACAAATTGGAATGAGAATAGTTCTTGTCAGGTAGGATTGCCATGAGGAGTAACTAAATTATGAATATAAGGTATCCAGCACATAGGAAGTACTCAACACACAGTAGTTTCTTAATACCTATATTGCTCTATATCCCAAATAAAATCAGGAAATGGTTATTATATTGTTACTACAGAACTTGATTTAAGTTGAGCTTTTCCTTATATAAGCTCCACTAAGCAAGATATGCTTTCAAATACATGAGACTGAAACACAGCGAACGCTCCTCTATCTGTATTTTGGTTATTAGGCACCAATACGATCAATGAGCCAAAGCTCTGAGGTCAATTCAAGAGGTTACCTGGTTTATCTTTTGCAGTGGTAATTACTGCAGCAGGTTATAGCAAATAGGGCCTGGTGAGGTGTCCAGGAAAAAGACAAAGGCTTGAGTCATTAAACATGGTTGAAGGCCAGGTTGTCTCTGGCTGAGAATGAGGTCAGCCCCATAAAGCCTTGGGCTTCAAACACATGGAGGGGAGATATTTGAAAGAAAACAAAGACATGAGCTCTGTCTGAGCAAGTAGGAGTGAACTGCGATTGACTACAGCATCTGGATGAAGTGTGGTGTAGAATGAGTTCCAGGATCCAGAGTTACTGAAGAAATATTGTAGATAATACCCATCAATCAATTGATTAATCCAATAGAGCTGCTTATAAAATGCTATTTTATATGCCCAGAGTGTATTTGGCTTATTTATACACTGTGTATAGACCAACCATTCCTCTTTTTTTTTTTTTTTTTTTTTTTTTGTGGTACATGGGCCTCTCACTGTTGTGGCCTCTCCCGTTGTGGAGCACAGGCTCTGGACGTGCAGGCTCAGTGGCCATGGCTCACGGGCCTAGCCGCTCCACGGCATATGGGATCTTCCCGGACCAGGGCACAAACCCGTGTCCCCTGCATGCATCGGCAGGCGGACTCTCAACCACTGCGCCACCAGGGAAGCCCCAACCATTCCTCTTGAAAACATCAATTTTAAAAACTTTGATAAATTATCAGCCCCTGATTGAGTTAACACATATTGATTGTCTAAATATCATTTTATTTAAAAACTAAATATTTTAATTTTTATTTTTACTGTCCACATTTTAATTTTTATACTTTTAGGTTGCTAAAATTTATTGAAGTGTATTTGATTTACAATGTTGTGTTTAATTTCTGCTGTACAGTAAAGTCACTCAGTTATACATACACGTATTCTTGTTCATATTCTTTCCCATTATGTTTATCACAGGATATTGAATATAGTTCCCTGGGCTATACAGTAGGACCTTGTCATTACTATTCAATGTTTTGATGAATACAGACACCTGTGAACCTTAAAATTATCAAGATACCAGCCCACAGATTTCCCTCATAAAACCTAAATCTTTTTAAAAGAGATTCTCTATTTTCCATTGGTATATTTTAGGTGAAAATTATACCAACTTAAATTGTGATTTTGTTTAAAAATTGTTCATGAAAATGATTGATTGGATGTGATAACAGACTGAAATGCAAACAGGATAAAAAAATAGGTAGGATGTTATGAATATTCAGATTCCCAAGAAAGTGAGCAATTTCAGATCATTCAACAGGTGAGACTCTTGTGTCCTGCACAAGTATGATTTTCCTTCTCTGACTTTGAAGCACCAGACTGACCCTCTGTGAGGAGTAGGATAACAAAAGAAATATGATCTGATTTTTAAAAAAGTCTCTTCTCAGAGAAAAGGACTGATGAAAATGTGGCATGAAATCTGTGTCTAGCATAATTCTTTTAAGACTTCTCCCTGACTCCTGTCCATGGGGTTTTGAAAATCTGGATTTAATTTTCATTTTAAAAACTTAATGGCCTGGACTATCCCGAGAAATTTGAACTTTCTGAATTCCTGGACCCTCTCACCCACCCGTGCTGTGGTTACGATGACTAAAGCTGACTAAAGCTGACTAAAGCTGGGAACACTGAGTCAGGAATGGGTTTGCTGTCATGAACTCTGTTCGCAAAGAATCTTACTGATAAATAATGTTACTGTTTCCAGATGCTGAGCCTAAATATCTGATAGTCGTGCGGCCCGCTCCTCCTCCCAGCCAAAAGAAGTCATGCTCAGGTATTTTTGTTGATTTTTTTTTTTAATTAACTTTAAAGCATGCCTTTTCGTCTCTTTTCTACCCACAAAGACCACGTGGCTTGGGGCTGTCTCAGGAATATAGGTTAGAAGATGTACCATGCCCAGCAGACCCCCGTCAACGCAACCCTGCCTGGGGAGTAGCATAGCCTGGTGGGAGAGGCTCTTGGGGTCTTTTCCAGCCTCACCACATACAAACTGCAGGGATTGAGGCAAATTATTGAACCTCTCTGTGCCTCCATTCTGACGTATGGTAGGGTCTGCGTGAGGATTAAATGAGTCCACAAATACGCAACACGTAGGACAGGCCTGGCCCAGAGCAAGTGCTCATTTAGAGTTAACTCCTGTTGGCCTGTCTCTATTTTGTAATGTGTGAACTAAAGCCCGCTCTTGTGCCTTTCAGATTTTTTAGGGCAAAATTTGATGTCTAACCTTTGCTGAAGGAAACTGTTGACATTTCAAAAGCATAACTCATTTACGTGTGTGTTAAATGGGTTGGAACTTGGATTTTATTTACACCTCTTCCTTCTAAATCTCTTGTATTTAGTCAAACATAGAAAATAGGACTTCTTTCATAAAACAGCAGTGCAACACCCATCTTCCCAGGGCTAGGGAGACTTAAAACAGGAAAGTAGATACCATATGTATAAAAAAGTAGAAACATTTCTGCATGACTAAGGAAGATTAAAATCCTATGTTGTCCCGGGACTTCCCTGATGGGGCCGTTCTGCCCGCCAATGTAGGGGACATGGGTTCGATCCCTGGTCCAGGAAGATCCCACATGCTGCGGAGCAACTAAGCCCGCGCGCCACAACTACTGAGCCCACACATCCTAGAGCCCATGGGCCACAACTACTGAGCCCATGTGCCACAACTACTGAAGCCCGCGTGCCTAGAGCCCATGCTCCGCAACAAGAGAAGCCACCACAATGAGAACACTGCATAGCACAACGAAGAGTAGCCCCCACTCGCCACAACTAGAGAAAGCCCGCACGCAGCAACGAAGACCCAACGCAGCCCCCCCAAAAAAATCCTGTGTTGTCCCAATTTCACTGCTAAAATTTCTTCTCAGATCAAATAAGGAAGCCGTTGCTATTACGAAGGACTGATAGAACTATAAATATGCTTTTAACATCTGATGTCACATCTTACTACTCTAGATAAAGTTGATCATAGTACTTTTCTTTTCTTTTTCATGTTCTAATATGAACTGTTCTCAAAATAATTATTTCCTAATCATATTTGTCTTTTACAGTACTCTGGTTGCCCCACAGAAAAAAGGATCTTTCTTAAAGGGATGAGAAAGGTTGGGGGAGCGTACAGATATTCACATACACTGAGCAAAGGCGCCCTTTGCAGCTCTGTATTCTGTCTCCTAGGTGTATTAGCCATGCCTGGTTACCAGAAATCAGTTGCCACTATCCCCTCCCCTCCTTCTGTTGGTTTCCTTTTCTTTTTAGAGAAGCAATAAATGGTCAAGTATTTTGAGAAATACAGATCCTTTTCCTTGACCTCTTATATTATCCCAAAGTGCAAGGAAAATTTCAGTCAGTACTTACAACTTACTAATGGTAGTCGTCCAGGCAGCTTTCCATACACTTGAAAAGAAATGTACTCTCATCAGTATTTCAAGATTCTATTTCAGAATATTTAACAATAAAGTCAGGAAGCATGAGTATGGTTTTATGGGATTCTGGCTTCATAGTCACTGAACTTTTTCTTAATATGATTATAAAACAAATATACAAAAAGAAGTAAGGAAGATCAAGAGAGTGATTACAACTTAATAGCATTTTATAACTTCGTTTCATTTGGGGGCTTCTGTGACGCTGGCCTTAGAGATTATTTTTCAGTATGATGACCAACACAGGAAATTGTTTCATCCCATTCAGGATATAATACCCCACCTTTCCTTTCAGGCAACAGATATAATTTTTGTTTTTATAATCTGCATTTAAGAGTGATGTAATGAGTCATGGATTAGCTTCCATTCATTTTATATTTGTATCTGCCACATAAATTTTAATTATTTAATCATTTTTAAAGTAAGATCCAAACTTAGTGAAATAATTATTTGATAGTCATGTAAACCTTAGGTTCCTTGGGGAAAGAAAAATGTACCTTTTTTCTCTAAGTGGCATTATCTTCATACATTGTGAGCTAAGCCAGTGATATAGTAAAAAGAAAAGTAGATTATAATTCAGGAGACCTGGATTTGAATCTTAACCTTGGACAACCTTGAAACTACTCTGGGCCTTGTTTTTCATCTATAAAATGAGACAGCTGTGTTACATGAGTGAGTGAAAATCACGCAGGGGTGGAAAAAGACTTATCAGAATCACCTCAGGGCTTTTTCAAACTACCCCCCCCCACCTTTATCTCAGATTCTAATCTGCCCTCCTTGGGGGCCAAACTTGAACCCTTTGAATCATAGATAAGGTACTGTTGCAGGTGGATCTGGACAGATTTTCAGAGAAGTGTAGTTGCATGTTTGCAAGTAATTAAACAATAACCATCTTTGAAAATTATTTAAGATATCTTTTAAAAATTCATCTATGTCACAGTGAAGTAACTTTCCACCACTAGGTTGTGTATATTCTTGTTTCAGAGGGCTTTTCCGCTAGAATAACAACTTATACAACTTAAATCTGACAGAAGCAACAGTCATGGCACAATTTTCAAGGGTGTTTGGTTCAGATAACCTTAGCTAAGCTCATACAAGGGGTACCCTCCTACCCACCTTCTAAAGGTCACAGGCCATTTTGCTGTTTGGCTCACACTACAGTAGATGAAGATAAAATTTCTTTTTATAGCAAATATACGTAGTATCATGAAATGAAAAAGAGAATTAATGGAAATACAAAGCATATATGTTTTACATTAGTGCTGCATAATTTTATTAGGTCCCATTGGATTTTTAATTAATCCAATTAGATTGTACCCTGATTTCTTTTATGAGCCAGTGTTGGTTTCCATGGTTGAAAAACTTCCCTCCTCTTTTTCACTCTCCTCCCATGCCTGCAATTTCAAATATTTTTGAAAAAACAAATGTCTGCACCCCCACCACATACTTGAAAAGAATATAGAATGGTATATCAGCATCACTCTTAGCATTGCCCCAATCCAGTTAGTCTTATCAGAATAACTGTGCTTCCTGTATTATTCGTACTCTTCCAGCAGTATTAAAAATGTGTGCACCTTTTCCATTTAGATACTCACTGTAAAAAAAAAAAAAAAAAAAGGCTATTACAATGGTCTCACAAGGGATTTTACACTTCCAAATAGTTTTTTTTAAAAAAGACTATAACCTGCAACCTACACGGTAAGCTTTCTTTTCTAAGGTGTTATTTCACACTAATTCACAGTCCCAGGGGAAAAAAAAAAAGCATAATTTATTTTGTCTGTAAAAGAAAATTGAGTGTATATATATATATATACACATATATATATGTATATATATGCCTATATGTGTGTGTGTTTATTTCATTGATAATAGCCAAGACCTCCATATTCATCCCTGACTCGCAAGAAAATAAAAACTAGGAATGTATATAGTTTATATGTGTACACACACACACACACACACACACACACACACACACACATAAATCTCAAAAGGGTATTTCATTTGATTCCTGCTTAAATTCATGGGCAAACCATTATTAATATTTGTGCACTATATAAAAAGAAAAGGAACTTAATGCTTTCACATTCTTCATCTCTTGCTAAATTACCTTTGTCTATTTTACCCAAATCATAAAGCACTTCCCTGGTGGTCCAGTGGCTGAGACTCTGCACTCCAGGGGACCCCAGTTCGATCCCTGGTCAGGGAACTAGGTCCCACATGCCACAACTAAGAGTTTGCATGCCTCAACTAAGGATCCCGCATGCCTCAACTAAGACCCAGTGCAGCCAAATAAATAAATATTTTAAAAATTATTTTTAAAAAAGAAAATACACTAAATATTAACGAGAATTAACCTGTCTGTTACCTCTGCAGGTAAAGCACGATCTCGCAAACCTCTCCAGCTGGTGGTTGGCACTCTGACACCAAGCTCAGTCTTCCTGTCCTGGGGCTTCCTCATCAACCCTCACCATGACTGGACATTGCCAAGTCACTGTCCCAATGACAGGTAGTTCACCATTATGGAAAATTTTGTTTTTCATCTGAAAATTGGCACTTGCTTTCAATAGTATCTGCACATGCTTTAGAAGAATGTGTAAATGGCAGGAGCATCAGTATTTACAGATCAGCTATTAGCTGTAGAGCCTGATCTAGGTGTGAGGGGAATGAAGATACATTAGTCAGGATCCCTCCCCTTCAGGGAGTTATCACCTATCTGAATAGAAAACACATGCAAGTATTTTTTTCTTTCTGAAGAAAAAACTAGAAAGGAAAATAAGCCAAATAGCAAGTGGGGTTATCAGTGATAAGTGTAAAAAAAAAAAAATCAGAGGATGAGGTTGAAAGCACTTAGTAGAGACTGTTAAAAATTGCAAAGCTTCATCTTTGGTTTGAAAACGATGTATCTTTGATCTGTCAGTTGACGAAGTGCTAAAACAGTAGTTCTCTCAGTGTGGTCCCTAAACTAAGCAGCATCAGCCTCAATAAACATCACTTGGGAAATTATAAAAAATGGAAATTCTCAGGTCTCCAGACCTACTGAATCAGAAACTTCACCTAAGCTTAGGGGTCATTGACTTAGAAAACTAGAGGGAGGAACACATGGAGAAATGTAGGTCAAGGAAAAGCACAGTTGGAAATGAAGCTACCATCTTCTTTGGCAGAACAAAATAAGAAAAACCTAAGTTTATTTTTAAATTACTGCCATTCATCCATCCAGCATATGTAGTTGGCATTGTCTATGTGCTGGGCACTGTATAAATGCTGAACCATGATTCTAAACTGGGTATAAGATCATATTTGCTTTTCATAAGTATTTACTACAGTAGCTTCAAAATTCAAAACTTTGCATCTGACAATCAAAATTTTCAAGCTTCAACCAAGGAGTTTTTATTTTAGAAGATTTTTTTTAATTTTAAATACTCAAAGTGACTTAAATGTTTAAGATTTGTTTCATTACTTTTTTACATAAAAAACTTTGTTATTGAGGAATAATTTAAACCTAGTAAAATGCACAGATCTTAGGTGTACAGTTTAATCAATTACAAAAAATGGTGTGTAACCATGTACTGTACACCCCATCAAGACATAAAACATTTTCATTACTCCAGAAAGTACTAGAGTTGGCCACTCTAGAATTCCATATAAACAGAATCATAAAGTATGTTCTCTTTTTGTGTCTATCTTATTTATTCAGCATGTTTTTTGAGATTCATTCATGACATTGCAAGTATAAATAGTTCATTCTTTTTTTATTCCTGAGTAGTATTCCATTATGTGAATATTTCAGAATTTATTGATCCATTTTCTTGACGGTGGACACCTGAATTGTGTCTTGTTTTTTGGTTATTTTGAATTAAATTTTATAAACATTTTTGTATAAGACTCTTGTAGATATATCTTTTAATTTCTCTTAGATCAATACCTAAAAGTAGAATTGCTATGTCACAGGGAAGATGTATATTTGATTTTTTTTTTGGCCTAATTTTTCCATTTAAATCCCACAAGCAGTATATGGGAGTTCTGGTTGCTCCACATCTGCACCAGCATTTTGTGTCATCAACATTTTTCATTTTAGCTATTCTAGTGTAGTCATATCTCATTACCATTTTAATATGTATTTCCCTTGTACTAAAGATATCGAAAACATTTTCATGTACTTTTTTTGCTTTATATCTATTTTTTATAGTGCTTTATTTCTTTTTATTTGTCTTAATTGAACAGAAAAGAAAGAGCTTTAAAATGTTTGTAAGTTCTCAGAAGTACCTTTCATATGACTTTGATTAAGAAGTCTAAACTAAGAAAGAAAAAAATTTTCTTTCACATGTCCATAGTTCTGAAGGAAGAAATTCTTGGGAAAAGTATGTAGAAGATAGGCCAAAACTAAATTTTTTGAAAAGTAATTTTGAGCTGTTTCAAAGAATCTGAACTATTCCTTATTTCAACCACTACTAAACCCATAACTTACTTTGTTTGGAAATGGACTCTTGAAAGAACTTTCTTTCTTGTGATAACTTCAGTTTCTAATGGGTTCACAGGGTGCCAGTGCTGAGAAAACAAACACTTAAGGGTTGCTTTCTTTTCCTTTTTTTAGTCTCTTACTAAGAAAGAAAGAAGGAAAACAAAGAAGGGAGGGGAGGGGATGGGCAGGAAGGGTAGAAGGGAAGGATGGAGACCTGATACTCTTGTAACAAAATGTAGCTGATTTTAATGGTTACTCAACTTGCTTGATAAATCCATGAGGTTCAGTAACTTGCAAATTCATATAGCAGGATTTGGATACGATTTCCTCCCCTGTCCTCAAGCCTTTTCTTCAATTTCACTTGGTTCTGCTGACCCCTCCATGAAACGACTTATCTGATGATTGATTCTAATTGATAGAGGTTGCCACGGTTTGACAGCACAAGGAGATAATGAATATGAAGAAGGTAGAGGAACAGTTGCCCTTCTTCATGAATATGAAGAAGGTAGAGGAACAGTAACAGAAGGTAGGAATAGAGTTAGAATTTTATCCAAGGCAATTGACTTGAAGGCCCCAAGCTACTCAGACAATGTGTATACCTCACCCTCTCATCCCCTTGCCCATACACCCTGGCTCTGCTCTTCTCATCAAATAGATGGAGTCATGCCCATCAAATCACAATATTTAAAATAAATAATTCTACCTAGAATGAAGTTTTTTAAAAGATTCAATAATAACATGTCAAGATGCTTGCCAAGTTTCAAACGTGAGTATGTGGGAGGATCAAAGTATCCTTGACAGAAATAGGGAATTGTTAGGACATGACTAAAGGGGAAGAATTAAATGGTAATGATAAAAAGAAGCATTTGGAGTCCTTGTGAATTTTATTTACCCATCCCTCCTTTCTCCCTATTTAGAACAGTTAATAAAGAGCTGACATTTGAGAAAAAATAATAGTCCTTATTTAAAAGCTCTGGAAATACTGTACATATTATAAGCACCCAAATAAATCCACCAGAACAACTCAATTGGTGTACTTAGATGCAGAATTGGAGAAATCCACCCTCATATGATTAGGTAGATGGTATTGTTTAGAATTTAGATTAATCCAGTAGGTTAGAGTAAGCAATAATAGTTACAGGGAATGATTCCTCCTTGAAAATTAGAAGATTAGTACAGCTCAAGTTTTCCTTCAGGAGCATATTCTGACAAAACTGTTGAAATCTGAATGCCCTTGGCTTGCTACAGGAACATCAACTGATGTAATTTTAATCCATTTAACTCTAATATTTGGCACTATGTGTAAAGTCTCTGTTTTTTTTTAAAACAGAATCATTTCACATTGGTTTGTATAGCATCGTTTAGTAATTTGCATATTACTATGCAAGTGCAAGTTATTGGAAAGGTTTCTTTACATTATACTTTGACTTTTTTTACATTTTATTTATTTATTCATTTTTGGCTGTGTTGGATCTTCGTTTCTGTGTGAGGGCTTTCTCTAGTTGTGGCGAGCGGGGGCCACTCTTCATTGCGGTGCGCAGGCCTCTCGCTGTCGCGGCCTCTCTTGTTGCGGAGCACAAGCTCCAGACGCGCAGGCTCAGTTGTTGTGGCTCATGGGTCTAGTTGCTCCGCGGCATGTGGGATCTTCCCAGACCAGGGCTCGAACCCGTGTCCCCTGTATTGGCAGGCAGACTCTCAACCACTGCACCACCAGGGAAGCCCCTATACTTTGACTTTTGACTTTATATATCAAAGCTCTCGTGTGGTGAGTTTCTAATGAGAAAACCTCTGTTTTCTGTTTTATTTGTTTTAAGCTTCGAAACATTAATGAGTCACTTTATCCTTGGTTGTATGTTTCCATTCCTATTTGCATAGGGTCCATATGGTTCTCCCATGTTTTTAGAGCCTTTTCTGAGTTCACATTCTTTGGAGAGTAGATGTACCTAATTTACAGTTTTTATTCTTAATGGGCTTTGAAAGGAAGAATGTACATGTTTGTCCTCAATATATCTAAGGTCAAAAGAAAGCTTTCCAGATTGGCCCAGATGAAGAGTTAAAACCACAATTTATTTCACCATTAATAGCATATTTTTTCCTTCCCATGTTTCCAGCTTGTTAAAGTGTTCAAGATTGCCTTAGTTCTCACTCCTTTGCCAACTTATTAAAGCTTTATGATTCTTTTAGAATTTTCTTTTCACATTTTCTAACACGTTCACATTGTACTTACTTGCTCTTAATGTACAGTGAGGGCCCTCCTTTTTGGCTGGTCCCGGGCTGACTCTTGCCTTTTTTTTTTTTCTTTATCCCAAGTTGTTAAGAAGTGAATATTTTTGATGTCTGGAAATTCTCACTTGATTTAGCCCAATGCCTTGTTACCCATTTGTCTTGCCATGTAAATTTTAAGCTCTGTGAGGATAGGGACCGTGGGTATCTTAATCCACCATTGTTTCCTCAGTCCCCGGGCCAGCATCTGACACATAGTAGGCCTTCAGTAAATTTATACTGAATGAATAAACAGTAAAATGTTAGCATTTTCACTTTTATGCCTTACCATTACTTCAAACGTAGAACAAAATTGAACTCATACTTTTCTCTTGAAATATCAGTTCCCCTATTACTTTCTGAAGTATCATAATTCTTTCACTCTCCATAATTTGAAACTTCATGAATCTTTAAATTCTTCATTTCCTATAGGTATTGAGGCTCTGAGTTACATTGGTTTTGCCTTTGAGAAGTACCCATATTAGTATCTTTATCTTCTGCTTCTCCATTTCCATGTCAATGATTCCAATCCAGACACTCCTTACCTTACCCTGCATCCTGGGAATAGCATCCTGGCTACTGACCCTGACTCTTTTCGTATCCCAATCCATCCTGGTTTCTGCAATACTGAAGAAAATTTAGGCTATTTGCCGTCAGCTCACTGTTTCTTCATCCCACATTTAGTTTTAACTCTCTTCTGTTCTTACCAAGGAACATGTTTCTGACTTCAGACAGTGCTCATCATCTGGTCGCTTCCATATTCCATAAGCCTTTGATCTTTTACATTTGCCTCTTTACTGATATTGGTGCCCTGCCTCTTGCTTACAAACATGCTCAAGATTTCCCTACTCCCAAACAACATCTTCTGTTGACTGTGTTATATCTTCTAGGCTACTTTTCAGACTCTTCTCTTAATTCCAAAACTTATCAGATTAATGTGCTCTCATATTCTTGACTTCTCTACCACACTCACAGTCTTTATTCTCTTTCACTGGCTTTGGTCCTCTTTTTACCATTCCACTGAAACTTCTCTTGGTGATCTAGCAATTAATTGCTAGATCCAGTAGAGTTTTCTCAGTTCTTATCCTTTTAAACCTCTTTGTGGGAATTTTGGCCATCCTCCCATTCTTGAATTCTTTCTTCCTTTGAAATTTTTATTTCGATTTTCCTCTTACCCTCTTCCTCTTATGTTTTGCTTACTTATTGTCCTGTCTCTCAAATGTGGAATAGAGATATATCCTTGGATGTCCACCTATGTATCCTCCTTATCTCAGCTATAAGCCATGTCTCTATCACCTCTATATAGAACAGTGATTCTCAAAGTTTGACATACTTGCAAATCATGTGGGAGATATTGAACTTTGACGTACTTGCAAATCATGTGGGAGATATTGTTAAAATGTGGGTTCTGATTCCACAGTCCTTAGGAATAGCCTGAGATTGTGCATTTCTAAAACCTCCCAGGAATTTTTGACGTTGCTGTTCTACAAGCAATAGCAGGAGTGGTATAAGGATGTAAATGACTTCCAATGCTAAACCTCTGACCTTGACCCAATTCCAAAGTTCTAAGAGTGTATTTTTAGTTGTCTGTAGAATATTTTCATTAGGATGACCAGGTAACAGTGTTCAGCACCTCAAACTCAAACTAAATCAATGTTGTCTATACTACTAAAAAAACCTCCTTTTCCATCTCTTTAACTTCCCTCTTCTCAAGCTTGAATATTGAGTTTTGATTTTTATTTACACTTCCCTTGTCACCCATATCCCATAAGGAGTCTAGTCTCATCAATTTAACTTTGATCTGTTCCTTTTTTCCCCTTCATTCTATTCCTTCCATGGTTCACTCCTTTGTTATCTCATATCTGGACTACAGCAAAGTGAGATTCCTCCCTCCAGTTTTTCTCTGATTATTCTACTGCTGATAAATCTAACTTCCTTCATTACTGCTCAACTTTATTTACCTGTTGATTCTGTTGAAGAATCTTCCCCAGGTTCCCACTGGCTGGTTAAAAAAAAAAAAAAAAAAAAAGGTCATAGATTCTCTCCAAGAATCTATCTCAAGGAATCTTTGAGTCATCCTCCTGACATGGGGTTTAAATCTGGCCTACTCTGCTTTCCCTGGATCTGGGTAGGATTTCCTGCTCTAAATCTACCACCGAGGTGGGGTTTACAAGGTAGCCTTTTTACAAATTCAGGCTTCAGGGTGCCATGCCCAGCCACCCTCAGGTGCTTTGCTTTTCATCCTGCCTTGTTTAGTCATATGCAAATGTACACCTGCCTCTTTCCCTATTCTGTGAGTTCATTTTTTAATTTATGCCCAGCGTCTTACTTGTCTTGCATCACACTTTACAACAGTAGTTCTCAACAAATGCATGAATGAATAGGCAAGTGGAATGTCCAAAACTAGCTTTAAAAATCATCTAACTAGTCCATTCAGCCCTTGAACCTCCTCTGAAACATCTCGCAAACAGACGTCAGTCACAGTGAGTATCTCCAGGGATGGTACATAGCATGATTGCTCGGGGTATAAATTCTGGTCAGACTGACCTAAGTTCAGACTTCTGCTCTGTTAGCTGAGTGACCTTGGACAGGTTACTTAAATGCTTTAAGCCTTGATTTTCTCATCTGTAAAATGGGAGTAATAACAGTAATCTCTCATAGTGTTGTCAGAATTAAATGAGATGACACATGTAAAATGTGAGTATGTTCACTGGCATGCAATGAATACTCAAGAAATGATACTGAGGCGTGAGGAGTTTGGGGCTACACAAAAAGAAGTCCAGGAAGCCTGTAGGAACAGAGAGCAGCTCCGAGCTCCCAGCCAGCCAGGAAACAGGACCTTGGAGCCATAGCCAGAAGAAACTGGATTCTGCCAACAACCTTAATGAGTTAAGAAGCAGGTTCTTCCCAAGAGCCTCTAGTTACCTGGCCAGGTATCACACCTCTACCCTCGGGACTGAAAGCTTAGAGTCTTAACCACAGGACCATCAGGGAATTCCCCAGAATCCCCCACTTCTTACCACCTCTGCCACCCTCGTCCAAGCCACCATCATCTCAGGTTTATCCACTGAGAGGGACTGTAACATCCCAAAGCAAGGAACCCACTTAGCAACTGGATCTTAGATTCTGAGTACTAGGAAATCTGGCAGAGACCATCTTCATCAAATGAATCAAGTAAACAAAGTTAACATCACAAGGAATGCAACAAATTGAAATTGTGCACCCCCCAATAGGATGCAACAGGAAGAACACGGCATCATTTGCGTGATACTCCTGCCAAAGTGCATCACTTGAGACTTGTGACTTGCGCGAGTGACACCTCCAGTCGAATCCTGTGGGATGTATTTCATTTTCCATGTGGATAAGAATTATCAAAGCAAAAACTACACTGGACAGAGTTATAGAGCCATGTGGCTGACAGGGTCTTGGTGCTCCGACCAAGTGTCAGGCCTGAGCCTCTGAGGTGGGAGAGCCGAGTTCAGGACATTGGTCCACCAGAGACCTACTGGTCCCAGGTAATACCAGTCAGTGAGAAATCTCCCAGAGATCTCCATGTCAACGCTAAGACCTAGCCCCACTCAACGACCAGCAAGCTCCAGTGCTGGACAAGCCATGCCAAACAACTAGCAAGACAGAAACACAACCCCACCCATTAGCAGAGAGGCTGCCTAAAATCATAATAAGTTCACAGACACTGCAAAACACACCACCGGACATGGTCCTGCCCACCAGAAAGACAAGATCCAGCTCTCATCCACCAGAACACAGGCACCAGTCCCCTCCACCAGGAAGCTTACACAACCCACTGAACTAACCTTACCCACGGGGGGTAGACAGCAAAAACAACGGGAACTACAAACGTACAGCCTGCAAAAAGGAGACCTCAAATGCAATAAGTTAAGCAAAATGAGAAGACAGAGTAACCATAGCAGATGAAGGAGCAAGGTAAAAAACCCCAGACCAAACAAATGAAGAGGAAATAGGCAGTCTACCTGAAAAAGAATTCAGAGTAATGATAGTAAAAATGATCCAAAATCTTGGAAATAGAATGGAGAAAATCCAAGAAACGTTTAACAAGGACCTAGAAGAACTAAAGAACAAACAAACAATGATGAACAACACAATAAATGAAATTAAAAGTCCTCTAGAAGGAATCAATAGCAGAATAACTGAGGCAGAAGAACGGATAAGTGACCTGGAAGATAAAATGGTAGAAAAAACTATCACAGAGAAGAATAAAGAAAAAAGAATGAAAACAATTGAGGACAGTCTCAGAGACCTCTGGAACAACATTAAATGCACCAACTTTCGAATTGTAGGGGTCCCAGAAGAAGAAGAGAAAGAGAAAGGGACTAAGAAAATATTTGAAGAGGTCATAGTTGAAAACTTCCCTAATATGGGAAAGGAAATAGTCAGGTCCAGGAAGCACAGAGAGTCCCATACAGGATAAATCCAAGGAGAAACACGCCAAGACACATATTAATCACACTGTCAAAAATTAAATACAAAGAAAAAATATTGAAAGCAGCAAGGGAAAATCAACAATTAACATACAAGGGAATCCCCATAAGGTTAACAGCTGATCTTTCAGCAGAAACTCTGCAAGGAGAAGAGTGTGGCAGGACATATTTAAAGTGATGAAAGGGAAAAACCTACAAGCAAGATTACTCTACCCAGCAAGGATCTCATTCAGATTTGATGGAGAAATTAAAACCTTTAGAGATAAGCAAAAGTTAAGAGAACTCAGCACCACCAAACCAGCTTTACAACAAATGCTAAAGGAACTTCTCTAGGGAGGAAACACAAGAGAAGGAAAAGACCCACAATAACAAACCCAAAACAATTAAGAAAATGGTAATAGGAACATACATATTGATAATTACCTTAAATGTAAATGGATTAAATGCTCCAACCAAATGACAGACTGGCTGAATGGATAAAAAAACAAGACCTGTATATATGCTGTCTACAAGAGACCCACTTCAGACCTAGAGACACATAAGACTGAAAGTGAGCGGATGGAAAAAGATATTCCATGCGAATGGAAATCACAAGCAAGCGGGAGTAGCAATTCTCATATCACACAAAATGGAGTAAAATAAAAACTAGTACAAGAGAAAAAGAAGGACACTACATAATGATCAAGGGATCAGCCAAAGAAGAAGATATAACAATTGTAAATATTTATGCACCCAGTGTAGGAGCACTTCAGTACACAAGGCACATGTTAGCAGCCATAAAAGGGGAAATCGACAGTAACACAATAATAGTAGGGGACTTTAACACCCCACTTTCACCAATGGACAGATCATCCAAAATGAAAATAAGGAAACACAAGCTTTAAATGACACATTAAACAAGATGGACTTAATTGATATTTATAGGACATTCCATCCAAAAACAACAGAATACACTTCTTCTCAAGTGCTCATGGAATCTTCTCCAGGATAGATCATATCTTGGGTAACAAATCAAGCCTTGGTAAATTTAAGAAAATTGAAATCGTATCAAGTGTCTTTTATGACCACAACTCTATAAGACTAGATATCAATTATAGGAAAACTAAAAAATACAAACACATGGAGGCTATACAATACACTACTTAATAAGCAAGAGATCACTGAAGAAATCAAAGAGGAAATCAAAAATATCTAGAAACAAATGACAATGAAAACACAACTACCCAAAACGTATGGGATGCAGCAAAGGCAGTTCTAAGAGGGAAGTTTATAGCAATGCAACCCTACCTCAAGAAACAAGAAACATCTCAAATAAACAACCTTACTTTACACATAAAGCAACTAGAGAAAGAAGAACAAAAATACCCAAAGTTAGCAGAAGGAAAGAAATCATAAAAATCAGATCAGAAATAAATGAAAAAGAAATGAAGGAAACGATAGCAAAGATCAGTAAAACTAAAAGCTGGTTCTTTGAGAAGATAAACAAAATTGATAAACCATTAGCCAGATTCATCAAGAAAAAAGGGAGAAGACTCAACAGAATTAGAAATGAAAAAGGAGAATTAACAAGTGACACTGCAGAAATACAAAGGATCATGAGAGATTACTACAAGCAACTATATGCTAATAAAATGGACAACCTGGAAGAAATGGACAAATTCTTAAAAAGCACAACCTTCCAAGACTTAACCAGGAAGAAATAGAAAGTGTAAACAGACCAATCACAAGCCCTGAGATTGAAATTGTGATTCAAAATCTTCCAACAAAGCCCCAGACCAAATGGCTTCGCAGGCAAATTCTATCAAACATTTAGAGAAGAGGTAACAGCTATCTTTCTCAAATTCTCCCAAAATACAGCAGAGGGAGGAATATGTCCAAACCCATTGTACAAGACCACCATCAACCTGACACCAAAACCAGACAATGATGTCAGAAAGAAAGAAAACTACAGGCTAATATCACTGATGAACATGGATGCAAAAATCCTCAACAAAATACTAGCAAACAGAATTCAACGGCCATTAAAAAGATCATACACCATGATCAAGTGGAGTTTATCCCAGGAATGCAAGGATTCTTCAATATACGCAAATCAATCAATGTGATACACCGTATTAACAAATTGAAGAATAAAAACCATATGATCATCTCAATAGATGCAGAAAAAGCTTTTGACAAAATTCAGCATGGATTTATGATAAAAATCCTTCAGAAAGTGGGCTTAGAGGGAACTCTCAACATAATAAAGGGCATATATGACAAACCCATAGCCAACATCGTTCTCAGTGGTAAAAAGCTGAAATCATTTCCACTCAGATCAGGAGCACGACAAGGTTGCCTACTCTCACCACTATTATTCAACATAGTTTTGGAAGTTTTAGCCACAGCAATCAGAGAAGAAAAAGAAACAAAAGGAATCCAAATCAGAAAGAAGAGGTAAAACTGTCACTGTTTGCAGATGACATGATACTATAGAGAGTCCTAAAGATGCTACCAGAAAATGAATTTGGTAGAGTAGCAGGATACAAAATTAATGCACAGAAATCTCTTGCATTCCTATACAGTAATGATGAAAAATCTGGAAGAGAAATTAAGGAAACACTCCCATTTACCATTGCAACAAAAAGAATAAATTACCTAGGAATAAACCTACCAAGGAGACAAAAGACCTTTATGCAGGAAACTATAAAACACTGATGAAAGAAATTTAAAATGATACAAACAGATGGAGAGATATACCATGTTCTTGGATTGGAAGAATCAGCATTGTGAAAATGACTCTACTACCCAAAGCAATCTACAGATTCAATGCAATCCCTATCAAACTACCAATGGCATTTTTCACAGAACTAGAACAAAAAATTGCACATTTCATATGGAAACACAAAAGACCCTGAATAGCCAAAGCAATCTCGAGAAAGAAAAACGGAGCTGGAGAAATCAGGCTCCCAGACTTCAGATGATACTATAAAGCTACAGTAATCAAGACAGGATGGAACTAGCACAAAAACAGAAATATAGATCAGTGGAACAGGATAGAAAGCCCAGAGATAAACCCACACACATACAGTCACCTTATCTTTTATAAAGGAGGCAAGAATATACAATGGAGAAAAGACAGCCTCTTCAGTAAGTGGTGTGGGAAAACTGGACAGTTACATGTAAAAGAATGAAGTTAGAACACTCCCTAACACCATACACAAAAATAAAATCAAAATGGATTGAAGACCTAAATGGAAGGCCAGACACTATAAAACTCTTAGAGGAAAACATAGGCAGAACACTCTATGACATAAATCACAGCAAGATCCTTTTTGACCCACCTCCTAGAGATAGGGAAATAAAAACAAAAATAAACAACTGGGACCTAATGAAACTTAAAAGCTTTTGCACAGCAAAGGAAACCATAAACGAGATGAAAAGACAACCGTCAAAATGGGAGAAAATATTTGCAAATTAAGGAACTGACAAGGGATTAACCTCCAAATTATACAAGCAGCTCATGCAGCTCAATATCAAAAATAAAACCCCAATCAAAAAATGGGCAGAAGACCTATATAGACAGTCCTCCAAAGAAGATATACAGATTGCCAATAAACACATGAAAGGTTGCTCAACATCACTAGTCGTTAGTGAAATGAAAATCAAAACTACAATGAGGTATCACCTCATAGCAGTCAGAATGGACATCATCAAAAAGTCTACAAACAATAAAAGCTGGAGAGCGTGTGGAGAAAAGGGAACCCTCTTGCACTGTTGGTGGGGATGTAAATTGATACAGCCACCATGGAGAACAGTATGGAGGTTCCTTAAAAATCTAAAAATAGAGCTACCATACGACCCAGCAGTCCCACTACTGGACACATACCCTGAGAAAACCGTAATTCAAAAAGAGTGATGTTAACCCTGAGAAAAGCATAATTCAAAAAGAGTCATGTACCACAATGTTCATTGCAGCTCTATTTACAATAGCCAGGACATGGAAGCAATCTAAGCATCCATCAGCAGATGAATGGATAAAGAAGATGTGGCACATATATACAATGGAATATTACTCAGCCATAAAAAGGAACGAAACTGAGTTATTTGTAGTGAGGTGGATGGACCTAGAGACTGTCATACAGAGTGAAGTAAGTCAGAGAAAAACAAATACCGTATCCTAAACCATATATATGGAATCTAAAAAAAAAAGTGGTTCTGAAGAACCTAGGGGCAGGACAGGAATAAAGATGCAGATGTAGCAAATGGATTTGAGGACACAGGGAGGGGGAAGGGTAAGCTGGGACGAAGTAAGAGAGTGGCATGGACATATATACACTACCAAATGTAAAATTGATAGCTAGTGGGAAGTAGCCGCATAGCACAGGGAGATCAGCTCGGTGTTTTGTGACCACATATAGGGGTGGGATAGGGAGGTTGGGAGGGAGACGCAAGCGGGAAGGGATATGGGGATATATGTATACGTATAGCTGATTTAATTTGTTATACAGCAGAAAGTAATGTAGTATTGTAAAGCAGTTATACTCCCATAAAGATGTTTAAAAGAAAAAAAAGAAATGATACTGAGTTTGCTGCTAGTCTTGTTAGTTTTGATATTAGTTATTTTATGTGATAATTGCCACTTCAGGCACGCTGTTCCATTTTAGATACCGCTAAAATCACTAGAAACTTCTTTCTCTTGAGCTTAAACAGGCCAGCAGTGAGTGATAAAAAGATTTTGGAAATGGTTTACCAGCTTGAAAATTATTCTAAGAGTCCAGAGATAGTAAGAACCCAAACTGGGCCGTTAAGTGTTACTTAGTAGTAGAGGCAAGACAAGTGCAAGAGGTATCACTCAGGGAAATATAACTGGACTTGAAAACTGATTGGACACAGGGAGAAGGAATGTGAAGACAACAGGAATAGGAACAGATTTGGAAAAGATGAGTAGATTTTAAAGTAGTTATGAAGTTCACAGATGATTAAATCATTGGATTTGACCATGATGTTTTACTGTACTAACAGGTCAGACACCAGACTGCAAAGAGATTTAGGCATTATGAGTGGTAAGAAAACAGAAGAAAGTAGATTAATTTTGAGAAATCTTGTGTTAAAAGGTAATGGCAGGAATAAGAAGTATTAGTTTTAGTTTTGCTTTGATACAGTGGGAAATAGTTCAACAACTTTTTGACTCAGAGAAAGGTCCTTGAAGAATAAAGAGAAAGGATGCAGAGTAGGTGGAATAAGAAAATGGAATAAAATTACCAAGACACTTGTTTTTTAGAAGAAGGGAGAACCCTGGAATTGGAGAGGGGCAAGGAGAGAGTGAAGGGGGAGAGAGAGACTTTGAGAGGAAGGGAGTGAGGGCAGATTTTATATCAGCAGTCACAGTCTCAGCAAGGCAAGAAGCAAGGATGTTGACAACGGGGGGCGTCAGGAAGTGTCCTTTGATGTGAAGAGAGCAAAAAAAATGTGTGAGGTGTGGAATAGATGTTCTAGGAAATATAGTAATTAATCACATAGAAATAAAAGAATTGCTGAAAAAAGTATAGAAAGTCCCACAGCTGGCCAACCATGTGCATCAGTCCAGGCTAGTTCGTGAAAGGACTAAATTTATTGACACTATTCAATTTCTCCACTTGGCAGAATTCAATGCCATTTACATCATAAATTTTATTTATGGGATTTCTGCCTCTAGGGTTTCTAGCCTGTGTTATGCCTCTGTATTTTATTAGAATAGAATGTCTAATTTGTAGCTAGAATAAAATTTTAGAAACAGAAAGGATTCAAAGATTGTCTAATCCAACCCCTCTTTTTCAAAGTAGAAATTTGATATATAAGTGGGCAAAGAGACCCTCCTGAGGGCATGCTACTAGTTTGCAGCTGGCAGATATCCACGCCAAGCCACTATCTGCCTTCTCCATTACATTTGGAGCAGCTATGGTATTTTTTAAGTTATAATAACGATTATTGTCAGTTTTGAGACTCTTGGGGAGACCCAAGCACAGAATATCACCAGTTGAACCAAACACTGCCCTCAACAGTTGCTTACCACGTAATTAGGATGTGAGATATCCTTGTTTCTAAAATCCAAATTGCTAGTCAGGCTTTGCAGAGGTCTGCTCTGATGACATTCACTGGCTGTTACCTCCGTCTTTAGTAGACTTGTTGCCTCTCTATGCATTTGTGTCCAAATTTAATTAACCACAGAAAAAAAGTGCAATCAACATTTGATCCTGGATGTCCTCAGACAATATTGGGAAGTCTGTGATTATGTGAAAGCCTTAAGTAATGCTAAAAGAACTTCTGATTCCTTTTACTTCTCTTCCATTCTGGGTCATTTTACCTTGTTTTTGCATCTCCTTTTGCTGAGCCCTGCAGTAGATAGTCCAATGCAACACAGAAGGTATTAGCTTATGAGTCAGAAAACAGCCATTTGCCTGGTTCTGTCACTGATTCTCAGGCTTTAGGCACTTCTTGGCCTCTCTCTTCTATAATAATTCTTGCTGTGCTCATTTCAGAATTTATTGTGTGGATACATGGAAATACATTTAAAAATCCTAAGCCCTCTGCAAATGTACCATGTAGACATTTATTGAACTCTCCTTCCATTTGCATTGATTCTATAAGAATGCTGAGGTTTGGTAAATGAACTCTTATGCAACAACATATTGCAAAATATAATTGTAGACCTAATGGCTTAAATCAGAATATTTTGGTGATCGAGTCATTGGCCATTTAGAGCAACTATAATTTTAGAATGACCCTATGAGCACCTAAGTATCCATTCTATTTGTTCCACAACATATATGGAGTACATACTCTGTGCTAGGTTGTACAGTATTATCATCATAAGGCCTATATTTTGCTTTAAAATCAAGAAAATAGACTTCACCACTTTATAGCTAAGTAGCCTTGTTTACTGTCTCTTTTAAAAATTTAGAACTTGCCTATATTATACAAGTATCAATTAAGCCAATGTTGGTGAGGGTAACCTAACTGAAGCCGAGGAGAAGGCCTAGCTGCCTGTACTTTTATTTTTCCTGACCAAGTTGGTACAAGAGAGGTTAGTTAGAAAGCTTTGTGATCAAAATAGAAAAAAATTTACAGGCTAGATTTTTTTCAACAAAGTCTTAGAACATGTCTGTCTCATTCCTAGGAAGAGGATATAAAATCAAACTTCCTGGGAATCCTGGAATCTGGCCTCTGGTAGTTCTGTTAGCATTGCCCCACACCCCTACCAGATCATTCAAGCAGTTCAGGACTTCAGAAATGTATCCAAACTAGAGACACATAACTCTGGAGGCCCATCTGGTCTGATTTTAGTTTCTCTGCACTTCCCTGAAGTCCTGTAATAGCCAGGGCACGGGAAAAACGACAGAAATTCTGTTCGACGTACTTGTCAACAAATGTGTTTCATAAACTACTGCTGATGGTTCAACTCACGGGACACAGAGCATTCGTATTCTGTAACATTTGTTCCCAGTAGCAGTTAGTGTTCTGGCTGGAACAGCCTCCTTCACTCGTTCTGTTTTTCGTGACTTTGGAATGGAGTATGGAGCCCAGAGAGCTGCTTTTACGAGGAAGACGCAAGCTAATGAATGATTTCGAACATTTCAGTAATTTGTGACTAGTAAGAAAGTAGGCTGAATGTATGAATACATCCCTTTTCTGTACTTAAGAAACTATAACCCCCTTGCTGACTTCATGGGCGTGCAACCAGTACGGTCACACAGGTTCCCCACTTAGAAGGGCCCATGCTTGGTTTAATGCTCTGATGTCAACGTCTTAAAAGTCTTAATCATTTTTGAATAAGGGGCTCCATGTTTTCATTTTGCTGTGAACTCCACAAATTGTGTAGCCAGTCCTGGCCCTTGTTTCCAAAGATTCTGGGTGGTTTTTTTTTGTATCAAGAGCTTGTGCCTGGCACTTAAAGAGGACACGATAAACATTTTTAGCATGAGTAAATGAGGGATTTTAGGGCTCTAAATAAAAGCAATTGACCTGAATCTTAGGGTGAGGAGTGGGGGAGAGGTACTAAAGTTTTGAGAGAAAATTTAGAATGTAAAAAAAGAGTCTAAAATAGTATAACAAGCATGTATGTTTCCATTGTTAGTACATGACAATTATTATTTTATTTTATTCTATTTACTTAAGATGTTTATTTAAGAATAAAAAGCAAATAAAGTTTATCAGTTGGCCCCATCTCTAGTCTCATGTATTTCCCTACTTGCTCACTGGGAGCCAAAGCACTGCCATAAATGTTGTATCCTTCCAGTATTTCTTGTCCCTTTACACTGCCAGGAATGATATACGGTAACATATTTTGTGTGAGTGTTTTAATCTTTGTGCAAATGGTGTGAAACTACATGCATCATTTTGCTATTTTCATTCAATATTTTGTTTGTAAAATTTAGCCGTATTGATACACGTAGCCCTAGTTCATTCATTCTCATTGCTGTATCCAGTAGCAATGCAATTTCCTTTCCTGACCTGCTTCCCCACTTTGTGAGACTGTTTAGAGCAGAGCCAGAGGAGTTTTTCCTGCTTTTCTGGTTCTGCCACTAGTAAAAATCACTAGCTGGATGACATTGGGCGAGTTAAGAGATCTTTCTGAAACATGGTTTTCACATTTGTAAAGTAGGATTAATGATTTCTACCACTTAAGATGTTTTTGTGACAATTAAATGAGATAATATATATAAAACCTACCATGTGTTAAAGATAATATATATAAACCTACCATGAGATAATATATATAAAAGCTACCATGTGCAAAAAAAATAGTGAGGATTATTAGTACCTTGTGATATATATGTCTGAATATTATGAAGCCCTAAGCAAATATGTAACAGTGATCTTGAATTTGCATTGTTTGATTTTTCTCATTGTACTCTCAGCCTGACTATTGGTGTTGATGCTTTTTTTAATAGTAAGAAAATTTCACCCTTGAAATAAAGTCCTGGATGCATTAGAGTGCATCAGGTTCCTCTCTTACAAAATTGAACGGTATTACCTCTAATGTGCCTTCTATGGTGTTAAACGATATTACCTCTAATGTACCTTCCATGGGCTTAAACCCATACAGTTATGAAATTATAATATTAAATATTTATAAAAATATGCCTATGTTCTTCTCTATGCATAATTAGAAAAAAAATGAATGTCTAGTGTTTTCCAACTTTCAATTTGGAAAGTATCAGATAATAGAATTGAGAGATCTGGAATTCTGTTAGACCATGACTGTGCTGTTACCTAGTCCCCTAACTTGCAATTAGAAATTAAAAACTTAAGCACGCACGGAGAAACTGTTTCTATGTTCTCTGAAAATTAAAAAAAATCTAAACAGAAGCCAATGTGAAATCTTGAGAGTAGGTGGGAGTCTATGGTGTATTAAGAAACTGGAAGTACATTCTGAATCTCCCTGTGGTTTTATAGCATATTTTGGTTATTCAACAGATTTTATACAATTCGCTATAGAGAAAAGGATAAGGAAAAGAAATGGATTTTTCAACTCTGTCCGGCCACTGAAACAATTGTGGAAAATCTAAAGCCTGACACAGTTTATGAATTCGGAGTGAAAGACAATGTAGAAGGTGGAATTTGGAGTAAGATTTTTAATCACAAGACTATTGTTGGAAGTAAGTACCTAGAACTATTTAAGTGAGCTTTCTGTAATATTTTTTCCTAATTATCAAATTTTAAATTATTTTATTAGTTGTATAATAGGAAATGAGTTAATTCTCATTATCCATATTTATGAAAATACAAAAGTAAACAGAATTTGAGCATTGATATTTCAGAATCTTTTTTATAGTGAGTGTTTTTTTAAAAAATGGTAAACTAATATTTGACAGTAGCAATCGTTGATAACAATTTATTTGGCCATTGTCATATTTTAAATCAATCTCTGACCTATGAACACTAACTGAGCCAAAAATCGATAACATGTACAAAGGCTAAGTTAAAAAGCTGGGTCAGTGGAATTGAACGTGCAAAGACTTTATGGGGCTGGGCTTGCTTCCTATCATCCCTTGTTTCGAACATCATTGGAATCAGTGTTTGAAATGAGAGCAAATAAAATAATATGCCCAAGTTAGAGCAGAACTTGTAGTTGTCTTCATAATGACTAGTAAGAATTGATTTAGGGAAAAGAAGAATGAAAAGAATGTCATTTTCCTCTTGTTTTTGTCAGGTAAAAACAAAGTAAATGGGAAAATCCAAAGTACCTATGACCAAGTCCACACAGTGGTATGTACCAGCTTATTTTCAAGAATGTTCTTTTAAAAATGTGTCTGCATTATACTTTCATTTAAATAAGGGAGTAGTCCTATTATGAGGTACTGAAGCTGGATTAACTGCCTAGCTATAGGGTTTTGGGTCAAGTACATAATGTTTTAGGAATTAGTTTCTTTCTCAGAAAATGGAGGTGGAAGCATGAAACCAGATTATCTCTAATTTGTTTAAAGCTCTAAAATTCTGATATTCTGTATAGTTATCTAGTATTTCAGTATTCCAGGTATTTTGAGATTATTCTTATTATCTTCTGTCCTGTGGGTTGTTTTTTACTATAACATGTTTCAAGAGTGAATAAGTACATGCACTACTTAACCCTGCGATTGTTCAAATCTTTCCTCTATTTTCTATCATTTCCTACTTAAAAGAGCCAACCCTTTTCAAAATGATGAAGCAACTGGTTTGGTTTTGTAACATGCCCAGCTTCTATTCAGTGCAGTAAATGTTTGTATATTTTATGGGCCCAGCATTTTCCCCGTCTAGAACTCTTTTCTCTCTCACCTTAGGAGCTCAGTCCCTTGTTCTCCTCTTTCCCTCCACTTTTCAAAATCTGTTCTCAGGAAGCATTATATCAGTTCCATACTACCTGTTATAAATGTAAGCCATTGTTAGAACCATCACAAAGACACTTGCCATTGAAATCACATGCCTAATTATAAAGTAAAGAACATTACGTCATAGAGCAGGTAGAGAAGGCACTTTGGTGAGAAGAGGGGAATTTGATGCTGGCTTTGGTCTATGTATTGGGAGTATCCAGCCAGGGAAATATTCTACAGTCAAGTGAACATGCAAAGACTCTATTCAGGGTTGCAAATTTGTTCTTTTCAATGTGTGCATGATGTATGTGGATAGATGGTTTTTTATGTCTATTGAATAGTCCACAGAATAACCCACTGTTCATGTAGCCCAGTGGGGGGAAAATGGTAGTACATACCTCAGTGAATAAAAATATGCAAGATTCTTTTCATTGACAGAAAATGGGTTTGGATAAAATAGAACTGAGAATTACTGCTGATAAAGGAAATGTTTCTTTGGTTTGAACTGGCAGAAAAGTGTGTATATTGGAAAATTATTGTCATGATTATTAAATTATTGTGACTGCCCAGGAAAGTATTTTGGTATATTTAAAATCAAAATATAAGAAAGGAGATTGTAGGTAAATTCTGAGGCCTGGATTGATTGATTCATTTATTTTCTTTCTCTCTTGCCTCCATCTCTTCTCTCTCTCTCTCTTTCTCCGTTTGGTTTTGACTATTTTTCTAATTATCTGATATTTAAAGATTTATAATGTATAAAAATGAGAAAAGAAAAATTAACAAAATTACCTATAACACTGCCAAATAAAGACCAGTAGAAAACCATTTATGGTCTACTGTTAAAACTTTAGAACATTGTATTTTTTTTCAAGCATGTTTTCATTATAAAATTAAAATCATGCTATATGTGCAATTTTATATCTCATTCTTTTCACTTAGCCAAAATATGACCTAGCATAGTTCATGTCATTAAGTACTTTTCATATACATAGTTTCAATTGCTGCGTATTACATAATCTAAGTACACTATCAGCTACTCAATCTGTTTCCAATTTGTAGGCATTTAAGTTATTTCTAACAGTTTAATTATAAGTCATATTATGGTGAACATTTATGATCATAAATCTTTGTTCACATTTCTGATTGTTTCCTTAAAGTAGATGCTTAGAAGAGGAATTAACAGTTTAGAGTTTTAACATTTTTTCAAACTTTCTAATATGTTTGGTCAACTTTCTTTCCAGAAAGGTTTTACCAATTTACAATCTTATTGGCAATGGATCAGAGTTATCTTTCTGTAGTACCCTGATTTGCAACATTATGTATTTCCATCCCTAAAATTTTGGCTAGTATAATAGTATAAAATGGTTTTTAAATTTCTATTTCTGATTGCTGATAAAGCAGCACTTTCTTCACTTATTTATTAGCCACTTGTATTTTCCATTTAATGACCTTTAGTTTCAGTTCTTTGTTTATTGGGCATCTCATGGTTTTTTTTATTGAATAGTTTAAAGACTTTAAAGAGCAAAGACTCTTTGAGATATCATCTAGAAACATTATTTGCACATTCGTTATCAATTTTCTTTATGGGAATTTGTGAAATAGGCAAGTCTTAATTTGCTTAATCAACTTATTTGTCTTTTCCATTGTCATATCTCCAATTGCCTTATATTTTAGAAAGCCCTTCCCTATCCAGAGATCAGATAAATATTTCTCTCTTTTTCTTGTCTTATAAGTGGTTTGATTTTGTAGTAATTAAACTCTAACCTATGTGGATTTTATTTTGCTATATTATATGTAGTAAGTTCCTATATTGATGAGGTTATATATTTTCCCAAATAATTAACCAATTGGCTTAGCACCAAGTATTGAATTCTGCCGTTCCCTAAGGTCCCTTTGTCTTTGTCTCTCTTAAATCCAATCACAGGGAATAGAGTTGCTCTTCCATGCTCTTCTAGAACAATCCTCGCTGTTGTGTTGAGTGGTTTCCTAGGAAGCACATCTTATCTCCATCCTCTTGGCTGTCCTGCTTTATCTTACATGTGACTCGATGTCGTTTCTTTCATTCCTTCTTCTCAGCAATCACATCTCAATAATTTGTATTTCTTTTGGCAGAATATTTCATTTAGGGTGAGTTACTCAGCAAGATTGGGAAAGATGATTGACAGTTTATTTCCAAAAAATTTAATTTATTTTCCACATCATAAATAGCCATGGCAAGAAGGTCCAGTTAGAAACTTCCTGCACCTATGACACAGAGCCAGATATTTTATCACTTCAAGCTGTGAGGCAGATTACCCCAAACTCCAGCCAGCTCTAACGAGCTGTGCTCTGAAACTCTTGGGTATTTCCAAAGGAAAAGTCGAATTAACTGAAAAGATATTTTAAGGCTTCTCTGTGAGCCTTTCTTCATTGTTACCTTCTAGATAGCAGAAAAAATGTTTCCCAAACTGCCTTCTGTGCATTTGGGTAGCTCTGGAACATGGGAAAGTTGAAAAGGAACCAGCTGGGATAGACTTTGACCATCTTATATAATCATTTAGAATTGATTCTGAAAGTTGATTTGATACTTTAGAGGTATATTTTAATATTTTAAGTCGATATCAATCCAATGTTTACCCATCTCTTCTCTGAGACTGATCTTAGAAGGCAGTATTTCAAGAGATATGAAATTAATTCCAGAGTTTTAAGTAAAAGATACATTGAAAAATGTTTTTATTCATATATGCATGCTTATACCTAAAACTTAAATGCAGCAGAAACTCCTTCACACCTTCTGAAAAGAGATTGGAAATGTGAAAAACAATTTGAATGTGAGGCGATCCATTTTTAACAGATAAATAATATTTAGATTAAAAATTTGAATGTTAAATACAGCCCCATCGTAAGCATCTTGTTACATTATATATTGTAATTCATGTATCTAAGCATGTGTTCTGCAGGCAAGTCCCAGTACACTTGTGCCAGAGGACACTTAGCAGGGGTCTCTTCTGATAGGTTAGTGCCTTCCTTCTACTGCTTGTTAAATACTTTCAATATCATCCCTGCCTACACCTCTAGAAAAATCAGAGAAAAGGTGTATGCATAAACAATAACGCTGATTCTTCCCATATAAGTTGTATCACTTGAGATCCATGTAACTGCAGAAGAAAAAACAGATGATAATTTTGCTATTTTCTTCACGTTGAGAAGCAAGAACACTCTTTTTATCAAGGTGAAACCTAGTGTTTACTATTAGATTCTTCTAAAAAATTTTATTGGATTATAGTTGATTTACAATGTTGTGTTAGTTTCAGGTGTACAGCAAAGTGATTCAGTTATACATATACATATATTCATTCTTTTTCAGATTCTTTTCTCATGTAGGTTATCACAGAATATTGAGTACAGTTCCCTGTGCTATACAGTAGGTCCTTATTGGTTATCTATCTTATATATAGTAGTGTGTGTATGTTCATCCCAAGCTCCTGATTTATTCCTCCCCATCACATTTCCCCTTTGGTAACCATAAGTTTGTTTTCAATATCTGTAAGTCTTTCTGTTTTGTAAATAAGTTCATTAGGTTTGTTTTTTTTTTAAAGTGTAAACTGTTTTTTGTTTTTTTAAAAAATTTATTTATTTATTTTTGGCTGTGTTGGGTCTTCGTTTCTGTGTGAGGGCTTTCTCTAGTTGCGGCGAGCATGGGCCACTCTTCATCGCGGTGCACGGGCCTCTCACTGTCGCAGCCTCTCTTGTTGCGGAGCACAGGCTCCAGACGCGCAGGCTCAGTTGTTGTGGCTCACGGGCCTAGTTGCTCCATGGTACGTGGGATCTTCCCAGACCAGGGCTCGAACCTGTGTCCCCTGCATTGGCAGGCAGACTCTCAACCACTGTGCCACCAGGGAAGCCCCATTAGGTTTTATTATATAAAAAAATTAAGGAATGATGTCTAAAAGGACCTAACTTTAATACATTCTCTCTATATTTTAAAAACACTTAGTTATCTAACTAGTTCACTAACCAAACAATAAATTTTTGAAGTATGTAGCATTTATTAACAGATATTTTAAAATATAAGTTTAATTATTTAATTAATCTAAATCTCCTTAGAATAAGTGTTCCCCTACAATATGACATCTATTTTCACCCTTCCATTTTTTTCCATCAGAGATCCACCTACCTTTTTAAAAAGCCGTTTCAGTCATTGGCAGAAAGAGAAGTGGTACCAATTTTTAAAGTCTAACAGTTAGCAGATGAGTGAATAGGGAAAAATACAGTGTGGTCCCCACCCGCACCCTAAGATTGTATGCAGTGAGTACATCAGGTGTCCTTCCATTCTTAGCAATCATCGTCCTAAGCAGAAACTTGAAAATTTTATGTCTAGACCACTGATATCACCAAAGGTGTATGTCTGATTCCTCCCTAGCTGACTGGAAATATGGAGACTTTTGCAAGAAGGATGTTAGATTCACTTTTAGTCAGATGTTAGATTGAATCAGTATATTTCATAACTTTCATCAGGACATCCAAAAAATGAATTAAAACCAGAATGTAACATGCCCAAGTTTTTCTCATGTTGTTTAGCTCTTGAGTCTAAAGAGCTGAAATTTGATTTTGAGCAACCCTTAGCCACTCCCCAAATGGACAGTTCCACTTTATCTCAGGGCCTAAGAATAAAGTTAAATCTACAATGGATATGCTGCCGCCACAAAAATATCAAATGGACAAACCTGTAAAGAGTAACTTGCAAAGAACAGCACCGTGATGTTACCACTACTTTTACTAAAGCTAATTTTCAAAATATAATATCGGGAGGAAGGTAGTGTAATGCAGGGTGAATCCAAAGTCTTTCATGTGGCTACTGCTGCTGTGGTTATTTCTAGATGAGTGTAGGTTTTCCCTAACCAGAACTGGAAAGCAAGCTGGACTGGCCCTCAGGGGCATTGCCTTTTACCACTTCAGCATCCTCTCCCCATTGAATCTGACCAACTGGATACTCAGCCACAGTGTCCCCAGAAAAATGGTAAAAATGATTTCCCTTAGCCAGTCACCCTGCTCAGGATATAGCACAACCTGGGTTCTTAAGGAATAGAATTTCTCAAAACTGAAAAAAATAATTAATCCCTTAAACGGTAGGAGGGAAATATGCTCACTTCTTGAATACAATAAACATTTAAAAAATAATTGCTGAAGGGTGGGATGAGAGCTGAGGAAGGAAGTGGTGATGGTGGTTTGCTGCAGGAATGGGGTCAGCAAGCAGCAGAGAAAAGAGAACCAGGGAGGAAATGGCCTAAGAAAGAAAACTGGTACCAGGGTGGTGTCCGTGGGGAGCAGTAGTACTGTGCTGAGACCACCCCAGCAAAACTGTCGCAGCATCTTGTGGGATGTGGGACTTTCACTACCTCGCTTCCCACCCCGACACCCGACACCAGCTACACTGAGACTTCTATACACATTGATAGATGCTCATAACAGCAAACCTGTGAGTGTAAGGAAAGGTTACTGGTAACTTTATAAACAACATCATACATGAAACAGTTCAATTGAAATTGAGCTGTAATTGGTTACATACTGTTAACTTGGAAATTATCATAATATTTTATTTCTCAGTAACTCCAGGTTACAGATGTTTCCCTACATTTTTATAAAAAGACACAGGGAAAGAATTCATAGTGTGGATTTCTTACTGGGAATTTTAGAGCCTTCAGCATTAAACACTTTGGGCAGAAGGATTTTCCTGATGCCCTTGACCTAGAGATTATCATACTAAGTGAAGTGAGCCAGACAAAGACAACTATCATATGATATCATTTATGTGTGGAATCTAAAAAAAAATGATGCAAATGAACTTCTATACAAAACAGAAATAGACCCACAGACATAGAACATAAATTTATGGTTACCAAAGGGGAAAGGGAAGGGGAGAGATAAATTAGGAGGTTGGAATTAACATGTACATATTACTATGTATAAAATAGATAACCAACAAGGACCTGTAGAGCACAGGGAACTATACTCAATGTTATGTAATAACCTATAAGGGAAAAGAATCTGAAAAAGAATATATATATATATATACACATGTATATATGCACATATATGTATACATTCTTATATATATATAATCTGAATCACTTTGCTGTATACCTAAAACTAACACAACATAAATCAACTATATTTCAACTAAAAAAAAAACCCTACTTACAGAGAGGGAGCTAGTACTTGCTCATTAGTCTTGGCGCATCTTTGGATTGTAGATTGGGCAAGAGAATAATTATAGGTCTAGAAAGAACTTGATTCTGCAGCTAAATGGTTTCCTTGTTTTTTGGCAGCACACGCTGCCCATATAGTCATGTCATCGTCTTAACAGAACACTGGTCTGTACCCATATAAGAACTCGAACAGACACTGTGTTCCATTCATGCCAAGAGTGGAATATTTTCCACTTGTTTTTGTCAAAAACTTGTTTAAAACAAATCATCCACAGGGAAGGAAATAAGAATTGCAATAATGCCGTTCAAAAGCAATCAGCACATCAACCCATAGGCGTTTCTGCTATAACGTGATGTGTCTCTGAAAAACTTCACGCTCTGCCAAGTATACACTACATGGCAGGACTCACTGGGCAAACAGAGGACCAGCCATTCAACAGTCTTTGGAATGGTAGACACAGTTCTGTCGAACGTGATTATTAGCACCGGGAAGGACACTGCGGCTCCGCGGGCCAGCATCCCCTGTGGAACCGGAGGTTGCCGCAGCAGGGGTTAAATGCTCAGGAATGATAGAGGCCACGTGTGGCAACCCTTTCGCTGAAGCAGCACAGGTGGACGTAAGGTGAACACACCAGTGCAGGGCTGTGGGCCTGCCTGTCCCTCTCTGGGGAAGGGTCCTGTGAGCAGGTACACTTATTTAATTTTCTTATGGTAAATCCAGAGGTCTTCTGCCAGTGTGACCTCAAAGCTGACTTTTTTTTTTTTTCTACTGATGGTTATACTTGCATTCCTGCTATTCCCCTCCCCTTGCCTGGGAAAAGTTGTGTATAAATTATATTTACATCATTCCTCTATTGACCAAGAGTGTATGAGCTATGCAGTACAGAAGCATATATAGTAGCTAAAAAGACTGCTGGTTAAAATAGCTTTTCCTAGTTATAAATGTAATTCACCCTTGTAAGGAACTTGGAAAATATAGAAAGGTACACAAAATAAAATATGAGATTATAAGAAATAACTACTGTTAAAAAAAAGAGCTATCTCCTTCTGGTCTTTTGTCTATACATATTTGTTATACAGTTACGTTATACTATGAATATAAATTTGTGTCCTTTGTATTTATACTGTACATATTTCCCACTTTAGTAAATAGATGTCAGAAATTTGAACCATAATTTATTTAACAAAACCTCTGCTTTGGAATGATGAGGTTGTTTCACATTGTGGTAATAAACACCCTTACACGTAAATGATGCCTGTATCTTTGATCACTTCCTTAGGCTAGACTGCTAAGTAGGAAATCACTGGGTGTTTTAGTCCATCAGGGCTGTTATAACAAAAATACCACAGACTGGGTGGCTTAAACGGTCAATTATTTCTCACAGTTCTGGAGCCTGTGAAGTCCAAGATCAAGGCACTGGAAGATTTGATGTCTTGGGGAGAACTCACTTCTGGCTCACAGACAACCATCTCACATGGTGGAAGGGTGGAGGGAGTTCTCTGGCATAAGAGCACTAATCCCATTCAAGAGGGTGGAACCCTCATGAGTTATTTACTTCCCAAAGGCCCCACCTCCAAATACCATCACATTGGGGATTAAGTTTCAACACGTGAATTTTGGGGGGATACAAGCTTTCAGTCTATAGCGCTGGGCCAATATACAACACAAGAAGTATAGATACTTTTTAAAAATAATCTGATAAAAGTAAACTTTTATTTTTTTGTGTGTTTTAAACATAAGGACTTTACTACAAGAAGAAAAATAGCCAACAGTAAATGTGGTATTGTGGCACTTCTTTATTATGGTCATATCGTTTATTAGAATGGGAACGTGTTAGCAAGTCTCTTCTGTTCACAACTGTAAACACCTATGTGGTTAAGTACCTCATTCAGCATATCCTGGATTGTCAGCAGATCTAGTACATGGAGTATCTATACCATGCATACAGGCTAAATCAAGCATCAAAAAATGCATGTCATGCTTACGCCTTTACCTCAATCTAATTCTCTGTATATTTGCTGCCCTTCTCTTATCCTGTTCTGTGTCTCTCCCATGGCCGTCTTATCCCTGGCTCACAATCTCCAGTGATGACTCCACTGTAAAGTTAACACTAAATGTGCCCCTAGGTCAAGCCACTCTATGGCATCAAAACTTCCTGTGGGGCGTCTGAGGCAACTTGGAAGAAGGGAGAATGCACAGTCCTCTGGGACCTGCCCTTCCAATTTTGAGGTCCTCTGGGCATGAATATGTACAGAATAGTTAAAAGTACAGGCTTTGGGAGTAGAAATGTCTGGATCTGAGTCCCAGCTCTGCCTTCATGGACAAGGAAATACGTGGCGTCAGGAGTTCACGGCAGTTGTATCTGAAGGAGCAGGGCAGCAGTGGGGCCTACTCAGACAATTGATGTTGATTGCTTTTAAAAGAATATGTAGCTTGAAATCTTTTTTTGAGAGGAAGCGTAAAGACAGAATTTGGCTGGTTCGCCTCTCAAATGAAGTGAAAATAAACTAGTATTCAATTCAGAGGATTTAATTTCTTTCCATTGCAGTTTCTAAGTAAATTAAACTAATGGGAGTTTTGAAGAAACTGCTTCTGTCAAATCTTTGGACACTTATGGGGAAAACCAAGTGAGCACAATAAAATAGAGGCAGATATATGTACTAAAGATCTTTTCAGCAGCTGTTAAACCTGTGTCATGGGGAACTTCACTAAAGACAAGGTGTGCTTCCAGTTTTTTTTACTTATTTATTTTTTTAAGTTAACAGTAACTCAAAAGCTGACTCTCTTCCTCTCTTTTCAGCCAGCATATGTCCCAAAAAAGCTAATCCCAGTAACAATCATCAAGCAAGGTAATTTGTATGCCTCTGCTCTGGATATGTGTTTAGAACTATTTTAATATACTTTTTAAACTGAGATAATTAAACATAGCACATAGTTTTTCAATTTTTCTGATTATTTTCCAGAAAAAATTTGAAGAAATCAGTCTAGTAAATTAGAAGTTGACAGATAATTTTGACTCTTGTACTGTTAGGCCAGGTCTTGGCAAAGCACATTGGCTGGACAACCAGGGACAGAGCAACCCTAACAAGCATTAAGTTTTAAAATCCAATTAAATATATGTGGCTTTCTTCAGGATTAAGATAGCTTACATGTAGAAAATCATTAATAGGATATTTGGATTAATGAAATGATAATTATGATATAGAGGTCACTTTAAGGAAAGTAAAGAAATCCAGGTTTTAAGAGTTATGTTTTATTTCAGTCTCCACTCATTTTTGTTTTGACTTTCAGTTTTTCAAATTATTTAAATGACTCCATTATTTCCAGGAAGTTTCTTGGTGGAAGAGATTGAGCACTTAAAATAGTTATTCATTTTAAGGAAACACAATGTCCCAAGAGTATTCTCAAAACAGTGTCAGTCAGTATTGGAATTATCCAAAGATTCTTTGCTCTGAAAATGTACATTTCCTAAATCTCTTTATTTACTGAGTCAGTCTTTGCCTCATTTTGTGCTAGTTCTTTAACTTGGGTAGGCTGCAGAGAGTAGAGCTGAGAAAGGAAATTTTTAGCTAATTAGAATGGAACACTTTCATTGCTTAAAGGCACAGGAATTAAGATAAGATGTGCCTTCTAGACCTTCCGTTGCCTGTGTAGCCAGCCCAATGAGTTCCTTTCTGTTAATTAAAAAGTTAGATCAGGGTTTCTCCAGTGCAGATTGGTGTCATGTTATTAGCTTCTTTCTGCTTCCTGACTATTTTTTTTCCATTCACACTGTTATCTTTTGGTATTTCAACAGTGATTCAGAATGTTACTCACAGGGCCTCAACTAAATCCCCAGAAAAGACTCCCTATGGAGGAACAATACTGGGTGAGTCTATCTTGAAATCTACACCTACATTAGTCAAGTCAGGCTCTTTTTTTTGATAATAAGGCCTTATGGAATTTTGCACTGTGAGCAGGTCTGTTAAATTGATGTTGGTTCATTTACCTTCAGTATTTAGCATCCTGGCTTGTGACCATTCCAGGCTAGGATCCAAGAGATGCTACCTCTATCCTAGTGTGTTAGAGAAACAACTCTAGCTTGTGCCTATTGGGCATGATGGCTCCCCTCCTGCCTATCCCACAGGGCTGTTGCTGTTATGAGGGAGTCTTTGTCATATTGAATTACTCTCTTAAAAGTTGTTATTAATAATGGTGTTTGTTCACACATTTTAAGCAACCATTTTACAATTTTTGAGTCTATGGATTAAAAGCCAGAATATTTGGTGGTTCAGTTCTGAATATGAAAAAGATTCTGCATAAAAGTTACTGTCATATTTTTTCCAACATTTTAAAGTTTGGGTTAAAATTGACTAAGCAAAATAAGCACAAAACTTCATGGTTTCTAATGCTCTGAACTTTGTGATGGGATGCATTTTCTTTTACTTCTGTTTTCTTTCAGTCCACCTTGTTATTCCAGGTCTTAATGAAACCACCATAAAACTTCCTACCTCCATAATGTTTGAGATTTCGGATGCAGTCAAGACACAGTTAGGTAAGCAGCAAAGATCTATATGTGAACTTTGCAGGGACAGTACTAGCAGTGATATTCCTAGGATATCCAAGGGATCTAGCAAATGAGCTGTTTGGGGATCTCAAAGTAAAAACTAAGGAACAGGCACGTGCACTGTTGATGGGAATATAAAATGGTACAATTGCTGTGGAAAACAGTATGACGATTCCTCAAAAAATTAAAAATAGAATTACCATATGATCCAGCAATTCCACTGCTGGGTATATAACCAAAAGAACTGGGTGGGGAAAAGGTCTTAAAGAGATATTTGTACACTCATATTCATAGTAGCATTATTCACAATATCTAAAATGTGGAAACAATCCAAGTATCCATCAACAGATGAATTGATAAACAAAATGTGGTATATATATACAATGAAAGATTATTCTGCCTTAAAAAGGAAGGAAATTCTCACATTTGCTATAGTATAAATGGACCTTGAGGACATAATGCTAAGTGTAATAAGCCAATCACAAAAGACAAAATGACTGTGTGATTCCACTTATATGATGTACCTAGAGTAGTCAGATTCATAGAGACAGAAAGTAGAATGGTGGCTGCCAGAGACTGGAGAAGGAGGAAAATGGGGAATTAGTGTTTAATGGTATGGAGTTTCAGTTTTACAAGATAAGGAGAGTTCTGGAGATGCATGGTGGTGATGGTTGCACAACATTATGAATGTATTTAATACTACTGAATTGTACACTTGAAAAATGATTGAGATTGTAAATTTTTTGTTATGTATCTTTTACCACGATAAAAAAAATTGGAAAAAAAGTAAAGGGTAGATAGGATGGAGTGTTGGAGTTATTCATATAAATCACATTCTATAGGGAAATAGTTATTTTATATTTATATTTATGAAAGAAAAGTGAATGATCAAATTAACCAAAATATACACATTTATACAGGTATAATTTTCAAATGGAGTCATTGTTATAAATTACACTTATTATACTATACTATCAAGGGGCCACTAGAGGTCTTCAGTGGTAACTGAGGTAAGGGTCAGGTCTGTTAGAATTATTATTTACTTTGAGATTGATACTGCTTCCTACTTCTAGAAAGCACCTGATATGATTTTAGTGTTTAAAAAACATAAAACATAACAATTTGGGGAAAAAAGCAGCAAAATTCTGTAAAAGGAGTCCAGGAAACAATTGGGGTGGCCAGTGGGCTAAGCTAGTTGCTGCATTTGAGTATCACATTAGTCTGAATTCTCTCTGTAGCAGAGGATCTCACCCTTGATGAAGCATCGGAAGCCGTGGCGGGCTTGTTACACCCAGGCTGCTGGGCTCACCCCCAGGATACTGATTCCGTGGGTCTAGGGTGGGGCCTGAGAATTTGCATTTGTACCCAGTACTCAGGTGATACTGGTGCTGCTGGTCTGGAAGCCACACTTTGAGAACCACCCCTGTAAAGTCTCTGGAGAATGTCTTGGGCCACTGATAAATATGGAAGAAGGTGGCATGATGTGGTGGAAATTGAACAAGACTTAAAAATGTAGAATATTTTTCTTGAACTAGGCAATGGCTAAGAACTTCAGCACTTATATACTTGAATCTTCACATTTTATGGGTGTGGAAACAGGCCCAAGCCCCTGTTTGGCAACATTTATTCAACAAATATTTATTAAGCATTACTCGGGGCCAGAACTGCAAGTGGCTCGGGACATAATTGTGATTTACACAGGCATGGGACCCACCCACACAGGAACCTCAGACTTAATTTCTCCTCCCTCATTGAAGGTCTGACCTGTTTGCTTGTTTGATGTTAAGCAATCAAATTGTAACAGTTCTAAAAGGTAAACCTTTACGTTCTCCTTAGCTGTTAGTTTGAGAACTTCCTGGAAGAAGGAGGAGCAAAGCCTTAATAAGTAGGTAGAAAAGCATAATTAGTGGACTTAGAATTTTGGAAAAATTTTCAAAATCTATGCATCACCATTTTATTAAGATATGAACATATTTTCCCATAAATCTTTGTGATTTTGTGCAGTTGTTACATTTTTACTGTAAAACATTCATACCTGTTAGTCCTATGGTGAGTTACTTCCAAGAATGTAGACAAGTGATTCTAGGCTTTATTTCTTTAATTTGTGCATCAGACTTGATCACCTCCTGTTTATCTGTAAACCCTGAGACTCAACTCTACATCATCTAAATGCTGTGCTAAAAGCCAGGAAGCTTCCATATGAAATTCCCTGAGTGAACCTGTGTTTAGAACCAGAGCTCAGGACTCTTGCACTCACCTGTTCTCTGCCCAGAGCCTATTAATACTTAGCCCCGTGCCTGGGAAAGACTTGCTTGTTCTTCTTTCTCGAGATAGTTGCTTTAGGTGTAAGGATAGGTTGTTTATTTGAGATTTTTCTTGTCTCTTGAGGTAAGATTGTATTGCTATAAACTTCCCTCTTAGAACATCTTTTGTTGTGTCCCATAGGTTTTGGATCATCGTGCTTTCATTTCCATTTGTCGCTAGGTATTTTTTGATTTCTTCTTTATTTCTTCAGTGACCCACTGGTTATTTAGTAACATTGTTTAGCCTCCATGTGTTTGTGTTTTTTACAGTTTTTTTTTTCCTGTAATTGATTTTTAATCTCCTAGCACTATGGTCAGAAAAGATGCTTGATATGATTTCAATTTTCTTGAATTTACTGAGGTTTGATTTGTGACCCAAGATTTGATCTATCCTGGAGAATGTTCTGTGTGCACTTGAGAAGAAAATGTATTCTGCTGCTTTCAGATGGAATGTCCTATAAATATCAATTAAGTCTATCTTTTACAATGTATCATTTAAACCTTGTGTTTCCTTATTAATTTATTGTCTGGATGATCTGTCCATTGGTGTAATTGGGGTGTTAAATTCCCCACTATTATTGTGTTACTGTATTATTGTGTTACTGTCAATTTCCCCTTTCATGGCTGTTAGCATTTGCCTTATATACTGAGGTGCTCCTATGTTGGGTGCATATATATTTACAATTGTTATAATATCTTCTTGGATTGTTCCCTTGATTGTTATGTAGTGTCCTTCCTTGTCTCTTGTAACAGCCTTTATTTTAAAGTCTATTTTGTCTGATATGAGTATTGCTACTCCAGCTTTCTGTTGATTTCCATTTGTGTGGAATACCTTTCTCCATCCCCTCACTTTCAGTCTGTATGTGTCCCTGGGTCTGAAGTGTGTCTGAAGTGGGTCTCTTGTAGACAGCATATATATGGGTCTTGTTTTCGTATCCATTCGGCCAGTCTGTGTCTTTTGGTTGAAGCATTTAATCCAATTACATTTATGGTTATTATCAATATGTGTATTCCTATTGCCATTTTCTTAATTGTTTTGGGTTTGTTTATGTAGGTCTTTTTTCTTCCCTTCCTTTTTTCTTCTCTTGTGGTTTGATGACCATATTAGTGTTGTATTTGGGTAGGTTTTTCTTCTTTGTGTGTTTATCTATTGTAGTTTTTTGGTTTGCATTTCCCATGAGGTTTTGATAAAACAGTCTATATATATACAAGGTTGTTTTAAGTTGCTGGTCTCTTAATTTCAAATGCAATTCTGATTTCCTGCATTTTGTACTCTCCTCACGGTTGCTGGTTTTGATATCATGTTTGCTTATGAATTCCTGCTTTTACTGTATGTTTGTCTTTACCAGTGAGCTTTCCTATTTGTGATTTTCTTGTTTCTAGTTTTGGCCTCTTGGGAAAGAGTTGTTCAGAAGGAGAAGAAAAGGAAGGAGCTGGCCAGTCTCTTACTGATTTGGTCCCTAATCTGTTCATCAGAATTCAAAAACCAGGATTTGTGAAGGAGACCGAAAATGAGCAGAGTTTTTCCCACACCACTGCTCTCACTTTTTTTTTTTTTTTGGAGTGTAGTTGATTTACAGTGTTGTGTTAGTTTCAGGTATACAGCATAGTGAATTAGTTATACATATATGTATATGTCCACTCATTTTTAGATTCTTTTTCCATATAGGCCATTACAGAGTATTGAGTAGAGTTCCCTGTGCTATACAGTATGTTCTTATTAGTTATCTATTTTATATATAGTAGTGTGTATTTGTCAATCCCAGTCTCCCAATTTATCCCTCCACCTCCCTTATCCCCTGGTAACTATAAGTTTGTTTTCTATATCTGTGACTCTACTAGTGTTTTGTAAATAAGTTCATTTGTACCCTTTTTTAGATCCACATATAAGCAATATCATATGATATTTGTCTTTCCGTGTCTGACTTATGTCACTCAGTATGACAGTCTCTAGGTCCATCCACATTGCTGCACATGGCATTATTTTGTTCTTTTTTATGGCTGAGTAATATTCCATTGTATATATATACCACATTTTCTTTATCCATTCCTCTGTTGATGGACATTTAGGTTGCTTCCATGTCGTGGCTATTGTAAATAGTGCTGCAGTGAACATTGGGGTGCCTGTATCTTTTCGAATTCTGTTTTTCTCCATGTATATGCCTAGGAGTGGGATTGCTGGGTCATATGGTAGTTCTACTTTTAGTTCTTTAAGGGACCTCCATATTGTTCTCAATAGTGGCTGTACCAATTTACATTCCCACCATCAGTGTAGTAGGGTTCCCTTTACTCCACACCCTCTCCAGCACTTATTGTTTGTAAATTTTTTGACGATGGCCATTCTGACAGGTGTGACTGATAGCTCATTGTAGTTTTAATTTGCATTTCTCTAATAATTAGTGATGTCAAGCATCATTTCATGTGCTTTTTGGCCATCTGTATGTCATCTTTCAAGAAATGTCACTGTTGAACTGAAATGTGTTTTGTTCCTTAGTTCTTGGTTTTAAGGACTATTTCCTAAATTTTTTGTTTTGTTTTGTTTTTCCAAAGTTCCACCTGCTATCTTAATATCAGTTCAAGCTTTTCATTTTCTTTAATTTAGAAAATTAAACAGTTGATTTTTTGGTTTGCTTTGCTTTTTGCTTTTGTTATTCTGATACGAATCACTGAAACTTCAGGATTAAGTGTGATTTTAATGAAGACAAATTAAAATGCAGATAGTATATGTATTTTAAAACTTATTTCTAGGGAAGCACCTATCTTAAATTGAATACATGGTGAATTTCTTACACATTGAAGAGACTGATAGGCAGTATGTTTGAAGATGTCCAGTAAACCCACTGAATGTACCATTTTAGACTATGTTACAAACTACATTTTAGATTTACTGGTTTTTATGAAGAGTGTGAGCATAAACAGTTCTTTATACCAAAGAAGGAGAAATAAACTTTCCTGAAGTTATTTACCACTGCAATTCAGAAAAGTCCTGTACAAGAGGTTAAATCCTAAAAATAATATTCTCATTCCAGCAGGACCCAATGTGGGACATCAAGAAATTAATAACTTTTGTTCTAAGAACACATGGTATGAATAATGAGAGAAATAAACAAGAAAGCTAGTAATACACACACCTCCTGGGGACATGAAAAGGGTTTGCCAAAGCCAAGACTTAGCCTGCCAATAATGAAAGGAAACAACTGTGTTGAAAAACAGTAAGAAGAATCAGAGAGGAAAAGGAATTTCCTGGGGTTTAGGCTATGTTCTAATGGCATTTTACTCTGCTGTTGCCAAGACCAGTTGTACATAGATAGTGTAGGTGAATGCTCATGGCTTGATAGGAGTCACAGAGAGTCCCCATTCAAGTTCTTTCCCTTCAATCAATTCTCTCACACCCGAAGAGCCATGTTTAGAAATACGGTATGCCTCTATAAGGAATTAGTGATGGGTAGAGAATACAAATACCTCTTGGGAAGGTAGTTTACTGTTTTTCTTCATTAGCAGCCTAATTTTAGGTTAATGGTATTACCCTGTAAGAGCATGCATAAGGAGCTAAAGCAAAGCAATTCAGAGCATTGCCTGAAAGTCTAGAACCTGGAGGTTAAAATAAATAAATAATTTTTTAAAATAAATAAATACACAGTCCTAGTCAGCCAGGGAAACACCAAGAGTGTAGGATATTACACAGGAGGGAAAGGATTAGTAAAAATAATCCTGAAGGAGAAGAGGACACTGAAAAAGAAGAGATCGTTGAAAAAAATTACATTAAAAAAAAAATCTTCCTGTGGTACATGCTGAAAATAACAGGACTAGAGCTCATCAAAATTTGTAATCTGAACAGTTTTTCCTGTGCTAACACTCACAGTGGTTCTAAACCAAAGCTGTGACTACAAAAGAAGAAGGAAAAAAAAATGTTGATGAGATTTAGAAATCTAAAAAATAGAATTTATCATAAAATTTTACTGGATCTGTTTATTTTTTTAGTTATTCCAGAAAGAGTCCCTTCTCTTTATGTCCTGCTAAATTAATTTGAACAATGGTATTAAACATTTCTGTTGTACAAACATGCTGTACAGCTTCATGAGCACAGCAGTTCAGAACACACACTTGACTGATAGCTATGGCAAGTACACTAGCACTTGTGACGCCTATTTCTAGCATCTCAAATCACTCCTGAAAATCATAAGCTCAAGGAATCTATCATATAGTTTCATAATACAGATTGAAAATTGATTTGCTTCCATGATCTTTGTGAAAGGGATGACTTTATAATTGTCTTTAAGTCCATCAGAAGTAAATGAATATTTTGTGCCCATGTTAACTGAAAAGAAGAAAATGGTCTTTACAACAGTGATGTGAACTATAGGAAGAAGTTAAAAAATTTACATCCTCAAAGAACTTTGAGAGAACAGATTAGATCAGTAGTTCTCAACAGAGGTCAATTTTGTCCCCTCCCCAGGATATTTGGCAGTGTCTGGAGACATTTTTGGTTGTCACAGCTGTGGAAGGGTGGAATCCAGTGAGTAAAGGCCAGAGATGCTGCTAAATATCCTACATTTCACAGGAAAACCCCATAAAAAAAATTGTCCAGCCCAAAATGTCAGTAGTGCCAAAGCTGAGAAACCCAAGAAGTTCCTTACAGCCTTAGGACTCTTAAAAAATCCCATCTGATTATAATCAGTTCAAGGAGACATGATCAGGGTATCTCAAAGATGAATGAATTCTTTCATGCCACTAGACTGTTTCAAAATATTATAAGTAGGTCATTGATTCAGTGTGCTAAATAACTGAATCAAGTTAATCCTAAGTGCATTTTGGAGAATATGGAGAATGTCTTAATCATTGGGCAATTCTGGTACAGAAATGTACTTTCTTTGAAAAGGAATACCTAAATTTTAGAAGAAAGTTTCCTGAATAATTGTCAGAAGAGAAAAGAAATAGAATAAAAAACCAGACTTCATTTTTTTACACTGAATTCCCACACAGACCCAAAGAAAATATCTATGTTAACATGAGGTTCAAATAAATAACTGTTGGTATTTTTTCCTAACCACAAATATCTTCAAATAACTTAGTCTCCTATGTGTGTTATTCATGTTTTTCTAAAACTTTAGAGCCATAGCCTATTATATTTTTTACCATGCATAATAACAGATAATTTCTATTCATTGATTTTTAAAAAAAAAAAATTAGGAGTAATTGAATATAAAATTCCAGGGAGCATTTGATATGCCTTACAACCTGTGCCTTCAAGAAACTCTGTTTATGAGTCAGAATGACTTGAGAGCTATCCAAGTACTGGGTTGTGATTTTTTTCCTCATTCCAGTGCCAACTTAGATCTTAAAGAATTACCTAGGGTTAATGAGAAAGAATTCTGAAGACTGTCACTTCTAATACTAGTCCCTAGTAGAAATGCACAATAAATTTATTGACTGCCTGGTGGGAAGGGATAAGAGCAGAATAGATTTCTTGAAATAGTCTGTTGCTTGATTGTTTTGAGGGAATTATATTTGGATACTCTATTATGAGGAAGTGAGATAAATTGTTTATTTTCTGAATTTTTTAGCTAAGAATGAAACCTTGGCACTGCCTGCTGAATCTAAAACACCAGAGATAGAAAAAATCCCAGCACAGCCCGTAACAGGTAATGAGATCCCTACGTTATTAACTTTGAGAAAATAAATAATGTATTTTCAAGTAGTAACTGATTGACAAGCCTGTATTTTTTTTTCAGTGAAGAGCCAGTAGGAAATTCATTTTGATCATAAGCACACAACAGTAGGGGATTCTGGGTCTTTAATGTTTGGAAAAACAGCAGATGCAAATGAACCATTGAATTCTATAACTGATATGTAATATGGAAGATGTATTTTTCACTTTAAGTGAAAGTTGTTACCGCAACATTCTGAAATATTTTTATACTAAGATGTAACACCATGGTTTGGGTGCTTTCCTTTTATAAGAAGACACGAGAGCATTTTTTCATTTCTTCACTTTCACAAGTGATTGTTTTAGCAAAATGCCATTATCCCTCATAAATCCATAGTTTAATATCTATGAAAATACCTTGGAATCATTTAGTAACAATGTCTCTTGAAGATTAACAATGCTCATGTAGAAAATACCTAATAGTTCAGTAAAAATCCTTTAAAGAATAAACGCAGTACGCATTTTCCCCAGTTTATCAACCATTACTAACAAACATTCAGCACGTCTTATGTGAATGAACTGCCCAAGTCCAGCCCACTGGGGACACGTTATTCTCTGAACTACAGAGTTTTTGCCAGAGCAATACCACTTCATCCAGAGCTCTGTGAAACAAATATCTGGCAAGAATTCCTCCAAATCTACATTTAGCAAAGTAACTCCAATCTAAAGTGAATTTCTTAACCCATAAAATTGCCATAAATTGAAATATCAGTGATATTTACCTTGTACTAAACTCTTGGACTCCTAACTAGTCCAGAGAAAATAAAAATTGGTGGGGAAATAAAATGGCTTGATTTCAAGAAACCTATTCAAGTAGAAATATTTCTGACAGAGTAAGAAGTACTTGGTCCTACCTAAAGGTGAGAAATGGACCTTCCATCCCCCACCTTCATGGGAGTTGGAGCAAGGGTAGACTCTGATGCTGGAATAAGCTATTTGAATGAAATTCCTAGGTAGTTTTCTGATTTCAATATAATTAGCCAATACCAAGAAAAGCATTCCCAACTACACTTCTTCTCTTGGCATAGTATCTGATGGGAGAGTCAACAGAGTTCTTAGCTCTCTGCCAAACCTTCCTCAGGATTTTCCACTTCAGAAACACTTAGGCAAACACCATAATTCATTATTCAGTGTCACTGTGTTTATTTCATATCCTTACCCTACAAAATTCTGGAATTGTCTAGCTCACAATTCATTCCAAATCTCAGTGATCCTGGTTCTTATTCCTCAAAAACTATTTACCTGAAGGTCATCTTTACCTTTGATCTAGCACTTGAAACAACCCTGTGACTGAGCATTTGAATCCTCATAATTTCAGCCCAGTTCCAAGCTTTGCATGTTGACTACAGTTTGGAAGAGAGAAGTCTTTAAAATGTAATAGTTCTAAATAAATCTTTTTGACCTGGGTCATTATGTTATCTGCCCATTTATTAACTTGTTTAATAAATATTTATCATGTGCTTGCTTACTATATCGCAGACTTTGTGCTAAGAAAAAAGGGCAGACCCAAAATTATGATTAAACTGATAAATGCTTCCATGGGGGTCAATTCCACGTGCTTTTTGGAACACATGGAAAGTGGACAAACCCAGAAAGGAAGGGTTGGGAGGAGGTGTCAGTTCAGACACAAGCCAGGGAGCCCTTAACATAATTAACTTGAAAAGGATTAGTCCCTATAAGTGTCAGTTCTAATTCTAAAAGGCAACAAAAGTGCCTTATGGTCTTGAGTTGTTTCATCATTTATCTTAATTTGTAAAGTCATCTTTTTTACCTTCCAGTGACTCCTGAATCAGTTCCAAGAACCACTAAACCCACTGTGTCTAGTGCGTTAGACATTTCAGAAACAATACCGGGTAATTCTAAGAACTTTTTTTCTTAAAAAAAAAAAAAAAAAGACCCAACCGTCATACAAAAGTAACCCCAATGCCTTGGCTTCCCATCCTCCCCACTTTCTTTTCCACCTTACTGGCAGTAGTTCATCTTCTGTTTCTCAGACCAATTCCATTAAAGTGTTAACGACATACCTTGATCCTGATGACTAATATTCTAGGCAGCTCTGGTTGCTATATGCTAACTGTACACCCTTTTTACCAGTCTCTTGGGAGGTATAGAAAAACAATGCCAACCTTTTAACCTACAAAGCTTGGAGGAGTGAGAGTCTTGACTATGTCTGTGCTTTCCATTTCAGTTGGCTTTTCCAAGTCTTGTGTGTACTAAACTTAAGGAGAATCCCCTGAAGTGACATGCCTTTTACTAAGAATTTCATGTCATGCAAGTTAGCTGCTTCTTGGCCCAAGAGAATCTAACCTGCTTTATTCTCTTCTCCAAAAAAAAAAAAAAAAAAAAAAACAGCATGTACGTATTTTGTTCTGTACTTGTGATGTTGATCTTCCATGCCACACCATGGCCATTTGAATGTATACCTTCAAATTATAACTATGTAAAACTTTTTCCAGGGAAAGCCAGCTATTTCCATGAAAGGCATCAGCTGCCCAGTGCACCCTCTGTTATGAGCATGCCTCACATGACATGGTTAAGCCACAACGTCAAATCCCGACTCAGGGAGTTTCTAACTGAATTCTTCTTTATTGCAGTTCTTAGGGGAAGGACCCCCGAAACACCGCAAACTATTTTAATACCTAGGTTTGAATTGCCACTGAGCACTCTAGGTAAAAATTATTAAACACCGCAGCTTCTTATTACCTTGGAAATATTATGCATGCTTGAAAGAAGTCCTTAGGCTAATTCATTCAAATTTATCTCCTCACAGAAAAAAAGGGACACATGGCTTATAGAACAGTAAACTCTCCAATACCAAGCCCTTAAATGTTATAAATTCTTTATTTTATAATCTAGGATCCTAAAGAGTCTTTCTCTATGACAAATCCTTTGGTAATTTTTCTTGGGGGTAGTCATATTTTGATATTATATTTGATTCTTTTAATTCAACATTATTGTGTCACTGAATAAATTATTTTCTATATTTTTCCTAAATATCTTTTTACTCAACTGTTTCTCTTGAAAGAGAAAATATATTTATGATATTTCTGCAGACTGCTTCTTAGAATCCTTAGAATTTACCTGCAATATCAAAAAAGTTGTTGGGGGAGCTTAAATATAAAGTCACATAGTTACTGAAATTCTATTTTTAAAAACTATTGGACAGACATTTTCTAGTTCATATGTGTTTGGTGCTTGACTTGAGTTTAAACTTAATATATCTGGGAACACATACGCAGAGCTGAAGAAATTAGGACACTAGTTTAATAAGTGTGAAAGAAAGAACCCAAACTCCTCAAATGCAGTGGCTTTATTATACAAAATAGAAAAAGAAGCTGTCTTATATTATCCATCATTGAAACACAGGAGTAAGAAATATATACTAGTAACAGTCCCTTACCTTACCTGAGTAATTTGCATTTGTGTGTTTGTTTTTGAAGCTTGAGATTTTAAAAACCTTTTCTCTTACTCACACTTCAAGCCATAACATTTCTTGTGTGTTTCATTGCAGCTCCGAAAAGCCTTCCAGAATTTCCTCAGGCAAAAACACCCTTCCCTTTTGAGAAACCTGGGGGCACCTTGGGTAATAACAGCACCTTAAATCTGGTGTTACAACGTGGGTGGTGATTGCTTAATTCTGTAGGACACGTTTACTGGATCTTATCTACGCAAACCTCAATGAACTGCTGAATTCAGTCAACTCAGACAAACAAGTGGTTGATTGGTTTAAAAAAAAAAAAAGCCAAAAACAACTATTTCTCTGATTGGATTTTCTACAAATTCAGTAACAATTATCAATCTATTAATTCCATATATAGCCCATTTAGTTAGTTTTCCGTCCTCAAAAAAGTGAGAGTATGACACCAAACTCTAGTCTCTTTCTAGTCTCTACTCAAATGCTCTCTGAATGGGTGTATATTGATTTCTTCTTCATATGTGATAATGTTTAATTGGATCAGTATGTGTTTTTTATTTCAGGCTACTGGTAGCCACTTAACCACACCAGCAACCTATTTCTGTCTCTTTATCCTCTCAAAAAAATTCTCAGTGAATTCTATTTCTTTTTTGCTGTAGCTTCAAGTCAAAAGCCATGGATTGTGCCTACACGTAAAATATCTGAAGATTCCAAAATTCTGCTGCCTCAAACTGGTAATTGCATTCTTTTTTTAAAAAATAGATTGGAGCAACAGTATGGAATAACTTCTCGTTTTTATTTTTATAGGTTGTTTAGTTGATTATCCATATACTTTGTAGTAAATGGTAAAGTTATAATCCATTCTTGATGCTTAGATGAATTTCATTTTTTTCAATACAAAAGCAAAATGCTTTTGCATTTGTTTTAAAGATCTGTGTTTTAATGTCTGGATATACAGTTAGAAGTCTGGCTAGAAGATGAACTGTGAATTGGCTCATTGAATTTCTAGAGATCTCTTTAGTGACATGAGAGCAGTAACAAAAATAAGAATCCCATCGTGATCTGATTTAAGAGTATGAATTTAATATTTCCCTTGCAGTTAGATATTTGCCTCTTTTTCAGTAAAATATCTAATGAACATTTGAGAGTTTACTTTGTGCAAGATATTATTACTGAAATAATAAAATATGTAAACATAAAATATGTCCTAAAATATGTAAACATATTGTGATATAGAGGAAAGACCACAGGTCTTGGCACTAATACTGGACCTTGGTTCCAGTTCTGGCTTTACTACCAACCACATATTTTAGTTATTTTTCTCTACTTTCCTGGATCCTGGTTTGCTCTTTTGTAAACTATAGCAATTGGTTTTTTCTCCCGAGAATTCTTGTGTTCCAACACTAAAATTGATTGAGTGAAATAGCTTCCTTTTTAAAAAATAGATTTTTCTCAATTAAAGAGTTTTTGCGTTTACGTCTTTTCTTTGATGTCTAGTGGTCAACTAAAGAAAATATTCAGCATGTGAGAATTATAAGAAAACCTCAAAAACCATTTTGTGTCATTACTTCTATGATTTTTGTTTTACTTATTTGTATTTTAATTTTGTGAACCTTCTAGTGGTGATTTTTTTGAGTACATATAATTAGTATATAATGTAGTTAGAAGTTCATGTAATGATGTTAAACACACCCCCATTCGGTGGTATCCTCCAGAAAGGAGTCCAGCACAGGATTGGTTTGAGAAAGGATGAGAATGAGCCTACAGACACATAGATCTTAGTCAAATGATCCTTTCTCTGGTGAGTGTAATTGATTTAGATCTTAGCAAAAGATACAAGGATGGCATCAAATGAAGTAAGCATGTCTGTTACGGTCCTCCCTAGTTTACTCACGTGGGAAAACACTTATAAGTTGGTTATAGTTGTCAGCCAATACAGAGAAGCCTTAAATTAGGTCTTTCTAAGCCTTGATTCCCCATGTCACTGACCCTGAAATTCTAGTGCCATTACTCAATGTGGGTGCAAGAACACCTTCAGAATTCAGGTCACCTGAGTCTAAAATCCAGGCTCTGGGTGGACTTTCATACTGAGCCTCTAGTTCTGTTAACACAGAGGCACAGCTGCACTGCAGACTGTGGAACAATGCTAGTCTGTGGGCGTGTGTGATGGTTTAGCTGCTGCACTGTGGCCCAGCTGGCCTGACCCCCACGCCCTTTACAAGTATCACATCTTCCAAACCAAAGACTGTTGGGGCCCACTGAGTTAGTAGAACACTCAGGTCCCTTTTATCTCTCAACTTCTGGGCTGTAAACACAGGGCATATAAGGTCTTCCTGGTTTCTCTTGAGCAGCCTCTAGATTTTTGGTGTTTATGATTATTTAAGAGCAAACTGACCAAAACCTCCAGGAAACCACTTATGAAATTTCAATGCCTAGGATATGAATTATATATAAGCCTGAATTGAAGCAAGCTTTGAGGGGGGGTAGGGAAAATACGTTTGCAGGTGAATGTTGTAGAGTTACAAAGAGACAAAGATAGATGAGATTGGAATTCCCAGTAAAAGAAAGGTTCCTTTTGCCTTAATTACAGAAAAGGAATATTCTGGTTTTGCCCGGTGGAGTATGAATAGTTGCTAATGCCGCAGGAAGCAGTTTCATTATTCAGCTGCTTCCCTCCTGCTAGGGCCACCTTAGGCTGCCAGAGAACTTCCAAAAACTGTCGACTGCCAGCTGTCTGTAGATGAAGTGTGTGGGCCTGTCATGGGCTGTAACAGTTCGGTCGGTATGATTGCAGGCATACGCATAAGCCACAGAAACTTCCTAGCCAGCCCTTACAACACTGAATTGTTATGACTGGGCTACTTGGTATGATGTTTGGAGAGAGAGCATTGGCATCACCAGGGAGCTTGCTAGAAAGGCAGAATCTTGGGCTCTACTTCAAATCTGTTGAATCAGGATCTGCTTTTTAACAAGATCTCCAGGTGATTTGTGTGAGTATTAAAGTTTAAGAAGCACTGCCTTAACACTGTAGTCTGTAATACTTCACATGGTACAGATAAGAAGCATCGAATGTGGTCAGTTATAGGACAGGAGGCCTGAAATCAATGTAAAATTGGTTTCTTAAAGTGGGCGATTAAGTATTTCTTGTTTCTGCTAATATTTTTAACACTCCCATCTACCTCTTGTATAAATATTCTGTGGCATCTTCCTAACGTGTTAAATTTCAAATTAAAATTCATCAAATGTGTTACTTGTGATTTAAAGAGTTGGTATATTCACACAACCCTTTTATTCATTTCACCCTTTGGTTCTCAATTGACTTTGTGTGAACTTACACAGGCACTAAGTTTCTATTTCCTATTTAGTTTCAACATATATGATCATTGTATTTTCCAGTTACTCACATGGCTTCCTAATGCAATTATTTGAGAATTAAGGAGAGAGAGAGGCAGAGATAGTACTTGAATGCCAGTCCATAAAATCATTGGTCTCATTTTTAGTTGTTACATCTTTTGAAGAAATGATATATTTCAGCTGGTATTAATGACATCATTATAGCAAAATGAACATATTTTGTTTTCTCTCTTGGCATGCAATGCATCTGTATTTACTATGTCAATTACCTTCAGCCAAAGACCACCAGGAACACACCTGTATTTGAACAGAGTTAGGTTTATTTACTTTTTGTAACAATGGAGAATGCAGACCATGAGGAACTGTGGATCTGTTAGTAAGAGGATGTTATGGGATTTAGTCTTGTGTTAGGTGATCCTGGGGAGTGTTTAAGGAAGTGAAACTTTGCTCTGAATTGGATGCTGTCTGAAAATAGGAATAATTTGTGACAGAATATCTTAAGAATTCTTAACTAGAAGGCAAGAAAAGAAGAGTGAGACTAAAGCTGTGACTGGTAAAGATATTAGCCAGAATATGAGGACAGTAATTTTTGTGTTCATGCGTTTGTGTCCCACACAGTTACAGAATGGTCTTGTTTTTGTCTTGGTCCATCTTTGTCACCAAGTGAACTTGTCTGATGTTGATGTTCTTTTCAATTGTCGATGTTCCGTAGGTGAACACAACAGCCTAGCTGCGAGTGCCTGACCAGCACCTGGATGCCAGGGGCTGCTTGTTTCTTTATCAACCATTAAACGTGGTTTATCAGTACCTTTTGTAAAACTCATTTTCCTTCAACGTTTACTGGATTTGTTTTCCACATTTACTTCATACTCTGTATCAAATAATCAGAATGCATGCTCTTAAAAAGATTTCTGTATTACTTTTGTCAATAAAAAGTTATATGGAAATTCTAACTTGCATGTCGAATATTGAAATCATTTCAGTAGTTGATGGCAAGAGTGGGATGGAGTATTTGGAATTTGGAGTGTCCTAGGAAATCTGAGAAGTGCAGTCATCAAACATACTCTTCCCTACTTTTAGTCTATTGGCCCCAATCCTTCATTAGGGCTGCATTTTGTGATCTCATTATTTGGAATTGTATTTCGTTTAAACCTTCTCTAAAGTATGTTCAAGTGGGATTGACTGATTTTGCTTTCCTTAGCAAATCCACCTTTTCTTAAAGGACAGAAAGGAAATTATAAAAATATGCTCTTTAACTATATGCCAGAATGTAAACTTATTTATAAATTCTAAATTAAAAGAAAGTTGGCCATATTTTAGAAATACTTAAGTGCTTATAACAATCATTCAGAAAAGTCCATCTTTCTGGTGATGCAATAGAATTGGTCTTATGTTCTACTGGAAGGTAGCCAGTAGAACATGGTTGGAGAAGGAGGATAGAAATCAATGTTCTGTTTCTGGCTTGCTAATGCTATCAGTGTTAAGCGTCCTTAATTTACTTGGTCATCCCCTTAAAAGACCATCATTTAGTACCAGGAGGGATTTGAACCTTAATCAAATAAAAAAAAAATGGTTTCTTCATATAACCCTAGATGATACAGTGTGCTTATTTGCATCCTTAGAAAACTCTCCAGCCTGTTCTTCCCCTAGCATGCCCAGACAAACTGACTTTTCCCTCTAATTGTACAGTAACTTATTACTAAGATGACAGTTCCTTCTGGCATAATTATTTCCCCTTGAGCAATAAACAGTTATCTTTAGAGACTTCCCTTGACAGAACTGAGGATGGCCTGCCTCAGTCTTTTCATTAGAATCCACTTTGGGAGCTCCCTTTAGGAGTTCATTACTAATTATTTTCAGTGTTTCATTCTTTCAGTGCTTTGTAGAACTTTAGTAAATTGCTATATGCACTTAAGCTCTATAAATTATTTAAAGCCTTGAAAGCTGAAGTGATCAGCATGCCTGAGGAGTGGTATACTGGTTGGAAAGTTTCGGCCACAAGTGGTTTGCTCACAGTGGTTGAAAAGAGGTTGAACTCTGCATTTGGACCTTATTGTCTTCCTATGAGGTGTTGATTAGCATAGATCTGGCCCACCAGACTGAATTAAGCCCTAGAGAGGAGAAAAAATAGGAATAAATGGTGGCGTGGATGCTTTGAGATCAGGAAAATAGAATTTAAGTATACAGATGGTTTACGGATTTACAGTGGCCTCTTAGAGATTTACAGCTGCAGCCTTTGGTTTTGCTTCATGAGCACTTTCTTGCAGGCAATATATTCACAAATTTCAAGGCCAACCGGAAAGGTATTTTATTTTTCCATGATATGAAGAGAGCTTTATGTACTTATTTAAATGGTACTGAGAACTCTGTGTGTGGTGTTTATAACTGCTTTTCTCATCCAGCTACTTATTGATGGTCCTGTTGTATTTTCCCCTTGTGTCTTTATATGTGTGTTTAGGATTCTATTTCCATGGCAGGGTATGGCCACGCAAGCATATGGCAGGTAATTGTGTAGTAGAGGGAGAGATTTGTGTGCACGCATATGTGTGTTATAAAATAATTAAAGGATCTGTTCATTTATTCTCATCTATCCTTACTAAGAGCATAAACTACCCAACTGTCAAACTCATTGTTATTTGTTCATTGTAACGGAAATCTAGCCGATTATTAATTCCACTGAGTCTTCCCATGTACAAGGCTCTGGGGTAAACCTTGAAGACCATAAAGAGCATGACAGGCACAGTTTCTATCCTAATGAGGTCACGAGGTCTTTCATCTAAGAATTTAAAAAGGAGTCTTTATACATATGCAGTGGAATATTATTCACCATAAAAAAAAAAGATGGAATAATGCCATTTGTAGCAACATAGATGAACCTAGAGATTATCATACTAAGTGAAGTAAGTCAGACAGGGAAAGACAAATATCATACGATACTACTTATATATGGACTCTAGAAAATGATACAAATGAATTTATTTACAAAACAGAAACGGACTCACAGACATAGAAAACAAACTTATGGTTAACAAAGGAGAAAGGGGGTGAGGAGGGATAAATTAGGAGTTTGGGATTAGCAGATACAAACTACTATATATAAAAGAGTTAGGGACTTCCCTGGTGGCACAGTGGTTGAGAGTCCGCCTGCCGATGCAGGGGACACGGGTTCGTGCCCTGGTCCAGGAAGGTCCCACATGCTGTGGAGCGGCTGGGCCCGTGAGCCATGGCCACTGAGCCTGCGCGTCCGGAGCCTGTGCTCTGCAACGGGAGAGGCCACAACAGTGAGAGGCCCGCGTACACCAAAAAAAAAAAAAAAAAAAAAAAAAGGAGTTAAACAACAAGATCTTACTGTATAGCACAGGGAACTATATTCAATATCTTGTAATAAACTATAAGGGAGAGTGGGAGGGAGATGCAAGAGAGAGGAGATGTGGGAATATATGTATATGTATAGCTGATTCACTTTGTTATAAAGCAGAAACTAACTTCAATAAAAAAATAATAAATTTAGAAACAGTCCAACAAAAAAGTCTTTCACATAGTTATTAATATTCATGGAATTTGAATAAGATAAATCGATGAATTCTTGATCATTTTAAAGGCCTTGTCTGTGTGCCATCATATGTTTCCAGAGCAATATCAAAGTATTTTTATTATGGAATTTGCATCTAATCAGTTTTTTAAAAGTAAAAATAAAATGTACAGCCAACAAAACATAATTTAGCAATGTAGTTTTAGGAAGTTATAAGCAAACGAGAAAATTGTAGTGTGGCTTATTTCATATTATTTTTTTCTCTGAAAAATATAAAAATAAAATTTAGTTATCGTGATTATAAGCCATTACTGTTTTTTGAAAGAAACTAAAATTGCTTTTTATAGCCTTTGAATTGAACTGCCTATTTTACTAGCATTAGACTTCTCCTACAAATTTTAGTCCCATTTATATTCTGTGAATGCAAGATTAGAAAGAGTGCTTAATGACAAATGGCTGGAGAATGTCACCCACTAAAGTAAACATGGGTGACAGAAGATGTTTGCCTCTAAACAATAATGCATGATGGCATGTAGAGTCTAAAAAATAGAAGGGTTTACCCCTCTTAGCTATTTATCAATTTTATAGCTGGAGAAGCACTTTAAAAACCAGGGATACCTAAGCATTTCCTGTGTTTCATTCTGGTATAGAAAGAAGTATATTTACAAGAGTTTTGTGGAGGTTTTTGTTTTTTCAGGTTTTTCTTAAATTTTATTTATTTTTTTATACAGCAGTTTCTTATTAGTTATCCATTTTATACATATTGGTGTATATATGTCAATACCAATCTCCCAATTCATCACACCACCACACCTCCCCCCACCAGTTTCTCCCCTTGGTGTCCATACATTTGTTCTCTGCATCTGTGTCTCAATTTCTGCCCTGCAAACTGGTTCATCTGTACCATTTTTCTAGGTTCCACATATATGCGTTAATATACGATATTTGTTTTTCTCTTTCCGACTTACTTCACTCTGTATGACAGTCTCTAGATCCATCCACGTCTCTACAAATGACCCAATTTCATTCCTTTTTATGGCTGAGTAATATTCCATTGTGTATATGTACCACATCTTTTTCATCCATTCATCTGTCGATGGGCATTTAGGTTGCTTCCATGTCCCTGCTATTGTAAATAGAGCTGCAATGAACATTGGGGTGCATGTGTCTTTTTGAATTATGGTTTTCTCTGGGTATAAGTCCAGTAGTGGAATTGCTGGGTCATATGGTAATTCTATTTTTAGTTTTTTAAGGAACCTCCATACTGTTCTCCATAGTGGCTGTATCAATTTACATTCCCACTAACAGTGCAAGAGGGTTCCCTTTTCTCCACACCCCCTCCTGCATTTGTTGTTTGTAGATTTTCTGATGATGCCCATTCTAGCTGGTGTGAGGTGATACCTCATTGTAGTTTTGACTTGCATTTCTCTAGCAATTAGTGACATTGAGCAGCTTTTCATGTGCTTCTTGGCCATCTGTATGTCCTCTTTGGAGAAATGTCTATTTAGGTCTTCTGCCCATTTTTGGATTGGGTTATTTGTTTTTTTAATATTGAGCTGCATGAGCTGTTTATATATTTTGGAGATTAATCCTTTGTCTCTTGATTCATTTGCAAATATTTTCTCCCATTCTGAGGGTTGTCTTTTCATCTTGTTTGTAGTTCCCTTTGCTGTGAAAAAGCATTTAAGTTTCATTAGGTCCCATTTGTTTATTTTTGTTTTTATTTCTGTTTCTCTAGGAGGTGGATCAAAAAAGATCTTGCTGTGATTTATGTCAAAGAGTGTTCTTCCTATGTTTTTCTCTAAGAGTTTTATAGTGTCTGGTCTTACATTTAGGCCTCTAATCCATTTTGAGTTTATTTTTGTGTATGGTGTTAAGGAGTGTTCTAATTTCATTCTTTTACATGTAGCTGTCCAGTTCTCCCAGCACCACTTATTGAAGAGACTGTCTTTTCTCCGTTGTATATCCTTGCTTCATTTGTCATAGTTTAGTTGACCAGAGGTGCATGGTTTATCTCTGGGCTTTCTATCCTGTTCCATTGATCTGTCTTTCTGTTTTTGTGCCAGTACCATACTGTCTTGATTACTGTAGCTTTGTAGTATAGTCTGAAGTTTGGGAGCCTGATTCCTTCAGCTCCGTTTTTTTCCCTCAAGACTGCTTTGGCTATTTGGGGTCTTTTGTGTTTCCATACAGATTGTGAATTTTTTTGTTCTAAGTCTGTGAAAAATGCCATTGGTAGTTTGATAGGGATTTCATTGAATCTGTAGATTGCTTTGGGTAGTAGAGTCATTTTCACCATATTGATTCTTCCAATCCAAGAACATGGTATATCTTTCCATCTGTTTGTATCAAGAGTTTTGTAAAGAAGTCAAGAGTGGTTGATTTTTGGAGAACTCTAATTTCCACCCTGTCTTATCCTCTGACATCCATTATTTCAGAGTCAAAAACTCTTGTTCAACCCATGAAATGAGGTAGTAGTGTGCTTCTCAGAGCTGCCCAAACAACATAAATCTTCCAGCGAGTGGTGTTTGTGTGTTTTTAGCACTCAGCTATCAGAAACTCCAGAAATAAACATATCAGGGACCAAACCTGCTGGCAAACATGTGACGTTAATCTTTATTATATTTGAGAAAATGTTTGGAAGTAAGAGGTCCCTGACAGTTGGGAACTTTCAGATGTGAGTCACAATTGCCAGAGGATGATGGAAGGAGGGCTTCTTTCTCCAGGACAGTGTCTTCTGGGAATAACTTGAGGGAAGATGGAGGCCTGGCTTGGAACCTCCAGGATGGAAGGTCCTTGTTAATATGGAAAAGAAGTAGAAAGAGGGTGAATAAATATCATCTCTTGGAATAGAGTACAAGAATATAAGAAAGTTGGTCCAGTGTCACTAGATGGACGGGAAATGTGGGAGTTAGGATAACATATAGACAGTATGGTGTTTTTCAAAAGCAACAGTATAAAATATAAATAAGTCAGCTATTTATTCACAATTTCTTACCTAGTACAAGGGGTTTAAATACAAGTTGGTAAAGTTTTCCTGATTTGTCTAGTAGTTAGAGCGAGCTGACTTTGCTGGATCCATGATTTGAAATTGGCTTAAAGTGAACCTAAGATCAGCAGCTGCCAACATTTTTGTCCTTTGAAAGATGAGTCATTCTTATCTGACCCTTTAAAACTGTAGCTAGACTAAAGAAAGCTTTACATTGCAAGGTAATAAATTTACTCTTGGGATATCTGCATATTTTAACTCATAATATTCTTTCTTTTTTGAAGATTTTGCAAAGCAGTAGATTCACCTTCACAAACTGAAATATATTTCCTGCCTCTTTTGTATGCAGTGCAATATAATTACCCTCTCTGCATATCAGACTGTGTCGCATTCTCTGATCTTAGCTTCCCTACAGCTTCAACTAGCAATGGTTCAGTATCATTACACTGTCACTAAATTACAAGTAGCCCCAATGTGTAAATTTTCCCATGAGCTCCTGCCTTTATAGTTTATTTCTGTACAGCCATTTTCAATGGGCAAGGGAAGTGACACCTGCCTCCTGACAGTTCATGCTTCCTCTATACCTCTCATTACCATGGTGACGGCTCTTTGTACAGAAATGGGAACTTTCTAATTTTGATGCTGTTTTTGCTTGCAAATTCAACTCTTAAGTGAACGTGAAAATTATCCCTACATTAAAATCAAGCTGTATTGTTAAGGTCACCCTACTTTTCTTTATGTAGAATATAAAACTTATCTTTAAACCCACCTAGATTATAGATGGGCGTTTGGCTCCATGGAGGAATGTAGAAAGCTGCCTCTAGGTAAAATGGCAGGAAGGATGGGACAAGAGGAAGGTGCTGGTCTTAACTCTGCCATTCCTGGCCCTGCTAATGGAATGGGAAATACGTCGAATTTGACAGTCCCAGTGCGTGACCACTAGCAAATGTCCTCTGCCCAGTGAATCTCAATTTTATCATCTAGAAAATGGAGAAACTACCCCATTGTCCATAACATGGGGCTAATGTCTACCTCACCTATTTCTCAGGGATGTTAAGAGAGTTAAATAAGCTGATATATGAGAAAACGCTGTGCAAACTATAAAGTGCTGTACAACCTGCAAAGTGCTGTGCAAACTGTAAAGTACTATCCAGACATCATGATGGTAACTTTTACTAAGTACAAAGACTAAGCTGTAGTCTCTGTGCAAATTACCTCAGTGTGACTGCTGTTTCCTTCTTTGGAATTCTCAAATTGCCATCTGATTTCATTTATGTGTGTACTCTTTGAAGCTATTTGATTTACAGCTGGCACTACTTCCTTGTAAATAGCACTATGCTCACATCACCCTAGGGGTCAGTGTCAGGGCTCACTGCATAAAGGCCTTTAGTTCAGGGCAAGAAGGACTAGAGGCAAGTCTTTTAGTGATTGCTTACACGTTGCTGACATGACCAGTAGCCCACAGCCAAAGCTCACTAACACCTACATGAAAATGTCCTCTTTCAGCCAGCATGAAAATATGTCATGAAATCTTTTAAAATTAAAATTAACATCTTCTTTTTTGTTTTACCTTTTCTTTTAAAAGCCACTTATGATGTTTTCTCAAGCCCTACAACATCAGATGAGCCTGAAATATCAGAGCCCCACACAGGTACACCCAGCCTCTCAATTCTTTTTTTTGGATGCCAGGTATTCTGACAATACTGCACCTAGTTCTCCCTTTCATTTTTGCCGAATGAAAAAGTGCGCTCTCTAGAGCTCCACAGGAGAGACAAGGCAATCTGTGTCAGGGAGATGAATTCTACCCACCTCTCCCATTGAATGATTATTTCTTCACATCCATCAGTAAATAAACTCTGCCACATGTGGGAGATGCAGATAGATTAGGTTGCCACTGAGGCACAGTAAAATAATGGCCTATCTCTCTGTTGTTCAGAGTCATTCTAAAAAGCTTTTAGATTCTTAGTTTCCCCTGGTGTACTGGTTCTCCAGTGGGGGTGATTTTGCTCCCTTCCTCCTGAGGAAACATTTGGCCATGGCTAGATATACTTTTGGTATCTGGGGAAGGTCTTACTGACATCTAGTGGGTAGAGGCCAGGGATGCTGCTAAACACCCTGCAATGCACAGGACAGCTTCCACACCAGAGTCATCCAACCCTAAAGGGCAATAGTGCCAAGGTGAGAAATCCGTCTCTCGAGCAATCATGTCGCTCATTTGTCTACAGAAGTTCAGTTGGGTCTAATGTTTGACATTCACTTACTGATCCATCTACGGTGAGTTTAATTCAGTCCAATAGTTCCTTCTAGCAAGTATTTATTGAGCACTTACTAAACTAGGTACTGCAGGAGATTCAAAGTATATAATACTGGTCTCTGCCACACAAAGACATATGTCTGGTATTTGTGTGTGTGTGTGTGTGTAGCCTTATCTTAGCTCTATTGGTGCCATGATAAATAAAGGCAAATAATTTTAAATAGTAGCAGAAAATGTTAAGAAATGAAATAGAATGCTAAGAGTAGATTCAGCTAGCAGTTTAAGAAACAGAGGGAAGGAACCAGAAAAACCAGTTGAAAACAGTTCAATATATGAAACATTGTTTTATCATGGTTTAACATTTGAAATTTGCATGTTTTTAAAAATGAGGTCATCTTCAACTCCTAATGAATCACTAGTTTTCAAATGTTGGTCAGCAATCTCTCAAGTGTTCTTGATATTTTTCCCCATTTGAGGCATAATTTATTACTCTGGAATTTGTATTTTATTCCTGGGGCCTTCTACTGCTTTTAAAAATGTTGACATTTATTCCAACAGCAACAAGCGATCCATTTCTGGATTCTGTCCCATCTAAAACTTCTAGAACTCTTGAACAGCCAAGGGCAACACTGGGTAATGTTTTTAACAGAAAAATTGTGCTTTGTTTTCCATCGAAAGAAAATCCATGTAAATGCCTTTCTTCCAAATGACCATTTAATTCCATCACATCTAATCATTTATTTCTTTCCTATTTCTGAATATAATATATATTTTTTCCTGTAATGCAGGCATCTTATGTTCCATTTTGGGCTCTCTCTCTCTTTTTTCTTTTTAAACCGTAATAGATGATATTTTTTCCATCCTTAAAGGAATGAAAAGCTTTGAAAACTGCATGGACATCTTCATCATCCATACCCTCCCATCTCGTGTGTTTGTGGCCTGTATCACCTCTCTTCCATGCATTGAGTCTGCCTCGAGTCAGCTACTGAACACTCTCATTCTGACCTTTTCTCCACTTTAAATTATCATTTCATCCACCAGCTTTCAAGACAACATTCATGCATTTTTCATCCTTCATCATGTCCTTGTAGCATGTGCTTTGTAACACCATCTAAAAGCATGCTGAAACTCTTAAGATACCTCATTTTAACTGGAATTATTTGGTGGGATGGGGTGTTTGTGTTTTCAGCTCCGAGTGAAACACCATTCATTCCTCAAAAACTGGAAATCTTTACCAGTCCTGAAATGCAACCTACAACACCTGGTAACTAATGACATTCGTATAGTTGTGTACTTTGAAAGAATGGATAAAGTGACAAAAAGAATCAGTCATGTGTTGGCCTTTTCAGAATATTTTCAGTAGTAAACATTTCCCTTCATTCTCTACCATGAAATTCTTCAAAGAACTGGGGTATCTGTCCTACTTAGCCTTGTGATAATCCTCGAAGAATTTTCATAATCTTGGTGTCTCTGTATTTTTTTAATTGAGGTAAAATTAATATATAACATTATATTAGTTGCAGGTGTATGACATAAAAATTTAGTCTTTGCATACATTATTTTGAAGTATTATTCCCTTTCTTCTTGTTATTCCCTATACTTCTTTCAAATTTGCCACTGGAAAATAACAGCAAAATTATAGATAATAATTATTTTAAAATACATTCCCTTCAGTTAGCATATTTAGATACCACTTGGTCAGACTGTTTTTCTCCAAGTAGCCTAAGTATAAGGAGCATCAAGTAGGCTCTGCAATCCTGGATATGATAAAGAAAGATGAATAAAAGAGTAAAACACATATACTCTATAATAGAAAATTATTGGAATAATGAAGTTCATTAACTCCTGGTGAGGTTAGTAGTGAGATATAGAATTAAAGAAGTTCTGAACCTTCCATTCTCTAAATCTCAAATATTTATGCTTCTCCCGTGCTGTTCAGTAAATCACCTTTTGAGTTCTTAACTGTACCTTGTGTTCTTAAATCCCACAAGGGTCCTCCCTTTCCAGTACAGTTAAGTGAACAATGTACCTTCAATTCTCATATAGAATTTAATTTCTTTTGACTCAATCAACACTTATTGAGCACCTACTGTGTATAAAACACAGTGCTGGGCATTCTAGGGATACAAAGAAATAAAAAGCAGTTCTTGCCCTCAGGAAGTTTACAAGTTTACAGTTACAACCTGACTGACCCCTGGGAAATACCATTTATCAAAGCTATATTAAATCTTCTTTCAGCTCCCCTGCAAACTACATCTGTCCCTTCTACACCTAAACGACGCTTCAGGCCCAAAACACCAAGAACTAAACCTGGTAAATAACTGTCTCTTTAACCTTTCAGGATATTTAATTCCAAATAGATAATGTCCATCTACTTACAAAAAGAAACGATTCTATAGATTAAACATTCTCTGTAAAATTTGGAATTGACTGAAGATGAATAATTAATATAAAATAACAAGGATCAAACATTTTCAATAAGATCTTATTGAAAATTATGTGAATGATGTTCTTTTTTTCTGGGAAATACTCTTCTTTAATCAAAGTAATACATAAAGATTTTTTTTTAAAGTACTACAAGGCCTAGATTGAACAAGAGGAGTCCGCTGCCCTACCCTATTCTACGCTTGAGACCCATTCTCCAATTCTTTAGCATGTTTCTTTCGTATTTACCTCCACATTTCTAAGTAATATGCTGCTGTTTCTTGTTAGATCAATTTTAGTGAATGATGTTCTTGCATGCAAATTTTGGTATAAACATAGAAACAATTCCTGCTGTCACAGTGATATATACTGTAATTTATTTTCCTGGCATGCATCTGAGTTTAAGTGTTATTAGGCAGACAGTTCCTGTTTTCGTTGCCTACTACTATGTTTTCAGTTTTGCACTAGGGCGATGGCTGAGATGCAGAGGACATGACTCTGGCTTTCCAATTGCTTGTATTTTTTTTTTTTTAAGATTATATCATGAACAATGAGAGCAATGTAAGATTATACAACCTGCTTGTGAAGCTATAATACTGTGTGGAAGCTCAGAAAAAGAAAGTAAGAGTTGAGGATGTAAGCCTCAGAATGTGTGTAGGATTTAGAGGAAAAGGAGAGGGGAACAACATATATTATGGCACAGAGTTTGAGGTAAAGGTAGTTTATCAACCTGGATGTGATACTCTTCATTGTCAAAGAGTACACTCAGAATCATGCTCAACAAACCAGGCTTTGATATTCCATTGCTTATTACAATTTTTTTATAGCTATACTATTATGACTAAATTTTAAAATTCTTTCCCCAAACTTTTACTCACTGCATACTTTGTAAACACTGACTAAATATTACAGGATTTTAAAAAGGTCATTCAGTTCCTCTTTGGAGGATTGTTTTTTTTTATTGTCTCTAGAATATTTTAATATATATTTTTTTCCTTTCCACCACCAGAAAGAACCACAAGTCCTGGAACAATTACATCTAAAATTTCTAAAAGCCCTGAACCTACACGGACAACACTGGGTAACAATATGTCCTTAGTAAATATGTTACTTCATTTCACCACGGAAAGTCCAGTATGCCAGCTTTTCTGTAATGTCTCAATCACTGTTCTAATTGGATCATTTCAGCAGTACTAAATTATCTCGTAGTGCACATCAACTCCATGACTTTCATGGTTTTGGATAGCTGGCCATGTGGTGGTTGATGTGAACTCAGCATTTAGGTATCATCCTGTACCCTGGAGAGCCGTTAAACCACTGATGATTTCTCATCTTCTATGCAACCATTGTTTTTAAAGCTGCGTCTTATACACAGTTCTCCATTTTTTTAAGTAAGGCCCTCAAGTTCAACTTCATTTGGCAAAACAGCTTTCTGTTATGGTGTTAGTAAAAATTTCTTTATGCTGTAGATCATAACATTATACCTATCAGTAAATATTAATTTTAAAACATTTTTCTGATGCTTAAAGATTTAGATGTGGCTGAGAAATGTGAAATAAGGTGCAAAGTCATTACACTGATTTTGGTTTTCTAATCATGGGTTAAAAATCACTATCTTTGGGTAGTTGTGGTGACTAGTGACAATGCTATTTCTCTTGAAATGCTTTTTCAAAAAGATGAAAATTTATTACTGTATTTTCATTAAATGGTGCTCTGTGAAGTATTATTTTAATGGAATCCAAAATCATCCAAGATGATGGGTTTATAGCACTTGAGGTATAGGTTTTCCTTTTGCGGTTTTAGACACTGAAATGACTAATTATTGATTTGTTGATTATTTTGTTTCTTTATTATTCCAGCTCCCAGTAAAACACAGTTTATTTCTTTGAAACCTAAAATCCCTCTCAGTCCAGAAGTGACACCCACCAAACCTGGTAATTACCCTGAGCTTTATTTTGATATTCCAAAAGTAGGGTTGAAAAGTTATTTTATGCCACTCTTTGGAGCAAGAACTTTTGATTTGCATCTTGGTATTTGATATAACTTTCCATGAAAAGAGTGAAAGTGTGATGAAATGATGTCGTTTATAGCCAACTCCTCTGATATTATCATAGCATCTCTCTGAGCTGTGTGGTGTTTCATTATGTTCATGACCATCACAGAGAAAGCACAGAAATAGAGTGGTGGGAAGGATTGAGGACTCCCTTGTCTAGGACTGTGAAATAGTTTCCAGTGCCAAAGTTGATTGGAATTCAGGTCACACTAAACAGTAGCCTTTCAGCTGAGAAGTGGAGAAGTCTTTCCATCCCCTAAGAACTCTGCCTTGTTGGGGGCCTTCTCAGTTCTCGGGCTGCATGACTAGCAATGGTTGTATTTCCCTAATGTTCTATAGCTTCTTTCTAAATTGGGTCTGATTTCCGAACACTGACTTCTGTTTACTTCTCAGGAGACATTAATGATGTTTTGCTGAAGAAAAGAGGGGTTTTTTTCTTTTCTTCTTTTTTTGCAGGGAGGGATTATTCTGTGTATGTAATTAAAAACAGAGACAATTCCCTGCACAAGGATTGCAGGACATGTTAAATGATCAAATTGTTTTTGCCATCTATCCAGAATCTCTACAACAGTCTGAAATGTTGATGTATGAGATTATATATGGGGAACTTCATCACAACTCATTATTTTCATCAAAACTTTAACCCCTTAGCTCTGGGAAGAATATATTTCTCACTGTAATATGGATTTTTCATTAATGTATATTTACAAGGTAGGATTATTAAAGCAAGAGGTTTTCTGCTTAAGTGGGCATGATTTGTTTTTTGCAAAGACATGGGTAAGGAAGAAAAGCGTAACTGCTCAGAGAGAGAATTCTCATGACTCCTTTTAAAGAGGCAGTGAGATTTCCAGGTGTTGTAGGTGTCAGAGGGAAAGAAATTATGGATTAGGCAAAGGGAGTATAGTTGATGCTGTGACCAGGGGTGAGGTCTCCAAGTCAGAGAAATGGAATGAAGTATTCTAACTCAGAGAGGTTATTAGGAGAAAGAAGCATAGCTAATAAAACTCAAGAGCCCTAGCAGTTTAAATCATAGAACTCTGACAGTCAGCTATCTGAGAGAAGGATTTCATGTACATTTATTTTAAAATTATGCCCAGAGGACTTTAGAATAAGGTAGTAACTCTTACATTTAAGCTGTATTTTGAATAGGGACCTATTACCAAGCAGCTTGAGAAATATTACTCTATGTTTGGGTCACCAACTTTTTATTTATTTATTTTTTGAATTTTATTTTTTTATACAGCAGGTTCTTATTAGTTATCCATTTTATACATATTAGTGTATATATGTCAATCCTAATCTCCCAATTCATCCCACCACCACCCCCTGCCATTTGGGGTCACCAACTTTAAGTAAATGTTTTTCCAATCTAATTATTTCTGTTGTTACAAGGTAACATTTGAAAACATCAAAAAAATGTCTCCTAATGTTTATTACCATTTATTCATGATAAGCTATATTATTACTTTTAGTGGTTTCTGGGGGAATAAAATGTTTCTGAGAGGAAATTCATTAATACAAATCAAGGTGGGAGAGTGTGTTCTTATCACTCTAAGGTATTTGAGCAAAGAGATTTCTTAATTTGACATTTCCCTTTAAAATGGGGGAAATCATTTGGAAGCTAATGGGTTTATATTCCTTTGATTTCTACCTTCTAATCACCTAAGAATAGCCACACTTTTCCCCTAACAGCAAGTATCACCACTTCAGAATCTGTGCCTAAACTTAAGCTAACTCATGTTGACTTTGAGTGGCCTGAGGCAACATAGAGTGATGACTGGTTCTCTATAAACCATTGCTTGGGTTTTAGCTTTTTAAAATGTATTTATTTTATGGCAACCACCACTATAGCTCTGCTAAATACTTCTTTTCCTGCCAAGGTTCAAGAGAGCAAATAAACCACCGAAAGCTTTTTGATTTGAGTCATTCATTGCCTTTCTCAGCCCTCTCCTCACACTCTCCTGTTTTTCTGTTTCACTTTCCATACAGGCTGCTTTTCCTTTGGTTTTCCTTTGTGGTTAAGCTAATGAGTAAAAACCCACATTGGTTTTGGTTTGTTTTATAAGTAGAATCCAGCACTTTCTTGAAAAATCCCAGACATCTACCATGTCCCAACTTGTCTGCCTCATCCAATAAGAATTGTTTCCTTCATAGTTAATTATTAAGATTGTAATGACGTTCGGCTCTTCAAGCTTTTAACGATCTGAAAAAAAGGGAGAGACCTCCGATTACAGCTGTTTGTTGTATGCATTTCTCTGACACGGTGGACAGAATAGTAAATTGTACTCATTGCTAGCCACAAATCCATGAGAGGGTTTTAGTTTTCTTTGTTTTGTGCTGAGGTGAGTGGTGTAGTTATTTGCATGCCACTCAGCTTTTTTTATGGAACATTTTTGCACCTTTATCGGTAATACCTTAAGGCTATGAAATAGAGGAAGTCTTATCAGAAGATGTATTTACTTTTAATAAACACTGACTTTAATATTTTTATATTCAGGTGAATTGGAAGCTTAATTGATGGGGCTCCATACCTATTTGGCCTCAGTCTCAGGACCTAAAAAATGCTGACTTTTCTTTATAAAATTCAAAAGACAGCATTCTTTGATCTCTGTGAAAGCTAAAAGGTGCTACAAGTACCAGATCTTACTTTTTCACACTTTTAGAAGGCAACTTTGTAGAAATTAAAACCTGAATTACAACCTCAAAGTTTCAAGAGAATTTTTGTTTTTTGCTATTTTCAGATGTGAATGCTTTTTGATATTTATTGTATTTAATTACCGATGTCTACTATTTATTTTCCCTTTCTCCTGTAGACTCTGACATTTAGCCACGCCCCCTCCCTCTCCCACACACACATTTTTTTACTTTGCCTAGTGTACTTCTATCTCGTACATCACTGCAGCTCTGCCATTCATCTGTTATAATCTATTTCTGACAAGTTCTTGAGAAATCAGAATTCTTTTTTTTGGCCACAGACATTCTAATGAATGATGCTACGTTTCAGTAACACCTGTGCCTTGCATTCAGAATAAATGAAAATTCTCTATCCTAATTATTTATTATTATATTTTCTTTTTTAGTTGCTAAAGAGTCACTACATGCTTCCCCCAAACCTTCCATACCCCCTAGTCCAGAAATATCAGAGATAACCCTGGTAAATGTAATATAAGGAATACATAAGTGCAAAATGATTTAAGTTCTGTTAAGCTGGTCAGTAGGGGCCATATTAATTGGTTTCTTTCTGTAAGAAAAAAAAAGTCAAAGAATATTCACTTTGTATTTCAACAACTGATTTCCTTTTTTATTTTCTTCTTGAAAGAAAAGAATTCTTTTTGTTCTACAGAATAGGAAACCTCTATTGGATGATCTTCTTTTAAAAAACCCAAATAGACTTTTTAACCAAACTATATTCAGCATGAGGTATAATTTATTTACTGCTAATCTGAATGGCATTGGAGAATTTATCTTTCAGAATATTTATATAATATTGTTATTCAATTTATTCAGCATTTGATGAAATCTGAGACTACTTTCTGACTTCTATTGATTTGATAATTTAAATGGAATAAATTTCATGTGTAAATCAATTTGTTCACCAGCAATAGATACTAGTAAATACGGGGAACACCATATGAACACGTGTGGCCCCTTTTAGACTGTAAGTTCCATTCCTATTTTTTGTGAAAGAATATCAGATCCGGTCAGGCTGAAAATCATCCCAAACTAACAGAGCTCAGGCACGGTCACAGGTCTGATGGGTCTGTTGCCTCTTCCCATTTTCTTGGGTGAAACCGACTGTCCTGCATGAAAATAAAATGGCAGGTGAACAACTTCTGAGAGGCTACACTGACTTCCTTTAATATGTCCTCAGGCACGAGGAACAGTAGTGGGGAAAATAGCTAAAAATCAACAACAAAAATTAGAATTCTCTATTCTTTCTTCTGTTGTGGTTTGTGGAGAGGCTGCAGGCTGATTGAGCTTTATTTCATAAGCCAATAGAACCTGATGGTTCACCAATGAGAGAACACTTATTATGGTAAAGGACCTTTAATTTCTAGCTTAAATGGTGCTCATCAGCATCCCCTTTGATAATACTTGCTTTCATTGCAGCCCTGGAACCTGAGACTCCACCACCATCACAGCCGCCAATAGGTAATGAAGTTTGCCTTAGTGAGTGAAAAAGAATTCTCTTTCTTTCACACCCTCTATGTTCACCTTTGTGCTTAGCTTTGGCTTTTCAAAAGATTATTTCTTTGTTGTCCTTCAGATCTTTCTTTCAGCCATTTTCACCAGAAGATAAACTCCCTGCCTGTGCTTAAGTGGAAGCTCTGAGACAGCCATGAAAGCCATACTGATTTTGATTTGTCACATTCCTTGTTGTCCCTCCTTGTATTTGAGCACCATGTCCTGAGCTTGTTTTAACCTGGTTATTTCCCATAGAGGACCATGGCTTCCCCAGGACATATTTGTGCTTTCACTTTTAGAGGTGTTTTTCTTACTTTCAAAACTCTAACATTTTCAGACTTTCTTGAAAAGCATTATGGTCTTTCCAGATCTAAATATCCTAATGTGTCACTAGGAAATTCATTAAATGAGAGAAATATAAAAATTCACCCCAGTCTATGTAGCTTCTTTTCCTTCAAGAGAGCAAAAACTGTTCTGCTAGTGCTGTCTTAGCCAGTTATTCACATTTTCCTTCATAACATGAGCTGTTGGTTACTTTATTGCATTTACATCTTCCAAATGAGAGTCATGCCTTTTTTTTTTTTCCATTTCTCTTTCCAAACTTAACTGACCAGCTGCGTTTTTGTTCATTTTGTCTAAAAACACAGGAATCTATTTACATAAAAAAGGAATGTCTTATATGGATAAAAGTTTCACCATTTATGATTGCTCAACTTAGTACTTAAAAATTAAGCATTTTTCATATTTTACTAAAGTTCATCATTTTTCCGTTGATTTTGATTCCTTCTTGATCATTTTTCGTGCAGTCTTAGAACCTGGAACACTGGGAACTAAACCTTCAACAACAACATTAGGTAATGCAGTGAGTGACCTACCTTTTTTTCCTTTTCCTGACTGCTGGCATCTTTATTAACAGGCTCACATTAATGGATTTGTTCATTAATGTCCATTTGTGTGTGTGTGTTCTCTATTCCTTTGGAGAAAAATTTTAAATCCTATAGTCTAAAAATTATATCTCACTCTTTAAAAGTTGCCTTCCCTGAAATAATTTGAGAATTCAAAGCCTTTTTGCACATGTTACTGATTTACAGATTTTTTTTATTGGAGTATAATTGCTTTACAATGTTGTGTTAGTTTCTGCTGTACACTGAAGTGAAGCAGCTATATATGTATCAGTATACATATATCCCCTCCCCCTTGGACCTCCCTCCCACCCCACCCCCCTTCCCACCCATCTAGGTCATCACAGAGCACCAAGCCGAGCTCCCTGTGTTGTACAGCAGCTTCCCACTAGCTATCTACTTTACACATAGTAGTGTATTTATGTCCGACCTAATCTCCCAATTCATCCCACCCTCCCTTTCCCCCACCCCACCCCATGTTGATTTGCAGATTTTTAAATGCTAAGCGAAAAACATTTCCTTTTGAATTTTAGGCCAAATAAATTTTACTTTTTATCCCTAGTGCCTTCTAAAAGTAACTTTTCTCATGTTCCTGTTAAACATATACCTTCAAAAATTTAATGAGACCGTCTTCTCCAAGCTGTACAAAGTTCTGAATTTTCCACCTCAAAATAGAATAGAGAGATCTTTTGAACAGTTATTTATAAATATTTGGCAAAAAATAAAATAAAAATCCATTATTCAAGACCTCATTTAACTGGGTAAATAATGATAGAAAGTGGCAAACAGAAGGATACGTATCTGCAATAAATCAAAGGGCTTAAATGTGCTTCTAAGATACACGTAGTATTGATGGTCAGTTTGTAGGGCCACCTTTTGTGTATTAACTAGCTGATTTTCTTTCTTCAGCTCCACCAAAGACCAAACGACCAGGTCGTCGTCCCCGCCCTAAAACCACACCTAGTCCAGATGTGCCCAAGTCCAAACCTGGTAAATGTGATGTTCAGGGTTCCAATTAACATAGAAAGTGGAATGTGGTAGTTTCTGATATAGTAGCTGCCTACCTCCTAAATAGCTGGGCTTTAGGAACCAGTGTAGTTGATTTTTATATTTAAGGATCTATACTTTCTAAATTCACGTTTTATGAATACGTTTATCTTTTTATTTGTAGTTATTAAGTATACACAGCAGTAAGCTGGGCCACTAAGTGGATCGTTAAAGTAGGGCACCGTAAAGCTTTTACATAAGATGCGTATTCATGGCAGATGAGATGTGGGAAAGCAATAGGGAGAAGAGGGGCAAATGGGAAAAATGAAAAGGAAAATCACATTCAAAAAAAGTACACGGTTTAAGTAAAGATGGAAGAGTAATGTTTCCTTCCTCAAGATGCCGCTTCTTGACATAATTAGTATTTTTGGTGTTTTGCCTCTATAGCTCTGGAACCTGCTACGGTACAACTGGAGCCCTTGGTGCCCACAGTTGGTAATTCTGGTCTCCTCCAATTGCTTTCCCAGGTTGTCACTTTTGCTTTTCCTGCTCTCTGCCCAGGCATGACTGCAATTCTATACACAGTGTCACAGTTTTGTTCTATGCTTTCCCTCACCTTTCCTATCTGGGTCTGAAGAGCCTGAAGATAGGAAACTTCTAGAAGAATTCTGTATGCTAATTCAGGGAAAGTCCATGGTTTTGAACACAACTTCCTGGTTTTCCAGAAACCCTCTGTCCTCCCATCACGTGTCCTCGTGTAGAGAAAACCATCTACTCTTTCTCAGGGACTTCCGTGCTCATCCTGGACTTGGCAAATGGCAATGTTTTATTCCAGTGTCATGATTACCATTTCATTGCTTTACTCATTCAACTTGTAAGACTTTCTCCCTCTTAAACAGCTGCATGAAATAATGGCTCCTTCAGCTTTTCTGTTTCTCTGGGGAATTTTTTTGAGCATGTTTTGATAACCAAAGTCACACACACTGTTCTTTGTCTAGGGTCCAAGATAAAAATAGTATGGTCTTTATAACTTGAGAATATTAAAAGTCTCCAGCTGGTTTTATTGTTTTCAGTCCTAATGCTGTTTTGATTATAATTATTTCATTATAATTTCTCAGCATTCACAATAAATCTGTCACTGGTTTACTTTAGAAAATTCCAGAAATAAATAGCCATGTAACATGCTGTATAATTTCAAGTATCTATGGGTTACTTTCCTGATTTCCTACTAAGCAAGTTTCAGATTTCTACCTTACTGTTTTTATACTGGGGAAAAGAAAAAAAAAACCTATCCAGTAAGAAACAGAACTATTACACTTGTCATTTTAGAAATTACTTATACAGAAAAAAGTCTTCTTATAGTTCTCCTTACTTTTGTTGAGAGACACATTTTGAACATTTCCTGAAGGTTTTTTTCTTTCAGAAAAATCAGTAGGAATGGACACATTTCCCACCCTTCCCACCCCAGGAATTAATTTTGTTGTATATTCACTGAATTTATATAGTATCTTTGCTTGAGCATATGTGTCCTTAATTATTGACAGTTACAGCTGTGACCTTAATACTTTTTTCTTTAGCGTCGAAACCATCCGAAAGACCTAAAACTACACGTAGACCAGATGTACCTCAAATCCAGCCTGGTAATCTCTACTGTCAATGTCTTAATCTATAACTAGGAAAACGGTGTGTAAGTAGCACTAATCTTGACATTCACAGCTCTGACATGACACTAATTATAGCACCTTTTTCCTTCAGATTCAAAATCACCAAAGCAATTACTTCCTAAACCCAAAACCACAGCAAAACCAGATACGCCACCACCTAAGTCCGGTAAACAATTTCCAGTGCTTCGGCTTAAGAAGCTTTTTCTTTGGGGATGTTGCTGAAGATGCTTACAGTTTGTCACATCATAAAAGCATAGAAACCCAAATACCATGGTTTTTTTGTTCATTATCTTCTCAAAGTAGCCACACTTGTGTTTCATGTGTTAAATGAACAAATTAATGTTTGGGAAATTAGTAAATTTTATATCGGATTGTCTGACAGATTCCACTCTTAAAGCATTTTTAGGTTCTGTCTTCTCAATTCGGGTTTGTAATGAATAGAAGCCTGGTTTTTCTGTATCTGGAGCATTTTTGAAAGTGATTTTAGCAGCTGCCACTAGGGAGGCTGACGCTGTGTTCTTCCCTTATAGGCACATGGAGATTGGCTTTCTCTAAAATACCTTATTGGCTTTTCAAATGGTACCTATGAACTAAGTGATTTTCTACTAAATAAGAAGATATTATATAATAGTTCTGAAAATTCAATTGTTTTCCAAGTGACATTTTCTCCTAAGATGCCAATTAGTATAAAATTCTAATTTACTGAGAGCATCTCTCATAATAAGTCTCTCAAGGAGGCAATTTATATCAGCTTAGAATAAACCAAGTTCTGTGTCCTGTGAATTAAGCATCAATGAGCACCTAAAAGTCTAGCTTTCCTTAGTTTTGTTTCCTATATCTGTTTATTTTTTATGGTGCAGTCTTTGAGCCTGTTACATTTGAGAATGAAGTGCCCTCCACAACCATAGGTAACGATGGATGTCTTCCCTCTTGGTCGATGTTTCTCTGAACTTGCCCCTCTCATTTCTGTCACTGTCTGTAGTCTCTTGTGTAAACAATTGCCATTCATCCTCTTTTTCATTCATTCCCAAAAACTGTTTACTATTTTCAACAAGCACCTTTTTAATATACTTAGGCATTCTTACAGCTGCCGCTCAGCTTACAATCCCTGAATGTTTTTTGTTCTTTGATCATCTTCAGAGATAGTCAGATTGCTTGCAGCACTTGATGTTGGCAAGAGTTACAGGTGCTCTCTCCATCCATCATTCAAACCAGGACATTTTTGAAATCTCTGCTTTTATGTATGTATAATTTATGATGTGGGAGAGGGACAATGAAAAAGCTGGTTGGGGCTTGAGAAAATACAAATTGTCTCTTTCTCGCAAAAGTCCTTTCTTCTTGATTCCATACTGTTCGAATGCAACTGGACCTTTCTGTTGATAAATCCGTCCTGTGGTGTTGAATTCCAAACAAAATAGGGATTTTCCTCTTTTGTTTGAAGGTAATCAGCTTTGAATATTGTTTTGTCCTGTGGTTCTCACTTTCTATCTCTTCCGGATGCCATGTTTTCCTTTAGTTCAGAAGATGTTCTCAGATGTGGCTTAAACCAACTCTGTGCTGTGTTATCTTGGACAGTCAGCAAAAGGCAATCTCCATATAAATGCTTACAGAGTTTTTGGTGATACGATATTTTAATGTTACATTTAATCTTATGGACTTGAAAAATAGAGACACTATTTTAAAACCAAGGAGTCATAAGTCTTAATTTTATACCAATGTGTAATTCAATCATTTCAGAATATTAGAGAATTAGAGGAATCCTGTTTATTCAGACAAAAGTTGAATTATTACTTTTCAGACCTTTTTCTTTTTTTTTTTTTTTTTTTTTTTGCGGTACGCGGGCCTCTCACTGTTGTGGCCACAGGCTCCGGACGCGCAGGCTCAGCGGCCATGGCCCATGGGCCCAGCTGCTCCGCGGCATGTGGGATCCTCCCGGACCGGGGCACGAACCCGCGTCCCCTGCATCGGCAGGCAGACTCTCAACCACCGCGCCACCAGGGAAGCCCCAGACCTTTTTCTTAATCATCTCTGTTCCTCACTTGAATAGTTATCTCCCAAGTATCCATTTGAAATAAATGAATAAATAAGGACAAATTGTAGCAAAGAGTATCACCTTTATTGTGGAGAAAGGGCACAAGGTTATCTTTTGCATAACTGTCACAGATCTCCAATAATCAGACTGATTAAGAACATTTTTAAAAATTCTCACCACTACCACCATTTCTCAAAAAAATATATGAATAATGGTGGTGAAAACCTTTCAAATACTAACAGAAGTTTTCATAATAATTTTTCAGAGTAATTTAAAATACGTATCAGACAGCTAAGAGATTTTTTTGGAGCCAAGTTTCCAATACAGCTGCAATCAGATAATTAAACACCAAAAAACCTACTTTTCATTGGCCTCACAGGGATGCAAAGTGCAAGGGGTATGGCTGTTTTGTGAGATAAATGGGTACCAGAGTACAGCCAGTTATTACGAACTAATACTCTTTTTCCAGAGTTCATAAATGCTTTTTAAACATTACAGGATTAAAAGGATTCATTTTCAAGATAATTTTGTTTCTTTTCCTATGTTTCTTAAATCTCCATTGTTTATTGTATTGCTTTTGGTCAGTTCCTGCCAGAGACATTGAACCTGTAACTCTGAGAACTGAGGCTCCTTGGACAACATTAGGTAACGACCTTTGATGTCTTCAGGCAAGAGCATTTTCTGTTCATGGTCCAGTCAATTCCATTACTATGTTGGTCAAAGGGTTTTCTCTTCTGTAAGATGTTTTCATCATCCCTTTTTGTCACTCAGCTATATTCTTTCATTTTGAACATATTGAAGATGTTTAAAATAAGTCACTTGGTTAGAATATAAGCATCTCTGAAGCTAGTGCAGAGTATCTATCACCCACATTATCCAGCTTTCTTAAAGCTTTACAGAGCCAGTGGTTCTGCTGAATTCCAAACGCAGTTAGGAGTCTCTGCCCTATGAACATCAGGTATAATTCTGTGGCCATGAAAAGAAAGTTGTTTTAAGATATTCCAGGCATTTTTATGGTCTACCAATGATTTTAAGAAATGAGATGTGTTTAGTCTAATAATGTTTAATGGGATGTATGCCTAAACCAAGTCATTTCTAAATATAATCTCCCCAAAGCAGGTGAGCCTGTGTCCCTCTCTAATGCGATGTAGACATGCTGTGCTTCTGACGTCCCTTGGATCAGGGTTCTCTTTGAAAATCTGATACCAGCAATAACAGTAAAGTTTTCAGATAATTAAAATAATGTTATATGTTCTTTCTCAAAAGAACTGTCAGCAGACAACCCCCCACAACTTTTTTTTGGCATATGGATGACAAAGAAAATTCCAAACCCCAGAGACAAATTTCTCAAGACTCCAGAAAATCTAGCAAAATTTTATAAAACCTAGAGCCATGTATCATCCTTTTTTTCTGGAGTCATAAGACAACATTAACCAGTTTCCTTTCTTCAGCTCCAAAAACATCACAAAGAACAAGAAAACGTCGTCCACGTCCACGTCCCAAACATAAAACCACGCCGAGCCCAGAGACACCTCAGGGCAAACTAGGTAAATATGTGGTTCCTGGTACCTGTGGAACCTTGTTGGATGTGATACTGTGGTGGGAGTGTAACTCGCTGCCTAGTAACCCTGCGATCCTTCAGGATGGATGCCCAAGTTACAAGTGCTCTAGTCAATTCATGTGACTTCCTCACGCTACTTAGTATCTTCTTGGTACCTTGTATTTGCTTCTCTCACCATTCGATTACATTTTCTCTTTGATTCTGGCTCCGCAAAAACGTATCTAGTTGAGTATCTAGCCTATTTAGTTCAATTAGTCTCATATTTAATGAACTGCCACATTAGCATTTGTGAGGAATAGTTTAGAAATAACAAGGGACTTGGCTTCATTGAGGGAGGAAGCTGCTCTTGTGTGAAACTGTTCATATGCAGATAGAAAGGAAAATGGGCAAAAGCAACATATTTATTGAGTTTTACCAACTGTTAGTTAATTCTTAGAGAAGTGAAAGATCCATGGGGGTGATAAGTGTCATGTGGACCTTTGAAATGTGTATAGTTTGTAGATTTGTTGGAGGGATGAGCAGGAATAACAAACAGAAGCTGGAAGGTGCCATATGTGTGGATGACAGCAGAAGGATAGGACTTGGAAGTAGAACTTGATTGTGAGAAAGGAGAAGGGCAATGTTTACTTGGCTGGTGCTCAGAAATTGTGGTCAGCAGTGCTACTTTTAGATGGGTCTGTGAAGAGGACCTGAGTGCCTGACTTCAATGATTGGATTTGAGCCACTTGGCTGCAGCATACTCTCCAGTCAGCCCATTTCTGTCCTGATAACAGAGAGATGAACTGACAAGTTTTGTAGACTGAATGACGCTTTGTATCTTGCTCTTTTATATGGCTTTGTTTGGACAGAGGTCTTGGTCTTTTTCCAAAGTGGACTCTTAACAAAAAGGAGCGTTGTCTATTTTGGTTATTCATTACCAATATCTGCTTAAATATATCAACAATTGCATCTATCATGACATAGATGTAATTGTTTGTTTTCCAGTATATTGTGTTATAAATTATACTTTCACATTCTTTTCTTACAGTTGTTAACTGTAATGTTTTTAGACAGATGCCTAAAGATTTTTCTAAGCAGAGTTTTCCATTATATTATCAGATGATATAAAAAGCAATACTTGTAGGTAACCATGTAGGGATAATAAGGGTATAACCATTTCATAATATCATATATCTTTGTACCCTCACCTTGGAACTTTGAAAATTTTGCTTTCTGGCCGTAGAACCACACTACCCTAGTGAAGTTCATTTTCAAGAGAGTTTGGTGACTTTTCTTATGTGTTTAACAATTCTTTTTTTTAATTGCTTTCGATCATTTCTTGCTACAGACCTTGAACCTGTTACTACTGGGACATCTTTAGGTAATGATCCTGTACATCCTTCAGCAAGTGCTTTCTTGTTGTCAGACTTATCTATGTTCTGTAGAGACAATGATGTCATAATTTATTGTCATCCTATTGCTGTGTTCATCTTAAAATATAAAAGGCTTTCTTTCTAACATTAATGTGTATAAACTTTAATTCAACACATCTATTTGCTGCATCTCCCAGCTTGTAATTGCATCATGTCAATCTGAGTCTCTGTTTAAATAGTACTGTTCGTTAGAGCTGGGGGCTAAATGTGATTCTCCATATATTCTTTATTTAGACCACCAATATAGTGTCAATTATGATACCATGAAGTTTCTTTAAGCATCTTACTTTCTATATTTCAAGTTCTACATAACTTTTTTTTTTTTTGCTTTATTGATGTTGCACCTAATTTTGTGTAGTTATTTTAGTAAATTACCAAGTGGAAAATTTGCCCAAGACTAGTTGTTTTAAATTATAAGTGAATAGTATAGGATGGTTTGAAACTTCTCTCATGCTTTCACAGTTTAGCGTGATTTCTCATTAGGGACGCTTTCAAGAAAATGATAGTCCCTCATCTTCATTTCTTAAACATAATTATAATATAATTTTTAATCTCTAGAGAATTCTCAATTATAAAAGAAAACCTGTTAATATATTAAAGGATAAAATTTCAAACCAAAGTAACAATGGTGTCTCCACTCAAAAGAACTCTGGCAAGTTTTAGAAGGCTTAGAGCCCGGTTATATCATCCTATTCAGAGGCAATGGAGTCACCAGCACTATAATAATCCTAACTTTTCTTCCTTCAGCTCTAACAACAACAAAGAGACCCCGTCGTCCACGTCCCAAACCTAAAATCACGCCCCATCCAGAAGTACCTCAGACCACACTGGGTAAATATGCTGTTTCTGGTTTAAGGAATCCAAGCATTCTACCCCATCTGGGACCCTGAATTCTGTGCACATAATCGGTACATGCCTTATATATCTCTTAAGAGTAAACACTATTCTTCTTATTAATCCCTTCTATATCCCCATAACCATATTAGCACCTGTGAGACAAATCAGAAGTAGGAATTATGCTTTATTTCCCAAACATTTTGTACTATAGTTGTAAACAAGAGCTGTTCCTGCATAAACAGGTAGAAAATAACATAGGGCAGCATGTGTATACAAATGTAAAATAATTTCTGAAATAGTACAAATGATATATGCTAGAAATATAGTAAATATTTGGAGCAGGAAAAGATCCAGGATAATTAGGGGAAAAAATCAGTGCAGAATTTGGATGAGTGAAGGGTTGAGGGAACAAAGGCTGATAAACAGGGAATGTGCTGAAGGAAGCTGGTGACCAGACAGAGGATGACTTGTTGATAACACTCCTGTTGAATGGGCCTCTATAGGATGAAATAAAGAGGACTGGGATGTCTACTCAAGAGCTTAAGTTTGATCCAGTGGGCTTCACTGATCCTTACTTCTACACAGGACGATGCTTTTTCTATTCTTAGAACTGAAGATGCTTAGTTTAATATGATACCACAAACTGAGAGGTTGTTCCTCACCTTATTATATTAAATGCCACTCTCTTCACTAAGGACTTAGTGAGTATGGTCTCAGCTTCTTTTTGGCTCTCTGTTCTATGTGTGGTGGGCAGACCCTAGGGTGAAGCCCTACTCCCCACCGCCTCTACCTCTCACCTCCCACCCCTATAGTTCCTGACACTTGGTTTTAAACTTTTGTGTAATCCATCCTTGCCCTTCCCTTTTCCCCTTTGAAGCATTATTTTTACTGTTAAGATGAATTTTCTGACATTTCATGCACTCACAAAAATCTCTTTGATTTCTTTTCTTACTTTTGATCAGTTCCTGCCACAATCCCTGAACCAGTTACTCTTAGGACCGAGGCTCCAGGGACGACCGTAGGTAATGACACATTATGTCCATAAGCATCTGCTCCTACTCATTTCAGACCCATTTCGCCACTGTCATAACCACAAGACACTGTGTCATCCTCTGTTGTCATTACCACAAGACTCTGTGTCATCCTCTGTTGTCATTCAATTACTTCCTAATATATTGAAGAGTATTAAAACAACTCATTTGTTATTCAAAGAATCAAGTATGAACTTAGCTTAGTATACATATCTGTAAGGCAATGCGTTTGAATTTGTGGCATCTCATCCCTATGTAACCTTTTAATCACATTCTGTGTTACTGAGTTTCAGACACAATCAATGGGGGTTAGGGGTGGGAGTGTCTGTCCTTGATCCAAACTGAGTACAGTGTCACAGCCATTATGGTGTGACGTAATTCTTACGCAGATCTAAATTCCTATATTTTTTACTACGTGCACGATTTTGTTTTTATTTTGCCATTTTAGATAATGATAGTCTTTTTTCAGTAAGGAGTGAAATAGAAAATATGTCCAAGGCTAGTAAATTGAAGTTACCAGCACCATCATTAGTGTAAAGTCACCCTACCCCTTCCCCACCATCACAATAATTCAGTAGGTTTTTGGAACTTTTTTCATTCCAAAATCCCTTCTGAGAATATCCTTGATATATCAACTCAGGTTTCTGTGTGATTTTTGTTTTTCACAGTAATATAAGTGATAAAAAGAGGCAATCATCAAATACGGACAAATGTTTCAAACTCAAAAGAAAAATTTCCTGCAATTCAAGAAATTATAACAACTATAATCCTATCCACAGCTTCTGGAACTAAAAACACTCTATTAACCTGAAGTTTTTTTCCTTTAGCCCCCAAAGTGCCTCAGCGGACTCATCATCCACATCCCAAATCTGAAACCACATGGCATCCTGAAACACCTCAGACTGAACTGGGTAAATGTGTATGTAGATCCTGGTTGAGGAATCCTGCAGCCCATCCCTGTGAGGTCTAGAGAAAGTGAAGGGGCAAGTCAGGGCCAGCGGCCACTTTCACTCCAGAGCAGACAACCAGAACACAGTCGGACAGGTCTTAGGGGGTAGCCAAATTCCTTCCCCTTTGTGAATTAGAATCTTCTCTCTAAATGTCTATTTCATTGGCTTCTCATTCAATTCTATCCATCCTCTATATATTGAATGTGTGTAGTGGACTGAAACAGCTATAGGTCAAACATATATTTGGGCAAATAGACTATTTCTTGGTAACTATTAAAGTTGTATAAGTCATAGTACAGATCTAAGGCAAGAGTTAGCAAATATTTTCTATAAAGGGCAAGATAGTAAATATTTGGGGCTTGGTGGCCCCAATAATCTCTGATGTATAGTTTTCTTTTTTCCCTTTTTTTTTTTTTTTTAACAATCACTTAAAAATGGAAATGGGCTATGTGAAAACAAGCCCTGGGCAACGTTTGGCCTATGGGCCATAGTTTGTGAACCCCTGGTTTAAAGAAACGGTCAGCGTGGGCCAGAATAGTTAGGAAGGGCTTGAGCATTGAAATCACTATAGATTTGGATGGCTGGGGCGCGAGAGGGTGGGGTGAAGAAGTTCAGAAGACAGGACCTGTGTGGAGGCCAGCGAGAGGAGACAGAGGCTTCTCGGACCAGTGAAGGCTGTCAGCTTCTAGGTGCTGATCAGAGCATTTTATTGAAGCTGTTGTAGCTAAATGGGCTCAAAGGACCAGCTGAAAAGGAATTTTTACTCTTGGACTTAGGAGTTTGGGTTTCATGTAAGAATCATCATTATCCATACATGGTAGGCTTTCCCGGGCATGAGACAGAAGGATACAAGCTGAACCACAGGCTGAATGGCTGCCCTTTATCTTGCTCTCTTAAGTACCCCAGTTGGGCAAAGCTTGTTGTCTCTTTCCAAAGATGAGTTTCTAGCAAGATGGGGAGGGTCTACTTTGGCACATTACCTAGACTAGGATCATCACAGAATGAGAAACTTCAGGGACACTTCTCAGGGACAGTTATCTGAGTACAGAGACAATCCTTCCTGAGTGATAAACTGGTACCCGAGTGCAGACACACCATATCCCTCTGAGACTGTATAAATGTTTAACATTTTTTATTATTATTTTTGGTCAGTTCCTGCCACAGTCCTTGAAGCAGTTGCTCCTATCAAAGAGGCTCCAGGGACAGCATTCGGTAATGCCACTTTCTGACCTTCAGCAAGCACTTTTTCTGCTCAGTGTCAAACTTCTGCCCATTCCCCTCTGTTGCCATTTAGTTACATTCTTTACCTTGTGAGTTAAATGTGCATAAAGCAAGTTACTTCTTATTCTAAAGAGAGTCATCCCTGGATCTAGTTTGGGATATCTTCCTGCCCTGTAACTTAATTAAAATTTTTTCAGTTAAAATTTTTTTCAAGCCAGTTTGCTTTTAGCTCAACCAGAGTTCTCTGTTAAGGTAAATTTCATGTATTTATAAGAGTGCTTGATCCTGATCTATGCTAACCAGGCTGTGACAGGGAAGTTTCTTTATACATCCTTTATACACCTGCCTTTTTTATCTGCCTGGTTTTTTTTTTTTTTTGCGGTACGCGGGCCTCTCACTGTTGTGGCCTCTCCCATTGCGGAGCACAGGCTCCGGACGTGCAGGCTCAGCGGCCATGGCTCATGGGCCCAGCCGCTCCGCGGCATGTGGGATCCTCCCAGACCGGGGCACGAACCCATGTCCCCTGCATCGGCAGGCGGACTCTCAACCATTGCGCCACCAGGGAAGCCCTATCTGCCTGTTTTTTTTGTTGTTTTGTTAACATTTGGGTAATATGTTTTTAGTGAATTGTCTAACAGATAATGTGATCAAGGCTAATAAGTTTAAATAGTAAGCCCCATCCTTAAGGTGAATCTGACTCCCCCTTAATCTCCACCATAGTTTAGAAATGATTCTTAACCTTTTTAATGCAGTCAGGGGACTCTAGGAGAATGTGTTAAAAGATACCAATCTTGACTCTCTGAATTAATAATTCATTTTAATGTGTCAACTTTGTCCCCAAAGTATCTTCAATAACAAAGGAAGATACAGTAGCATAGTAAGGCCAAACTTTTCACACTAGAAAGAAACATTTCCTGAAACTGAAGAAAATCTATCAAGCTTTGGAAAATTTAAAGAAGATTCTGTTCAAAAACCTGTAAGTTGCAGAAGCTTTAAAGTAACAGAAATTTATCTTTTTCTACTTCCAAAAACATCCCAGCGGACATGTCATTCACAACACAAACTTAAAACCACTCCAAGTTCAGATGCAGCAGAGATTACACCAGACAAAAGCAGGGCCCTTGGCTTAAGGAGCCTGGCAGCCTGTCACTGGTTGAAAATGTAAACCCATATACTCCCTAGTGAGGGAACCATGAAGAGTCCTTGCCCCTTCAGAACTGGCAAGGAGTTCATGTTTGGAAGAGACATAACCTTCTCTCCAATTCTGGATAGTAAGAGACATGTTATACTTCTCAGTCTGCAGGTTAGTTGAGCACAAACGCTTTTCTTGTGTGAAAATCCTAGAGGATGAAAACAGGGCAGGGTGTTTTTGCAAATTCAAGATTTTTCTTAGGTACACAAACATTAAGTGTAGACTGATTATAGTGGCTCTTTTTTTTAAATGGAAATATATATATTTTATTTTTTAACGCACATATAATCCAAAATGGGTGCTTTTGGTCTTTAGTTCTTCCCTAACTGGTGATGGAGGGACCCCAAATTCTCTCATCTCATACATCTATAGCAAGTCTTAAAGAAGCGAAAAATCAATGTGGGCTTCAGTAGAGCAGAGAAGGAGTTTGGGCCTTGACGTCACATCAGAATTTGCACAAGTGGATAGGTGAGAGTGAACAAGATGAAAACATAGGATATAGAGAGAGGCAACCAGAGGGGGCAGAGTCCCTGCTTCTTCTAAGTGCCAGGCAAAACATTTTTGTTGGTGATGATGCATTTGAATGACACTAGTTGAATAAGGCTAGTATTGTTCTTAATGAGCATCAGAAGTCTCTTCTTCCCATACTTGGATAGTTTTCCCTGTACTGAGAGTGGACAGGTGCTTTACTGGATGCCACAGACTAAGAAGTTGCCTCTTACCTAGTCTTCTTGTCTGGACAGAAGTCACAAGATCTTTCCAAAGCTGAGTTCTCAGCAAGATTATCAGAACAGTTTTTGGCTATTTGTGTAATGGCTGCTTGGTTATTTAGGAACTTCTTCTGCAACCATAATTTGATAAACATAGTAGATATTTTCTTTATTCAGCATCCACAGAAGTACAGGTTAGTTTTTCACGTGCTTCTTGAGGGTTGTTAGAAACATATTTAAGTAAAAGCCTAACAATATCCTAAAGTCTACCATAGCAGACTCAGATATTCAAGCACTAACTATGGGAACTGTTTCCCTTTTGTGGTGCTAAACAGAGACCGAAGGTAATGACTATCTCATGAGATGAAGAAGTCCCTAACTACAGTTTGGCCAAGTCTGAGCACAACAATTGATTTCCCTTTCTATTAGTCTGCTGGGGCTGCTGTAACAAAATACCACAGACTGGGTGGCTTAAACAACAGAAATCTATTTCTCACAGCTATGGAGGCTGGAAGTCTAAGATCAAGGTATCAGCAGGTTTAATATGTCCTGAGGTCCCTCTCCTTGGCTTGCAGATGGCTACCATCTTATTGTGTCCTCCCAGGGCCTTCTCTCTATGTGTGAGCGTCCCTGTGTCTCTCCCTCTCCTTTATAAGGACAGTAGTCCTATTGGCTTACAGCCCCACCCTTATGACCTCCTTTAACCTTAACTTCATCTTTAAAGACCTAACTCCAAACACAGTCACATTGGGAGTTAGGACTTCAACAAATGAATTCTGAGGAGAGGCAATTCAGTCCATAACACCCTTCATTCAGAAATTAAAAAAAAATATTCTAGAGGCAATGTTACACTGGCAAGATTCATTTTGACATGAATGTTGTAGCTCTTCATACACATTTTTTTAAAAACCTCTTGTTTATTCAGTTCCTGTTACAGACCTTGAACCTGTTACTTTTACAACTGAGACCTCTGGGACCACATTAGGTAATGACCCTGTGCCACTTGCCTAGATCTTTTGCTGCTCCTTGTACAGTCTGTTCAGTCTCCATCCTCATCACATGGCTTTTCCTCTTTCACGAGATGACCACTATCATCCTGCACTGCCACTCGGCCACTGTCTTCACTTGAAGAGCCCTGAAGCCTCTTAAAAACAAGGTTCCTGTTGTTTTTAGGAGAGCGGGCATGAGCTTAGTTCAAAACGTTTACCTGCCACGTGGGGCATTTGAAATCATCACATCGCCTTGTGCTTCGTTGAACAGTGTTCTGTGTTAAAGCTGAGTTTCAAACAAATTGGGATCTATTTCCTCTCTAGGCTGATCAGCAATAACAGCTACTCTTAAGCTCCTTTGCCATCTAAGTTTCTAGATTTTTAAAAAACTATTTGCATGGTATGTTTGTTTCTTTGTTGGTGTTTTAAGTAATGATGTGTTTTATTACTAATTTGACAAATAGGCAATTATCCAAATCTGAAGTTAGGGTCTCACTGTGACCCTAACTTCCCCTCCCCTTGCACCAGAACTGGTCCTTCTCATTTTTCCCCCAGTGAGGAAGTTCTATGAGTATCTGATTACAAGTGCTAATTTTCATGCCTTGAATGAGTAATTTGACTGTAAACATGAGTTTGCCTCCAAAGTACCCTCAACCTTAAAAAAAAAAAGATGCATTGGCATAAAATGAGTAAAAATTTTAAACTACAAATTCATGGAACTTTAAAAACTCTAACAGGTTTTGGAAAAACCTCTCCTCAGTACCCAGAGCCATACAATGTAGAATAACATAAGGCTTTCCTTTCTTTAGCTACCAAAGCATCAAAAAGACCTCGTCGTCCACGTCCCAGACCTAAAACCACACCAAGCCCTCAAGCACCTCAGACCAAACCGGGTAAATGTGTGATTCGTTGGTTTAAGGGTGAGCCATAGTAACCTGTCCAATTGAGGATGCAAAGCAGTGCCAAGCTCATATTCTCTCTAAGCATGAAGTCATGAGGCATCATCAGTAATGTCTCCTCTACCAGGTGTTGAGGAGAACATGACTGGGTGAGATACAGTTGGTGCCAGAATACCATATTCTTTTTATGTGTGAGTCTTGACATACATTTAGTATAGTTTTTACTATAAAATTCCAGTTTTACTTCTTTAGCAAAGCCAATATATTACGTTCAAGTAAATAAACAAATTGTAAGTACCTTGCAAATTCCTGGACCAATATTGCCAACTGTGGGTGATATGCCAGCTGTGGGAGACATTTCATTTCTAAAACTGTAAAGTTGAGAATATGTTTGCATGGTACAAGGGAAAAGATCAAGGTGGACTGGACTTGGACCTTGGACCTTGGGCTTTAGGCCCACTACAGGATTTGAATGCATGGAGGGAAATGTGACCCAAGGCAGAAGAACCAGAAGTGTGGTGGTTGGGGGTACCTAGAACAGACTGTCCTACTTCTCATGGTCAAAACCTGGCTGTTGATGATGCTACATTTGGATGGATCCATCCAGTCATTTGAAAGAGGATTTTGAGGACCTGGTTCAAGAGCTTAGATTTGATAGAGAGACATCAACAGTCTTTGATTTCCACTTTTTCTGGGCTTAGGCCAGAGAGATACTCTACTGAGTATTTCAGACTGAGTAACCATCTTTATCCTGCTCTTTTATTTGTCATGGTTTGGACAGAGGTCTCAGACTCTTTCCATAGACAAGCTGTTAGCAAGACCAACACCGTCCACATCAATGATTAATTTTTATATCTGTTTCAAACTTATAAACTGTCTATTGTATCCATGTTTACTTAAACACAGTAAGGGCTTGTTTTCAGCCTCCATAGAAGTACAGGTTGATCAGATTTTTTTAAAGACAGTTTCTTTTTTCAGTGTACATTAGGTAAATGCCTAAAAATATTTTCCAGTGCAGAGTTTTCCATATCAATTAGAATCCATTAGTTAAAACCTAGGAGAATTTCATGTTGACTCAAGATATTTCCAGGGATAAGCCTAAGACTGACCATGACTATCGTTTGGCCAAATGTTCAAAGAACAATCCTCTACTCCTTCTCTGTTTTTTTTTTTTTTTTCTTTGTTTCTGTAGAAGGAATGATATATAAGCAAGTTTTGTTGGGGTGTGAATGTTCTAACTTTTCATGTATTTTTAAATCTCTTTGGTTTACTGTATTGTTTTTTTGGTCAGTTCCTGCTACAGTCCTTGAACCTGTCACTCTTAGACCAGAGGCCCCCAGAACAACATTAGGTAATGATAAACTGTGTTTTCAATGAGACTTATCCTGCTTGTTGTCAGACCCAGAGTTTCATCTTGCTCCATGTAACAACAGTTTTATTCTTTGTGGCCATTCAATTACATTCTTCTTAAAATTATGAAAACGCTTAAATTACCTGTTCTTTTTAATAGAACTAGTCATGTGTGACCCTACTTTAGGATATTTATTTGCCACGTAACCTGTTTGAAATTGTGTCATTCTGTGTTTTATTCCAGCGGTGCTTGTGGTAAAACTGGTTTTCAAACACATCCCAATCTCCCTCTTATCTAGACAGATAAAGTCATCAACAGCTCTCATAGGGCCAGGAGGATCCATTCATTGCACATCTACATTTCTACCTTTTTTCTATTTGCATAGTATTTTGTTGTTTTGTTTCCATTTAGGTAATAATACGTTTTTATTTTAATAGTTAGAACATGTACGAAAGATTGGAAGATTAAATTATAAACTTCAGATTGAGTATGACTATTCTTCATTATCCATTAAAATTTAGCAACAGTTCTTAACCTTTTTGTTGCCCAGTCAAGCTGCTCTATGAGACTTTGATTATAATTACTAATCTTTATTTCTTATATTAAAAAGTGATTTTTGTCTTCAAAGAATCTTCTTTGGTAAAAGAAGATATAAAAGGAATTATGTATGTGACAAAAATCTCAAACTAAACAGGCAAAAATCTAACAAGGTGTAGAAGATCTAGAGTCATGTTTTTTGCCTCCCGTAGCTTCCAGAACCATGGCTGATGTAGTTATGTAATAACCCAAGAATTTCTTCCTTCAGCTTCCAAAACATCACAACAGACAATTCATCCACATCCACATCCAAGTCCTGAAGTACCTGAGTCCAAACCAGGTAAACTTGTGTTCCTGGTTTAGAGTCCCAACAACCTAACCCAGCAGGGTGTTGAGTAATCCCAGTTTTGGGGAGTAACCAATACGCCCCATGAGAGTAAAGATACAACTCGTATTAAGCTGCAGTTCCCACTGTGGAGCTGGCAAGAAGAGCACAGTAGGGGGAGATCTGTGGGGCAGCTGAATGCCTCTTGCTTCCTCTGTAAAATCTTTGTCACTGTGCATTTTATTAAATTCCATTTATCTCTTGAAAATAAAGCTTCTTGTGAAAAATTAGGCATATTCAGTTCAAATTGACAAACACTAAGTGCCTTCAGTATCCTCCAAGTTGTATACCTCTAAAGATGCTAATGTATCAGATGTGGGAGACATGTTTTAGTCCTCAAACCTGCAAGACAGTTAAGAACAAAAGCATTTCCTTTGTAAATAAAATAGAAGATGGCATTAGGCAGCATCTATGCAAATACAAGAATGATATTTGGGTGCTACCAACAAGATGTGCTAGGGACATAAATATTTGGAGCAGGGAAAGATAAATTTAAAAAGAGTGGAGCCTTGAAATCATCCTAGTACATAGATGAGTAGAAAGATGGAAAGGAATAAAATCAGAAAGAATGGATATAAGTAGAAACCAACCAAAGGAGAAAGTCTAACTGTAATACTAGTATAAAGGATGTCTGACTTCAAGGTGGTAGTCAAAGCTTTTCTAGATCTTGATTGGTCCATGGACTCCCATGGTGGAGATCTTTAGGCACCTGATGAAGCAGTTGAGATTTGATCAAGTATATATCAGCAAGCTGTTCTTTGCTCATGAAGGCATGTTCTTTCTTTGCTTAGTCTGGAGGGATACCCAATTTGATTCATCATGCTGAGGCCTCAGCTTCTTTCCAAAGATAAGTTCTTAGCAATACCCACACATCCCACATTGGCTTATTAGTTAGAATCAGATCATCAAAGAAGGAGGAATAAGGAAATAGGTACCTGACTGAGGTATGGCTAATTTTTAGGAAATCAACTTTTACTCTTCTAGTTTAAGAGTTTTTATAAGTTGCTATGTAGTTCTAGAACCTATATTATACTAGTAAGATTCTTTTTGAAGTAAATATTTTGAGTTTATTTAAAACAATCACTTGGTTTATTTTTAATACTTTTGGTCAGCTCCTACTGCAGACTTTGAACCTGTTACATTCAGAACTGAGGCTTGGGTGACAACACAAGGTAATAACACATTGTGATCCTCTCAAACTCATTCTATCAACATTGAAGCTACAGGTTCTTTTGCTTCATAAAGCTACATTGTCATCCTCTGTTGTCACTCCATGATATTCTTCATCCTAAAAGAATTGAAGTCTCTGACTCTTAAAACAAGTTATTCCTTGTTTTTAAGAGAGCCGTGCATGAACCTAACTCAGGTCAACTGTTATACATGTAATCATCTGAAATTGTTTTTGTCATCTTGTATGTTTTTTAACCAATGTTTTGTAAAAGCTGGGTTTAAAAAGCAATTCTCTTGACTCTAACGACTATTATGGTGTCAGGGAGGGTTCTTTGTGGATCTAAAGGTCTACTGTTTTTTTTAACTGTGATATTTGTTCTTTAACTGACATTTTAGTTAATGACATGGTCTTATTTTAGTAAACTGTCAAAGAGTTTGTACCTGGCTATCACCACTACCATAATATTTTAGCAGTGATTCTTATCCTTTTTATTCAAGCAAGAGTTCTGTGAATGATTCTTCACTTCTTGAATTATTCTTCACTATTATAATTGACTCATTGCCAATGAACTTTAACTTGTAAAAAAAAAAACCATACTATTATAATAAGGGTGAAAGTTTCCAATTAAAAAGTTACAAAGACACATTTCCTAAAATATGAGGAAATCTAATAAGTTTTAGGAAACCTAGAGCCATGTGTCATGCTACCCATAGCTTCTGAACTACAGACTCTATAGTAACTGAAGGTTTTCTTTCTTCAGCTCCTAAAACATCAAAACGGACCCGTCGTCCACGTCCCAAACCTAAAACCACACCAACTCCTGAGGCACCTCAAACCAAACTGGGTAAATGTGGGTCTCTCGTTAAAGGACTGAGTCCTTGCAGCTCTTGGGAGTCTGGGTTTGATGCTAGTAGTGGGAGTGATAGCCGCTGTGAGCCCCATGTGGGTAAAGGCACAAAATGACCTGCTGCTGCTTCCCCATTAGCAAAGGAAAACATGATGGGGGAGACGCGCGTGGCAGCTGAATTCCCTGTGCTTTCTACACAAGGATCTACTCTTTTACTATGTATTTTATTTGCTTTTTCTTATTCCATTCCATTCTTCTCTTAGAAAAAAATGTCTTAAATAGAACCAAGCATTTTTATCTCAAGAGACAAACACGAAGTGCCTTCCGTCTCCCCACAGCCCATCAAGACCTGTGAGGGTATCACAGAAGCTGGCGGCTTGTTTTTACTTTGCAGTCTGTAGTAGAGTCAAATTCAGAACCTGCCTCAACGTGAAACATTAAAAGATTGAACCAAGGCAGTGTGTCTGTGCAAACTGAGCTGGTTTTTTTTTTTTTTTTTTTTTTTTGGTACGCCGGCCTCTCACTGTTGTGGCCTCTCCCGTTGTGGAGCACAGCCTCCGGACACGCAGGCTCAGCGGCCATGGCTCACGGGCCTAGCCGCTCTGCGGCATGTGGGATCTTCCCAGACCGGGGCACGAACCCGTGTCCCCTGCATCGGTAGGCGGACTCTCAACCACTGCGCCACCAGGGAAGCCCTGAGCTGTTTTTTGTAGGGGTTATAAACATCTCTGAGCTGAAAGAGAGAAAAGTCTGTGAAGGACAGGAATAAGGAGTTGGAACGAGGTTGGGTCTTAAAATCATGGAGATAGACAGAAAGTAAGGTGTAGAGACCAACCAGAGAGCACAGACTTCTGGAATAAGGGAGGTTCTGCTTCCAAGAGGTGATGAATAGTACTGAGTTTGGATGGGTCCATAGGAGCAGTTGAAAAAAATCCTTGAAAGTATGACTCAGAAGTTTGGGTCTGACCCTAGAAGCATCAGTGATCTCTTCTGCAACTGTCTCTCCCTCCTATCTAGGGTATGGAATTTATGTGATTAGAGCAGAGAGCTGCTCTTCTGGGCATCACACACTATATGTTCTTTATCCTGATTTGCTGAGTGCCTTTGCCTCAAACAAGGTCTCAGCCTATTTCTAAATATGAGCTCTCAACAAGATCTACAAGATTCACTTTGCTTAATTCTTTTCTATGGCTCCTTTCAAACACGAAAGCTATTTATTGTATCCATGCTTATTTAGGCATGCTATTTTCTTTCTTTTCTTCCAGTTTTATTCAGATATAATTGGCATACAGCACTGTATAAGTTTAAGGTGTACAGAATAATGATTTGACTTATGTACATCGTGAAATGATGACCACAATAACTTTACTTAGTTTAATCCATCATCTCGTGTAGCTACAAAATTAAAGAAATAGAAAAAAAGATATTTTTCTTCCTTGTGATGAACACTTGGACATGCTGTTTTCTTAAAGCTTCCACAGAAAAGCCAGCTGCCATAACAGTTACATAAGTATACATTTGGTAAAATGTTTAAAGTTTCCTAGGTCAGTCTTCTACAATGATTGGAATTAGGTACTTAGACACCTAGGAGAATATCATGTTGACTTTATTGAGATATTTATCAGTTTGTGTAGGCTGTGACTATCTCATAAAGAAAGTTTACCTGGCTTTAGGTGACCAAATCTTTAATATCAAGTATGCAATTTCAGAAAAATAATTTCAAATTGTAATATACCTATTGAAGCACTATTATACTGGTAAGATTTAATTTGCTGACTTTTCACATGTGTTTATTTCCTTGCTTTTGACTAGTTCCCACTGCAGATCTTGAACCTGGTACTTTTAGAACTGAAGCTCCAGAAATCGTGGGTAATGAGAATGCGTGTCCTTCAAATAGTGCTTTTCCTGCTCATTGTCATACCATTGTAGCCACAGGTTCTCCTGCATCTTAAAACCATTTCTATACCCTCTGTTGTCATTCCATTACAGTCTTTACCTTGCAATTTTGCTACGTTCTATGTCAGGTTATCTGTTGAATTTAAGAGAACTGTGTGTATACTAATTTCAGGATGTCAAACTGCTATGTAACCACTCAATGCTGTGTCATGTGATCACGTGCATTTGCTTAAATAGCATTGGCTATTTTAAGCTTCCTTTCAAACATGAATTTCCATCTATCCCTTATTTTCATCACTTGCTTTTTCCTCATCAATTGTGGAAATACCATGTTTTTTTGATTGTGTTACTTTTTATTGAATTAGTATCTATATGATTATATTGGTAGATCTCTTGTTTCAAGGAATGATGTTTTTAGTTAATGGTCAAATTTTTGAATGTGCCTGAGTCTTGAAGGTTTAAATGATGGGCTTTTGTGATAGAGTAGGCTGACTCTTCCTCCTTCTCTAACAGGGTTTGACGGAGTTTCTTAACTTTTATTGAATCAAGGACCACTTTGAAATTTTGATGAACACACTCCATTTGTTACATTGATCCTTATACTTTCAAACATATGAGCTCATTATTGTACCCACGATTATTGAAATAGTAGACATTTATGTCAACTTGTATAGAAGTACAAATAGACTGATAAATGCTTTTTCCAGTAGTTAGAAAAGTATATATTATATAAATGTGTAAAACGCTTGTCCAGCAGAGTCTTTCATACCAGAATCAGATAATCAAACATGTAGAATTTCTTGTTGACCATAGTGATATTGAGCAAAGTGCAATGGTGTACCTATTTTATGAGATTAATTGATATTCACCACAATTTGGTCAAATTTGCAAAGAACAAGTGCGTGTCTCTTTTCTCTCAGTCCTGAAGCTTAACAACTGGCTTCTGAAATTAGTCTTCAAGTGAATTTTTAAAATCTCTTTGGTTTATTTTATTATTTTTGGCCAGTTCTTCCTACAGTCCTTGAACATGTCACTCCTAGAACCAAGGCTCCAGAAACAACGTTAGGTAATGATATTCTGTGTTCCTCAACAATTTTTTCCTGCTCATTGTCAATCCATTCTATCATCATCATCATTGTAATAACATTATCACCAGCTTCATAAGACTATCTTGTCATCCTCTGCTGTTCTTCAACTTTATTTTTCTTCTTAATGAGTATGGAAGACTCTAAAAAGAAGTTACCTGTTGTTTTTAAAAGCTATGCGTGGACTTAGATCAAAATGTCTGTCTACCATGTAATCTTAATTGAATTTGTATCATGTACTTTTGTCTAAACAGTGCTCACATTTAAAGCTTAGTTTCAGACATGGAAATGTCTATGTCTTCTCTAGACCAATTAAATCATAACAATTTGTATGGTTCCATGGATGCGGGGCATATTTAATTTCTTAGTGTGAACTTACTATGGTTTGATGATACTCCTTACCTTTTTTAGACATTTACAAGACTCTTCATTTCTTGACTTAATTTTATGTGCGAGTTTTACCTCCGAAGAATCTTCAGTGATAAAAGAATTAACAAAATAGGCAACCATATTTGCATCTTTAAAATATATGTCTTAAATTTCAAGGAAATATAACATATTTAGAAAATCTGGAACCTTATTTCCAAAACCACCTTCACTAGAGTAATCCAACGTTTCTTCCTTCAGCTCCTAAAACATCACGAGTTCGTCGTCCACGTCCCAGACCTAAAACCACATCAAGCCCTGAAGCACCTCAGACCAAACTGGGTAAATGTGTTATTTCATGGTTTGAGGGGTAAGCCCTAGCAGCCTGTCCCAGTGGAGTCCCAAAGCAGTGCCTCCAATGGGAAGTAACAGCCTTCATGTTCCCTAAGAGTCAAGGCATTGAGGTGTGGTTAACAGCTGCTTCTTGGGTGAAGTTCTTGGTCTCTCTTATTTATAGCAAGATTGGCATAGTCACTCATGGTTATTTATTGCTATATCTACATTTAAACACATTATCAATTTATTATAGCTGTGAGTACATAAACATAGGTATTTTTTTCAGCTTCCAAGAAATGTAACAAGTTACTTTCACATATTTTTTTGTGTATATTGCCTAAACAGATTTTCCAAAGCTAGCTTCCATATGAGAATCAGAAAATCAAACACCTAGGAAAGGCTCATGTTGACCATACTAAGATTCATAGCAGAGTTCAAAGGTTGTGCCTATCTTCTGCAATGAATTATTCCTAGCTACAGAGACTGTTTGCTTTCTGTGAATGCAGAAGTTTAAAAAAATTGTCATTTGAAACTAATGTTTTGAAAGAAAAATTAAGACTTTCTATGTGTGTTTAAACTTTCTTGTGTTCATGTTGTTGCTTTTGGTTAGTTCCTGCTACTAGCTTTGAACCTGTTATTCATAGCTCTGAAGCTCCAGAAACAACATTAGGTAATGATTTTTGTGACCTCATTAAATGCTTTTACACTCATTAAAAACTCACTCCATCACTGTCATGGCCAGAGTTTCTCCCGCTTCCTTCAAGTGCTATTGTAATTCTATTTCATGCTTCATCTTTTACGTAGTCAGGATTCTTAATTAAGGTGCTACCTATTGCTTTTAACAGTTGTCCCTGGATCCAGCTGAGGAAATCTATCTTCCATGAAAACCCCTTTAACATTTCATTATATGATTTCAGTGAAGAGTCTGAAGTCCAAATTGATTGCCTTCTATTTGGTATTTAGATCTATAAAATGATAATAATTAAGTACCATGAAATTTCTCCGAGCAACTTACTTTCTGTAAGATTTTTGTGATATCCTCATTAATCTCTTCCTATTTTAAGGAATGAGGTTTCCCTGTTATATTAAATTACCAAAAACAAGTTGCTTCCTGGAAGTGTCAATTCTAGTGAATCTAAGTTACAGGCTCCCCCATCATTGATGAACTTGACTATTCCTTATTCTCCACAACAGTTTAACATTGGTTCTTAACCTTTACTAAGTAGGAATCTCTCTGAGTATCTAATTATACACATTAATACCTATATCTTTAAATTAACAAATTTTGGTCTCTAAAACACCCTCAGTGATAAGGAACAAATTAGATTGGTAAAGTAAAATTTTTCAAACTCAGGCAATAAACTCAAGAAAATCTAATATTTTACAAAACATTGGTACAGGTACAATGCTGTTGATGGTTTCTAGACCTACAAATACAATACAACTCAATATTTTCTTCCTTTAGTTTCAAATCATAGGGGAAGAAATCCTTCTCCTAAACACTAAATTTCCCAAAGCTTCACAGTTTAAAAATCAAGAAAATCTATGGTTTTCTGTTTAAGGAGTCCTTCCAGCCTATTGCAGTTGGGCCCCAAGAGTGACAGTGATGTGGCTTGCTAACTTGCATTTCACACCTCTGTGCCCTCTAACAGAGAAGGTAGAATCTCTACAATTTCATGTGGACAAGAAGGTTCATGGTTGGAGATTTATATGGTAGCCAAATGCATAAGGATTCTCTCTGACAAAAGATGCATCTTATTCAATTCTCTTAGCATTCTATTCCATTCATTTCTTTTTAAAATAGCATTGCTTCTTTGTCTTAGGTAAACAACCATTTCCTTGCCCTCTGTGGTCCCAGCACCACATTAGCAGTTGAGTAGGGTAGGGTGTAGAGCAGAGGAAGAGATCAAAAGTAAGGGCATGTTTTACCTCTTGAATAAAGTACAATATAATTGTGAAGAAAACCTGTTCTTGAGTTTTTCTTAGATAGAAGATAATTTGCTTATACAAAAGCAGCTTGTTTGGTAAAAAACTTTAGAAAGAAAATACTTAAAGGAGTCAAGGATCTATGTGGGCTGATAGAGAATAGTTGAGCTTTGAAATTAAGTAGGATTTGAATTAGTGGTTGGAATGGTGGGAACAGCAAAATAAAAAAGTTTTGACACCTATTGAGGGTACCCAAGGGGGTGGTCAAACTGGAACATAGAATAAAACACTCCTAGATGATACGGAACATTTTGTTAATGATACTGTAGGAAATACTTAGAAAGCCCTTGTGGGAATATAGATTCAGATACAGTAGTCATTGAGAACCTCAGTTTTTCAAATAGGCTCTTCCTTTTTATAGAAGGATAATTAAAATCAGGGATCAGCAAATCAGCAAATTTTTTTATGTGAAGAGTTAAATAGTGAATATTTTAGACTTTGCAGACCATTCCGTCTGTCACAGCTACTCAATTCTGCTGTTGTAACTTGTAGGTAACCAAAGCCAAGATGTAAGTGATATGTAAATATGCCTTGAATCATCTTAGTTTGTAGGTGTGGCTGTGTTCCAATAAAACTTTATTTGAATTTCATACCATTTTTACATGTCATAGATTATTACTCTTCCTTTAATTTTTTTTCAATCATTTAAAAATGTAAAAATCACTCTTAGCTCACAGGTCGGGAAGAGGGCTGGATTTGGGAGGACCATAATTTGCCAATCTCTGCTTTAAATAATGCATACTCTGCATTGCCTCTCCATAACCCTGTGATTCTGAAGGTCTATGTGTTGCTACCTGTGAATTAAATTATCCATAATTAGTTTGACATCTTAGACCCTCTTCTTTCAGCTCCCACTGAACTGCATACTCTTATTTTGAAACCAGTGACATCACCAAGCCTAGAAATAACACAAAGTCAACCTGGTAAATAGATTATTTAATCTATCTGGTACACCATGAGCTTCAGGGGGCATACCCCAAATGTTGTATTTCCAAATATTAAAAAATACAAAAGAATACACATTTAACAACTCTGTATATTGTACATGCTCCTTCCATGATTGCATACTGGTGTAAATTAGTAATACATTATTTCATGTTAATTATGTTATTCAACTGTATAGAAATAATTATCTTCATTTGGGTTTGCTCTGTATAATATTAGAGAATAATCACATATCTGATTAAGTAGTCAACAGAACCACTTAGAAGAACTGATTTTATTCTTTACCTTTATTTTTCACTAAGTTACAGACTTGTGGTTCTCTTTAGTAATAAGTTAAACTTCTGCTCTGCTATGTGAAAAGAATGCTCATTCAATTGTGACCATTAATGAAGGAGAAAGTTCTCACTTCAGTAAAGATAACAAAATTTCACCTTACACAATATGAGCCTAAACATTATTGCCTTTCAAAATTAAAAACAAATTTTAAAGATCATACTTTTCAATGCTATTGCAACTCTCTGACATTTATTTTGAAACACCAGATCTTATTTTTAACATAGGATTGTAATTTCTTTTCATTCCTTTTGTGTATCTCTTAATTAGCTAAATGGCGTTTTGATGCTTATGTTGATGGAACAAGGTTCTATGGTTGTTAATGATAACTTAAAATACTTATAAAACTCTGAATTCGGTTATTAGAGTTTCCTTTAGGGTTAATAGTACTATTGTTATTATGGTAACGGCTGACATTGAGCGCTTACAGGTACAAGGCACTTGTCTAAATACTTAGTTTGTATGAATTCATTCAATGCTCACAACAACCCATCCTTGATCAATTTTACCATTTTGTGTTTTTTGCTAGTTTCTGAAGTCCTGGAATCGGTTACATTTAGCACTGAGTCATCAAAGGAAGCTATAGGTAATAACGTTCCCCAATGGGAAGTCAGGTATATGTGCTTTTCCATCTCATTGTGGAAGTCATTTTGGGATGTCCTCATGCTTTGTGACATTTCATGGCTCCTCACGTATTGCCTGTGCTCATCCAGTGAAACTTGACAGTCAAATGTTATATACAGCCCATTTTGCTAGTATCTGCTGTGTTGCTATGCAAGTTTCACAATTTCCTTGCTTAGTTTCCTCTCATTGTGAATGCACAATTTCATTTTTTAATATTCTGATCACTTTTAATACAAATATGCACATCCTACTTTTCATTTTCATATTGTTTTTAGGATTCATCCCCATGCTTTCAAAGGACTCACTCTATGTCTTTTTCTCACTAGAATCCTTAAACAAAAATAAGGAAGTGAAATTATCTGCTTTGCTCCAGGTAGAAATCGCTGTAGACCCTGCCAGTTATCGTGTGTGTGTGTGTATGTGTTCCACACTGCACACTGCCTTCATTTTCTGCCTTCATTGTAGTCATCTTTATAATCTACCTAAATGTTATTTATTCTCACAAATCTATCTACTTAATTAACCTCTGTTTTAAAATTAAACAGTGTTCCATTAAAGTGGGTGCTATGGGCTGTCCACCACTAACCCGCCATTCCCTGTTTCTTCCGTAGCACCAACTGAAATAGATTATGTATATTCCACTGCCAAAGCACCACTCAGGCCAGAGGAGTCAAAGACTGAAGGTGGTAAAGGTTTTCATGCTTCTATTCTTTTATTCAAAAAATTTTTAATTAGTATCACATTTCATGGAATTTGAAAGTTCAAGCTGGGGTACTTAATCTACAGTGGAATAGCTTTGAAGAGCTATAGCTTCTAAAATTCTTGAATTCTTAAAATTAAAATGATAAGTGACTCTCTGAATACAGAAATTTCGGTTTCTCTGTGGTATCTAAATATTGAGGCATAATAAATTTGACAGTTAATGACAGTTAAAACATAAATATTAGTTGGAGGATTAGGGTTATAGAATAGGATTTCCCTCTTGATTCTTTTTTCTTATCCTAATCCATTGTCCTATCTGTAAAAATGTGATGCAGATTCTCAAGAGAATGAGGTGTGTTGATATTCAAGAAAGAGATACTTGACTGTGGCCTAACATCTTAAGCTTTTTAAAATTGTTCTCCTTTGTTTTGATACAGTTGTGGAATCTATTACAAATGTGTCTGAACCACCTGAGATCACGCTAGGTAATGACACACCCTGGCAGTTTTTGCCCTCATTGTCGCCATCACCTGAGAACCCAGGTTCTCCCTCATTGTGAATTCATGTTGCAACATCATTCTTTGTCATGGCAGTTAATTTTCTTTCTAGGTGCTTCTATTCATAACCATTGTCCAAAAAGTGTCTTCTCCCATTCAGCTTTGTATCTAGACCTTGATCTCTCTCTACTTCAGTCACTGAAACTGTCAAATCTAAAGTGTCTTTTTTCCTAATGTTAAACATTCTGCCAGCTTGGTATTACGTTGAATACTTCAGATAATATTTTTTGTATGATGATCCATTTATACCTTCTGCCCTAGCAACATACTTTCCATTAACACTCATTTCATCACATTCATTTACATGTTTGATTTTTTTCTTGGTTAGTTAAACAAAATTCAATGCTGCTGAATGGCTTATGCCTTAACATTTAAAATTTTTCTCCTTATGGTTCCTCCTGAACCTATCTTTCTAGCACTATTGGGGATGTACTAGTGTGGAGTGAGGATTTTAAAAGTAAGGCTATTGCTTACCTTGAAAGTATTTTGTAACCTGGCATCTCTAAGCAGCTTTTAAACTAAATGCATTATGAAGAAGTAGGAGTGCTATTTTGCTGTAGACTTGCAATTTGCTTTCTTTTTTCCTTTAAAATCCACTTGTTACCATCTGTTCTGTCATCTGTACTCAAGGTGTGTGAAGTGCTATAGTAACCCTGGGTACTTTCCTTCAATTACCATAGAAACATCACCTCTGCCTTCCCAAACTGTAATCCTACCCAGCCCAGATGAGCCTCAGACCGAACCGGGTAAATACGTTATTTTGTGTTTCATGTAGAAGGTGAGTGTTTGCAGAAATTACAAGAATGGAAAGACAATATATATGGGCACTATTACTAGTTATCAAAAGCCCTAACTTAATCACTGCTCACAGTATTTGACCCTACCTTTCTGATGCCCCACTCCTCCTTCTATCCATAATCTGTAGCCAGTCATATGGCAGTGTTGTGAACATTATTTAGGATATAACTGAAAAACACCTCTCAGCTACTCTGCAAGTCTTTCATATAGAAAATAGTAATGTTTCTGGTGAAGAACATTTGTATTCTTTTTAAAATATAAATATCCCAATTTTAAATACTTTATCATCTTGACTAGTTTTACAAGGTCTGTGGTCATATAAAAACTATTTTAAGATAGTTAATTTGTTTAAGATTAACCAAAACCTCCAGAAATACTGGAGCATTCCACAAAAAGGGGTACAATTGGTCGGTCATCTTGTCATTATTCAGGTCCCTTACTACTTTCTACTGCTCCTTCCTGTGGCAGTTTGGCCATTTCACTGCATACAAATAAGAGAAACTGAAGTCAAACTGGTTACTTGGCAAGTCATAAGGGTTTACTTGATGGTGGAATTTGAAATATGGGAAAACAAATCATCGATGCGGATAACTAAATATTCTTCTTACAAGGGAAGATTTTCTCAATATCTGCAGGCTCTCTTGGAATGTCAGTTTATCATAAATAAGCCCAAACTTGTATTTTGATGGCCATTAAACTATTTTATATGGCTCTATTTCCAAAGGAGATACGGATATTAATTTTATTCATTGTCCTCTAAAATGTCCTGTTAAATCCTGTTAATATCCTTTGCCTCTTAAACTCTACAGTTTAATTTTTACCAAAATTCCACACTGACTGCATTAACTGGATCTGTGTCAATTATCTCTAACTTTTCTAAAGTTTTGTTAAATAGCTTTAATCATTAATGATTGAAATATTTAATCGTAGATACTATCAGTGATACTAATCTCATTCTGAATCATTTTTTATAGAATTGCCTCATGACATGCCTTTACCTGCAAGATGGTCTCTTATACCCTGGGGAAGCAAATAGCCTATCAGTACGAACTTCGGCAAGCAAAGCAGTTCAGAGTCAGAATATCACAAGACTAAGGACACCATAGAAATATAGAATTTTAGGGTTGGAAGGGCTCTTAAAAATCCTGTTACTGTTGATGAAGAACCCAATGTTGTAGACCGAGTGATCCGCAAAGCGAACTCTAAATCTCCCAGCTCCAGGCTCCTAAACCAGTGTAATCTCCAACATATCTTGTTCATCTCTCCACAGGCAAGAAGATTCCACTGAAACGATTGCATGCCTTGTATATTTTGACTATCAGGAAGAAGTCCCTACAGACTCAGCTTCTTCTTTTATCTAATAACTCTTATTTTCAGCAAGCTTTTCTTAAGGTGCCTGAAACTCTGTGACCTTGAAACCATTTTGTTTCTTCTTATCTCTCTTTATCCCAAACACACTGAACCCAACCAAACAAGGTATTTCCACAAGCTGCGATCTTTCATTTGATAATTCTTTTCCTCCAGCAGGATAAACTTTTAATTTTCTTGGTGAAGAAATAATTGATTTTTTACACTGAATGTCCTAGAACTTCTTTGGGAATTGCTCAGCAGAAGAATAACTTTCTTCAATAATGTATCCTTTCAATTTCTGTTCAATTTTTCTTCTCCAATATGACCAATAAAAATTGTGTTTTGTTTAACAAGATTAATTTTTTTCCATTAGCACTTACTATTAAGATACATTCATTTTCTAGGTATATTTGGAATGTAATGTGCTTTTTATTTAGAAGAAATTGTATCTCTTTGCACTTAAAATATTATACTGGGTTATTCTGATAAAATGATGTGAACTTATAATGATGAATTATTTTATTATGAAATTTATTTTTAACCTGTTTAATAGGTATTTGAAGTGGATATTTCTAAAATTCCAACAGTTTCATTTGCCAGCTGAATATCTTGGATATCTTTAATGTGCTGCCTTGTTTTTTTTTTTTTCCATTATGATAAGAAAATTACCTTCTTATACTTTGTGGCTCTTTGGGAACTTTAATTGCTGTGTATTTAGGTCTTCAATTACTCAACAAACGTCTCTGAGATCCTAGAGGTTTAGGTACTGTGACTCTTGAAGACCTCAAGAGCTCCGAACCTATATCCTTTCTTTTAGTGCCCAAGCAGACACCGCGAGCTCCTCCCAAACCAAAAATATCTCCACGTCTAAGAATCCCACCGACACAGCCAGGTAAATACTTATTTTATATTCTGGCCTGAAAAATTTGATGTTAGTAGAGTTACTCTGTTGAATTATATAGCAAGTTAGGTTTTTAACCCTTATAAAATAAGACTTCCTTTGAAACCTAATAAATATTTACATTTATTTTTAGACTTTATCAAAAAGTATATTATTGGAGTAGCTTATTCCAGAAGCTTCCCTGTTGTTATATTATTTGAGAGGGGGATGGAGGAGAATGGAATTTCTTAAAAGAGTAGCCTGCCTACTCCCTTCACTTCTCACAGCTTGAGAAAACCTTCCATGGTCCTTGAATGTCCTCCCCCTGCCAATCACCTAATTTCTTTTTTCTTTCAGTCAATTTTATTTAACATTAGGTCATGAAGATTTTTAATATATATCCTCTTCTGTAAAATAATAACATAATATTGCTTTGGTTGTTTTGCTAGGAATTTTGGGAAGGACCTAAACAAGAGTCATTATAAACTATTTTTTATTCTGTTCAAGAAGCTCTTACTTGAATGATTGAATGATTAACTCTAACCCTAACTTCTCAACCAAGATCTTGTCCAGTTCCTCTGACTGTTTTGGCAGATCTCAATTTCAGGCTACCATAAAATTGACATGCCTCAAAGAAAGCTCATCTTTCCCTCCTTTCAGTTTCTCATTTATATCTGTTGCAGATCCTGAGCATTTTACATCGATTTTTATCCTCTTCCTCATCTGGCCTCTGCAGTCCATCAGTTTTTCCAGACATCTCTAACATTGGTGCCTACTCCAAGCATATACCCAGTCATGCCTAGTCTATTGTCATGAATCAACTGATCTCCTGTCTCTCTTCTCTCCTAATTTAAAATTGTACCACCCTTGGTGCTTAAGTGGCTGATTAATTCATTTCATCAGTTAGTCACTTAACAACTACTTATTGCATGCTGACCTCACACCAGACAATGTGCTAGACACTGGGAATGTGAAACAAAATTTCATCCTTCTGTAGTCAAGGAAGTTATAGTCTAGGCCAGTCCCCTAAATCTAAATTTATTTTTTATACATGGCCCACTTCCAAAAAGCATATGAAGTGCACCTACCCAATTTACTAGGAAAGGAACCCTAACTATGACCAGTGGTCTGGGGAAAGGAAAATGTTAGCAGCATCAAAATTATGCTTGATCTAGGTAGTAGCTCTGAATTACCAACACAAATTCTTTAATCATATCTCAGTATCCCTACTGAAAGAAAAAAAACTGTAGATGTGGGGATGGTCTTTAATATCTGAGAGGTATTAACACTTTCTTTAATATTTTTGAGAGAAATTTTACCTATTACTTTTTCTTTGAAGGAAAACTCCTTAAAAAACAGTTCCATTTACTACATCTAGCTAATGATTTTAAATCTGCTTTAATGTATTTTAAAATGTGTTTTTATTTAATTACTAAAACTTTGCTAAAAAATAATATGGGTGTGATATGTAAGTAGATGAAGGTACCAAAGCAACAATCATCTGAAAGAATAAGAAATTTAAAATAATAACAAAAAATAAATTTGAACTATTAATATATAAGAAATACTGGGAAAAATAATTGATGATTAGTGAATAAGTAATGAATAATAGAATAAGAATAAAAAACAAAGCAAGTATATTAAATTTGTGGATAGGAAACTAAAATCTAACTTTAAGAAATCAGCAGATAAAATCACGAGAAGAAGCTCTCAACCTTTTATGTGAATATAAAGCATAGAACAAATGAGGCAGAAAAAGGAGAAATGGAAAGAAATAAGAAAGCATAAAACAATGAATGATGGAAAAGAAAAGAAAAGATGAGAAACAAGAAGTGCTGGAAGTTAAGACATTGAGGATATAAAGTCCTCATTAGTAACATTTTAAAAAGTAAAGGAGATATGAACTAAGAAGGAAGACTTATTCATAATTTTATCTTTTTGAGCCGTACTCTGCACTTATAAAAATACAATATAGTAAATCAGGAGCTTACTCTAATTTCCCATTATGACACTGTATTCTAAGTTTCAACTTTGTTTGATTTTGATTTAGACCTTTAGCTAACCTTCCTCGACAAGGTAAGCAACTTCAGAATGGATAGATGCATATGCTCAGTGGTTCCACTCTCACTCTGAAACCCTGGAGTGACTGCAGACTATAACAAGAGAGCATCCTGATTCTGTCCCAACTGAGCAAACTCCCAGCCCATCAGCATCTCCCCTGGAAAGTAGCTACAATCCAAACACTTCTAGCTTTGTCAGGGCAACCTAGTGTAAGGGGACTATTTGGAAAATTGATCATGAAAAAATGCACTCTACTTATTCCTCTTAAAAGTGGGTGAAATTAGGATCTCTCTTACCCAGGAATATATGAGCTTTACTTAATAGATCCCAGCAGTACCCTAGGTTTTTATAGTCTTTCAAGGATATTTGTGTATGTATACATATGTATCACTCAGTAGTTCAAAAACAAATATTTAAACCCTAGTAGTACTCCCTCCTTACCCCTGGCTAGCTGTTGTGAATTTCAAAAGGCCATTTGAATGGGAGAATGTTCTGTTCGTATGTGCAATATCAATATCAAACGCAAATTATTATTGTTGGGCTATAAGGGCATCATCTAACAATAGTGTATACAACTTAAAGAGCAATGCAATGTATTCATCTACCACTGTTTTCAGAATGAAATTCTGTAATTGGGCATGCCACCTCATTTATACTTAAACTATGTTGATAAATTAGATAGCAAAAGTTAAATTTACTATATTTGGCATTTGAGGGGATAGTGGGATCAAAAATTTGGAAGAAACCATCAAGAATATTTCATCATTAAAATACAGGTTTGATTTTTAGATTCCTATGTTCATAAGTGATAATGAACAGTCCTGTTAATGATTTTATATCTAGAAATCTTATAACCATCAAAATTGCTCCTAATTCTTGAGGGGGCAAACAATGTGAAAAGCAAAATATACTCAGATCCTTCAATGTCAAATTTGTAAAGATTCTCCAGAAGTAGAAACAGATATTTATAGGGGTATAGCTTTCACATCATTTTGACATTTCACACTTAATTCTCACAATCACCCTTTCAGTTAGGACCGGTTTATTAATTCCACCTAAAAAAATGAGGAACAATTTAAAATGTGACCTGCAGAGCTGGGATATAGCGAGCCCAAGTGTTGGGACCTAGCAGTCATATCTGGACCTCAGTGTTCAGGTCTTGTCTCTGGTGCTTAATGATCACGTGACCCCAGGCAAATAGATTTAAAGTGAAGCTGATAATTCCTTCCTCTCAGCAGTATGGTGAGAATCAAAGGGCATAATCTTATGAAAGTACTTTTGAAATTGTAAAATGAGCTATAAATAAAGTAGACCTTTTTTTTTTTCCCCTGGTATCTATTACATTTGCACCTTGTTACTCCAAAGGAACAGCTGTGGAAAGACAATTTTGGTTTGTGAACATGTCATTTAAAGGTTTATTTAGAACCTAACAATTGCCGGAGATGTAGAATGCGAGCCCACCCATTCCATTCCGTCGCCCACTTCTCTTTCTGCTGTTGCTGAGCTGACTTTAAGCTGCTCTTTTCCATACTTCATGGGATCCCATTCTGACTTCACTGAATTCATCTTCACAGAAAGACATAGGGATGGGTTTAAGAAGTCAAGCAAACATCCACAAAAGAAGAACACTCTTGCATTAATTAAATTGCTATCTCTTCTGAAATGATGTTTTAAAAAAATCATTCATCCTGTTCTTATGCTTAGTCAAATTTTGCTGTTTCTCAGATTTCATTTTTCTTAACGTATCTGGAATTCTAACTGATCTATTTTTAGAGCTTAAGGTTTATTTTTCCATCTAAATCCCATTTCAATACTTTTTTAAAATCAGTAATCAGTCTTATACTTTGTCATATCTTATGTGTTAAGCAAGACTGGGAGATGCTAAAACCAAATGACTCATGATCCGAGCTCTCTCTTTCAGCTCCTAAGGTGTTCCAGCATGTTACTCCGAAGCCAAAGACATCACCAAGTCCAGAAGCGTCCTATACTCAGCCTGGTAAATGCTTTATTTCATGTTTAAACCAAATGCATTCTACAGTCACACTCTGCTGCAATGAAACATGAGGACTGATGGATGTGAGGTCCATGTTTCACTTCTGTTCAGGTACCACGTTGTATCATGCATGATATAATCATTTCAAAGTGTTCATAAGAGTTATCTAAGTGCTCATATGGTAAGCCATTGATATAATCCAAAGGCAGAGAATTATGCCAAGGGTAGAATGCTTCTTCTAGAATTAAAATTCTCTTATTTTTTGACCTCCAAAAAATAACCTACCAATGTTAACTATGCTGTGCTCATGTTTCACCAAGATAAAATAAAGAATTGGGGATTTTCCCACAAAAATGATAAAATGATGTTTTACAAATGGAGGAAATGATGTTTAACCATTTTCTTGGGTTCAAACATTTTACACTATCCAGTATTGAGGGTCTTTTTTTTTTTTTCCTTTTAAATTCTATTTTACCCATTCATGGAGCAGTTGCTTGAGTCAAGAAATTTGTTTCACACAGGAAAAAATGATTTCTTTAGTTACAGATCAATTTCTTGCCTATCATTTGAGAAGGCTTTTTGCTCCTTTATGGGGGGAATAATCTCATGTTTGTGGGAGTAGTCAAGGTAGGGACTGCAAGGACCCAGACATTTCTCTAGATCCTCAAGTGACCATACAAAGCTGCTGTTAGCTACACTAATTAGTTCACTGTTGGTTGGCTAATAAGCCAAACCAAGTTTTTAACTAGAGTATCTGAGAAATACAGTAAGTTCCCCCCCCCCGCTTTTTTTTAAGGTGCAATTATTATAAATTCTTAGATGGTCCTGGAAGCATATAGAACATTCCTAGAACCAAAGGATTTCTGAGCTGTAGCTTGAATGATGGCATTTTGGAGGCAAGTGAATTCACTTGCTATCATGTTTTCCAGGTTGTATAAGCGCAGGGTGTTACTGTCGCTGTGGGATGGCTAGGTTGTTGCAGGTGGTGATAGGCTGCAAAGAGCCTCTTTTGCCCTGAAGTCTAGACTTTAAATTAGTACTGCTAAGTGCAACAGTCAATATTATAAATGCCAATAAGGAAAAAGCTGATCTTCCCACTTGCAAAAGGTCAGCTTCTTGTTTTCAACTGAGGAAAAAATATGTAACGGAAACGAAGTCATTACAGATAACAACAGTAGATATGAGCGATTATATTCACTTTTCGTTAGAGAAAGCAATACTATTGGTCCTGATATGACATAATCTCATTAAACCAATATATCTAATAGTTCAACTTTTTCTTCCTTTTTAAATGTCTACTATTTGCCTTAATTCCATCAACACCTTCTTTTTCACAGACACTCTGATCTGTACGTTTGAGCCCTGGAACAACAGCACAAACGCTCTCTCTGGAGCCTTCATTGAGCTTATTCTATTGACTCTCCAGTTCCAAATGTTCAGATTGAATTTTGTCTCTAAACCTAGTGTTGGTGCTGCCATTGTGTCCATCAGGGGTTCCCCTATTGCTCCAGGGGTGTGATGCTACGGGAAGAATCACAGGCAGTCTTTACTACTATTTAATGTTCTCCCAAGTGTTTTAACAGACTGGATTCAAACAGTCTTGGGGTTGTATCTAGGCTCAGGTTTGCATCCTAATGAGCCCACAACCTTGTTTACTGGCTCCTCAGAAAACAGGGTAAATTACATGTAAACTTAATGTGTACTTGTATCTCTATCCTTTTTATAGAGATAGATGCTCTATAAAAATGTAAAAAGTAGTACTGAAATCAGGACATAGTTATGTTTTAACACAATGTTTATCTCAAAATTTATACTGAGAGATAGAAGTGACAAAACTGAATTTTTAGACCGGTACCAAATAAGTCAGTCTCGGATTATCTGTACAGCTCTTTCATTCTATAGATTCCTAGGTATAACACAGGTTTCATCCAGTTAGGCCTTTAGAAAATATCTTTCAGTCACTCAGTTGAATTATCTACAACACTTAATGAGGAATCTAGACAAACTGAGCCCACACATCATGTCCAGAACCAAAACAGAACTGGCTTTTCTTTTGATCTGCCTTGGAGGAATGCTTTTGAATTCAGAGAAAAGGACCTGCCCTGATGCCTGGCTCAGCAGAGCTGTGCCTTCTTTGTAGATTTGTTTCTGTACCAAGGGCTGTCTTGGCTTTGTTGGAACTTCTGTCACCACAGAAGTATTTGGATAGACTTCAGTCATCGGGAGCAAACCAGGGGCAAAAAAGTTTAGATTTCAGCAGGCTATCCAATCCTACAAATGCTCTGTAACTGCTCTCTTGGGCAAATTCTAATTTGCAGTCACACATCAGCATTTTTGCAGTTAGGAAAGAAGAGACTAATGCTAAAATGTCTTTTGGAGATGGAATTGCTAGGATGTAGACAATGACTGAATGATGTTATGGAGAGAAGGATGACACTGTGATTTCTAGCTTGGGCAGGTGGTAGATGATAATACCATTAACTAAGGCAGGGAACACAGAGGGAGGAATGAAGGCTTGTGTTTGTACGTGCTAGGTTTGGAGGGCCAGCAGGACTGGTGGTTGAAATGTATTTTTGGATATCTAAACAGAGGTCAATATTTAGGATGTAGATTTGGGAGTCATGTGTCTACATATAGAAGGTTCTTAAATCTTGTGAGTGAATGACATCATCCAGGAGAAAGTACAGACAGAAAATAAGAGATCAGAGATCAAAGTCGTAGGGGACACAGTTATATTTCAAGAGTGGACAGAGGAAGAGGAGCCATCAGAATTTGCTGTCAAAAGATCCAAGTAGCAGGAAAGAGGGGCTCGGGAGGCAAGATAGGGAAGGGCAGCCGTCAATGACAGTGAGGTGGACAGGTGTCAGAAGAGCTGTTGGACTTGACAGTGTGGGTCCAAAAGCCTGCATCTGAAACCTGTGGGCCAATGCTTCAGAATTCAGCAATTTTCAGACTTTGGAAAGGTAAAACAGCACATATACCGTCGATTACAAGCATATTCATAAGTCTGCAGTGGGAGGTATGAACAGTCACACTACTCAGGGTGAATAAAAACTGCAAATAGCCTCAGGTCAGTTCTAGTCAGGTTTTACTGTCAAATAAGTTAAGAAAAAAAAACACTTTCTGTCTTCAGAGCATTTTGAACTTCAGAACTATGGATGAGGCCTCATGGATCCGTGGGTGTGGGAGTGGGTGCAGGAGATCGGGAAGCCAGTCCACGGTGAATGGAGAAGATGCAGTTAAGAGACCAGGAAGCAGAGGCAGATAGAGTTTTTAGATGAAGGGAATAAGAGCAAGAAAGGGATGGTTTGAAGGGGAAGCCATGTCAAGGAAATGGTTATTAATGTTAGGATGTTGGAGCATTTGAGCTGTTTTATGGGTGGAGAGGGAGGAACTCATGGATAAATGGAAATATGGACTAACGGAGAAAAATAGAAGATAATAGAAATAATGGAAAGTAAAAGGCCCCAGAGGAGACGGGAGGGAAGGTGATCCAAGAGCACAGGTAAAACTCTGCAAGTGGTCTCTGAAAGGGCAGGAAACCTGCTTCCTCTCAGACTGGACCTTAGGGTACAAGGTTAGAATAAAGGAAGAGGGACTCTGGAGGTGAAAAGGGTGTGTGGTCTATGTGTGTTACTTTTCTAAGAGAATCTCTTTGTAGCCTATTGCAGGGGTAAACCTTACTGAAGATTCCTTATTCCACCATCTCTATCAGAGAGCGACACCTTCATTCTCTCATCTGCTCTGGCAAAACATTCATGCGTATTCATTTACATTTGTCCATATTGGACATTTCCACTCACAATTGTCTCATGTTAGTTGAATTGTTCTTTGGAAACGTGCCCTTTATTCAAAAAGACAGTTAATATAACTGGTAAGTGAATTGGTTATTTAATAAAAATGGTAAATTGGCTTATACAAATGGGTCTAAAATATAATAATGGTAAGTAATCTTATAAAAAAATCAAAACTGCCTTCTTAATAAATTGTCATGATTTACACTGATAAGTTTCCTCCAGCATGGAAGATTTTGGTTTTAGGAGTCATGCTCTTATTCAATTAAATATACGGAGGAATGCCACATTGGGAAAAAGAAAAAAACAACTTTGCATTTGTTGGAGCTGCCGGTGACCAAGAGAGAGAATGATTCATATCCCTTTCCTGTGAATATTTCTAGTTCTTTCCTTTCCACTGATTTCACCTGCTTTAGAACGTCTGGCATGGCAGTTATTAAATCATCCCTTCATGGCTAGAAAGTGCCAATTGCAGCAGCAGGGATCCACATTAGTCTAAATTCCTCAGGAAACTAAGGCAGGCAGGCAGTGAATCATGTATTTACAGTATATGGTGGATTTATTGGTAGCACATTTCTTTTTAGCTTCTCCTTTCCTTAATCCGGCTCCTCTCTGTATAGTCTAGCACTGCAACCAGTTAGGATGTTTATAAACTCAGACTGCTCTGTATGGCCGTGACCTTCTCAGACGCACACCAAAGTGCCTTCTCCCTCACCCTCCAGATAACAGTTAGTTTGATTTACAACTGGAAATTCCTCGTATTTTACCACTTCAGTCCTTAAAAATACTACATAGCAAAGGTGAAGTGTTCACTATGGTGATGGGTTTTCCTTAACTTTGTGCACCACTAATCTTTTTGAAGTTACCTTTTTAAAAAAAAAGTCCAGATATCAAGTTCCCCTGGTGGTTACCCTTTAGCTCATAGAAGTTCTAATGGAGTCACATTTCGTTTCAGTGGACCAAATTCCACGACTGTGATTTCACTCGCACTTGCTTAGTGGCCTAGACTAAGAACAGATGTGATGTGCACGTTAAATGTGATCCCAAAAGCCATAAAAGAGAATGAATGTCCATCTTATATAATCTGTTTCTACACTAATGATAAAGTGCTGCTTGTCCACCTCATGGTACAAAAGTTTTCTTCGTCTTTCTCGGAGGCAGAGTTGTAGCCTGAATCCTAATTTTTTTCCTCCAGCACCATATAAGATGCAAGAAAGTTACACTGCATACCTAAGGGTATTTATGAATTCGGTGTGGTAGGAAAGCTTTTCAGTGAGTGAGTAGGGTTGACAAGGACCTCCTTTCAGGGAAACTAAGTTAAAGAAATACGTCATCTTGCTCCTGCAAGGAGATTTGCCATAGAAATCTGGTACTAACAACAGGCAAATCACCCTGGTATTTTCCCCAATGAGAGATAAGGTATCAAGTTCCCAGCCTACCATTTTATTTTGCCGAAGTAGAACTGGACACAGGCATTAAAAATATACTGGATATCAGGACTGAATATGATTATTGTTTAGTGTATATTTTTCTCCTTTGTTTTCATGTTCTCATATGTCAGGAGGCCCTAATACCTATACTTAATACCTATTATACTAGAAGCCATATCACTAAGAATGACAAAACTGGCAACATTTATCTAACATTTACTATGTAACAAGCACTGTCATAAACTTTACATTCAGTATCTTCTAATGAGTGAGTGATCCTTCCTGCTTTATCTTCTCCCCATAATAACTGTTAGTGCCTTTTAGAATAAAACTTTGTTCTTCCCTTAGATATTCAAGAGTTTTGCCTTTCTTCCTGTTTTCCTCAATTTGCAGGCCATTTCTTTCTTTCTTTTTTTTTTTTTTTTTTGGTACGCGGGCCTGTCACTGTTGTGGCCTCCCCCGTTGCAGAGCACAGGCTCAGCGGCCATGGCTCACAGGCCCAGCCGCTCCGCGGCATGTGGTATCTTCCCGGACCAGGGCACGAACCCGTGTCCCCTGCATTGGCAGGCGGACTCTCTACCACTGCGCCACCAGGGAGGCCCAGGCCATTTCTTTAAGATAATGTTGTTTCTATTGCTGTCAGTGGAATTTTAGCAGGAATATCAAATGGCAGCTATAACCTCTTCAGACAAAAACTGACCTATTACTTTGAAGACAACTTGAGGGAGACCTACCTCCTTGTGTTTAATTACATTAGTTTTTTCTTCCTTTTTTTTCCCTCAACAGAATGTTCGAAATGACCTGTGACCAACTTTGTTTTACTGCCATTAGAACCTTTCCTACACAGTGACATTTTTCCATCTCAGAAAAATGGTCCTCTTCTTGGCTTAGCCCTTTAGCCATTGTGAAAACATCTTGGCTTCATTCATGCTTCCCAGGGTTTTAGGTCTATGGGTTAAGTTTCACTCCAAGTATGACATTTAGAGTGCACAGTGTTTTATAATCTTTTTCTTTCAGTTCCAAGAGATGTGCTCCTTCCCCATAAACCAGACCCTGAAGTCTCTCAGAGCGAACCTGGTAAATGAATTGTTTTATTTTCCCAGTTAGGAAGTGTATTTTTCGAAAAATATTCTTGAGGTAAATATATTTTTGGAATGATTGTGATGTGGAAGAAGTTCTGAGAAAATTATGGGTAGAAAATGTGTATTTCTTTTGGGGAGGTTTAATCATACAATCTGATTGACAAATTTTTCCCCATGAGAGAATAGTGTAGAATTAGTTTATTTTCCCTGAAAGTATTTTTGTTGAATAGAAAATCATGCTAAAGTTATAAGATATAATTATTACCTGAGCCAACCATTTTCACCTTCTTTCAGAATGTAAATATAGCTACATTCCAAATGTGGGTATACTTTTAAGTTAAAAATATGGGTGCCTAATCAAATTTTCCTCATAGTGACAGTGAACGAAAACTTTAAAGTTTTAGTTGAACTAAGTTCCCTGGGTGTCACCTAAGGTATAGAATTTTCTCGTATTTATTATGATTCTAAGAGAATGTTTAAATGTTCAAACGGGTACATTGTAGAGACACAGAAACTGGGTTTACTTCACCAGGTAGTAATTCTCATAAATATATTTCTTTGGTTTGCTTTTGGCCTAGTTCTGCAACCTGTTACCTTTAGAATTGATCTGCCAGAGACAACACTAGGTAATGGTTTTCCCATTTGACCCACTCTAATTATTTTCCTGGCTGCCATCAAGATTGCAGGTCTTTCTCAAATGATCACATTGAAACATCATCTGTCCTCAGTCCTCTTCGTTGTTTCATTCTCATTATTTTTACTCTTTCCAAAATAGAAAGGCAGTGGTTTCAAAATAGAAGGGCAATGTTCTAAAGGTTTGCTCTGAAGACCAACTTAAGACAGCTCGCTACCGAGCCCATTCTCACCTACCTCATTTGTCTCTGTGTTCAGAATGATTCCACCTTACTCACGCCCACCTAGTTAACTTTTTCTGCTGGTTTAGTGGTTCTCAGCTGTGGTGTTATAACCCACTAACATGCTGTGGAAGATGCTGGCAAGTAATTATTATTAATATTGGTCAAAATACTAAAGTTTGCCACCCGTTTTTTTTTAAAATAAGCTTGAGCAGACGCCAGGTGCTTGCCACAATGATGATATTCTCTCTCCTGTTGTAATCCTATGTGCTCTCTTGGATGGGAGAGCTGCAGCTGACAGACCAAGGACCATGTCTTACCCACACCCATCTTAACCAGCTATGGTCATAGAGTATGTCAAGCACTGAATGTCATTTATTATCTATCCTGGTGGAAAAAACAGTTGAGAACCATTATTCTATGTTCCACAGTCATCTTCCTGAAGGTTCTATGCACACTTAACTTTCTTCTTCCTGACTCACTTAATGTTTTCTGTTTTTCTATTTCAAATAAAGGAATCTCATGTAATATTATTCTGGCCGGGTGCTGGCTTTTGAATCTAAAGATTGACAACCTTGGTACTTGTCTTTTCAGCTCCTTTAGAGACACGAGGCAGCCCTTTCATTCCTATGATTTCACCAAGTTCTAGTCAAGAGGAACTACAAACCACTCTGGGTAAATTTTGTTTTACTATTTCAGTCCATTGAGGACTTAACATTTTAGGAATTGCCCTTAAAGTAGCCATATGTACTTTTGTGTTCATAGATTTCCAAACCACAGAGGGTCTCTTTTTATCATTATAAAAAAATACCCATTTCACTTGATTCTTTTACATTAACTGTATATTTGTCCTTCTAATATTTATGCTGATTTCTAATATAAAATATTTTGAAACATCTTGACAAAATTCCAATTATTATTATTATTATTTTTTTTTTTTTTGCGGTACACGGGCCTCTCACTGCTGTGGCCTCTCCCGTTGCGGAGCACAGGCTCCGGACACGCAGGCTCAGCGGCCATGGCTCACGGGCCCAGCCGCTTCGCAGCATGTGGGATCCTCCTGGACCGGGGCACGAACCCGTGTCCCCTGCACTGGCAGGCGGACTCCCAACCACTGTGCCACCAGGGAAGCCCTCCAATTATTTTTTTAAAAAAGAATCTTCCCAAAGTATATCAATGCTATATTCTCTTGTTGCTTTTTCATATTTGGAACTGCATTTGGGAAGAAAAATTTCATCTAGTATTTGAATATCTTTTGGGGGCTAACTGCAATGCCAAGCAATAGGAATTCCAAAATAAAACTGTTTTAAAGGTTACCCTGGAGAGCTCGCCATCTAATATGAAGACAGGATTTAGCAGTAGCTGTGCTACCCAGTCTTCTACATGTATTTTTAAATTTAAGGCACGTAACAACTTTGTGAGGTAGTTTCTATTACTTGCCCCATTTTACAGCTTAGAAAATTGGGGCACAGAAAGATTTAAAAATCTGGTTAAGCCATACAGCTAACGTCAGAGCCAAATTGGAACCCACATACTCAGTCACCAGAGCTCCTGGAATTCACCCCCATGTTATACAATACAATGAATTCATAGAGAAATGAGCAGCATGCTGAGCAAGGAAACTACCTGGGGGTATCAGGGAAGGCTTCACAGAGGAGGTGACATGTATGCCGGGTCTTCCAGTTGGAATGAGAGTTGAAGTTAAAGGTGTGAAAGGTGAAAGACAGATAGGGAAGAGACACAGGGTAGAGAATGGCAGCCAGACTAATCTGATGAGCATCTGGGTAGCCTGGAGGAACACAGATGCATGAATGAGTCAGTAAGTTTGGTTGGAATGAGCTGGCCAGGCTTTCGAAGAGTTCAGCATCAATGTCTTCACTGTGTGGGAAACCCAATTTTGCCTGACACTTGGCTGAAGATGAACTGGAAAACAAGAGTTCCCAGCTTGTGTTTGTTGGCTTCTCTGCCCTGTCCATGCTACATCCCACATGGCTCTTTAAATCAGTGGTTTTATTTTCCTCCCTTCATCCATTTTCAGATAAACCCATCCCTTGTGTGTGTCTGCTGAAATGAAGTTACTGATCACATTTTAAAATGGAATCCTTTTCAAAGGAAAAACTTTTAAACTGAATGAGCAAATGTATCCTAATTACCAAATACTCATCTATTGTAGCCTAGGCCCTCAAAGTCAACATTACCCACGATGGCAAAGTCAAAAGTACTTATCAAGAACCAGTGCTGGATGTGCTAATTATCTAAATTCCACTCCCTGTTTTTTTTTTTTAATGTACCCCATTTACTGGACCAACTATTACAAGAATCTCTCGTATGAGCAGAATCCAGATTATAAAACAGGCAGAAAATAAGATGACAACATATTATTTGCACCAAGTATTTCCTTGGATCCAGTAGGTAGCAAAGTGAACAGTGTAATTTGCTATGTCGGTATGATGTTGTAATGATTTCAAGATAATATGGGACTGGGAGTATTGCCATACTTATTTTTATTTTGTCAGGAGTAATGTACCAGTATGGCAATAAACAAACTTTGATTTTCACATGAGACAAATAGGATATTTATTCTTCTATGGTGTAAATACACATTATTTTCTATGACCTATTTTTTTTCCAGCTCACCTAAATAGTTTGTGGAGCTCATGAAATAGGGAGGAAACATGAAGGCAATAATACATAAAGACAGGAGGCATATCCAAGAATATAGCCACGTCCAGTATCATGAAACGATGATTCTGAACTAAAAGCTTTTGAAATCCTTATAATAATCATTAAAATAATAGTGCAAGAAGACAGTAAATATAATAAATGAGAGTTATTAAAATATACCATTATCTTTGACATACGATGGTTATTGGGCATAGTTATTAATGCAATTTACCCTTTTATCACCGCACGGGATAGAAAAGAGTAGGGTTTGTTTGTTTCCTTTTTGACCCATTCATAATGATAATCGTTTAAAGCCAGCCATCTTACTGTGTTTCCTCCAGCAGAAACAGACCAATCCACCCAAGAACTCTTCACAACTAAGTTTCCACGAACAACTGAATTGGCAAAGACAACTCCGGGTAATGCTATTTCCCCACCTCTGGATAGTAACTTTTCCTTCTTTTTTAAGCAGGAAGAAAATTTTCTTATAAGAATGTAATTTTTCATCACAGTGAGTTAAGTTTTTTCATTGCATAGGTACAGGACATCAGCCAAATAGGAATATTTGTATGAATACCAGTTGAATGTAGGAAAGACAATTTCTTTAGTTAGAGCTGTGCTTTTGAATGTATGGTTGACTGCTTCATGCTGATGACTAAGAAAGAGAGCTCCCATTTTTTTTTCCCTTGCTTGACCTTCTTTTGCCTCATTTTCCACATCTGATAAATAAGAATCTTTATTTCCTTCTCCTTCTTCTCCTCCTTTCTCTCTCTCTCCTCCCTCTGTCCCATCTCCCAAACTTGATCAATGTGTTGGTATTGTGGCCTGAGAAAGGAAGCTCGTAACAAGAAAAATCATTTTTTAATGATGAATTAATATTAAAACATCCAAGAAGCTTTATTCGGAGGTCTCCTTATATTATTTTTTCCTTCTACTTTTTGGGCAGTTAGCTCATCTACACAGAGCTGCCTCTCACATCTTCATGCTCTCGGTAGTCTTTCCTTTTTATATCTTTCTGTCCTACTTGGACTGTGACCAGTTGCAGATTTCTAGTATTTTCGTGTTTTCTTTTTTTCCCCTTAATTACGCTCTTTTGCCCATGTCTACCTCTAGCATATGGGAGAAAGCCCAAAAAACAAGGGCAAATAATTTTTAAAGAGTTGTAAGACAAATTTATTGTACTCAATTGTCAGTTATAACTGGGGAGGGAGCTTTGTGGAAGAAACAAAGCAATATGAGGAGATGATAATTAAAGAAATCTAATCTTAAGGTATATATTTTATAATAAGCAGAGCAGTACTTGTTCTAAATAAACATGACTGACAATACTCTCTACAGTACAAGACAGTTCTTGTAAATTTTGTAAAACTTTTGAACTTGTTTCATTTAATTTTTATAATGGTTTAAATGTTTATTTTATTATTTACTTTATTACCTTTCTACTTATTTTTAAAATAAAGTTAATATACACAGAAGTAAGGAGCCAGTATAATGACAGCCCTCCCACACCCTCATTACTAGCTTCAGCCATTAACAGCAGGTGTTCAAACCTATTATATCCATACCACATCCTGATTTTTATATGTTTATTTTTTAATGTTTTTGCAAACCTCTTTAATGTCTGGCTTGATAGAAGATAGCTGGATTCTCATAATCAAACACATTGATGTTTTTACAAAAAAACATATAAATACTTACAATAAGCAGGGTAAACACTTTATTCAGCTCAGGTTGTATTGCCAAATGAGAAAAAGATTTCAGCTTTTTTTTTTTTTTGCGGCGCGCGGGCCTCTCACTGTTGTGGCCTCTCCCGTTGTGGAGCACAGGCTCCGGACGCGCAGGCTCAGTGGCCACAAACCCGTGTCCCCTGCATCAGCAGGCGGACTCTCAACCACTACGCCACCAGGGAAGCCCCAAGATTTCAGCTTTTCAAAGCTTTGTAGATTTCAGAATTGAGGGTAAAAATCATAGACCCGTTCTTTTCTTGTTTTTGCTTTTTCTTACTTTAATGGGAGTATCAATATTTTTATCAAATTGCTTCTAGAACATGGTTTTATTAGATGAGTTTCACAGTTGATTGGTTGTATATCCAGGATCTGATATCATTCTATGAATTGTCTTAACATACTTATATAATGTACTGTATTTTAATTACTTTCTTATGTTCTGAAGATCCTTAGCTTGAGCCTAACTTGTGCAGCTCTGGGATTCACACTTTTCTAGACTCATGCCAAGGCTCTTTAAAGTGGGCTCACCAGAAATGCATTTCCAACCTGGTCCAGGCCAGTAACCCTTCTTGGGAGTAGAGGGTCAACTTTAGTAACAGCACACTGTGTGTCCTAGGATCACCCTCTGACCCAACCCTCATAAATGCGTGCCTGAGCTCTATGGACAAGGAGGTCAATCTACTGTATTATTTTTATTGTGTTGTGTTTTGTTTCTAATAGTAGGTATCAGATGTGCAAGACAGCGCACAACAATTTGAGAGATGCTGTAGGCGTGAAATTGTTTCTCTTGGTCTTCATACTCCACCCACGCATGTACCAGGACCTTGTGGCTTTTTGGTCTCCAAGCCCTCAGCAGTGGGGCCAAGTGCTCCAAAGAAACTTAGTGTCTAAAGCCTACAGCATGAACCTACTAGTAGGATCTCCGGCACATTTTCTCTGCGTCATTCTTGCTTCTTTGTCTGCTGATACAATTCCCTGCAGCTATAACCGAAACCCTGACCTAACTCAAGCTTCTCTCCTTTTCCCCTCTCATCTCAACCCATGGTAGAAATCCACTTGGCCAGAGGCATCCTGGGGACATTTTGATTATTTTACTTATTTCAGCCCCCTGATCCGTATGCCGCCCAGGGCATAAGGGCTCCCTGGGTGTACCCTTGTACCCTTCTTTCCCTCTCCCTATACTGGGCAAAACAAAGGTCCTTCAAGGTATTTCTCCTGTAATCCTTGTTTATCTATTTTTGATGTTATCTTTGTCAAGTATTTTTAGTGTTCTTTTAAAATAATTTTTATAAAATAATTTTTATAATATTATAAAATTTTTAAAAATTTTATAATATTTATAATATAAATATTATAAAAATATTTTTATATGAAGCCATCTTTTAAAATTATTTTTATTATTAGTCACCAAAAGCTATGTGGAGATGATATTTACAATGTTACATTCTCACAATGCACCTTTGTCTTTTTTTTTTTTAGTTTAAAATTGGAACCCTCAATCAGTTTTCTCAAGGCCATGTGTTACCTGGTGATGAGCTATGTGAATAACTCACAGCCCAAACATAAGTTATATTTCAGCTCCTTTATAAAAAGTTCTTTCAAGATTTAAGTAAAGACTGTATAAAAAATAAAACCAAAACTCTGATCCTGTGGCTTTGAAATAATGAATGTAGTGCTGATTATTTCTACACTCTTCTCTGTTTCTTTTCTAAAGTTTTAAAATTCATATGTGTTCTAGAATGATACTAATAAGAGCCACGATTCTTATGTTTCTTTAAGCAAAAGCAATCTAACATTGAAGAAATTAACAAGAAAGCTGAAATATGTTCAACTGACAGGGAATCCTACCACTCTCAAAGAAAATTGAAGAAAACCATTTGCAAATCATCATCACACATTTTAGGGCATGTGAGAATTGATTATTTTTAAATAAATCAGTACCTCTGTTCACTCTAGTTATTTCACTTTGAAAGGAGCACATTAAACCTACAGAGAATTTCAGTATGTGTCTGCTGGTTTTGGCCTGAGTATGGCAAAATTCTACTCATCAGTCCTCGCATAGGAAGTTTATAAATGAGCTACATTATAATCTGTTTTGCAGGTATATTTTTTAATGTGGTAGGCAAGGCATTTGCTGATTTATGGTTACATAAATACCCATTCAAGATGTGAACAAAATCATTGAAATGGTGTAATCTACTTAACAAAGTTTGCAAGAAAATTTTTTCCAGTCTTAGCTAAAGCATGACCAAGAAAGTTGGTGGCAGGAAGCAACGTGGTGTGTCAAGGGTGGCAGAGGAGGGAAGGCAAGGATAGACACATCCCAGGATGGATGCACACCTTAAAAGCTTAGGGAGCAAAAATATTTCAGCTGAGTTTCTCATGAATTTGCCTGCTTACAATGGTCACTAATTTTTTAAATGTATTTGACAACTCTTCATTAATGGTCCTCACTGTGCCAGGCCCTGGATAACAGGAGCAGGAAGTAACAAGGTGGCATGTTGGTCCAAGGGCTGTCTGAGTTCTTGATCTTTGCTCACCCTCTCTTGATGGGCAGGATACCAGAGGTCATTTTCTCTCATCTCTAAAGCTTTAATGGATGGCACTAAGTGAGTATTTATTCACTTCCGGGTTCATGAGCTAAGACAATTAGATACAGACCACATGTTTCCACTCTTTTCTTCTTACATACCTAAAAATATTTTTCTTTCTGCCTTTAATAGTATTTGTCTCCTTTGGCAAAATAATGTTTCACAGTGACTCCCTGATTGAGAGATGTGAATGGATGGATGGATGGGTTGATGGACAGACGCATGGATGGATGGAGGGGTAGATGGTTGGCTTATATGTTTACCATATTAAGCAACCATGTGGTGAAATAAATGCCCCTGAAAAACATGGACTAAATGATGACTAATCCTTAACACACGTTACCAATGACCTACCTCACTTTGACTGTGTGCATCTTTAATTTCCAGGCATGAATATTTTCACTTGCTTTTTTTCCTTCAGCATCAATGCTGTAATGCATACTTGGAGATTTAAGGATATTCTTTATACTTCCATGCAAAGTGTACAAGCTGTTGGTCTGTAGAGTACTAAATCTCCATTTATTGAGCTCAGGAGTGCTGGTGATTAAATGTGAAGCGTTTCCTCTGTTTCAGCACCACACAGATTGTATACAACTCCTGTGAAGCCCAGAACACCTGACAAACCACACATCAGGCCTGGTAAGTTGTTTCTCTTTCTGATGACCTAAATAATCAGCATATCTAAGAAGATATAAAATGTATTGAGAAATTCCCTGGCAGTTCAGTGGTTAAAACTCCGCGCTTCCACTGCAGGGAGCACGGGTTCAATCTCTGGTCAGGGAACTAGGATCCCACATGCTGCATGGCACTGCCAAAAAAAAAAATATTGAAACAGCCAAATATACCAAATGATGCCTATATATCCTTAAACTGAAATAAATTACATACAAAATTCTGATCCTTGTGGGTAAGTAGAGAGGAAATAATGAATCCATGGAAGTGGCAAGACTTGACTGAGATTTTTAAGGATAATCAGATTTAGATACCACCACGGAAGCTTAACAATATAAAAGCATTTTTAAAATAGTATTTTTGCATAAATCACACACACTCTCCCCTCCTCCTTCAGTTTTCCATGGCAATTATAGAGATAGCATTAGCATTAGCTATGATATATTACATGTTTCAAATGTTATCTTTTGAGAAAAGACCTCTTCCATTATAAAAGACTTGTTCTGGGAGAATATTTTTACTTGATTCTTTCAGATTAAAAAAAACCAAAAATACACATTTTACAGGTTTTAAACATCAAGGTAAAGTGAAAATAAACTGGAAAATACTTTTTTTTTTTTTTTTTTTTTTTGCCCACAACATGCATCTTGCAGGAACTTAGTTCCCTTACCAGGGATCGAACTTGGTCCCCAGCAGTGAAAGCACTGAGCCCTAACCACTGGACTGGTAGAGAATTCCCAGAAAATACTTTAAATCTAAATTCACCAAAGGATTTCGGATCTCCCTCACTGGAACTATTAGTGAAAAGTTAACTTGGGGGTTGATTTGGTCCATATAAATCACTCCTATGCTAACATACAAGTTGGACCAGAGACTCTGGTGTTTTCTGCCCCTTTTCTCCTCTGTGATTCTAAGAAGTTTTAAAGTTCTAAATGAAAAAATGGCTTATAAGCTAACATTCCCGGTGAACATCTCTCCAGGCACATGGAAGAAAGAACAAATACATTTTTCTTTGATTTATGGAGGAGCCCATATTTTTTGGAATAATCCTCCGACTCCATGTGATTTTTCTATCATGATAACTGTTGAGAATTTAACGTGTGGCTGGTTATATTAAACCTTTCTACAAAATAAGGAAACAGTAACAATAATGGCTAACAGTGATGGTGTGCTAACCATGCATCCTGTGAGGTAAGGCTGAGGAAGCTAAGGCTTAAGAAGGGCTGGGAAGTGGATTCGAAGGCAAGCAGTCTGGTTTAAGAACTCACTCTCTTAATCGCGATACACTTAGTGCTTTTCCTTGAAAACTCTGCTAAATGGAAGATAAAAAGCTGACTTCAATGTTTTTGTACTATTATGACTCTCAACAGAGCAGGAGAGAAATTTCAATGGTTTTATCATAGTTCTGAGTTTAACGGTGGACTTGGGCCAAGATTATGAGGGAGCGTATGTACCTAGAGACTCCTCCAAAGTGACCACGAACTTATGTGTTAGGAGGCCTTGACAAATAAATACACATCAAGTTTTGGGTTTTCTTTCGGCATATGTAGTCCTGATCTTTCTTCAGTCCCATTTTGGAATGTATCTAGTGCTTATCAATGAAGCCAGCTAGTTCCCACTTAGAAATATAAATTCCCTCTATTTTTTCAAGCCCAGTGATCACCTCAGAGTACATACTCAGGCCTCAAATTCAAGTCTATGATTTTTATACCAGACTTGTGATTTCTATATTCTGAACAACAGTTTTTGGTGAGTCATCATATTTTTATCGCCCAGTTAAATGACTTCCAATTCTCTGGAAAGTTTTATTTTCCTTGGCTACAAATTTTCAATTAAAAAATGTCTAAACTACTTATTTCCCACTTTATTGTAGTTCTGAATAGGACAACTACAAGACCCAAACCCAGTACAATGCCCAAAGGGAATGGAATGGAAACAGGTAATGATCACAAATTTATTTCCTTTTGATCCTATTAAACTCTAAATGTTTTCATTCAATTTTTATAATTTTGTTGAATGCACATTTCAATTCCTTTTTTTACCAGTTTTGTTAGTACAGCCAGTTTTGGAAGTTCATAGAATTGAAACTTGTAATTCATTCTGAAGTCAAAATTTCAACAACAAGAACAAAATTTCAAATGTCTCTGAAAAGATTAAAATATAGTTTTTCACTTTTCTCAGCCTAGTCCACTAAATCAGCTACAGCTACAATATATAGTCTTGATTCTTAAAAATATCCTGAATATGAATTATTGAATTAAAATATCAAAATAGCTGTTTCCCTAACTTCAAAACACTTTCTATATACAGGTTTGGTCTTTGAGATTGTTATCACTTCGTTTTCCAGTTTATAATTTCGCAAGTACCACTGAAATTTTTTTAATACACCCAGATCTGTTAGCCACCTGGAATATGACATTTAAATGAGAAGAGCAGTTAGCAAATGATCACCCTGGTTACAAGCATATCAGTGTTTCCAAATCATTCAGTTTGATTCAGTGACATTGCCCTAATCCAGTCTCGTCTATGGAATATCATACAGATAAATAGAACAATGATCTGATAAAAGTTCAAACACTCAACTCACTAAGTGGATAAATGGTAGTTATTAAATGCCTTAATATGGGATTGCATTGTTCCCTTGAACTATTTTTTAAATAGTGCAAATCTTGTGCCTGCTTGTGTAAAAAAGCATAAAAATTAGTTTATTTAATATGTATATATAAAATCAACCCATAATTATTCCCTAATGAGAAAGAGATATGAATACTACCTGAAGACATGTATTCAGTCTAAAAACGATTTAGGGGCTTCCCTGGTGGGGCAGTGGTTGAGAGTCCGCCTGCTGATGCAGGGGACGCGGGTTCGTGCCCCGGTCCAGGAAAATCCCACATGCCGCAGAGTGGCTGGGACCGTGAGCCATGGCCGCTGGGCCTGCGCGTCCGGAGCCTGTGCTCCGCAACGGGAGAGGCCACAACAGTGAGAGGCCCGCATACCGCTAAAAAAAAAAAAAAAAAAAAGATTTAGATTTTTTTTTAAGTGTGTGTTTTTGTACTCGGTTATTACAATGTCTGAAGTTCTAGGAATTCACTTCCCTTCAATTAATGAGGCAGATACTATAAATTCCTGACTCATGAAAAGCAAGAAAGCATTCCAATATCTATTTATGCTCAGCTGTTCCTTTTATTTTTCCCAAGTGGGATTAGGCAGTTCATAGTGTCTCAGATTGACGTAAACAGTCTGGCTCTAAACAGAGCCACCTTCTTAATATTCAAAATAATTCCCTGGAGTTTACCTAAGTACAAATAGAAGAAAGCATTTATGTTAACAAAACAAAGAACAAGTAGCTATGATCAAACTTGAAAGCCATTAACCTTCAGTATAATCAAGCACTGATTCTCACAAGGAAAATTCTGTCTTTTGGAGGGAAAACAGAGCATTATTATATTTTAGTTTATTAGCAATATAAATATTTTTTCCAGAGCCACTTGTAATACAAACTGACATCTGTTACCCTCTTGTGTAGATAAAGTCAACTTTGTAATAACTCACCTAAGTTAGCTTTGAAAGGATGATCTCTTACCAGGACTTCTTCAGTTTAATTAGTTGGTTGCTGGTAGAAATAGATTGATGGACTACTGAGCCCGCACTCCACAACTACTGAAGCCTGCACACCTAGAGCACGTGCTCTGCAAAAAGAGAAGCCACCATCACAATGAGAAGCCCACGTACCGCATTGAAGAGTAACCCCCGCTTGTGGTGACTAGAGAAAGCCTACGTGCAGCAATGAAGACCCAAGGCAGCCAAAAATAAATAAATAAATAAATAAATTTTTAAAAAATGAGCAGACAGGATATTAGCAAGAATAGAGATCTAAACAGCACCATCAACCAAATAGACTCACACAATTATGGTGAAGTGACATGGGGCAAAGGTATAGAGGCAGTTCAACAGAGAAAGGACAGTGTTTTCAACAGATGGTGCTGGAAAAACTGGATATCTGTATGCAAAAACACTAAACAAAACAAAAACCAAGCAAACAAAGAACTCCTCTACCTAAACAAAAAGGAACTCAAGGTGGATCATAGATCTAAATGTAAAATGTGGGGCTTCCCTGGTGGTGCAGTGGTTAAGAATCCACCTGCCAATGCAGCGGACATGGGTTAGAGCCCTGGTCCAGGAAGATCCCACATGCCGCAAAGCAACTAAGCCTGTGTGCCACAACTACTGAGCCTGCAGTCTAGACCATGAGAGCCACAACTACTGAGCCCATGTGCCACAACTACTGAGCCCATGTGCCACAACTACTGAAGCCCGCATGCCTAGAGCCCATGCTCCACAACTAGAGAAGCCACCTCAATGAGAAGCCCACACGTCACAATGAAGAGTAGCCCCCGCTCGCAGCAACTAGAGAAAGCACACATGCAGCAGCGAAGACCCAACACAGCCAAAAATAAATAAATAAATAAATAAAATTTATTTTAAAAAAAGAAAAGAAATAGGTTGATAGGCACAGGTAAACAAAGCTGAGCTCATTGTTTCCCCTTTCCTTGCTCCACTACCATCCCCAATCAAAATGTGTTGCACATGTTCTATGTTCTGATGTCTGTCTATTGGGATCCCCCTTCAGGGAAGGACTTGCCTGACCTACCTGAAGGGAATGAAGTCAACAGACAGTATCCCACTGTCATATCCTTCACAGTCAGCCTCAGCTGAGAGGGCCTTGATTGGAGATATGGGTGGTACATCTCCTTGTTTACCACAACATATAACAACCAAATGATACTTACCTCAGGAATGCAAGATTGGTTTAACATTCAAACAAATTAGTGTAATTTACCACATTAAGAGAGCAAAGGAAAACATCATATGATCATCTCAATAAATTAAAAAAAAATCAACCATTAGACAAAGTTCAAAAAACATTCATGATGAAAACTCTCAGAAAACTAGGAATAGAAGGAATTTTCCTCACTCTGATAAAGGGCATCTGTGAAAAACCTACAGCTACCATCCTATTTTACAGTGAAAGTTTAAATGTTTTTCTTCTAACATCAAGAACATAAGCAAGGATTCCTACTTTTACCCCTTCCATTGAAAATAGAAGCAGAGTGTTAAGCCAGTGCAATAAGGCAAGAAAAGAAGTAATGGTATAAAAATTGCAAATTACAGATGCCATTGTGTAGCATATTATGAAAGGAAAATTTAACACCTCTTGAAGTATTTGCCTGGGAAATAGTGTCTTGAGAAATTGGTGAGAAAAAGAATGTTTTTAAATCTGTTCTCTTCAGGTTGTAGACTTACATGAGTCCACATTACTTAGACTGTGCATAGTTTTGATCTAACTTGTTAATAGAAATGCAGGTATTCACATCAAGTTTCTTTTCTTTCTTCTCTGACCCAGTCCTACTATCTCATTCATACTCACTTCTAACCTCTATTGAGTCTTAATGAGATACCATTTTTGTGTTAACTGATTCCTTATCCAAGTTTGACATTTCACCCATAATATGTATGTTTGTTATCCATCTCACATATATTTTTCTATAGCTTTTCTTGCTGAAGTTTTCAGCACAGATATTTTACATATAAAAAAATCAGTTGATAAAAGGATGTGTTTAGGATTTATAGGACATATTCTTCATGATTTTAGGCCACTTAATGTTGTGCCTTTGGAAAACTAAAAAAGAAAGATTCTGAGGCCTCAAAACTATGGTCCTTGATTCTTTGGGCCTCTACACAATTCTTTCAATGATTCCATAAGCCGCAGGAATCTTTAAATTATCTTGAGCAAAGTTTCTTGATTTATAACATCATTATAGATATTTACCCTGCTTTATGTTTATTTCACATGTATATGTATAAATATTTCTCCACCTTAAAGTTAGAAAGTAGCCTTCAGAGAATGAAGTTTTAAGTAGGTCATTTTCCCAGCAGTCTGCTTTGTCAGGGTTTCCAGAGATGTATCTCAGCTTAATTATGTTCTACATGTTATAACCAACTTGAGATCTGACTCCAGAGATGCAACAGCATGCCCTAGACCAAGGGGATTGCACAGAGTACAATCCCACAGACCAAACCCAGCTCACTGTCTTTTTTTCGTAAATAAAGTTCTATAGAAACATGGCTTGCTTTCACAATATAGTGGCAGAATTGAATAGTTGTGACAGAGACAGTATGGCCCACGGAGCTGAAAATATTTACTGTCTAACCCCTGCCAGAAAAAATTTGCCCATTCTGTGCTAGACAATCTCTCCAACTTTCTCCCTATGGAAGGAAGCTGCTGAGTTGTGCAACTATTCTTTCATTCAACTGACATTTATTGAAAGCCCATTATGTGCCAGGCAAAATGTAGTTTGGAAAGCACTTGGCACATGCGGTTTGGCAGATATATTAGATACCTGAACCCCAAACTCCTTTCTCTACTCCTTCTTCTCCTAATGAGGAATCCACACTTCACTGACCCCACACGGAGTATGCCTGACAACAAGAACCCAGACTCCTCCAAGGTGAGGAATGTGTTTGTCTGAGCTGTGGCTAAATCTTCCAGTCTGCTGGCTCATCACCCCTGACTTTTTAGCCAGGTGCTAAGGTTTGGAGACAAGGGTGAGGAAACCAATCATCCATAAATACCACTCCTTTTGGTCACAGGGAATAGTCTCTGTTACATTTGGAAATTGATTCCCAGTTTACTGTGTTTGTTTGCAAAGCTTCTGTTACCATGGTTAAAAATACCCAAATCCTTACTTCATTTTTGACAGTAAATTGCTAAAGGGTGAACTATGTAAATCCAGATATTTTTGGAGAAGTCCCATATGGCAGTGGGGTTTCACACTGAAGCTGAAGTCTTGGTTCTTCCAGAGCCAACTCTGCCCTTTAGAAAACAGTGGATTAATCCTGCCTGAGGGAAAAAGAATTCAGGTCACAGCCTGGGCCAGACTGGCTGATTGCCAATTCCTGAGGATTCTTTCTCTGCAATAGCTCTTATTGGCTTCTCCTTTGCCCTCCCATTGCCTCTCTGCTACCTTTGGCATTTGTTTGCTCTCCTCATTTCAGGGCCGCAGAAGTTCACTGGTCTCCAGGTCCTGTGCTCACACTGCTCCTGGCTGACATGCAAACCACAGCTAGGTGGAACCAAGGCCAGAACTAGAGCTCAGTCTCCTGTCCGCTGTTCAATGCTCTTTCCCTGCGTCCCGCAGCTGCCTTCTGCTGGGTTCTTACCAACATTCTCATCCACTACTGGCTTTTCTCTGTTTCTAAAGGCTGGACAAAGTCCAGTTTAGCAGCTGACATTCTATTGATTTGGGTACTTAACCTATAAGAATTATAACAGTATGATGCTTCCATCTCTGCCTATACAGAAAGTGACAGAAAATGGCTCGTTTCTGCTGATTTCTCCCGTAACTGGAAAAGAGGCCAGGGATGTTTACATGTTTGATCTTATTCATAAAGTAATCCTGCAGACTTTTGTATTCTCTCCTACATCTCCATTTCACCAGCCTGTGACTTGTTGGATTTGCATGTGCCTGGTTGGGAAACCATGTCATCCTTGTATTTCTGAGTCCCACACACCAGTGGCATGGATGAATGACACGTGCTTGCCAGCCATGGCTGTTTAGCCCTTACCCAGTGGTGGCACTTCAAACCACCCAAAAGAAAAAGTATAGGACTTGAGGGCTAAAGTCAGAGTCATTGTGAAGAGTAAGAGAAGCGTTAAAAACAAAATTCAACCAAGTAAATTTGAAGATTTAATTGGCTTTATTCAACAATTTCTGAATCAGGCAGCTTCCCATTTAGCAACCAGAAGGGCACTCTGAAGGGTTGTACAAAATGAAAGGTTTTTTTTATAGGAAGAAGGGTGGGGCAAGGGAACTATTAGAAAAAGAAAAGAAAATACTATTTTTAGGCCAGGACAACTTCTTTTTGGGTAGAAGGGAGTTGCATGGGTTTTAAGTAGATTGCCTCTTCTTCCTCTGGGGGATGAAGGGCGCAGTGCTGACCAGAATATTCCAGACTGGTTGATTGAGATTACATTTCTGGGGAAGGTCAAAACTGCAGTTAAGTCAGCTTTTAAGTCTAGGCTTGGTATCATGGGCTTTAGCACAAGTGATGCCGTTTTGGGCCTGTGGTTTTCTCTTTAACATAGGGAAGAAGATGACAGGAAAAAGCACTCTGTACTATCCCAATTAGTGCTTAGGAGATGGGCTTTGGAGCTGGGCACACATGGGTGTGAATGCCTCCACTTCAGCTGTGAGTCCTTGGGCAAGTGCTTACTCTCCCCTTGCCTTGGGTTTCCTCATCTGTGAGACCCGGGTGGTATCTCCCACCCAGAAGAGTTGTATGGATCAAATCACGTCATGAATATGTAAGGCGCTTGCGCAGTACTGGATCAAAATACTTTGTTTTCTTAAGGGTGGAAAGATTTGGAGAAAGGCTATGAAGAAGGATCTACTGAAGTCACACATAGCCTACTAAGCTTCTAGAGGATATAATACAGTTTTACCCTCAAAAAATAGTGGTAAATCAGATCTCAGCAAGCCACGTTATCCTGGTGACACAAATGAAAGCACTCTGCCTTCCCTTAAGCCATGGACAGAGTAACCACCCAAATGAGTCACTTCCCACCTCCATTACCACTAAGAGGAGGGCACAGGAAGAAAACTAATGAGCTATTTCTTCTCACAATGCCTGTGGGATGAGCCACAAAATAGTCAGTGACCACAGAAACATTTTATTCCTACCACAAATCAACAGCAGTTGATTCGTGGCTATATACATTCACCTTGATTTTATATGTTATCTCTTATTCAAATAGCAGAGGGTGTGGGATTGTAATATTGGGTTTCATAAATTAATGTTAATCATAATTATTATTATAACTGTTAATAATACTAATAAGTTAATATTATAATGCTGACTAATGCCCATTATAGTTATAATAATTTCATAAATTAATGTAAAAATATCAGCTTCTGTTGTATACTTAATATATCTGCCTACACGTTAAATGAGACTGGGTGTATAATGTCCCTACAGAGTCCTGGAACTCAAAACAGGGTTGTTGTTGTGCTTGTCCTTGTTAATATACTAACTAGCATTTTAATTCAATGTTTATTCTTATTTTTTAATTGGTGAATTAGAGTCAGGTCCTCAGAGTATGGATTCTCTTTTTAGGGTGAGCCATTATATCTAAGATAATATTTACTTTTGAGATTCTAAAAAACGTCTGTTCCTATTATTTCTTAATGAAGACTGCCGGCCACATCAGGGAAGATTATTTTATAATGTAAAAGAATAATAATTTTTAAAAAGCAGGACAAAAGCTAAATTGGTTCCCTCTACCCTTAGGATTGCTACCCAAAACCCTAGAACCAGATTGTGTTTGAGGGACTTAGGAGATAAAATAGCGCACAAAGTAATTTTCAGGTCAGTTTCTTCCAAACAGCAATTTGGAATTCTAGGCGTGCCCAGGCCTAATTTACAAATCTCAAAAGCACAGATCCAGTCTGTGGCCTAACCAGCCTTCTAGCCAAGAACTCTCAAAAAATATTTTTAAAGTCAATTCATTAAGTACAAACCCAAACACAGTGGAATTTTAAGGGTTTTCATTGGGGTAGAGGAGTTGGAGAAAAGTTTTTTAAAAACCACAAAATTTGCCCATGAATATTGGCAAAAAAAAAAAAAAATAGCCAATCACTGTAGATGAACTACTCCTAGCAAAACAGTATCACCCAGGCAGGCAGTGCGGGGTGGACATCATAGAAAATTAAGGCAAAACCACGTTCTGCAATCAAACACTAACTCTGCAGAGAAAAAAATCACAACTAATGAATGCAGTAGGGCTTTAAGTTTTTTTTCCTATACACAGATGGGAGAAGCCCATCAAACTCTCGGAGCACAATAAGTTTCTGTGAAGACTACTTACCACATTTTTGCTATCTATTTATTCTGTCATCCTCTCTGCTCACAGGGGTCAAGCAAGCACCACTGCCATCCGGTACTGATGGAAATGTGTCAGTGGACTCTCCTTACTCCACAAAAAAAACAGGTAAGGAATAAAATGCTGACTCCCTCACTCAGCTCTGCTCCGAAACTTGTAACTGCAAGTTACATGTGCTGCAGCAAAAAAAAGTAGCATCCTCACCGTCCCCAAAGCATCAGAACCATGCTAACAGTACAGGGGTATTGCTAGATAAACATACCAAAATATTATCTTCAGGAAAATAAAAAGCACTTTATGCACAAATTGAATATTAATAAGTACCTCTAACGAGGCACTGATTTAATAATTACTTTATATAATGTTCTGAGGGGCCACAGTGGACAAATGCTGAAGTGTAACGGTGGATTCTACCTTTCATCATATACAAGTTTTGTTCTTATGTAATTTATTATAATATCCTTTTGCCTGAAATGATTTATGTTTCTAATTTGAGGCTGTGCTCTATATAATAGGCCAAAATTATGAAGCGATAATATCTTTGCATTGAATAAGAACTCTGTGCTTTTAAAAGGATGCTGTGAAACCTACTCTGTTGTATTAATGTCTGGGTTAGAGATCTGTATTGTATCCTCACCACTCACTCTCCCTCCCGCCCTGCAGTACATGCACACACGTGCACAATTCCTAATATCCCAGGAAGTACTTAAAGCCACAGGGTATTTTCCTGGATTGTCAATTTTACTTGAAGATTTTTAAACCAACATATTATGCAAAGAAAGAGATGTATTTTTAAGCTATAACACAAGACTTAAAAGAAAATTTGGGTTAAGGTGGTCTGCTCCAGGTACCTCTAGCCTTGTCCACCTTTGTGCAGATTATAAAAAGGTGTCTCTTCCCTTTGCCCTTCGGGCAAACCATTTAGAAAAACGTTCCTTTCCTCTGGGCTGGCAGCCTTGCACCAGGGCTCATGGGTGTGTGAGAGAGCAGAGTGGATGTGAAACTTTGCCTTCCACTTACAGCTCCCTGGCCAGGTGCCCGTGTGTGGTGACTCTGCTCTCCATGGCCACAGGCTTATTGCTTCTGCCATCAGGGCTATTTTGTTGTAATCGTTTGAGAAGTTCTGAAAGTGTTTGTTTAATTATAATTACATAATAGAGTTGGAGGATGGAGTGGAACACCTACTAAAGGAGAAATTATATGCTTTACCAACTCAAAGCTAAAATGGTGTAGGAATTGTAGCCTGCGAATCAAAGGCAATTGGAGATAATGAGACACAGAAATGCTACTGTCGAGTCTATATAGGAAACTAAAGATGATAAATTCTATACATCTATTTTCTACTTTTCCTTTCAAAGGGCAGATGTACTGATATATTTTCATCTATAATTAGAGAATATTTTACCCATACACAAATGTGCTTCGTTATCCCTGGGTACGTTACAAGCACTAATTTAGAAGAACATCAGAAAGTATTGCAGGCACTTTTCTGTAGAATCTATTCTCTCTCATCCAGCTGCTACTTGTCAAACATTATATATTTTTAAAACCCATGATTTTTATAGAGTGAATCCTTATGACCACTTTATCTGTAATATAATCTCCTAGCCACAATCCCAGGCACTCGTCGCCCACCCTTGCCACCTAGACCCATGCCCCCACGAAGAAAGCCTTTACCACCAAATAATGTCACCGGAAAGCCAGGAAGCGCAGGTACGTCAATCACATACCTTCCTTCTCCCTCCTTGATCTCACTGGCCAAACGCAAGCCCTTCTTGGTGTGATAGCTCAAGCAATGGACGAGCCCTTGGTGTGTGTGACATGTGCCTGTTTTGGCCCCAAAGACCAGACTGTAAATTATAGTTTTGAGGACTCATATCCTGATTCTGGGTGGATGGGGAGAAAGCAACCACCCATGTCCATCTAGGCCAGTTTGCTTCTTAGATGCTGTGTGCTTTGTGCTGAGACAGAAGCTATCACAGTTTCTTCAAAAAGTGGATTATTTTGGATGAGATGTTTTGTGCTGCCAACCCACCAGGTGTAATGGAAAATATCGTCCACTCATCATCCTGTCTCTTGAGATAGAATCTTTTACATCTCATTGATAGCTCCCTTGTCCACCAGCCTTCATGCTGACCCCGGTATTACGGTGCAAGGGGAGAGATTGGGAACTGGAATACTCAGGGTGACTGAGCAGGTCTAGCCTGTGCAACAAGGCAGGAATATATTTTAAAGTCAAGCTGCCTCTCAGCTTGCTCACATGCCTCTATCCTAGGGCATGTGTTGTCTTCTTCCCATAGAATGACCACTCCGAGTCACCTGGGATACTTGTACTTCATCCTTGTCTTGAAGAAGCCTTCTCTAGCTCCCCAAAGGAGACTTAGCATTGCTTCTCTGTTCTACTTTTCCTTGAAACATACCTCTATTAGAGCAAACCACTGTTTTATACCTATTTGTTTGTGTACTTGTCTTCCCCTACTATTTCATGAGCTCTTTGATGACAGATGACATTTTCTCTGAATTCCCAGAACCAAATCCAGTGTTCATTGACTGAATCCAGTAATCACTGAGTGAATATGTGAGTGAAATTAAGAATCAGTGAACCTAGTTCAGAGCAAAGATTCACCTCACTTTTCTTAAAGTTTCTTCCAGTGGACCTACCAGCAGATCAGATCATGTTCCCATTTTTTCCTCCCTCTTCCTTCATCTCTACTTCCTAAATATTCTGTAGTCAGAATCAGGATAACAGTGTTAAGGACAGCTGTGAAAGATGAAACTGATAAGGATTTCTGAGAAAGAGAATGACTGTCACTCTTTTCACAGGATGAAGGAGGGTGTGGTGATGGAGAAGCTTTCATGATGTAGCAAGGGGACAGTGGTCTCTAGATTGTTTTTTCCATCAGCTGAAAGAGGAATCAGCCTCTCATCCATGCTGATGGTGCCTTCCTGGGTCCAGGCCTTGCGACATGGCCCCAGTGAGGAGACCAGGTTTTCCTCATTAATTGTAACCTGGGGCAGCTGTGACTTGAATTTCTGTAGCTTTTAGTTCAGACTGAAAGTGATGCCTCAGTTTCCCCCATGGAAGAGTCAGGGAACCTCCCACCACAGAGCTCCCCTACAAGGCTGTGTGTCTTCAGTTGCACCTCCACGGCCTTGGTTCCTGCCATATGAAACCTTGCTCACTGCCATCAAGAAGTGTAGCTTTGGTATAACTCACCCAGCCTGTGGGATGGTATGAACACATTCCACTTCTGAGATTAACTCTGGTGCCCTCCCTGCCCCATGCTTTCCACCTCTAACTCAAAAGAAATGACTACACTGAAGAGCCAAACACAAATGAGGTCAGTTATACAGATTTGGCCTGATGACCATCACAGAAAGTGCATACGGAATTCAGGAAATCAACTCAATGTTCTGGGAGTCCTCTGAACACAAGCCTTCTTGCACATGTGCCTCTGAGAACAGTCTTAGGCTACTACGAGGCATCTCCACCTGTCCCCTATCTCCAGATCTACCGAGGCCTCTCAGTCCCGCTCTCCTTGCCAGGACGAGTGCTGCTCTGCACCCTCTAAAAAGCTCCTTCAGGCTGCAGTGCAGTGTCTCATGGTTTTCACTCACCCTCTCATTGGGGCCCACTCCCACCAGGACCAGGAGCTTAAGTCTGCAGGGGCTGGACCAGCAGCCCATCTGAATGGCTCATCCGTGATTCTGTGCTGGGCCACAGTCCTTGGGTCAGTCTTGTACCCCTTGACTCCCTATTGTCTGAGAATGATTCCTTTTCCCAGGAGGACTATAAAACCTAATCTAGCCTCCACTCTATTCTACCCATACTTGCCTAGACCTTGGGATGCATCCCGTTTGGGAGACCTATAGGTGTTTTTAGAGTGGAGGAGACATTGTTGAATATAGCATCTCAGGGTGACACTGTTCTAGCTACAGGCCAGAATCACAGACATTACCTTAGAAACTTCTTCTTCTTCCCCCCCAGCCATCTCCCATGCCTGCCAGTTAATCTGCAGTGAGGCCACTCCATCCCCTTGACATTTCTCATGTAAAACCCCTTCCATCCAGTCTCACTGCTTCTTACATTGTTCACCTCCTCTGCCCTTGCCTACGCAACTGCTTTAATCTCTTGATTTCTCTCTCTGCCACCAGCCTTGCAACTTAACTGTTCACCCTCTCCTCATCTGATCATGTTACTTCCCTAGTGAAGATCTTTTAATGGGTCCTTATCACCTAAAAATAATATCTAAATCCATGGTATGCAAGGCCCTTCATGAACTGCCCTTCTTGGCCCCTCCGTACTCTGCTCTCACTGCTCCTGGCACTCTTGGCTCTCACCCCTTCAAATTCAACACGCCATGTGATTTCATGCTTCCCTGACCTGGTTCTTCCTGCAACCTCTGACTAGAATACAGCTCTCAGGCTTACCTACTGATCACTTCTCCTCTTTATTGGTACATCCTCTGGGAAGGCATTCCTGCCCTCCTCCCACCCAACACTCATCATCTTTCCCTGTAGACTTGTCCTCTCTGAGACCTTATCCCATGCTTTCACAATATCTATAATGCTTCAGTATAATTTGGCTCACACATCTCTCCCGATCAAGGACACCAGGTCTTATTTTCTCTCTAATCCTGGCATATAGTGCCAAGCCACATGGTAAGCGCTAATAAATATTTATTGAGTAAATAAATGGGGAACTCAGCAGGGCTCCCTATAAAGCCTGAATCCTTTGGCTCTACATTACAGGAATCATTTCATCAGACCGAGTAACTTCCCCACCCTTGAGGGCAACACTCAGACCTACTGAAGCCCCCTTGGAGAGAACAGAGACAGATAAAAAGCAACCAACAGCTCCTGCCTCAGGAGAAGATCTTGGTTAGTATATCAGTCACTTCCCACTGGATGCTTAGCTACGAAGTACTAAAGGATTTCAAACTAGGGAGAAAAGAGTCCCAGTTCTGGATCATCTATTTTACTCAATTTTATGATTGCTATGAATTTTTTAATTTAAAAATTATACTTATTTCTAATGTTTTATTATAGAATGTGCTCCTTCCCTTTGCAGACATAGAATGAAGTTCCCAAGATCTTTAGGAAAGTCTTCCTAAAAAGATCTAGATTACCCAGTGCTTCTTACTAAATCACATGCCATTACTAATTACGCATATCTTAATTTATTAATGAGTATTAGCTACTTGGTTGTAATCTTTGAATCATTATTTATTACACTGAAGGGCACCAGCAGGACACAATTAAAGGCCTTTTAGTGTGGATAATATGTGTAGTAATACTAATAATAATTGAAATCAAATTGCAAGGAATTGACTAGGAGGCATATGTATTAAATATTTATAGTTTTACTACTTTTTCATTGTATCTTCCATTCTCAGGTAATATGACTGACTTTAGTTCAAGTCCAACAAGAGAAACTGATCCTCTTGGGAAGCCCAGATTCAAAGGTATGTATGACTGGCTCCAAATCTCCATTTTAACAAAGCTATCTTTGGTGGGTGTATCAGTCAGCTGTTGCTGTGTAATAAACAACCACAAAATCTTAGTAGCATACGCTAAAAAGGATTTATTTCTCATGTGTCTACAAATTGCCTGGAGGTCAGCTGATCTACCATGTGTTTGGCTGGGTGGTTCTACTTCTAGCAACAGGTACAGCTGGGCCTCTTATAGGTTGGGCTCAGGTCTGCTCCACATCTGTTTATTTTGGTGCCCAGGATGAAGGACTAACAGTGACCCAAGAGAAGCTATTCTCATGACAGTACAAAGTGAAGAGAGGGGGAGTCCAAAAACCTGACCACATTTCAAGCTCCTTCTTGTGTTATACCTGCCAATATTCAATGGCTAAAGAAAGTCACATAGCCAAGCTCATAACAAAGATTGGGGAAGTGTACTCCTTCCATGGATATAGAGAATGTTTTTGAAATATTTATTTATTTGTTTGGCTGCACCGGGTCTTAGTTGCAGCACGTTGAATCTTTGTTGCCGCTGCGGGATCTTCATTGCGGCATGCAGGATCTTTTTAGTTGCAGCATGTAATCTCTTAGTTGCAGCATGTGGGATCTAGTTCCCTGACCAAGGATCAAACCCAGGCCCCCTGCATTGGGAGTGCGGAGTTTGTTAGAGAATGTTAGAGAATGTTTTTGAACAGTAATCTAATCTACCACAGTAAAAGAGAGATTATATGATATAGAACCCAGTATTTCCTTTTGTGATATGTTTTTCTGAAGTATAAAATTTGATAAATTTCAACATATGTATATACCCATGAAATATCATCACAATCAAGATAATGAATACATGCACCACCTCCAAAAGTTTCATCATGTACCTTTATAATCCCTCCTCCTCACTCCTCCCACCCGACCTCTAGTCCCTAGGTCACTATATTATAGATTAGTATGCATTTTTGGAAATTTTACATAAATGAAAAAAATACAGTATGAACTTTTTGTGTGTGATTTCTTTCACTCAACATAATTATTTGGAGATTCATCCATGTTGCTAAATGTATCAGTAGTTTATTCCTTTTTATTACTGACTAGTATTCTATTATATGGATATATACTAATTTATTAAAACTGTTCACGACATTTGGGTTGTTCTAATAAAGCTGCTATGACCATTCATGTACAAGTCTTTGTGTAGACATATGCTTTCATTCCTTTTGGACAAATTCCAACAAGGAGAATGGCTAGATTGTATATAAATGGACATTTAACATTTTAAGGAACTGCCAAACTGTTTTCCACAGCAGTTGTACTGTTTTACCTTTGTGCCAACAGTATATGAGAGTTCCAGTTCCTCCACATCTTTGCCAACACTTGCTATGGTCAGTCTTTTTAATTTCAGCCATTTTAGTAAAGGTGTAGTAGTATCTGATTGTGATTTTATTTTGCATATCCCTAATGACTAAGGATGCTGAACATCCTTTCATGTCCTTATTTGCCATCTGTATATCTTTTTTGATGTGTCTGTTCAATTTTTTTTGTCTATTTTTTATGGAGTTGCTTATTTTTTTATTATTGAGTTTTAAGAGTGTTCATATTTTCTGGATTGAAGACCTTTTTCAGATACACACTTTGCAGTGTGTATTTTCTCCCAGTGTTTGGCGTCTCTTTTTTAATTTTAATGAAGCTCAGTTTATCAATTTGGTTTTTTATATATAGATTGTATCTTTTATGTTATATTTAAGAAGTCCTTGACTAATCAAAGTTCACAAAGACCTCCTCTGTTTCCTTCTAGAAGTCTTCTACTTTTACATTTAGGTCTATGATCTGTATTGAGTCAAATTTTCTATATGATCCAAAGTATGAATGCATTTATTTTCTCACTTATGGATATCCAAATCGTTCCAGCATCATTTTTTGAAAAAACTGTTGTTTCTCCACTGAATTTAATTTGTACCTTTGTCAAAAATCAATTGTCCATATATATGTGGAACTATTTTGGGGTTTTCTAGTCTGTTCCAGTGATCTACTTATCTACCTTTCCATCAGTACCACAGTGTCTTGATCACTGGTTTTATAATAAGCACTGTGATCAGGTTATGTTAGTCTTCCAACATTGTTCTTATTTTTTAAAGTTGTTTTGGTGACTCTAGGTCCTTTTATATTTCCATCTGAATTTTAGAATGAGTTTCTCAATGTCTAAAAAAATAGCCTGTTTATATTTTTATTAGAATTGCATTGAATCTGTAGGTCAACTGGGAAACATTGACAGCTGTACAGTATTAAGTCTTATTACCTATGAACATGGTATATCTCACCATTTATTTAGGTGTTCTTCATTTCTCTCACCAATGTTTTGTAGTTTTCCATGTAAGGAAAACCATAAAAGTAGCATTTTTTATTTCAGTTTCTAATTGTTCATTGCTAGTATATAGGAAAACAATTGTTTTTCGTTCAATGAGCTTGTATTCTGCAACCTTGCAAACCTCTGTAGTCTTTTTGTAGATACACTGGATTTTCTACCTACAGAATCATGTCATCTGAGGGGAAAGTTTTACTTCCTCCTTTCCAACTTAAGTATCTTTTTTTCTTGCCTTTCTGTACTGGCTAGAACCTCTAGTGAAATATTGAATAGAAATAGTGAGGATAGGTATCTTTTTCTTGTTCCTTATATTATGGGAAAAGCATTCAACCTTTCACCATTAAGTATGGTGCTTCCTGTAGGTTTTTCATAGATGCCCTTCACTGTGTTGAAAAAGTTTTCTTCTATTCCTGCTTTGGTGAGAGTCATTATCAGAAATGAATGCTAGATTATGTCTAATAATTTTTCTGACTTTATTGAGATGCTTATGTGGTTTTCCTTTTTTAGTGTGTTAATGTGTTAAAGTAATTGTTCTTGAGTTGTAGGCTACCTTTGCATTCCAGTGACAAATTCCACTTGGTTATAGTGCATTCTCATTTTAATATATTGTTGGATTTAATTTGCTAAAATTTTGTTTAGAATTATGTTCAGTGAGGGACATTGGTCTGTAGTTTTCTTGTAATGTCTAAGTCAAGTTTTAGTATCAAAATGATGCTGAATTTTTCTTCAATTTTCTGAAAGAGTTTAGAACTGGTGTTGCTTCTTCCCTAAATATTTGTTAGTATTTACCAGTAAAGCCATCTGAGCCTGATATTCTCCTTGTGAGAAGGGTTTTACATGTAACTCACTTTCTTTAATAGGTACAGGACTATTTAGAATATTTTTTTCCATAGTGAACTTTGGTAATTTTTGTCTTTCAAGTTATTGGTCCATATCCTCTAAATTGTCAAGTTTATTGGCATAATGTTATTCATATTCTCTTCTTACTTTGATATCTGTATAATTTGTAGTGATGTCACCTCTCTCATTCCTTTTATTGACAATGTGTGTCTTTTTTTTCTCTTTTGCCTAACCAGTCAGGCTGTAGGTTTATCAATTCTTTTGATCTTCTGAAAAGATCAACTTTTTTTCATTGATTTTGTCTGTTATTTTTCTGTTTTCTATTTCATTTATTTTTTACTCTGATCTTATTGTTTCCTTTTTCTGCTTAATCTGAGTTTCATTTGCTCTTCTATTCTAATTTCTTAAGGTAGAAGATGAGCTCATTGATTTTGAGCCCTCTCTTCTTTTCAGATGTGGAATTTAGTGCTACAAATTTTCCCCTAGATATTATTTAAGCAGCATCCAAAAATTTTTGATATGTTGTGTTTCCATTTGTACTCTGTTCAAAATAATTTTAATTTCCCTTTTGGTTTCTTCTTTGACTTATTAGAAGTATGTTATTTAATTTCCAAATATTTCAAGATTTTCTAGAAATCGTTTTGTTACTGATTTCTAATTTAACTCCATTGTTGTCAGATACTCTGTATTACTTGAACACTTTCACATTTATTGAGACATTTTTTAAGGCCCAGAATATAGTCTATCTTAGTATATGTTCTCTGTGTACTTGAAAAGAATGTGTATTCTGCTTTTCTTAAGTGGAATGTTGTATTGGTTTGCTAGGACTGCCATAACAAAATACTACAGACTCGGTGGCTTAAACAACAGAAATTTATTTTCTCACAGTTCTGGAGACCAGAAGTCTGAGATCAAGGTATCTTTGGTTTCTCACATTGGAAACTAGGTCTTCACCATAGGAATTTTAGGGAAACACAATTCAGTCCATAACAAGGGTTCTATAAAAATGTCAATTAGGTCAGTTTGCTTGGTTGTATTGTGCAATTATTTTACATCCCTAGTGATTTTCTGTCTACTGTTCTGTCAGTTAATGAGAGAAGAGTACTGAAATCTCTAGCTCTAATTGTGAATTTATTTCTACTTAACAGTTCTATCAAGTTTTGCTACATGTATATTAAAGGTCTGTATTTAGATATAGACCTAAATTACTTAGGGTTGTAATAAACTCCTGAGGAATTGGTCCTTTATTATTATGAAGTGACCTTTTTGTGTTTATGGTAATATTCTTTGCTCTAAAATCTAATTTGTTGATATTTATATATCCACTCAAGCTTTCTTTTGATAAGTGTTATCATGGTATCTCTTCTTTTCATCCTTTTACTCTTAACCTGTTAGTCTGTTTGTTTAAAATGTTGTCCCTATAGGTATCGTATAGTTGGATCTTGCTTTTTCACCCAGTCTGGCAATCTCTGCATTTTATTTTGGGTGTTTAGAACCTTACATTTAACATGACGAATGATATGGTTAGGTTTAAGTCTATCATCATATTGCTATTTGTGTTTTATTTGTCCCATCTATTCTTTGTTCCCTCTTTCCTTTTTCCTTCAGCCTTCTTTTGGACTATTTTTATGATTCCATTTTATCTTTTTTTGTTGTCCTACTCCTATAACTTTTTTGTTTTGTTATTTTAGTGATTGCTTTGGGGTTTATAGAATGTGTCTTTAACTTACCACAGTATCTTCCAGTGATATCCTACAACTTCACAAATAGTGTAAGAACTTTACATTAGTATAGCAGCTTTTCTCTCCTCCTGGCCTTTGGGCTACTGTCATTATAGTTTACTTTTACATGTTATATACATCACACTAAATTATTAATAGTTTTGTTTAAACAACAAATTGTCTTTCAGAGAGAATTTAATAAGAAAAATACTGTGTATATTTACCTATGTAGTTACTGTTTCAAGTGCTATATTTCCATCCAGCATCATTTTCCTTCCACCTGAAGGACTTTCTTGAATCTTTCTTGTAGAGTGGTTCTGCTGGTCATGAATTCTTTCAGATTTTGTATGTCTAAAAAGTATCTTGCTTTTTTTTTGTCCTTTTGCTTTTGTTTTTTTTAAAGATATTTTCACCAGTTATAGCATTCTAGATGATAAGGTTTTTTGTTCTGGTTTTTGTTTTTTAGTAGAGAAATACATTGCTCTACTGCCTTCTCACTTGCATTCTTTCCGATGAGAGATCTGCCATAATCCTTCTTTGTTGTTCTATGTATAGCATGTCTTTTCTTGTCTGCCTCCTTTAAAGATCTCTAGAAATTTAATTTGGGTCTTTTTTATAGCTTCCATTTTTTAACTCTCGACCATGTGGATTATAGTGATGATAACTGTTTTACTGTCCTTGTCTGATGATTGTTACAGCTATCCAAGTTTCAGGCTGGCTTCAAATGATTTATTTTTCTCCTCATTATGGGTAATATCTTCCTGTTTATTTTATCCAGTTGGGAATATTTTTATTCCTAAAATATTCTTGTATTTTATTCTGGGATGCAGTTTAAATAACTTGAAACCACTTGATCCTTTTGAGTCAGGCTTTTCAGATTTATTAGGTGGGACCAGAACTGTGTTTAGTGTAAAGTTAATCATTCCCCAGTACTGAGACAAGACCCTTTTGAGCACTGTTTCCAATGCTCCATAAATTATGCAGTTTAAACCACGCTCAGGGAGACCAAATTACTTTTGGATATGAGCATAAACTAAACCTATTTAGAAAAGTAAATCAACAATAACATCCATGTCATGTATCCCAAAGATAGGGTTCTGGATTTTCACAAATTCAAACCATCCACATCATTGCTTTCATCCATCTGCTTATAGTGTTAGATCAAATGTCCTCAAACAGATTATTTTATTTATGAGTTCACCTCCACCTTTTTTCCAAGCTCAAAAAAAAAAAAAGTGCTCCATGTCCTCTCTGTCTTAGGTCCTCACGTGAGGTATATCCAAAAGCCTGACAACAGGCCCTGCTCCATCACTGATTCTGTCAAGCGATTCCCCAAAGAGGAGGCCACAGAAGGGAATGCCACCAGCCCACCGCAGAACCCACCTACCAACCTCACTGTTGTCACTGTGGAAGGGTGTCCCTCCTTTGTCATCTTGGACTGGGATAAGCCACTCAATGACACTGTCACTGGTAAGATCATGACACATGGACCGTCACTACGGTGGGAAGCATTGATAGTGCAATGCATTGGGAATGTGGTACCTTGATTCAAACTGTGGCCTGCAAGGCATATCTTAGGAACAGCAAGTCCCCGCAGAGTTCTGCTGTCCCTGTGGTACATGATTGTTAAAAGTATCATAAGATGCGAAAAGATCATCTTTGTCCTGGTTATGGTTTCCCTGTTAATTTAGCAGATCTCTTTAAGTTGCATACCTTCCTTCTCCTCTCAGAACTGTTTTTCACAATGTGAAGGTATATCTAGTCTTTTCATTACCTGAAAATCACAGATCACATATGGGAAGTTGCCACTGCTGATAAGATTTAAACCTGTTTTCCTTTCACCGTCCCAATTTCTAGATTGACCTAGAATTTTCAAGCAGGCTAAAAGTTATTTCAGTCATTTTAGGAAAATTGTTTTAATTCGGTCAATTTTCTGCTTATCTCAGGAAATTTTGATTGTGCTGTCACTCATCCAATTTCTCTAAAAATGACTATGAAAAATAAGAAACCCTGAGTCATTCTTTGAATTTGTTATATGGGATTTAAATTCTCTGTAGTGAACAGGATAGTCAAAGTAGAGGGGAGGGGTGGAAAGACTAACAAGCCAAATCAGCTAGAGGATGTAGCAAACAGCGTGAGGACACAAGGTTCCTGCTGCTCATGTCCCCGCCACCGTGTGCCTGGGGTGGGTAGGCAGAATAGAGTTGCCCACTAAGAGGCTGTCAGGAAAAGTAGAGAGCGGTACACAGGGCAAGGTGAGGAGTGGGGAGATTCAGGATCTGCCAAAAAAGTCTTCTATGAATAAAGGAGAAAACAGTAGCTATTTCTCCTCAGACAAAACCGTTTGGTCTGGGCAACTTCCAGTGTAAGCAGCTTATCTTTGCTTAGCTGGCTTTTTAAATTTTTAACCATATTTTGTGAATTTCCTTTCTTATGCAAAGCTTGCCTTTGTTTTGAGAAAGAACCAGCCACTGCCCATGGTTCCTGGGGATTTGACTAGTCTTGCTTCTTTACTTGGAACTACACCAGTAGGTATTATCATCCCAATATCTAAAAATCAATCTCTAAGTATTGATTATCTACATGTATTAAAAAGTTGAAAACTCTCAATCCATGTGCAGTGCTAATAAAGAGTTCCTGTGATAGTCTGAGGCTTCATTCTCACAAGACCAAATGAACTATAAAATTTCACTTGCCTTAAAAATATAGGACATCAAGTTGGAATTGGTTAATCTGTTTAATAATCTAATACATATTCACTTGGGTATGTCAATAGTATCTGATTTAGCTATTTAAAGTAGGATTTTCCTTTCATCATGTAACTTTTTTAAATTATATAAACCTGTAATTTCAAAGAATCATGAATAGGATATACTTTATCTAACCAACTAGTTTTATAACATTATTATTATTATTAAATGTTAACGGGCTGCTTGAGATCTTTCACTAGATACTGGACTTATGATAACCATTTTCATGGATAAGGACCACATCTATAACTATTATATTTTATAAATAGAAATAAGTCCATATTTAACCATTACTCACTTAGTCTATATTTCACTGTTGGACCATATGCCCTAATGATCTGTTCTATTTTTTTCCATTTTTGTTTATTTTTAGTGTTCCATTAAATACCACTTGATTTCAAATGTAATCTTTTATAAACCAGCAGCTCAGATAATACAGAGATTAATTCTCATGTCACTGGAAATGGTTTTTCAAGAAAGAATTAAGAAAGATAACAAAAAGAGAGTGAAACATATTCTTCATTCCCCAGGTTGACTTCTGTCAGTAATCTTTCTTTTAATTGATAGGCATGTATTCACCTCTAGTAAATGCATCCAAATTCAGATGCTTCTCCATATCCCTTCTACACTAAAGTAGAAATAGGTACACCATAGAGATTGGCCACAGCCTGGGTCCTTGGACAACTTAAATTACTTATAAGGTGTCATTTTCTGATACATCAAGAGCATGCTGACATAGATTTAAATCCCAGACCAACTGTGTTCTAGATAATGCAACTTGGATCTATAATTAGCCTCTTTGAACTTCAGGGTTTTTTAATTTATAATAATAATTCTTATTGCTATCAATTTATTGTGAGTATAAGACTTAACAGAGAGTAGTATCACCATTTGTTATTTTCATGCTGTATTGACCAGACAGTGATGTTCCCAATATTTATAATAATTATGTTCTAAGTGAATTATCTCATAATAGGGCAATAAAACCCTCTGAGGGGGAAAAAACAGACCAATTATTGTGTCAGTTCTTTGTAGATTTTCTTATATCTTTACTGTTAATGAAATTATTTTTTAAATCCCCTATTTAAAATAAGAAATATTGACACATACTTTTTTGTTGTTGGTGGTAGATTTTTATAATGTTCGTGGATTTATGAAAAGCTATTATCACTTTGAAGCATTAAAAAGGAAAGATATATACATTCTAAGACAAGAATTCTGAGAAAAATTCTAAATATCTTTTTAATCATGAAGGTAACTTCTAGATCCATTTTGAAAACTCCAGTCTTTCAGGACAAAAATAGTATTAAATTAACATTTAAAACTTGAGTCAAAAGAAAATTATAAAAGATGTGCTGTAAGTGTTGAAGTATACTAAAAGGCTAAGGTGATATTACAAAGAATATCACACAGTCGATGAGGAATGACCCAAACAAAGATGTTTTTTGAAGGTGATTGCTTTCATGGATAACCAGCTGGACTGTCATATAAATTGCTCTTTTGGTGACTAAGCAGCACTTGAATCTTTCCAATTGGAATCTCTCAAATTTTTGTGATCCTAGTTTCAAAACACAACTCGGGGATAATAAGGAATAATAAAAGATATAATAATAATAGGTACTACCTGTTGAGCAAAATATTAAGCACTTTCCATATGTTCCTTCTTTAATCCCTACAAGCAACACTATGAAGAGACACCATGGACATTTTACAGATGGTAAAACTGAGACTGAGATCCAGGCAAGTGGCTTGGTCTGTCTCTTCCCATTAAGTCATGCAGTTTCCATTTTTTAAAAATCAATTTTACTTCCTTTCTAATTACGCTGATCTTTTTCTAGTAAATGTCCCTTCACAGCTGAGGAAAAGATATAAAACGAACATAATTGGATTTGGGATCCTACCTCTCCCTCTCTTTCCACACTCCTTTAGAATAGAAAGCCAGCTGAGACATAGGTTGGGAGCAGAGAGTCTGAGGAAGGAATCTTAAATATGGGCCATTAGTCCTTTAATAGCTGCACTAATGTGTCCTGATACAATGACCATGCCTTCCAGTTTAATTTCAAATTTTCAAAATGATGGTCATAGGAAATTACTCAGAAAAAGTGATCCTCCTTTTTGGCTTTTTAAAATTCACCAGTAAAGATCCTTCCCAAATTAAAATTGGTGATTATAAGTCTCCATGAGTTACTCTATAATTTCAGTTTTATTTCCGATATCCATCTCCTACCTTTGGTCTCAGTGCTAACAGCAGAAATCCCCAGTAACTTGCCAGCTCCTTTGCAACCTTCCCACTTTCCCTGATGCCCACCATTTGTGTATTTCTTCATACTGATGAAGCTGTTTTTGAGTAGGGTTTTGTTGGTTGGTTGTTGTTTTTTGTTCGATTTTTTTAACCCTCTGTGTGATCTTGTCACATGCATTAAACTGAACCCCAACTGAGAGCAGGGAAAGTATATTAGTAAATTATATTCTCTTATTCTGAAAGTCGATTTCTTTTGATTAGCCCTACAAGTTCATAGACACCTGCCCTTAAGTTAAATTTATGCAGATTTCTATGCAGACTTCAAGGGCATAATTTTTTTAATTCAAAGATAATTATCAAGGGGGTATATGTTAGCAGTATGTACAAAATTTATGTAACTTACATAAGCAGTAGGTATCAAAATCCCATAATTCTGTAGTTCAAAATAATGAACTATAGAAAAGTATAGTTCATTGTTCATTATTTGATTAACTGTTATTTGCTGCTGTGGTTTTCAACTCAGTTTTTTGCAGCAGTACCATGTGACGTTTTGCAGCAGTACCAGTGACGTTTTTCCCAGCTATATTGTGAAGCCCCATGAGCAGGAAATGTGTTTCTACTGAAACACCGCTCCTCATACAATGTTTTTTTACAAAGCCAAACTGGGCTTTCCAGCAATGGCAGACGATCCGACTTACCTAACAAGATCATAGGTTATCCATAACCAATGCTACCATAGGAGCATCAACAGTCTTCACAGTTACCAGACCTTTGCTGCTATGGTAAAGAGAAAACAGAAATGGTCAATGAGCAACTCCCCAAATGCTTTGGGACCTTCATCATCCTCTGACAGTCCCCACTTGGAATTTGCTAATGTGTACAATCAATACGTCTCTAGACCTGCAATCTTGTTGCTCACTTTTATGAGAGTTGACTCTGTTATGCGGTTAGCTTCGAGAACATTCAGTCCACCAGAGCATAAAGACAAGTATCTGTTGGCTTTTTTTGCTTTTCAGAATATGAAGTTATATCCAGAGAAAATGGGTCATTCGGTGGGAAGAACAAGTCCATTCAAACTACAAATCAAACCTTCTCCACAGTAGAAAATCTAAAACCAGACACAAGGTGAGCCACCAGTGCTATTACAGGTGAATTCTGAGAGTGCAAAAATCATAACAAAGGAGTAAAATGACATCACCCGTCTCTATCTTAAGGGAGGGTCTAGTTTGCATTTCATTCTTTGGCTTTCCATACACAGCACTAGATACCCCTAGAGTCATGGTTTACAAATATGCAAGTTATTGGTGGGGATACAAGAGCTGACAAGATGGTCTTGTAAGTTAACAGTACAGCTGGGAACATTGAAAGATAGAAGGCCATTAATATCAAACATTGATATTAAATACCAAAATTTAGAGGAGGAAAAGTCTATAGACCAGAGACAACTGGAGTGTGGATGGTGTAAACTAGATTTGAAAGCACAGAAGAAGTTGCCTGGCATGCTGGAAGGAGGGGGCAAGGAAACAAAAGCCATGTGACAAATGTAGGTGAAAGTTTGTAATAGTTAATGCTTAGTATAGCTACAGACTAGTCCCAGACACAGTAACCCTTTGCTTTTGGGTCTTTTTAATATAGACCAATGAGAATAGATTTTTGAAAATGGACATATATAATATTAACAATTGTTCAATAATAAACAACTTTTCTTGGCATTCCTTACTACACATTGATACCAGGTTGTTTATCTTGCTGTATAGTTTTGTGATTCCTTTTTAAATCTAAAATACCTAATATTTTATCAGTTCATTTTATTATTTCAAGAAAAATAAGGGCCTTAGGCATTTCTAGAAATGTAGTAGGGAAGGGGTTTTTTGTTTTTGTTTTGTTTTACCTGGCTAAATTATGAAATGTATTGCTCAAGCAGAATCTCAAATGGATACAGCCAAGCATTTCCATGATAAAGCCAATGTGCTAAATTCATTTCTGGACTAAATTTCACTCTCTGTGAAAAATCGATTTCTTCCTTCAAGCTCCAAAACATTGTCTGATAAACTGTCTATACTTTCAGTATAAAACAAAACAAAAACACCCCTGACATCTTAAGTTATAGTATCCCAAGCAACATAGATCAATTTTCACACAATCAGGAGTTCTTCCAGATTGAGTATTTCATAACTTGATAAAGTTCCTCAGTGTTGAAAAGGATCAGTGGAGGTGAAGACTGGAACTTCAGCATCAGAGATTTTTTTTTTTCATGTTTTATTTCTTGTATCTTTCATTGTCATGTGACTGAATTGAATTGGGTATTGATTGTGACACCCAGAAGAGCCTCTTTGGGCTCTGACAGCAGGGAGACTTTTCTAATCTTTTCAGGAGAAAAGGAAATATCTAATTCATTATAGATGGTTTGCTGTATACAAACCGTAGTCCTATACAGCAAAAACGACACTTTTCCAGCAGTGTATGTTTTCTTCTTTTAAGTTCTCTGAGTTGTAATATGGAGAATTTTGCAACTGCTAATTTTCTTGAAGGTATTAAGTTAGCCAAAATAAGCATATATTTCAGTAAAAGCCCATTTGATGATCTTGGTTCTGTTTCCTTAGCAAGATTAACAGGGAGAGAGCCTATAATTTATTTTAAGGAAAGAGTAAAAGAGAAAAGGTCATTTAATTTGGACTTTTTAATAGGTGGATTTGGGCTTACAAAACTTGGCTTTTCTCTGCAGTTTCTTGCTTTTTATTCCACTTAAGAAAAAGTGAGCTGTGTAGTATGCAGAAAGTACATTGAAGGGCATCCAATTTCTAAATGTTCATTGTATACCTTTTCTGAATCAGGCTGTTCTCGGATTTCACAGTGCACCTATTAGCTCATAATCAGAGGTAGAATAATGCCAGTGACCTTTTAAACCTGATTTGTTGGTAAAAGGTTGGGGTCTGCATTCAGCTAACATTTACTGAGTGCCAACAATGTGCTCAGCCCTGTGCTTGGTGTTGTGCCTACAAACAGGAGTAAGCATGGTACCTGCCCTTGAGGAGCTCGAGGCTAGTGGAGTAGGTCACTAATGACCGATTATTCTACACAAAGTGGTGAGAGTTCTGGTAGAAGTCTGCACCAGGGGCGACAGAAGCCCAGAGTGGGTGGCACGTCGCAAAGTGTGGGGAAATTAGGAAAAACTTCCTGGGGGAGGTGACCCCTAGGCTGAGGCTTGAAGGAGGAGTAGACTGGAGCCAGCTAAGTGACTGTTAAGAGAAAGGAATGTCAGGGAGGATAGCACATGTCAGAGCAGTGGCCCGAAATGGCACGGTTGTGTGTGGTGAATAGCGGGCTGTTTTCACCAGTGTGAGGGGTGAAAAGTGATAACCATTTTGAATGATAATAATGGGCTGCTTTAACATTATTATTTTATACTATTATAAAATATTATTATATTTTATACTATACTATTAGTATTCGCTATACTAATAGCGAAAAGCCCTCACCAGTGTGAGGGGCGAAAAGTGGCCAGAAGCCGTAGAAGCCAAGAGAAGCAGAAGCCAGGTTAGGGAGGGCCTTCTGCGCCAGATCAAGAAACATGGTCAAGTGATGGGGAGATCCTAAAGGATGGTAACTGGGGAGTGCCTTGCTCTGACTTTCATTTTCATTTTCATTCTGACTTTCATTTAATTGGAATAATCACTTTTGATACTAGAGCTACTTATAATGAATAGCAGCTGGTAGAACAAATCTAACTAAAAGAACTTTTTGTTAATTTCTTTCATGAGTACCATTCTGGCATCTGACCTAGTTGGTCAAATAGGTGCATAAGAGAAACGTGCCTTTGGGCTGAGCTGGATTTCATTCTGGAATCACAGGACCGATCAGGTCATGGGGTTCACATCTAGCTTCTGGTTGTAATTGTTTCAGACTCAGCTACAGCCTTGTCCTCTTTATCCCACCCTCCTCCTATGTGTCTTGCTTGTCTCTGCTGTCTGTCATCAGTGTACCTTCTAAGGAGGACTCCTGCAACCTATCCTTATCCCAAGACGAGCAAAACCCAAAGGAAGCCCTTTCTGGATTTGTCTTTGGAAAAAGCAGTATTAAACTAAGATTAGGAATCCCTGTAATGAGAACTCCATGCCAAGTTTTACAACTTGGCATAAAGTTGGGGCCACTATGCATGTCTGTATGTGGCTTATTTAATGTTATTTTTAGTTCGGTACAATAAAATGAAATCCATTCAGATATAAAGACTGTTAATGTTCATAAATGTGATTTGACCAGGATTTTATATTGATAGTCCCTAATGGGTCATGATTTAAAAGTTGTATATCAGTAGTTTGAAGCAAAGAACATTCTCACACTGGGGACAAATGTAACACACATGGATGTAAATTTTCTAATGAAAATTATTTAGTCTATGCCATGGGAAACTTTGGGTGGTCTAGTAGTTCAGTAGATCACAGCCCCCACTGAGCTTGTAAATATATTCTGCACTCTCAGAGGTATGATGGAGATTAATCTGTCAAATGGGCAGAAATGTTTTGAGCTGAAATATTAAAATTATGTGTTGAAACCCCTATTAGTCAAATAACCAAGGAAGAATAAAGTGAAGTCAAATCATTTCATTTACTTTGAGATTTCTGAGCCTAAAGTTACCTGAGGAAACAAAACTAACACCCATGAAACATCATAACACAGAATAAAAGAACATGCCGATGTAGGACTTACACCCAGGTTCTGCAATTTAGAAGAGGAGAGAAAGCCTCGTGGAATACTCGAGACAAGAACTTGACAGTAAGGGATAGGATGGCATGAAGCAGGCCGGCAAGAAAAGAAAGAACAGTAGTATTCCACATGAAATCCACGTGCACAACTTAGGTGAAATATAAGTAGTCTTCAAAGTTACTACTGACAGCAAGGCTACAGCAAGTATAATAAAACTACGAGTTCCCCAATGTAGGTTTGTTGGCTCTTTTGATGCAAGCTTTTTTCATACTGTCTTACGTTGTTAAGGCAACGTTCCTTTCTATTGTATCTTCTCTACCCCAACCATGATCCAAGATTAATGTTAATAAAAGACTCCCTGTAAAATAAAGAGGAAGTATGTACAGGATGCAGTTAGCAGGTGGTTTTTATTAGCTATAAAGAATGACTTCAGTCACATTTCATTACTTGAGGAAAATTTTGAGTCCAAATACATAGTAAACTCCCTAAATAAGCAAACTTTGAATTATAGCTGTTAAAATTCCCCCATGAGGTTCTGGAATTCCCTGTTTGAAAAGCTGGAAGATAATAACTTCTGAAAGAATATCTAGCTTTTTTCTAATTCTAGGAGACACATATAAAGAATCTATTTTAGTAGCATTTTCCATCATTTGTCCTGACTTAAAAACGGGAGCTCTAAAAACAGGTGATAATTACTGGCTAATCGTTACACAGTGACATAGGTGGAGTAGAGCTTGGTGTTAGAACATCCAGGAGAATCAAGGCAGAGAAAATAGATCTACAGGGCTTTTGGGAATAAAAATTCTAAGTGTTCACACACTATTCTAGAATCAAAAAGACAGTCAATGATGCTACCGTCTCCCTGCCCATTTTTAACAACTTAGCCAAGTTTTATTTACTCTGCAGAAGCTCAAAAAATAACCCACAGTATGGGACCATCCAGCAGGTGTCTTGCTGCTGGGAGAGTTCAGCTGCACACCTGGCGTGAGATGCTTCTGTCTCTAGAAAACGGAGCCGCTTGGCTGCCCTGAGGAGCCTGGGTGCAGCTCCCAGGGCGGCACAGCAGGGACAGGCCCGGTCTTGCTGATGGCTTCTTGCAGCTGGGGTGACAGATGTACGCAGGGAAGAGGGGCTGTTTGGGCAGCCAGAGCTGTTTTAGTCAGGTGAAGCAGGAGATCTGTTAACAGAGGCAAGAGGCTGTGGCACAACTCTATCACATTCTTTGGAGGATCCCTCTCTCACCCCCGCCCCTAAAATACAAAGAAAATGTAGAGATGTTAGTGTCCACTGAATCAGTACCCATCTAGGCCACTCTCCAATATTTATTTTCCACTTATTTTTTTTCCCCATGAAACCTCATTGTGTGGCTCTTGTTGAACTAAAAGAAAAATATTAAGAAGAACCTCTCCTGTCCGGAGCCAACTACTTTGTTTGCAAAGACCACTATGATTATATTTAGTTCCGTGAATGGAAGAAATGATAAAGTATATGGCTTAAAAAATTGTGTTGCACCACTGCTTAAAAGGACACAAAGTGTGGACTAATTGATCTTGAAATCTCTCCCAGCTCTAAAATGATGTAATCTTATGCTATCTGAAGCCATGCACAGAATCAGTGGGAAAACTGGAACTGAAAATAAAACCAAAACCTAGGTCCATCTTACAGCAAGTAGAATTGTCCTGATAAAGCATTTTTGCTTTGAATCGATGTCTGTGGTCTGTGATTTGTTGTCAGACAAATTATTTGAGACCATGTGTCTCCTTGCTTGGCTAAAAAACTGAAGAATCCACTTTGTGTGCTAGACATACATGTGGTCTAGCGATTTCCTATGGAAAAGGCACTCTGTCTGAGAATTAAGATAAATCAAGTTTACTTAACCTGCTCAAGTACTTCAACTGTCGTCTGTGGTTTGGGAGGATTCTGGAGAACAGTTCTTCCTCTGAGACTAAAACCTACCAAAGTTTCCTGTAGCTGACAGCAAAGATAGTTTGGGACCTTTGGTTTATGTTGTTTGACTTAATAAAACCTTGGCACTAAAAATAAACTGGAATAGAGGCAGCAACTTCTTGTATACTGTAAATCTGATTGAACAAACCAGGTATGTGGAATGGCCATTATGCCCTTATTCATATGGTTTTTGTGAAATTCTGGTCTCTGCAGTCTGTATTAACTTACAATATCTCTTCTCCTCGGCTTTGTAGAAAGGAATAAAATAAGCTGCCAGAGCATTGGGCATTTTATTTAGTTTTACTGTAGGTCTGAGCAGCAGAAGAATAATTGCTTCCTCATTAAAGAAGGAAGAAATTGAGTTGATTGCTCAGGTTTGCAACTTTTCATCAGGCAGAAGAACAGCTAAGAGCACGGAACTCCACTAGTCTCTAAAAAGAGCAATTCTTCTTTTCATATTGCCATATTCTTTTTTTTTAACATCTTAATTGGAGTATAATTGCTTTACATTGTTGTGTTAGCTTCTGCTGTATAACAAAGTGAATCAGCTCTATGTATACATATGTCCCCATAACCCCTCCCTCTTGCGTCTCCCTCCCACCCTCCGTATCCCACCCCTCTAGGTGGTCATAGCATCGAGCTGATCTCCCTGTGCTATGCGGCTGCTTTTTATTCCTTTTCACTTTGAGCTCCTCAGTATCTAGGGAGGGGGGTGCGAGATACTCATAGCAACACTACAGAATTAGAGTGCAGCCCAGATCTGGAATTTGTGTGTCCCCCCACAGAAACGGGAGAGAAAAGAAATGTCCCTAAGGACCTACTGGGCAGCTAGTTAATGATCCCTGATGCCTGCTGATGCCCGGCTCCTCTCCCTTCTGTCCGATTTAGGCTTATTTTGTCCTCGAAGTATCTCCGCAGCTCTGCCCTTTGCTTCTCATCTGTATTCCCAGGCCAGCACAATGCCTGCACATGGCAGGTATCCAGAAATGCTTTCCATAACCCTGCAGTGTCCTTGGAGAACTGACTGATTTGATTTCCCTATTCCACTGCTCCTTACTCTTTTTTTTTTTTTTTTTTTTCTTTTTCCCCTCTTCCCTTTCTTTCCCTCTGACTGAAACCCAACCTGAATGGGGCCCAAATATTTCAAGATGACACTAGGGGCCAATCAGCTAACAAAACAATTCAAACCAACAAAGAGCTACGGGGAGGGGGGGGGCGGCACTTTCTATATAAAAAGTGGTTGCCTGAGGTTTATGAGCTTTTGTTTATCAACTAATGAAAACTATACTTCAGCTGTATGTTATGGGTAGAAATAGAGGAAAATCGTTATAGAGAGGAGCAAAGGAAGGGGAGGCGGGGAGAAGTGTCTGCCCTAACCAGACCTGGAGGTTTACCTCAGGCTAGATCCCACAGGTCGGAGCTTCCCTATCTCTGTCAGTTTTGCCCGTGAACCACAGATGCCCTTCTTATAACCTTTACAAACACAAAAGCAAGTATGTGGACATAGAACAGTTCTACCTTGAGAGTTCTATGGCAGTGTGTGTCAAATTCCCCAAGAATAGAAGCACCTTTAAAAACATTCTTTAGAGATATGATACTAGAGAATATTTATGACTTACTATGTGCCTGGTACCTTGCTTTTACATGTATCATCTCATTTAATCCTCATAAGAAACTCACAGATACTTTGATACCCTTATGAGGTTATAATTACTATAATTGATAGTATCCTCTCAAATACCATTATTATCCTCATCTTTATACTTGAGGAAATTGAGGCTCAGAGAGGTTAAGTTACTTACCTTAAAGTTACACATTAATGCAGCTGTGAACCCAACTCTTTCTGGCTCCAAAACCCATGGCCTTAACCACAGAGCCACGCTGCTTTCTGATAGGGCAGCCGGGAAAATTGTTTTTGTTTGGATCCATACCTATCTGGGCAAAACCAGGCATGGCTTCTGCCAGGGGTGCTATTCATTTGGCTTGTCCTCTACAAGGCCCAAAGGCTTGACTGCAGCTGTCACCTGGACTGTACTCCACTTAGATATTCATTTTGATGAAGTAGGTCTTAGAAATAGCTTTTTAAATTTAATTTTCATTTTTATCAGAAGAACATGTACATGGTTTTAAAGCTCAAATACTACAAAGCAGTTCGTTCCTATTCCTAAATTCTATTTGCCAGAAGCAACAATTTTCAATAATTTTGTTCTTTTCTTCAGCTTTATTAAGGTATAATTGATGAAAAAATTATAAGATACTTAAAGCATACAACGTGACTTGATATACATTATGAAAGGATTCCCCCTGAATTAATTAATATATCTATTACATCATATATTTACTATTTTTTAATTGGTGAGAACATTTAAATTATAATCTCTTGGCAAATTTCAATTATACAGTACAGTGTTTCAACTATAGTCACCATGTTATTCATTAGCTCCTCAGATCCTATTCATCTTACAACTGAAGTTGGTACCCTTTTACCAATGTCTATTTACCCCAGCCCTTGCAGTCACTTTTCTACTCTCTCCGTTTCTATGAGTTTGACGTTTTTTTTTAAGGATCCACATATAAGTGATACCATGAACTCTGTCTTTCTCTGCCTGGCTTATTTCACTTAGCATAATGCCCTCCAGTTTCATTCATGTTATCGCAAATGACAGGATTTACTTCATTTTTAAGGCTGAATAACACTCCGTTGTGTGTGTGTGTATACACATACATACATACAGTTGACCCTTGAACAACATAGGTTTGAACTGCATGGGTCCACTTACATGTGGATTTTTTTCAATAAATACAGTACCTGTATTTTCATTTTACAGATCTTTGACTAAAGTTTGTGTTTGATTAGAGATCATAATATGCAGAATCAAAAGAATTAGGGTTTGAGTCCTGATTCTATCCAAACTATTTCAGCTTCTTGCCCTTGGGTGAGTCATTTATCAATTCCTCCATTTTTGAGGCAGAGATAGCAATACTCAGATTTTCACCTGCTTGGGGGATTGGCACCTGTAACCCCCCATATTGTTCAAGGGTCAACTGTATATGTGTGTGTGTGTGTGTGTGTGTGTGTGTGTGTGTGTGTGTGTACACACACATCATAATTTCTTTATCGATTCTTCTGTCAATGGACACTTAAGTTGTTTCCATACCTTGCCTAGAGTGAATAATGCTGCTATGAACATAGGAGTACAGATATCGTTTCAAGATAATGATTTCATTTCCTTGGATATACACCCAGAGGTGGGATTACTGGGTCATATGGTAGTTCTATTTTTAATTTCTTGAGGAACCTCCATATTGTTCCCCAGAGTGACTGTGCCAGCTTACATTCCTACCAGCAGTGCACAAGGGTTCCCTTTACTCCACATCCTCACCAGCATTTGCTATCTCTTGTCTTTTAGATAATAGACATCCTAACAGGTGTGAGGTAATATCTCATTGGGGTTTTGATTTCCATTTCTCTGATGATTAATGATGTTGAGCATTCTTTCATGTACCTATTGGCTAATTGTATGTCTTCTTTTGAAAAGTGTCTTTTCAGGTCCTTTGCCCATTTCTTAATTGGGTTATTTGCTTTTTTGCTATTGAGTTCTGTGAGTTCTTTATATATTTTGGATATTAACCACTTATCAGATATATGATTTGCAAATATTTTCTCCCATTCTATAGGTTGCCTTTTCATTTTGTTGATGTTTCCTTTTGCTGTGCAGAAGATTTTCAGTTTGATGTAGTCCCACTTATTTATTTTTGCTTTTGTTGCCTTTGCTTTTGGAGTCAGATCCAAAAATTATTGCCAAGACTGATATCAAGGAGCTTATCACCTATTTTTTCTTTGAGGAGTTTTATGATTTCAGGTTTCGTGTTCAAGTCTTTGAACCATTTTGAGTTGATTTTTAGGTATGGTATACAATAGGAGTCCAGCTTCATTCTTTTGCATGTGGCTATCCAGTTTTCCCAACACCATTTATTCAAGGGACTAACCTTTCCCCATTGTGAATCCTTGGCTCCTTTGTCATAAATTAATTGACCATATACATGTAGGTTTATGTATGGGCTCTCTATTCTGTTCCATTGATCTATGTGTCTTTTTTTATGTCCATACCATACTGTTTTGATTATTATTGCTTTGTAATATAGTTTGAAATCAGGACATGTGAGGCCTCCAGCTTTGCCTACTTAGGGTCTTTTGTGATTCCATGAGTCTTAGAAATGTTTTTTTCTATTTCTGTGAAAAATGCCATTGGAATTTTGATATGGATTGCATTGAAACTGTAGATCACTTGGGGTAGTACTGACAGTTTAACAATATTAATCCTTTCAATCCATGAATGTGGAATATCTTTCATTTTATTTGTTGTTTCTTCAATTTCTTTCATCAGTGTCTTAAAGGTTTTAGTGTACAGATCTTTCATCTCCTTAAAATTATTCCTAAGTATTTTATTATTTTTGAGGCTATTGTAAATGTAAATTGTTTGCTTAATTTCTCTTTCTGATAGTTTGTTTTCGGTATATAGAAAACCAACAGATTTCTATATATTAATATTGCATCCTGCAACTTTACCAAATATATTAGTTCTAGCAGCTTTTTGGTGGAGCTTTTAGGGTTTTCTACATATAATGTCATGTCATCATCTGCAAATAGAAGTTTTACTTCTTCCTTTCCAATCTGGGCATCTTTTAATTTCCTTCTCTTGACTAATAGCTCCCAGTGCTATGTTGAATAAAAGTGGTGAGAGTGCTCATTCTTGTCTTGTTCCTGATCTTAGAGGAAAAGCTTCCAGCATTTCATCATTGAGTATGATGTTAGCTCAATGGGCTTGTCATATAAGCCTTTATTATGTTGAGGTACATTTCCTCTGTACCAAGTTTGTTGAGTTTTTATCAAGAAAGAATGCTGAATTTTGTCAAATGCTTTTTCTGAATCTATTGAGTTCATATAGGTTATATAGATTTTTATTCCTCATTTTGTTAATATGGTATATCACATTGATTGATTTGTGGCTGTTGAACCATCTTTGCATTCTTGGAATGAATCCCACTTGATCATGGTTTATGATCCTTCTAATGTATTGTTGAACTCAGTTTGCTAATATTTTGTTGAGGATTTTTGAATCTATGTTTCATCAGGAATATTGGATTATAATTTTCTTTTCTTGTAGTGTCTTTGTCTGCTTTGGTATCAGCGTAATGCTGGCCTCAGAAAATGAGTTTGGGAGTTCCCCCCTCCCCTTCAATTTATAGGAAGACTTTGAGAAGGATTGGTGTTAATTCTTCTTTAAATGTTTGCTAGAATTCACTGGTAAACCCATCTGGTCCTGTGCTTTTGTTTGTTGGGAAGTTTTTGATTACTGACTCAATCTCCTTCCTAGTAATTAGTCTATTCAAATTATCTATTTCTTCATGATTTAGTCTTGGTAGGTTGTATGTTTCTAAGAATTTATACATTTTTCTAGGTTATCCAATCTGTTGGTGTATAATTGTTCATAGTAGTCTCTTATGATCCCTTGTATTTCTGTAGCACCAGTTGTAATGTCTCCTTTTATTTCTGATTTTCTAATTTTATTTGAGTTCTTTTTCTTAGTTACTGTAGCTAAAGGTTTGTCAGTTTTATTTATCTTTATGAAAAACCAGCTCTTAGTTTTGTTGATCTTTTATATTGTTTTTTGGTCCCTATTTCTTTTACTTCTGCTCTGATCTTTGTTATTTCCTTCCTTCTACTAACTTTGGGCTTAGTTTTTTCTTCTTTTTCTTATTCCTTGAGGTGTAAAATTAGGTTGATTATTTGATATCTTTCTTTTTTCTTAATGTAGGCATTTATTTCTATAAATTTCCCTCTTGGAATTGCTTTTGAGGCATTCCAAAATTTTGGTATGTTGTCTTTTCATTTTCCTTTGCCTCAAGATATATTTTGATTACTCTTGATTTTTTTTCTTTGACCCATTCGTTGTTCAGTAGCATGTTTGTTGTTTAATCTCCACATATTTGTGAAATTTCCAATTTCTTCTTTTAACTGATTTCTATTTTCTTACCATTGTGGTTAGAAAATACACTTTATATGATTTCCATTTTCTTAAATTTATTAAGGCTTGTTTTGCAGCCTAACAGATGACTTATCCTGAAGAAAGTTTCATGTGCTCTTCAGAAGAAAGTGTATTCTGTTGCTGTTGAATGGAATGTTCTTTATATGTCCTTTAGGTCCATCTGCTTTAACATTAAGTCCAGTGTCTCCTTATTAATTTTCTGTATGGGTGTTCTATATATACATTGTTGAAAGCATGGCATTGAAGTTCCCTGCTATTACTGTAGTGCTATTTCTTCCGCAGATCTGTTAATATTTGCTTTATATACTAAGGTCCTCCTATGTTGTGTACATGTTTACAGATGTTATATCCTCTTGATGAACTGACCCCTTTATCATTATATAATGACCTTCTTTGTGTTCTATCACAATCTTTGACTTAAAGTCTATTTTGTCTTTTATAAATATAGGTATCCCTGCTGTCTTTTGGTTTCCATTTGCATGGAATATCTTTTCCATCCCTTCTCTTTCAGTCTATGTGTGTCCTTAAAGCTGAAGTCAGTCTCTTTTAGGAGAATTAGGTGGGTCTTGGTTTTTTAATCCATTCAGCCACTCTATGTCTTTTAATTAGAGTTTGGTCCATTTACATTTAAAATAATTACTGATAGATATGGACTTACTATTGCTATTTTTTTCATTATTTTCTGGTTGTTTTATAATTCCTTTGTTCCTCTCTTCCTCTGTGATTTGATGAATTTCTGTAGTGTTATGCTGTGATTCCGTTCTCTTTTTTGTGTGTGTATATCGATCATTGGTTATTACTTTGTAGTTACCATGAGGTTTACATAAAACGTCATATGTCTATTTTAAGTTGATGACAACTTCAAACACACAAAAGCTCTACTTTTTTACACTCTTCTCTCCACGTTTTGTTTTTATGCCACAATTTACTTTTTTTTTTTTTTTTTGCAGTATGTGGGCCTCTCACTGTTGTGGCCTCTCCTGTTGCGGAGCACAGGCTCCGGACACGCAGGCTCAGCAGCCATGGCTCACGGGCCCAGCCGCTCCGCGGCATGTGGGATCCTCCTGGACCGGGGCACGAACCCGTGTCCCCTGCATCAGCAGGCAGACTCTCAACCACTGTGCCACCAGGGAAGCCCCACAATTTACATTTTTACACTGTATACCCATTAACAAATTATTATAGTTAGTTATTGTAATATTTTTGTCTTTTAACTCTCATATTAGAGTTAGAAGTGATTTACCCATGACAATTTCAACATTAGAGTATTCCGAATGTAACTGTTATTTACTTTTACCATTGAGTTTTATACTTTCTTGTTTTCCTGTTACTAATTAGCATCCTTTTGTTTCTGTTTGAAGAACTCTCTTTAACATTTCTTGTAAGGCTGATGTAGTGGTTGGTGATGAACTCTTTCAGCTTTTGTTTGTCTGGGAAACTTTATCTCGCCTTCAATTCTGAAGAGCAACTTTGCTGAGAATTTTTTCTTTTTTTTTTAGTTTCAGCACTTTGTATATATCTGCTGGTCCCTTCTGGCCTGAAAGTTTCCGCTGAAAAATCTGCTGATATTGCTATGGGAGCTCCCTTGTACATAACAAGTTGTTTTTCCCCTGCTGCTTTTAAGATTCTTTCCTTGTCTTTAACTTTTGACAATTTTATTATCATTAATGTGGATCTCTTAAAATTAATGTGGGTCTCATGGTGTGGACCTCTTTGGATTCCATTTGGAACTCTCTGGCCTTCCTGTATCTGGATGTCTGTTTCTTTACCCTGGTTAGGAAAGTTTTCAGCTGTTATTTCTTTGAATAAGCTTTCTGCCCCCTTTCTTTCCCTGTCCTCATTCTGGGACTTATATAATGTATATCTTGCTCCACTTGATGGTGTCCCATACATCTCTTAAGCTTTTTCATTGCTCCTCTGATTGGATGAATTTCACTGCCCCATCTTTGCATCCACTGACCATTTCTTCCACTCATCTAGTCTGCTGTTGAACTCCTCTAATGAAGTTTTCAGGTCAATTATTATATTCTTAACTCTGTGTTTTCTGGTTTGGCACTTTTTATATTTTCTATCCCTTTGTACTTTGTTTACGCATTGTTCTCCTGACCTTGGTAAGCATCTTAATGACTTATTTTGAACTCTTTATCGGGTAAATCACTTATCCATTTCATTAAGATCTGTTTCTGGAGATTTTTCTTGTTCTTTTGTTTGGAACATATTCTTGTTTCTTCATTTTCCTTGATTCTCTGTTTGGTTTCTGCACATTAGATAAAACAGCCGCCTCTCCCAGTCTCAATAGAATGGTCTCAGGTAGGAAATGAACCTCTTGAATCAGCCCAACCTGAGCTCATAGTTGTTTCTCAAACCTCTAAGATTGTCCAAACAACTTTCTTTGTTCTTAGTGGCTCCTGGTAGTTGGGGGTATGCCAAAACTCATGAGTGTCCCAAAGGGGAGGAACACAGTCAGCATTTACATGCAGGCTGATTATAAGCTGGGCCCTAGGCAGCAGGTGGGAAATTATGTAGTTAAGCCGTTTCCAGGGCGTTGACTTAAAAAATATTCACAACCTATAAGTTGAGCGTTATATTTTATTTGGTGGGCGTTTTTAGGACTTCAAGCCTGGGAGGCAGCATCTCAAGGAACCCTGGGAGAACTGCTCTGCAGAGGCGAGGGGGGGGTACCAGGATAGTTTTGCAACAAAGAGCAGGTAGTCAGAACATCAAAAGATTACTGTTAAAGAAAACCAGATATCCCAACTTAAGGAATTTAGAGCTTTTCTTTGTATGGGAAGATGCAAGAGTCTAGGCTTACTGAAATCATTCCTTTCATATGCACCTCAGCTATCTGGGGCCAGTGTTTTTACATCCTGAGTTTCCTCAGGGCTCACTGTAGGGAGTGGCTGCAGTCTGATGGCTGGTAGATGGCAGGTATTCTTTCCTTCCTGAGTTCCCTCAGGGCTCACATTGGAGGGCTGCAATTGCTGATGACTGTGACATCCTTTGTTTACTGATATGGCAGGAAATATTCCATTTCTCAAGGGAAACACTAGGAGATGGCTGTTTTTGCCTGCTGGGCCCAGGATATAGTTAGGGCAGGGTGGTAGGGTAGGGAAGTGTGCTCCTACATCTATTAAAAACTGCTTTTTGTTTGCTAATCCTGTGGAATTTGTGAACACAAGCCCACTGGCTCTCAGAGACAGGCATTATGGAGACCTATTCCTTGGGCAGCAGCTGCAAAAGCTGGGGTGTCAGCCATTTGTACAAGCCCCTTCCAGGGAAATACTAGTGGCTTGGTTTTATTGTTGTAGCAGGCTGAGGGAAGAGGACAGGGAAGGTGTATCCCAACCTCCCTGTCACTGGGGAGGATCACAGCCAACCCCTAAACATGTGCTAAAACTAAAAGCTTCACCCTCAGGTGTCAGCTTTTAAAAGATGCATATAAACCCCTCAGGGAAAGATAGGAAGATGGGCATTTTTGCCTGCTTCCTCTGTGCTGAGCCCTGGGGGGCAGCTAGTTAAAAACTGCTTCTTTGCCACAGTCCTGTGGGACTCATGAATGGCTAAGTAACCCATTGGCTATCAGAGCCAGGTGATCCAAGGACTCATCCCTTTGGATGGAAGCTGTAAAAACTAGGGCACAGACATGTTTACAACCTCCTTCCAGACAGATACTAGCAACTTTGAGCAGGCTGGAGAGAGAAGGTGGGAGAGCATCCAATGGCTTCCCTGGTCTCCAGGGAGGATCATAGCCCCCAGAGCTTGCTAAATTAAAATCCTGACCCTCAGGTTGCAGCTTTAAACACTGGCAGATAAACACACACCTTTCAGAGAAATATTGAGATAGGTGATTGTGCCCTTTTGCTCTGCCATAGTGAATGCTCATGCACTTGTGAAGAAGTGGATTTGCTATATCCTTATGGGTCTCATAAGCACAAGCCCAGTTGGCTTTCAGAGCTGGGTGTTTAGGGGACCCATCCCTGAGGTAAGAATCTTAAAAGCTGGGATGCAGATGTGGGTTACAAACCCTTTGCTCCTCAGGAAGAAGTTGGGAGTTGGGGATTCCCTCCTGATTATATGGTGCTGTGTCAGGGATGGGATTTACGTCAAGTGTGTTTCAGCCTTTGCTACCCATTTTGATGGGGGTATTCTTTCATTTCCCCAATGCATAGGAGTTGCTCAGCTAGTTTCTGGATCTCTTTCAGAGGGAATTGCTCTATGTGCAGCTGTGCATTCAATGTGTATGTGAGGGGAGGAGAGCTCAGGAGCTTCCTATGTTACCACCTTAGTCCTGCCTCTCTCATTCCCAATTATTTTAGCTATTTCTTCAGTTAATTAAATCCATATGTCTAGACTGACTATTTCTCCAAATGGTCAAGTGCTCAAGTCATCTATTTGTTACCTGTGTTTGTTTATGGCAACATCTCCTGGAAGCCCTCACCATCATCTTTTGCCTCTCTCCTATGTCGAATCCCCCTAATTCCTATATCCCATGTCTTCCTTGTTTACTCGCTTTCTGGGATTTCTTGAGAAACACATCTTGAAGAAACGTTATGGAAGATAATATTTTTGAGTTCTTACGTGTCTGAAAATATGTTTTATTCTGATACTGTTGTTTAGTCAAACATAGATTGTAGGATAAAATGAACGCTTGAAAGCATTGTTCCATTATTTTCTAGCTTCTAGAGCTGCTGAGATGTCACGTCATTCTGATTCTGCATCCTTTGAATAGGACCTATTTTCTTCTCAGAAACGTTTAAGATCTTGTCTTTATCCCAGTACTCTGAAATTTTGCAATTTGTTTGCTTTAGTCTTTTTTCTTTTTTCACCTTGCTGGGCAAATATTAGGCCTTTTAAATCTAGAAACCCATGTTTTTCAATTCTGGAAAATCACTTAAAAACTTTCTAAGATAATTTTCTACCCTCCTTTTCCACTCCTCTCTCTTCTAGAACCTACTAGTTTTATATTCCCTGAAAAAATCTGCTCATTTCCATATTTTCTCTCATTTTTCAACTTTTTTTCTAGTATTTGTAAAATTTCCTTAACTTTATTTTCCAAACATTTTATTTGAAGTTTTATTTATTCTGAACTTTTTATTTTAAATAACTTTCTTCTCTATGGGATTTTTGCACAGCTAAAATCCTATGCTTATTCCCTATGTATAATCAATATTTTCTCTGAGACATTACTCTCTTCTACCTACAGTGTCATAAATCTTGTGATAAAAAGTGCTTCTTGGGAAAGATTTTGCCTTTTAAAATATATTGTGTTATATAATTTCTGTTTAATGAGCCAAAAATATGTGCCTTTTAGTTCTCATGCAGTTAATTAATTTAAAATGATTTCTTCAAAACTTGTCAAGTATCATAAAACGGTGGGGAAAAAACCCAAAAACAATCCCCCAAAGTAGCTTATCAATATTTGTGGCCATTCTACAAATATAGCTGAAGTGTAAATAACTGTGAAATAAAAAGACATGGAAATAATTTCAGCAATCAGACTTGGCCAAAGCACAGAGCTTTTTGGCAATGGCCTGGAGTGTGGAATGCATTGCCTGCTTGAATCCAAGTCCAGGTGCCTGTGATTTCTTTTTCCACTTTCAGTTCACCATTTTTTTTTTTTAATAAGTTCATCAGGCCTCTGAGCTAGAATTTAATCTGTGGAAAATATTCTATGCCAGAGCACCCCATGTATGTGCAATTTATTTAAATGAGTGAGATGGGTGGCTTTATATCAGCAGTCTTACTGCAAAGGATAATGGCACTTTCTACCAGTTGATTAGTTTACAAAATGCTTTCATGTGCAGTTTTTCACTCTAAAAACGCTGAATGTTTTAATTCTATGACATAAATCACAGCAAGGTCCTTTTTGACCTACCTCCTAGAGAAATGGAAACAAAAACAAAAATACACAAATGGGACCTAGTGAAACTTAAAAGCTTTTGCACAGCAAAGGAAACCATAAACAAGACCAAAAGACAACCCTCAGAATGGGAGAAAATATTTGCAAACGAAGCAACTGACAAAGGATTAATCTCTAAAATTTACAAGCAGCTCATGCAGCTCAATATCAAAAAAAAAAAACCCAATCCAAAAATGGGCAGAAGACCTAAATAGACATTTCTCCGAAGAAGATATACAGACTGCCAATAAACATGAAAGGATGCTCAACATCACTAGGGAAATGCAAATCAAAACTACAATGAGGTATCACCACACACTGGTCAGAATGGCCATCATCAAAAAACCTACAAACAGTGCTTCCCTGGTGGCGCAGTGGTTGAGAATCTGCCTGCCAATGCAGGGGAGATGGGTTCAAGCCCTGGTCTGGGAAGATCCCACATGCCGCAGAGCAACTAGGCCCATGAGCCACAACTACTGAGCCTGCGCGTCTGGAGCCTGTGCTCTGCAACAAGAGAGGCCACGACAGTGAGAGGCTCGCGCACCGCGATGAAGAGTGGCCCCCGCTTGCCGCAACTAGAGAAAGCCCTCACACAGAAACGAAGACCCAACACAGCCAAAAATAAATTAATTAATTAAAAAAAAATCTATGAGCAATAAATGCTGGAGAGGGTATGGAGAAAAAGAAACCCTCTTGCACTGTTGGTGGGAATGTAAACTGATACAGCCACTATGGAGAACAGTATGGAGGTTCCTTAAAAAACTAAAAACAGAACTACCATACAACCCAACAGTCCCACTAATGGGCATATACCCTGAGAAAACCATAATTCAAAAAGTCATGTACCACAATATTCACTGCAGCACTATTTACAATAGCCAGGACATGGAAGCAACCTAAGTGTCCATCGACATAGGATAAAGAAGATGTGGCACATATATACAATGGAATATTACTGAGCCCTAAAAAGAAACGAAATTGAGTTATTTGTAGTGAGGTGGATGGACCTAGTCTGTCATACAGAGTGAAGTAACTCAGGAAAAGAAGAACAAATACCATATGCTAACACATATATATGGAATCTAAAAAAAAAAAAGGTTCTGAAGAACTTAGGGGCAGGACAGGAATAAAGATGCAGAGGAGATATGGGGATGTATGTATACGTATAGCTGATTCACTTTGCTATAAAGCAGAAACTAACACAACATTGTAAAGCAATTATACCCCAATAAAGATGTTAAAAAGTTTTTAAAATAAATAAATGAAAACGCTGCATGTTTTAATCCCCATATCACAAAGTTTGGAAAAGCAAAGACAATAAGAGTACAATGGTTAAAAGCGTCATTGCTCTTAACTGAAAAATAGGAAAATAATTATCTCTTGGGGTTTGTGTGTATTACTTTTCCTATGTAGTATCTGGTACATAGTAGGCACTCAAAAAATGTTCACATTGTAATGCTAGAATCTGTCTTCTTTATAGATTTCAGCAGTACCTCAATGGTCAAAAATCTGACTCCTTGAGCCCCAGAAAGTTCTGTTATTGCTCACTTGGTATCCTCTGTACCAAATTAAGAGCTGTCATCCTTCTGTTTTTCACTTTTTTCTAAAGTATTTTTTGTGTTTTGCACTCTTAGTCAATTACAAACTTTTTAAAAACAGGAATTATCTCCCAAAAGTCTTTCACAATTTTGAAACTCAATCAATTCTATCAGCTGACTCAAGCTGGTTTTACATTCAAAATTACTTTCCTGCTAAGTCTGCTACTGAAAGGAACTCTTCGTTTCAGACAAACAGCAAATAGCTTTACTGTTTGAACTTAAAAGGGTTTGCTCTGCTTGAGTATTCTATGGATGAAGTTTGTCAAATATTGCATAGTAATTTAGTGCATAATTCTTAAGGACAGAATCAAACATAACTGCAAGGGATATGGGCTTATTTTGTCTTTTGTTTTTTTAACATAAAGGGTTAAGGGCCTGGCCCATATAAATCTAGTTTATAGAAGGAGAGAAAAGTGTCTTTGTGCCCATACTCTTCATGAGCTGACACTACCATGCCCCTACTCAGAATATATCGTGGCTTCCTATGATCCACAGAAGACCCAAGTTCCAGGAGATATAACCAGGAACTTCTTGCAACAAAATATTTTCATGTACATCTGCTCCCATAGCTTATCTAGTAGTTCTCAAATGTCAGTGGGCACAGGATTCACCTCAGGAACTTATTATAAATACCTCTCTGGAATCCCTCAAAAAGGGATTCAGTAGCTAGACTGGAACAAGAAGTCTGCACTTTAAACAAACTTTCCCCAGTGTAGCTCTATCATGTGATTCTGACATGGGTAGCTCAAACCCCACAATGAAGAACACTGCCTAAGTCTATGGCTATACCCAGGGTTGGGATAATAAGGAATAAAAAGGAATTTATTCTGCGCTCCCAGGAAGCAGCTAAACATTTGAAGGAAACTGAGGCTCCTTGTTACTGGAATTAGCCTGGGTCCACCACATACCTCTTTTCCTGTATGTCCATTAGCAACCTGCCCAGCTATTTCTATTAATTTGGAGTTTTTAAAAGACAACAATCTTTTTTATTAACTTAACCCTTTTCTTCTAGAAAACAATTAGACAAGCTGTTTGAACAGCAGAATTAAAGGAATTTTTCTTTCCTGAAGCTTCTTCTAGAACATATGTCCATTCACTGTCATGATGATTTCAAAACAGAAACAGGAAGAATGTCGGTATGACAAGAAAATTGTTTGTTTCCTACCACTTAAGAACATTATTTCTGTTTTCTGTTTGTTTCTTTTCCCCCCTGCACAGCTATGAGTTCCAGGTGAAACCCAAAAACCCACTTGGTGAAGGCCCACCCAGCAACACGGTGGCATTCAGTACTGAATCAGGTAATCACATCAGCAGTAATTCCTAACAAGGATATAAAGGGTCACCATGTTTTGCACAGCTTGTTTGAAACCTAGCTAAACACTGGGTAAAGCATTTGATTTAAAAAAAAAACCATCCATTTGAAAAAGCAAACTGATGAAGGTACCCTTAAGGAAAGACCCCTTGGGTTTTTCCTCATTTATCTTGATGTCAGAAAAACATTAGGCATATCAGTTTAAAAGAAAAAAAGCATATAGTCAGTCTATACTCAATAGTGCATGAATGCTCCTCTCTATGCCTAGAATCTGTGCCTAGAATCAAAATATCAGACGCTCAGCCACAGTATCCAGAAAGGGAATTCATGTGAGTTTTTTACGATGAACAGCCGTGAAATTTTCTAATTTGGCCTAAGTTTCAATTCCTTAATGAGACACATCTGTACTCACAGCATTAGTGTATAATTTTTTACACCAAATGCAGTTCATGGCATCTTGGTGATTTTATCATCAATAGTTTTTTTAATGAAACTAAAAGAGGAAGATTTTAAAATGGAAGTAAAATCTAGAACAGCAATGAAGACTACTAACTTCACAAATCACATATAAAAGATACAGCTGAGTACGTGGCAGAGGAGCTTCTCCACTGGAGAACAATTCCCAAAACAAAATATACAATTTTCAAATTTGGACTTTAGTAAGAGTGTACCGTTTTGCAAGATTCCTTAACAACTATAAGCACCCATCTTCTTCACTATGTCACTGGAACACTGGGACTTACCTAATAACCTCTGACTCTGTCTTTGCTATTTCTCCTTAGCTGACCCAAGAGTGAGCGAGCCAGTTTCTGGTAAGTACCTACCTGGATGAGAACACAGCTACACACTTTCCTACAGTGATTCAACTCAACGGGCATGGTAGAATTTTAGTCATGATTTCACTTTAGACCATTTAGTCTTCTTAGAATATCAACCAGGTATGAATGCTTACCTAAAACATTCAGTAACACTGACAGCCTATGTTGTTTCAGGAACAAGTTGAATATTTTAAAACCTGCTTTCCATTCTTGTAACAGACCAGCTCAACTTTTCTGTTTAATAATTAAGTCAAGATACAGGACCCTCACTTCCACTTTTAATAACAAGTCACATTAAAGCAACTGTTTAAATTGTATAATATGCTGCAAAAAAAGAAACCTAAATTTGCTCCTAAAGGGATGCTGTTCTACATTGAGCACTGCAGAGGCTAGTCAACTCTGACACATACTGCTCCAAGATTTACCTCATCATTGATGGAAATTTAATTGGGGGTTTACTCCTATATTTTTGGCTCCAATATTTAGCACTGGAGAAAACCAGCTATGAGCAGGTTGACAATGAACTTGGCAAACTGCTTTTTTAAAAGCTTTTAAGACAGCTCTTCAGGACCGAAAGTCAAATACTAAACTCAAACCATGTGCTTTTCTTATGCAGCAGGAAGAGATGCCATCTGGACTGAAAGACCCTTTAATTCAGACTCTTACTCAGAATGTAAGGGCAAACAGTATGTCAAAAGGACGTGGTATAAAAAGTTTGTAGGGGTGCAGCTGTGCAACTCTCTCAGATACAAGATTTATCTGAGTGACTCCCTCACAGGTAAGCACGGCCATCAGTTCTGTTTTGAGGATTATCCTTCAGGAAACGCTTTGCAGCATTCTGTAACTTAGCCTTTTCTATGGACAGTCCCAGACACGAAGGTGTGATGTAAATACAAGTTTCCTTTTTGAGCAAGATGTTATTGGAATCTTAGGATTTGAGACATGCTACAAGAAGGTAAATAATGAAAATGCAATGTGAAACGGTGCCATCATGGCGAACCTGAATGTAGAAAAACTAGTCACATCCAAGCTCAATTTTGTTACAGCCAACCCAGGATAAAAAGCCTACTGCTAGTAAAAAGAGTGTATCTAACAATAATCATGGAAGGAGTACAACGTATTTAAGATTTTAAGTCTGTCAGAGACAAGAGCAAGATTAAAACACTGAGCCAGAAGGGCTATAACCCCTTGCTCCAGACTCAGTGGGTTCATATTCATACAGTGAAAATTTTAAATAAGATTGGCCCAACACAGAAAGGTAGACATTTGCTCAATCATTCGACAGAACTATCTGCTTTGTTCAGACACTGTTCCAGGTGCTGGGGACAAAGCAGGAAATAAGACACGTTCCTGCTCTTTGTAGCTTACAATCTAGCGGGGAGAGACAGAAAGCAAACATGTAAATAAGAATTTCATATAGTGCTCTGAAGAAAAGAAAAAGGGTGAAAGAAAATGGCTGAATGGAATGAAAATGGAGGAAAAAAATGGCTGAATGAAAACTCTTAGTTAGAATGGTTAGGAAAAGCACCCCCCTCAAAAGGTAGCACTTGTGCCGAGAAGAAAACTATGAGAAGGAACCAACCACGCAAAGACCGAGGGATAAAGAACCAGAGGTAGAGGGAAGAGAAACGCAAAGACCCGCAGCAGAAAATGCCTCGCCGGTTCCACTAGTGTGGCTGAGGCTTAGTGAGGGGGAGATCAGGCAGCATGAAATCGTGCGGAGCTAGGAAACCAGGTAAGGACTCCCGGGTTTTATTCTGAGTATAACAGAAGACTGCTGGAGAGATTGATGGAGGGCCGTAACACTATCTGAGTTGCGTTTTTAAAAGATGACTAATCTGTGAAAGGAGGAGAGGAGGAAAAATAGGGAAAAGCAAGAGTGAAAGCAGGGACGCCAGCTGGGAGACGATTCCATAGTTCAATCAAGGAACACTGGTGGCTCGAACTGGAAAGAAAGGGGGGAGAAGTACAAGAACAAGGAAGACAGATTATTTGAAACAATTTGATTATTTCAGAGTCCTCTCATATCAAAGGCAGCAATACTTCATGATCCTTTTAATTTGTTTTTTTCAGGAAAATTTTATAACATAGGTGATCAGAGAGGCCATGGAGAAGATCACTGCCAGTTCGTAGACTCATTTTTAGATGGACGCACAGGACAGCAACTCTCTTCTGACCAGTTACCCACCAAAGAAGGTATGTTTTCTGAGCCTCCTCGTAAGTAAGAGGCTTTTACAAATTAACCCAAAAAACATTCAAGCTGAGAAAATCAATCACTTTAAAAATAATTCTGTAGTACTACTACTCCATCTGCCTAGGAAAAAGGACTTCCCACATAAGACCTTAACATGAAGACTTTAATAGAAGTTTCTTCACTTTCCTCCCATTCCTTAAGACTCTGTTTCTTAGAGCTGAGGGGAATTACAGAACATCTTATATAAATCCATTCTACTTTAAGAAAACCTGAATTTTCAAAAGCAGCTATAAAAGAGCAGCTTAAAAACAGCTATAAAAAAAGAAGCTTAATTTCCCCAGCTTAAATCATTCATGCACTACTTTTATGGTTTTTGTCATACCGAGCACACAGGCATTTTTTTTAATTCCTTTTTAAAAAATTTTAAAGAAATTCAAAGCTTTACTACTACTGTAGAAGGAAAAAAGAATGTTACTTGCCTTATAAATAATTCTATAAATACAATTAAAATAGAAGAATTCTGCTGAGAAATGACTAACCACTGTAACTTGCTACGGACACATTAGCACCAAGCTGTTTAGTAAGAATTGAAAAGACTGAAAATTAATTTAATCCCTGTCCAGGTAGGGTAAGAAAGGGTAAATTACACATCCATGTTACTCAGGAGTTACCAAGAGGGGCTTGTTAAATACTTAAAATTATTTGACTAGTCTTTTCAGCATCACATTTTGGTCACTGGCACTAAAAATACCAACCACACTAAAAGGTGACTTAATAAGATCTGTGAACTCATTATCAGAAAATTGAAACTGCTGCCTCACAGGAACCAGATATACAATATACTGTAAATTGTGTCTATTTCTGTAACATTTTACATTCACAGCAAAATTTTTAATCACTTAGTGTAGGGTCCTTGAAGGAAGATTTCATCAAACTTTAGTTCTGAGAAATCTAGCAATCTTAGACCAATCCTTCTTTTGTTTCCTAACATTTTAGTACAACACTCCTTTAACCAGGTAACTTCATAGACCACCACTAGGCTGTGAAGTACAGAAAGTACACTTTTACGTAGGTCAAAGTGTGTACTGAACTTGGTCAGTTATACTCAAACAAAACACGAAACCTATCCAACTCCTGCCCCCTTTCAGCTTTATCTGTCAAATACTACCAACCATCCCATCCTAGATTAAGGCAGATGTCAAGGAGTTTCAAGTGTCCCTGATGTTCAGCTAGCCATTACCACCTCAGGAAAGACACCAGGGCCTCTCTTACTATCCTTTTTCTAAAATACTCTGCTTCACCTAGAGTAAGCTTCAGGCATTCAATGACACCCTTCAACCTATGAGCACTGAGGACAAAAATATATCATAGCAGCTATTAAAATTAATTATTTTCTCTCAGGCTATTTCAGAGCAGTTCGCCAGGAACCTGTCCAATTTGGAGAAATTGGTGGTCACACCCAAATCAATTATGTCCAGTGGTATGAATGTGGGACCACAATTCCTGGAAAATGGTAGATGCTGCAATCACGTTCAGAAGTGCCTTCTGTTTCATCATGGCAAAAAATAATTGGAAACAGTATGGTGTTTGTCACATGCATTTAAAGCTCTTATGTTTACTATGTATAAAAGTTTAAAATCTAATTAATAGCAATATTAGATGTTTACTAGGAAGATTGCTACGAATATTTATCAGGTTTTACAAAGTCATTTAAAGAAAGCAAAATATTGACATTAACAGAATAACATTTTTGGGGAAGCTGGCTCCCTATTCATGGTATTTTAAGAGATCATTTGTATATTATTTATCATATTGTTGTAATGATGTTTTGAGATACTTTTATAACAAAATTAACATCAAAAAACTAATATACTTTTTTAAAAATACTATTATTCTGTATTCTTCCTACTGGTGAGTTAATTCCATAAACCTCTACTTGGTTTAACTTATTAGATCAAATTATCTTCAGCATATATATCTGGGGGAAAAAGGTGCTAATATTCACATGTTTATTTAAACTTCAACTTTTTAGCAACAGCTGAATATCTTTTCTGAAGCGTTTAAACAGTTAACCATTCATGACAGTATACATTTCCTCAAATATCTGCAAATTATTGAAAAGATTTTGTTTGAATCAGTAAATTTCATTTGTTATAAATAGAACTGAGAATTATATATAGCGTTTCAAAATACATTACATATTTTTTTCTTTCTCTACCCATAAACATGTTACAATGTCTGAATGTTATTTGTCAAACTATCCCTTTAAGCAGTTGTGTTCCTACTGTTTTTAATATAATTCTAATCAAGCTGTATACAGAGACTGACTGTAACGTCTAAGCACAAAAGGATAATGCATGATGAGAGCCCTGCCATTTTATAGGATATTTACTATATTTTTACACAGAAGATCTCTAGGGAATGAATGTATCAGAGGCTGTTTTGGTAATTCTGTCTAACCCAACCTGTAATGAAAATCTGACTCGTTTTTATGTTTAAAAAAAAAAAGTATTTTTCTCCTTCATTTGGGGAGGGAGATGGGAATGCTGCATTGTTGCCCTCCTCCTTAAAGGACCTTTCTGTGCTTACCACCTTTCACCATGCTTCAGTTTTATCAATACTTCATTTTATATTTTTCAAACAAGTATAAACTCTGCAATAAAGAGATGTAGTTTTTTTAAGACCGAGTTCTTCATTTCTGAATGGTTCATTTCTATAAGGAAAATCACAAGTTATTTAGGATCTACCAAACCCCTCTTGTATCTTTTAATACTGAATCTACTGTGTTTATTTATATAAAATAATATTATATAATCTATCTTCTTGTGAAATCTATTTCACAAGAAAGGCATAAAAGGTCTATACTTCATTTTAAGACCAAAACATCAATAAGGATTTGTATTTTTTCTCATTTATATATATATATATATATATATATATATACATACATATACACACACACACATATAGTGTCAATGACTAAATTAAATTACAAGACCACTAATGGATTCAATCATCTTTCTTTATTAACCTATCAATCAATGTTTGTTACATTTATACATAATATCTAGTCTTCGCAAAGGGATCTACTTTAGTACATCATGTTAATGGTAAAAAGCCAAGTAAGATGGCTGAACTTCAACCTAGCATTTTAATATCCTCTGGACAAGGCAAGCTAGAAAGTCAATCAATCACTTTGCACACATGTAAGAGTAGTGTTCCAAAATAACTAGGGAGCTGCTACAATTTTAAGCAGGGGAGGAAAAAAACTTTCATTTTGGTCTTTTTTCTTCCAGCAAATTAACTTTCAATTAACAGCAACAATGATATCATAAAAAAATGCTCTGCTTTTTAAACTTGTGAACTTCAATACAAATTAAAAGAGTAGTATTGGAGTCTTTTGGGAGGCGAACAGCTAGCAGCTACATTCATCAGTGTAACTGAGCCTCCTTATCGATAACCTGGTCCAGGTTGGGTATAGCCCTGACCAAAGGGAGGACGGCTACGTGCATAAGGGTTAGACCCACTCGGAAGAGGGGTCATGGTACTCCCAGGAGGTGGAGTGAAACCTGGTCTTGGTTGATAGGCCCCGGGTTGGCTTGGAGCCATTCCAGGTTGTGAGGCAGGGGCCACAGTGTAATTAGTGGGCTGAGAAGTTTGGGTAGTGTAGGTCTGTGGAGGGTAACTGCTCGCCTGGTACTGCTGTGGCGGCTGAGCAGCAAGTTGCTGAGGCTGACCAGAGAAGGCAGGAGCCGGTGCCTGGGAAGCTGGCTGCTGGCCATATCCCTGGAACTGCTGAGGTTGCTGGGGTCCAGTCTGCTGACTGTAGCCTGCTGAAAAGGCAAAACGTACATATCTTATTTTTCCTTTTGGTGACCAATTTCCAGAGAATTAGTCTTACTGTTATGGACAAAAAATGAGAAATTTAACAAACTTAATCCTAAGTATTTATGCAACGAGTAGAGTAGCAGAGTCTATATTTCAAGACCACATAGTATCCAAGAAGCACTTTCTAGACAATTTTGTAAACCCTCTAAAATTAAAACCACTATATATACTTCTTCTACTTCAACTCCTCCTACACTGCATAATCCCTGAGAGCAAATTCCTGTTCTAGCATAACTCCCAGTATAGAGTAGATGTTCAAATGATAAATGCAGGAATTAATGCAAAAGCTAGTCATTAACCTGGTTCTGAGGGGCCTGTTTAGTAACAGTACCAAATAAAAACACATTTTATTTGTAGAGAATGAATATTTTTAAATGAAACAATGGTGCTACAAATACATCTTATTGTGCTAATGAGATGCTTTAAGGTTTATTCACTCTATAAAAACTAAGCCATTTAAGAATAAACATTAAGTGCCAATTTTCACAATCCTTAAAATCTTTCTTTTAGATTTGGTATCTGATGTAAAGGTTTTTGCCTTCACAATTCAAAATTCTGGCTTAGCAGTAACAATGTAACACACAGAAAGCATATCATATTGCCCCACAAAAATCAACATCTATATTCATTAGTTACTAGGATGTAAAGTCTTTTAAAATAAAAGGTCTGCTTCACTAAAAACTTTTATCTCTACCATGAAACACACCTGCAGCTACTTGCAATGAAACCTCTCCATTGACTGGAATCCTGTCAGCATTAAATACCAGATACATAAGAAAATTATTAAAATATGTACAACCCTGCATTTAAGAAAATAAAAAGGATTGAATGAATTTGAGTATATTCTGAACTCACCTTGAACCTGGGTTCAAAATTTACTCATGAAAGAAACCTTTCTGACACAGTCCATGAATAAAACTGGAAAAGGTCACAGAGGGAAACTGCCAAAGTGTCAGAGTGTCAAAGATGGTCCAATGTTACCACCACCACTTAGTCTCCAAGCAGAGTATTTACTTGACTATTTCCATATCTCCCAAATTCAAGTTAATAGGACTAGCAGGATCAGAAATACAGAGATAATAATTTGAAAAGAACTAAACTTTACTCAGTGAAGACCCTGACTAAAATCATTAAGAGCAAGCTTAATTTTTAATAAGTAAATCAAATATCTAATGCATTTTACTCATGGCAGTATCTAAATACTGAACTAAAGTCAATTCATTGATGTCATACAATTTCTCCTATCCTCTACATAAAATTTTTTTACTGTATGTTTTTGGAGAAACAGAAGGACTCAGCTTTTATACTGAAAATATCTATTCAACTTAAGATTATGAGCAAAAAAAAAAAGCTGTCTTCTCATCCTGGCAGGTGAAATCTAAACTGGCTTTTTAACAGCATCTGGGGACAACCATATCTATTTTTCAAGAGAGGGAATAACCCCTAAGGGCCTAAGATGCTGTTTCATTAGCAACCTACTAGTCTTTGACCATAATATAGCAATACCTCTATATGTATATACTCTCCTCCTCCCACCACCAATCCCCCCTCCCTTGAAAAACAAAATAAATGAGTAACTTTGGTGCAAATTGCCAGAAATGGCAAGAAATGGAAATTCTGTGGTTCTCTGAATAAATGAATTTTAAAGAACAAGGAGTCATATGGTCCACAAAGCCTAAAATATTTACTATCTAGCTTTTTATGGCAGAAAAGTCTGCCAACCCCTGGTCATGGTTGGAGAATGTAGAATGATATAGAGAAGTCATTAACTACAAAGTCAAGGATACTGGGTTCTGGTCTGGTTCTCCCACTAAATGGCTGCATGTCCTTTGATGAATCACAACTCTCTGAACCCTAGTTGTCTCATTTATAAAATGAGTGGGTGGGACAAGATCAGTGGTCCCCAACCCTGGTTGCACTTTAGAATGACGTGCAAAGCATTTAAAATAAAAAAGCCTGAGTCCCATGCTCGACCAAATAAAACAAGATAGCTGGGAGTAGAGCCCAGGCACCTGTAACTTTCAAAAAACACCTCTCCAGGTGATTCTGAAGTATGGTGAAGACTGAAATCCCCTGGATTAGATAACTAGGTCTTTCTCACTCTTAATATCTATTATTTCTACAAATTATATAATTTGTAACACAGATTTTCTTTAAAGGACTGCATCCTAAAAATAACCTTCCCCCAATATTATAGTCCAAGTTCAAATTCATTCCACCTATTTTATATAATTAAAAACTAGCAGTTACAGGTTAAATCACTCCACAGCAAATCCAATCCAAATAAAAATTGTTCTTTGTGTTAAAATATGTCAGACTCCAATGGTAGAATTTTATGGTCTAATTCAGGGGGCCAGCAAACGTTTTTCTGTAAAGGACCAGACAGTAACTATTCTAGGCTTTGGGGGCCACATGGTTTCTGAACCTTATAACTGCAGGGGTGGTGTTTTCACCGTAAGTTCCAAGCACATTTAAGGGAAAAAAAAGAGCACACACTTGCTTTAAGAATAGTTGTACCCTGTCATTTTTACTGAGGAAAATGATTAGGCTTTTTTGAGTGGGAGATCCTTAGGCTCACTGGCAGCAGTCTACTATATGGAGCTTTAATCTCAGACTTTTCGATGATACCTAAGTTAATGTTTATATTAAATGAGATAATGTGTACACAAGGGATTGCTAATGAGGTTGACTGTTTTCCCCCATGTTTATTGCATGTTCTTTGCTCATTTTTGTGGAGTTAATCTTACTACTTTTCTAAAATTACAGTTGAAATTTTGATACTTAAATCTTTGACTGTAAAACAAGAGCTGAACACAAAATTCTCAGATATAACAAATGTAAAAATTACCTGAATTATAACCACAGTATTCAAAGCTACACGGAGAGATTTTTATGTTCTTAGTTGCCTGAATTACGTTTTACACAATTCTACTTTTATGGCCTGTTTTTGGTATTCCTACATACTTTTGGGAGATTTAAAAACCTATGTAGCTTAATTTGGTTCTTATTTAATAAGACCACCTCTTTCCATGTTCCATGGAAAGTTCCATGAGGGAACTGTTAATGCTTTTACAGGTACTAAGAGTACACTGGGATAATGTGTTACATATAATGGAGGAAAAAATGTTGCATTTTTGTAGCTCTACATCACCCAGCAGGTAAGTCATCACATCAGTAGGAGGTAACTTTGTATTAAAAACTCTTTTATACTACAGGTTACTACTGAATCATCTACTATGATTTTAAGTTTTACCTGCCCACTGGAAAACTGAAATGGTGATTTACAGTAAAAATTTTTATGCAAAATATTTAAAAATAAATAAAACAAGTGTTATTCCCCCCCCCCCAAGTAAATACTTAATACCTACTATAACAAATCAAGGAATTAGGGGGAAAGAATTAAAGTTTCTTGAGTACAGAGACAGCTCCCTCTGGACACCCGCTCACCTGCATACTGAATACCGTACTGCTGCGTCGGCTGGGGGGGCACCTGGGGCTGAGTGCCATAGCCAGCCTGCTGCGGGTACTGCTGGTACATCTGACCTAAAAGAGACAAGACAAGGCAAAGAGGCAGGTTTAACGCAGCAGAAGAGAAACGCTTTCAAAGCACATTTAATTCTCTCCCCATTCACACACATAAACACACTGAGAACCAAGACACAAGAATGTGTTTGTTCCCCTCTGTCTATGAAGAGAAGAATGAACAATTTAACAAGTGTGGCCACTCTGCTGTGGAATAACTGCAGAGAACTCTAATCGGCAGCAAATAACATGAGTGGTTACTTCAGAAATTCCAGAAAAACTAATGTTTTCAAACCCAACTGTCAACAGATATGTACTACTAATGTTCAGTAAAAATCAATAAATAAAAATTTGAGGAAAGGGGCAAATACCATTAATAGCTCCTGTGATTTCCAAACACGTAAGAATTTACTGGTTCATGTCCTTATCATCTCTATTACTTTACAGTTGTTCTAATGGTGGATTTAGCTAGATCTAATGCCTAGAGAGCAATAAAACTTGCACTGTAATATCTAGCTAGAATTTAAATTTTTAAAAAATCTAGCTAGTATTTAAATCTTTAAACAACTTTATGTTGCTGAGTCTTTAAAAAATATTCAAACTACCTGCTGTTAATCAAAAGACAACAGGTAAATAGCATACTTTTGGCGGAAAAAGACAATGACTAAAAAAAAGTCAATGCATTATCTAGTGCCATTCAAACTGAGATGCAGGAGGCAGCTAGTGCTCACAGGCTACGATCCCAGGATAGAACCCACGCTACTGGACTGGGTGCCCAGCTCCACATACTGCAGCACTAAATGAGCTATGACCTTACTGATAGCCAGATTATTTCCTAGCAAGCAGTGGTATGCTTTTTATGATATAAATAAAATTTGCTTAACTATTTTTAAGCTATTAACCCTCTTCCCAAATACAACCAAAAATGGACAAAAAGTTTCTTAAATGCTTTCTTAATGGCTCAAGATTTATCGATAGCACAAAAGGTAGTACAGAAGTTAACCACCTTTTAGAAGATACTGCCTTAATCCTAGATTGCATTTCATAACTAAATTTTAGAACGGAAGTGGCCAGAATCTGGTACAGAAATATAATCAAAGGGGAGGAATATGCATAGCATTTGACAGTGGGTTCTAATTCCTAGAAATCAGAAGGATTAACTCTACAATACAAAAATGAGCAAAGAACACACAATGAATACATAGGGGGAAAAAAAAATCAACCTCATTAGCAATCCTTTTTTCAGTACAGAAAGATTAAGCAACTTACCTGGGGTCAATACATCGCAGCTAGTAAGAACCATCACCAGAACCCAGGCATAACTCTAGAGCGTTAGCTTAAAAGGAGTTTTGTACATGTTACCTTGTTTAATATAAACATTAACTTAGTATCATCGAAAAGTCTGAGATTAAAGCTCCATGTAGTAGACTGCTGCCAGTGAGCCTAAGGATCTCCCACTCAAAAAAGCCTAATCATTTTCCTCAATAAAAAAATGACAGGGTACAACAATTCTTAAAGCAAGTGCACGCTCTATTTTTTTCTTAATCTGCTTCGAACTCATTGTGAAAATGCCGACCCTGTGATTAAATACTATCTCTACAAAGTATTTCTTTTACTTATTTTAAATACACTTCATTCAAGTCCAAAACAGGACTCTCACTTTCTGTCACAGTATTCTGAAAATTAAGAAGTCTGTGTTCAGTTGTAAACAATGAAGAACAACTTGACATACTTGAAGAAGGAGAGAGCTACAGGATATATTAAGCGAAAAAGCAAGGTGCCAACAGAGTTTAGAGTAAGCTATGATCTGAGGGAAAAAAATATATAAGCTACGTTTTGTGTATTATATTTTCAGAAAGAATCAATGGTAGAAAAAAGTAAAAGCAATAAAACATATTACCTAGGGAGAAAGAGAATAGGATGAAGCAAAGAGTAATGGTGAGGCCTCTAGGACTAAACTTTGTGACACAGATTGGTAGCCAGCCTCTATGATGACCCTCAATGACTCCTGCACATGTATAGCATATGATAAGGGGTTGGTATCCTTTATATTTTTAGAAATTAGAAAGATTAACTCCACAATACAAAAATTAGCAAAGACCAAGCAATAAACACATGAGTATTCACTCTCTTGTGTAGTCCCCTCACACTGAATAGGGCTGACCTCTATATCATTAGAATATTGCAGAAATGACAGTGACATTTCTGAGGATACGTCGTGAAAGACAGCCATCTCCTATTACTGTCTTGATCATTCACTCTGGTGGAAGCTGCCCGTCATGAGGTCACCCAAGCAGCCTATGAGATCCATGTGGTGAGTAAATGAAGCCTCCTGCCAACAACCATGTGAGGGAGTCATCTTCGAAGTGAATCCTTCAGTGCAGGTTAAGCTTCAGAAGACTGTAAGCTCATGAGAGACCCTGAGCCAAAACAACCAAGCTAAGCGTCTCCCAGATCCCTGATTCTGAAACTGTGAGATAATAACTGTTTGTTGTTTTAAGCATCTATGTTTTGGCGTAAATTGTTAACATAGCAATAGTTAATTAACATACATAGTTTTGACTTTAGAAACATGTAGGGTTGACAGCTATTAAAAAAAAAAAAAGACTTTAGACACACAATCAAATGGAAAATGTGAACCTTGTTGTAAGACTCCTAATTTGAACAAGCCCCCCAACTGTTATAAAGTAACTATGAGACAACTACAGAAATTCAAATATAATGTGTTGACATTAAGAATCACTTAAACCACATGGAAAAGAATATGAAAGAAGAATATATATACATATAACTAAGTCACTGTGCTGTACAGCAGAAATTAACACATTGTAAATCAACCATATTCAATAAAGTTTAAAAAAGAATCACAATATTGTTATGTATAATAATGATATGGTGATTACATTAAAAAGAAAAGAGTATCATTTAGACATGCATACTAAAATAACTGAGTGAAAAGAGGGGAGTGGAAGAGGCAAGATAGATGAAAAAAGAATGCTACTTTAAAAGACTACTCAGCTTATCCATTTTATTGGCATATGATTTACAGATTTCAATTATATCCTTGTCACCTTTTTAGCTTGTCAAACAGCAATACTTCCTAGCCTTTGATGACTTTTAGTGCTCTTTTCTGTATCCTTGCCACTTTTTTATTATGTTTTTGGCAACTACTCTAGTGCACATAGCTTTCCAGTAACAGAGGCACCTGCCTTAGGCGAAAAAGGATAATACTGTCCATTCTGTTTCTTTTCATGAAGCTTAATATTTTGTTGATCCTTTTAACTGAACAACATATTAAGACTAAAATCCTTGGGAAAAAAATTTACAAATCCAAGGTCCCTTTTATGGAATTTAAATAATAACTCAGAATTATTTACTTTATTTTAGATTATTATTTCATATTCTATTCTAAGAAATTGCTATTATTAATTATTAGTAGTAGATTTTTATGTTGATTATTCTGCTGAAATTATAACCAGCAGTTGATCTAACTAACTGGTGATGCCAGGGACTCATTATATATCATACGTCAAAAAGCATTCATTAAAGTAGCCTGTAATTCATCTTGTGAATCTGTAAATGACTGATACATTAATATAGAGCTGTGCTATCCAATAGGCACTAGCCACATATGACCACTAATAAACACCTGAAATGTGGCCAGTCTTAACTGTGACATGCTGTACGTGTTTTGAAGTGTTTCAAATTGATGTCACACCCCAGATTTCCAATATACAGTATGAAAACCAGAATGTAGAACATTAATAACTTTTTAATAATGATTACATGTTGATACACTGGATATACTGGATTAAATAAAATGTATAATGGAAATTAATTTTACCATTAAAAAACTTTTTTAATGTGGCTAACAGAAAATTTTAGATTACATGTAGCTTCCATGGCATTTCTTTTGGACAACACTGATCTAGAGATTCACCTCCACAATGCTAATCTATTGACTGATGTCACATTAATAACTGTACAAATTTCTCATTACAATGTACATTACAATGTTTTAATGTACACTAAAAAGTAACGGCTTTAGGAAGGAATACAATTAATGCCATCCTAAAGAAATTCAATTCACACCAAATGGTGTCAACCTGATGCCTCTAGAAAAGGGAACTTGGTTGCTGGGGGTCAGAAGTGGGAAACAGCATTTTCTAATTTCCACTGTATATCCTTTTATATTACTAAAGTTTTACCTATTTGAAAATAAATTTTCCATTAAAACAAACCCCTGATAGAATAAGTTGAGATATTGTTAGCAGAACCTTAAATCCCATTCCTTTATAAGTGAACAGCAAACATTATTTGGTACAATTACCCTTCCAACTGTCATCCTACAACAGTATACACGGCTTAAAATGGGATTTTTTTTTTTTTCAAAACAGATGTTAGTTCATCTGATATAGCCATTAAACTCCCATCATATCCAAACTCTGCTTCTTCCTCCCTGTTTCAGACACATCTGCCTCAATTCTAGCTTATTCCAGTTCTGGCAGTTGCATCTTGGTACAAAGGAAAGACTATGACTAAAGTTGGTTGAGAAGAGGCTTTAGCAGTAAGAAATTCTTCCCAAACCACTCATTTATTAGCAAAATGCCACCTGCTAGTCTCTACCACTATCATTTATCCAATGGGACAAACCTAAAAGTACCACCACAGAATAATTAGAAATCTATTACAAAAGTGCTCGGTTCATTTTAGACTGTTTTGGGGGGTTTATTTGTTTGTTTTAATGTGATTAATAAACTCAGTCACTTGCTTATCGTGCTGAAAATACATCCTGTCATACCACCTGGCCCCTTTACGCAAATAGAGCACCACCTGGTGATTGTTTTAAAGTAAAACATAGGGCTTTAAAGGGCCTAACAAGCATGGGCAATTCAAAGAAATAACATTTTAACATCTAGAAGGAACCCTAGATGAGTAACCCCGAGGCGACGTTCTGCAGCGCTCCAAGGGTTTCAATGAGGCACCTCAGTGTCTGCTGTCCTGAGCTTGCGGCCCCTCAATCCCCTTCAACAATGGCAGTGACCCCTTACTTGTTTTAAATACTGAGCTTTTAAGTTCTATTTCATTCAGGACTAAAGACCCTCTTTTAAAACCACTGATTTAGTCCAATTTTCACAAGTCACAAGTGGGAGAATATAAAAACCCAGAGAGATTAAACTGCTCATCCGAGAACACATCATTTAGAGAAGAAAAGTTTGATTTAAAATACATTGCTTTTTCCACAAAAGACATATTGCTAAATGCACAAAAATATAAATGGCTATTTATCTTTCAAAAAAACTACTTAACTAATGTTACGCTTTACCTCTATTTTTTAAATTACAAAAATAATACACAGTTGCAAGAGGGGAAGGGAGAAGGGAATAAAATAGCACCTAAATATTATGCTTTGAACATTTTTAGCTTTTTTTCCTCTTCAGTAATCAGAAGCATACCTGACATTGTTCTATTTGGTATTTTTAACCCAAAAGTATACTATGTCAGTACATCAAAAATTTTTACAACTGTGTTCATAGCGTGAATGCACACGTAAGCTTTTCACCGTTACCAACAATGCCATAATAAACGTTTCTGCACATGTACCTTTCCGCACATGTGCTCTAAGCTCTATTTTACCTTCACTCTGACCTGCTTGAGTCTGAGCTCCTGTATATGGTGGCTGCTGTGGCTGAACTCCTGGTGGGTGAGCTGCAGAGGAGGAGGAAGCAATGCTGTCGGGAGTTCCTGAACGGTCTTCGGCAGGAGCACTGGGTGGCCCTGGGTGGTCATGAAAAGTCAGCTCAGTTTCTAATACAAGACCTGTCCCCAACAAGCTCAATAATAAGTTTGGTTAAGAGACTAAAAATAAAAGTACTATAGAATAAGCACAACCCAAATGCAGCCTTATATATTGATGTATATACTTTTTTCCTTTGCTCCAATCTCTCAAGAATCCAAAGCTACAACTGGAAATCCTTCCTTGTAAAGTGTGGAGTGCTACATTCCTGAGTCCTAAACTCCCCCTGCAAAAACCAAAACTCACCTCTGCGATAACAGTATCCACCACTTTATGTAATCTATTTTTAGATCAACCAAAAGTATCATTTCATTCTTTTTTTTAAAATAAATTTATTTATTTATTTATCTATTTATTTTTGGCTGCGTCGGGTCTTTGTTGCTGCGTGCCGGCTTTCTCCAGTGGCGGCGAGCGGGGGCTACTTTTCGTTGCAGTGCACAGGCTTCTCATTGCGGTGGCTTCTCTTGTTGCAGAGTATGGGCTCTAGGTGCGTGGGCTTCAGTAGTTGCGGCTCACAGGCTCTAGAGTGCAGGCTCAGTAGTGGTGGTGCGCGGACTTAGTTGCTCCGCGGCATGTGGGATCTTCCCAGACCAGGGCTCGAACCCATGTCCCCTGCATTGGCAGGTGAATTCTTAACCACTGACCAGGGAAGCCCTCATTTCATTCTTCAATGGGCCTCCACTGCCCATAAATCAAGTTCAAGCCTCTAGCTTGGTATTCAAGGGTCCAAACATCTCTCACAATTCCTCTTCTCACATGCCCTTCAGTTAAACTAACCTATTCCCTATTCCCCCAATAGATCTAATACTTTCTCTGCCTCCATTTCATTAATCACTGTTCCCTTCACATTTTCACATATCTAAATAAACATTCCTTAAAACTCAGTTATAACTCCACACTTCTAGTAAGGCTTCTTCACCCATAAATACTTTTCTTCACTTGTGAACTTCTATGGAGTATACTTTTATTAAGACCCTTACCAACTTCTACTTTGTATTTCTGAAGAGGCCTCATCTTCCCTCTTAGACTTGGAGCTCTTTGGGCCAGGTCCCTTTCTGATTCCTTCCATCTGCCTCACAAGACCTAGCTCTCTTACACATGGAACCACTCAAAATTCTTCTAAAATAATGAACAAAGAAGTAAATGGAGAGAATTTGCTACAGCTCCCATACTGTAAAAAGACATTCTGAAGATAACTGTAGATTATAGATATGTTGACTTCTTTAAGTTCTTTTTGTTTGGGCAATATAGAAGAATGGTTAAAAGCACAAGTTTTGGAGCCAGACTGTCTAGGTTCAATTCCCAATGCTGCCACTTAGTAGCTGTGTAACTCTGGGCATGTTACTTGATCTCTTTCTGTGCCTCAGTTTCCTCATCTGTACAAAAGAAATACTAATTCCTACTTCATAAGGTTACTGTAAGGATTGTGAGTTAATAAGAGCTTATAGCAAACACTTATAAAAGAGGTTATGGGGGAGGGGCAAGAAGTATAGGGGATTAAGAGGTACAAACTATCAATACTATATATAAAATAAGTAAGCTACAAGGATATATTATACAACACAGAGAATATAGCCAATATTTTATAACTATAAATGGAGTATAACCTTTAAAAATTGTGAATCACTATGTTGTACACCTGAAACTTTATATAATATTGTACCATCAACTATACCTCAACAAAAAATATTTTAAAAAGAAATATATTAAAACATTATTTAAATATATTAATATATTTAATATAAAATATATTAAAAATGAAAATTAAAAAATGATTATATAGCAAGAGCTTATAAAAGTGAATACCACTTAGAAAGCTCCACATAAGTACTTGCTATTACTAGCAGACTAATTTCCCTGAGGGCCAAACCTCTATCCTTTGCACTGGTATATCCCAGAACTTAGCACTGTATTAGAGGCACATAGGTGGAAGCTGATAGTCCAGATATTGATGAGAACCTAAACTAGGATAATGGTACTGGTAATGCAAGAGAAACTGATGACTGCCAGAGTAAAATGGACAGTCGCTCCTGCGTACCACCATTTCACTGATATTTATCAACATGTAGACAAATAAATACACACGTCCCTTCTAAGAAGGATAACACAGATAATACAAACACACTATGTTATTATCCTAAAAAAATATTACTTCCACTCCTCTTTTCTTCCTTGTACATAAGCTATTAGTTAATGTTGCTTTTCCTATCATAATAGTTCATCCCTCCATGTACACATTCACTACTGTAGCCAAGTTTTTCACATCATAACCTGAGTAACTTCACAAAGTATCCTGGCATTTTCTATGTGTACAGTTTTTCCTACTTCAATTCAACATACAAAACTACCAGAAAAATGGTCTTCAAATATAATATGAATCACAGTAATCATATTAGTCTGGTCTATACTATATTCTAATCAAAAATTTTAAGCCTGACCTCATATATAACTATTTACTCCCTCTATCTGGCATATCTTGAAGTCTTAAATATTACGAAGCTGTAATATTAACTCATATTTCAGTTGCTCTAAAAATGTGTTTTTCAGATGGACCACTTATGTGATGTCTTCTTTTACCAAGAACATACATCATGTATAAGTATTCACCTCTCTTTTTCACAATGTCACACAATTCTCTTTAATAAATAATCCCATAAAAGTCTCAAAGGATTTTTTCTACTAATTTTCTTTTTCTATCTTTCCAGTTACTGATAATGGCAAAGTAAACTGATCAGGTAAAACCTCCCACAAATAACTTAAAAACGTGGACAAAATAGAAGAAAACAACTATTTGAAATGACTAGAGGTCAGCCAAATGTCAGCAGACACCAAGAGTTTACCCCCCTGGAATTACAACAGGTGAGAATTGCAAACCCCAACCTCTGCAGCTCGAACCACAGAAAACCGGTGTTAACTTCATGGTTGGTCAAGCAGCCAGAAACTTGAGGGGAAAAGCCCTTGAGTTAAGAGAGTCACTGAAGGAATGAAACCTAAAATACGAGTATAAGCTCAGTCCCAAACCCCCAGCTGACCATGGGGGTAGGAGGGGAGAGGGTGACACCAAAAGGGCACAGAAGAAAAAGCAGCACACCTAGAGCTGAAAGGACTTAGCAGAGCGGTCAGCTGCTATAATCCCAGGAGGAAGAAGGAGTAATTTGAGTAAATACTAGAGCAGCAGTAACAAAAAATCCTCACAAGAACCTAAAAGAATTCCAAGTCTTTGCTGAAATAGCTCAGCTGGGAGAGCATTAGACTGAAGAATACCAAGTTATTAGAACATATTAACCACAATGTCCAGTTTTCAATCAAAAACTGTCAGATGTGCAAAGAAACAGGAATACGTGACCCATACTCAGTTTCCCCTGAGGGAAAGAGCAGAAGAAACTGACTCCAAACAGGCCCAGATGCTGGATGTAGCGAACATTTCAAAGCAGCTTTATAAGTAATTTTAAAGAATTAAATAAAAATACCTTCAATGAATTAAAGGGAAATACAATCTTAATGAATGAAAAGGTAAGGCATCTTAACAGAAAAAACTAACACTATAAAAAGAACCAAACGGAAATTCTAGAGCTGAAAGCACAGTAACTGAGAGGTAAAATTCACTAGAAAGGTTTAACAACAGATTGGAAATGGTAGAAAAAAATCAGTGAACGTGAAGAGTGATCAACAGGAATCATCCAATCTGAAGAACAGAGAGAAAAAAGAGTGAAGAAAAATGAACCTCAGAGAGCCATGGGACAATCAAGCTCTCCAGTGTACATATAATTGGAATCCCAAAAGAGAGAAAGCAGAAAAAATGTTGAAGAAATGATGCCCAAAATATAAAAAGAAAGCACAGTATAGATGCTGTTTTAAGGTTAAAAACATTCAAATAAAAGCAGTTTCTACACTAAATTAAACCAGAAATCTTCATTTAAATTGCCTTAAGATCAAAAGAAAGAATATCAAATATAATTTAAATCCAGCAACACATCTGAAATAAGATTATAAATGATTCAGATTTTTTAAAAAATAAACCCTCTGAATTCTACTTCTGATAAAATTTACCTGAACCAACAGAGGTTATTCTGGTTATTCTTTAAAGAGGACAGTTCTATTGCCTGGGAGAGGCCATGAGAAAGCTTTCCAGGGTGCTGGAAATCATCTACATCTTGATCTTGTTGGTATTTTACATAGGGTATGTACATAAGGTATATGTGTGTGTGTGTGTGTGTGTATATATATATATATATATAGGGTATAAACATTTATTGAACTGAACTCTTAAGATCTGAGCACTTCACCATATCCAAGTTATCTTCCATTAAAGAAGGAAAGAAGGAAAGGGGAGGAAGGAGAGGGGGAATAAAGGATGGGAGGAAGGCACTAACTTACCTGAAACCTGATCATCTGTTAAGCCAAATGCTGACATGACATTTTTATTGATTTCATCTTGGTTTTTTAAAGGATCAAAAGCTGACATACTTGCTGCCATAACCTGAGTAGACTGTTTCCCAGAAGAATCAGAAGCAGCAGGCTTTTCTTCCCTACTATCCACAGTATCTATAAAAGAAATAAGCAAAAACTTGTTTCTATTTTATCTATACTCAATAAGGCCTATAAAATATATGACAGCAAAATATATATGTGCATATACTCTGGAATGTTGAGGGTATCTCTGAAAATAGGATTATAGATAATTTTACCTTCTTCTTTGTACTTGTTTATATTTTTGTTTGTAAAATCAGGAAAAAAGGTCAAAAAGAGATGCAAAATAGATAAAATTTCTTGAGAAAGCTATTATGTATGTCCTTCCCTAAGAATTATCAGATGAGAAAAAAAATACAAGCACCTTTACAGACAGAAACATTTTTATCCTTCTTTTTGAAGACCTATGACCTATATCCTAATATCAGACTCATACTGTGCACTAATGCTTTATCTTCTAAAAGGATAAAAAAGCTTAACTAAAGTTATGATATCAACTTCTATGTTTTATTTTTACTTGTCTTCTGGTTCATTATTAAAGTACATGGAAACCTCAAGCCAATGCATACTTTTAATTTACTATGTCTTCCTTTAAAATACTTATTACTTATTACAGATAAAACGATATGTGTCTGAGATTTGCTCAAAATAACATGGGGGGGTAGAAATGTGTGCAAGTATAGATGGCATGATACTATGAATTGAAAATTGTTGAAGCTGTGTGGGTTCATGAAATTCATTATAGTATTATGCCTCTGTTTGTATATGTTTCAATTTTTCCATAATAAAATATTTTGAAAAATAGAATTTTAAACATTATGAGCAGGAAAAATTTTAAACCATGCTTTTCTTCTAAGGATACTACGGTACTAAACAGGCATTTACACTACCTTGTGAAAGAAAAGGGGTTCAAGAATAACCTACATTTTATAAATAGAAACTTAAGGCCAACAAATAAAAACAAAACGAACAAGTTAACGAAAAGAATACTGCTAACCACTTACTCAAATAACAGACAATTATCAATTCCTTTCTGTTACCAACCAAGTAAATGAACATCAGTTATTAAATCATCTCTGTGATCAAGACCAAATTTATCTTGTGAAAAAATGTACGGACTAAGTGGAATATAAGCACACATGGGCTTACAGCTCTCATTTATTCCTATCATTCCTTTAGTTACATTAATATTTCCTAAATTTCTGTAAGAAAGCTTCTATAACTACTGCTTTAAAATAAGTCTGCCAGTCATCCATCTTCCTCACCAATTTCCCTCCTCTAATTCCAAGGCCACATCCCAAGAGCACATCACACCAATCTTATGATTATTTCCCCTCACAGTGCCACCTTCCACTACCTATGCATACTTCCACTTGGGGCAAACTAAATTCACCAGGGAACACAATGTATGTCCACTAGCTCACTACTTCCTCCAGTAGCTACTGCAGAGCTACTGCTACAGGTCAATCCAGTATTTAAGGTGGCCTACACATCATCTGCCTCATAGAGGAAAGCAAATGTCCAAGCAAGTGTCCAAGGAGTCCATTACAGAGGTAGAGTGCTGAAAAACATAGGTAGCTATATTTTTTTTTTGCGGTACACGGGCCTCTCACTGTTGTGGCCTCTCCCATTGCAGAGCACAGGCTCCGGACACGCAGGCTCAGCGGCCATGGCTCACGGGCCCAGCCGCTCCGCGGCATGTGGGATCTTCCCAGACCGGGGCACGAACCCATGTCCCCTGCATCAGCAGGTGGACTCTCAACCACTGCGCCACCAGGGAAGCCCAAGGCACAGCATTTTAAAGAGCACTGACAGCTGAATTGTAGTTTTGTTTTTTGTTTTTTGTTTTTGTGGTACGCGGGCCTCTCACTGTTGTGGCCTCTCCCGCTGCGGAGCACAGGCTCCGGATGCGCAGGCTCAGCGGCCATGGCTCACGGGCCCAGCCGCTCCGCGGCAGGTGGGATCTTCCCGGACTGGGGCACAAACCCGTGTCCCCTGCATCGGCAGGCGGACTCTCAACCACTGTGCCACCAGGGAAGCCCCTGAGTGGTAGTTCTGTTTGGTGAACCAGACTTTCAGTTTCTGATGTAGCTTTTTGGCCTATTTTATGCTTGTTTTTTTTTCTTGAGATTATAAAATCAGAATATGTTCTAAGAGCTTACAAGCTTAGGAAATTTCATAAAATAGGTAAGCAATCTAAGTACAGGAGAGAAAAAAAAAGTTACAACCATCTATAAAAATAAAGCATAGGGCTTCCTTGGTGTTGGGTGTTGAATTATGATAAAAACTCTCCAGAAAGTGGGCATCGAGGGAACCTATCTCAACGTAATAATGGCCATATATGACAAACCCACAGCCAACATCATTCTCAATGGTGGAAAACTGAAAGCATTTCCTCTAAGATCAGGAACAAGACAAGGATGTCCACTCTCGTCACTATTATTCAACATAGTTTTGTAACTGCTAGCCACAGCAATCAGAGAAGAAATACAAATTGCAAAAGAAGAAATAAAACTGTCACTGTTTGCAGATGACATGATACTATACACAAATAATCCTAAAGATGCTACCAGAAAACTACTAGAGCTAATCAATGAATTTGGTAAAGTTGCAGGATACAAAATTAATGCACAGGGCTTCCCTGGTGGCACAGTGTTTTAGAGTCCACATGCCGATGCAGGGGACACGGGTTCATGCCCTGGTCCGGGAAGATCCTACATGCCGCGGAGCGGCTAGGCCCATGAGCCATGGCCGCTGAGCCTGCACATCCGGAGCCTCTGCTCTGCAACGGGAGAGGCCACAACAGTGAAAGGCCCGCATACCGCAAAAAAAAAAAACAAAATTAATGCACAAAAATCTCTTGCATTCCTGTACACTAACACCAAAAGATCAGAAAGAGAAATTAAGGAAACAATCCCATTCACCACTGCAACAAAAAGAATAAAATACCTAGGAATAAACCTACCTAAGGAGGTAAAAGACCTGTCCTCAGAAAATTATAAGACACAGATGAAAGAAATCAAGGGTGACACAAACATATGGAGAGGTACACCATGTTCCTGGATTGGAAGAATAAATACTGTGAAAATGACTCTACTACCCAAAGCAATCTACAGATTCAATACAATCTCTATCAAATTACCAATGGCATTTTTTACAGAACTAGAACAAAAAAATCTTAAAATTTGTATGGAGATACAAAAGACTCCAAACAGCCAGAGCAATCTTGAGGGAAAAAAATGGAGGTGGAAGAATCAGACTCCCTAATTTCAGACTATACTACAAAGCTACAGTACTCAAAACAATATGGTACTGGCACAAAAACAGAAATATAGATCAATGGAACAGGACAGAAAGCCCAAAGATAAACCCAAACACCTATGGTCAACTTATCTATGACAAAGGAAGCAAGGATATATAATGGAGAAAAGACAGTCTCTTCAATAAGTGGTGCTGGGAAAACTGGATGGCTACATGTAAAAGAATGAAATTAGGACATTCCCTAATACCATACACAAAAATAAACTTAAAATGGATTGAAGACCTAAATGTAAGACTGGACGCTATAAAACTCTTAGAGGAAAACATAGGAAGAACACTCTTTGACATAAATCACAGCAAGATGTTTTATGACCCACCTCCTAGAGTAATGGAAATAAAAACAAAAATAAACAAATGGGACCTAATGAAACTTAAAAGCTTTTGCACAGCAAAGGAAACTACAAACAAGCGAAAAGACAACCCTCAGAATGGGAGAAAATATTTGCAAATGAATCAACGGACAAAGGATTAATCTCCAAAATATATAAACAGATCATGCAGATCAATATTAAAACAACAAACAACCCAATCCAAAAATGGGCAGAAGACCTAAATAGACATTTCGCCAAAGAAGACAAACAGATGGCCAAGAGGTGCATGAAAGGCTGCTCAACATCACTCATTATTACAGAAATGCAAATCAAAACTACAATGAGGGGGCTTCTCTGGTGGCGCAGTGGTTAAGAATACACCTGCCAATGCAGGGGACACAGGTTCAAGCCCTGGTCTGGGAAGATCCCACATGCCACGGAGCATCTAGGCCCGTGAGCCACAACTACTAAACCTGCGCATCTGGAGCTTGTGCTCCACAACAAGAGAGGCCAGGACAGTGAGAGGCCCACGCACCACGATTAAGTGGCCCCCACTCACTGCAACTAGAGAAAGCCCTCACGCAGAAACAAAGACCCAACACAGCTAAAAAAAAAAAAAAAAAAAAAAAAAAAAACTACAATGAGGTATCACCTCACACCAGTCAGAAATGGCATCATCAGAAAATCTACAAACAACAAATGCTAGAGAGGGTGTGGAATAAAGGGAACACTCTTGCACTGTCGGTGGGAATGTAATTTGATACAGCCACTATTGAGAACAGTATGGAGGTTCCTTAAAAACCTAAAAATAAAACTACCATACGACCCAGCAATCCCACTACTGGGCATATACCCAGAGAAAACCATAATTCAAAAAGACACATGCACCCCAATGTTCACTGCAGCACTATTTATAATAGCCAGGTCATGGAAGCAACCTAAATGCCCATCAACAGACGAATGGATAAAGAAGATGTGGTATGTATATACAATGGAATATTACTCAGCCATAAAAAGGAATGAAACTGGGTCATTTGTAGAGACGTCCCTGGACCTAGAGACTGTCATACAGAGTGAAGTAAGTCAGAAACAGAAAAACAAATATCATATATTAACGCATATATGTGGAATCTAGAAAAATGGTATACATGACCTTATTTGCAAAGCAGAAATAGAAGCACAGACATAGAGAACAAATGTACGTATACCAGGGGGGAAAGAGGTGGTGTGGGAGGAATCGGGAGATTGGGATTGACATATATACACTAATATGTATAAAATAGATAACTAGTAAAAACCTGCTGTATGAAAATTGATTAATTAATTAATTTAATTATAGAAAAAAAGCATAGAATGTACTATTCAGTTCATTAAGTAACTCAGATAGGACACAATGACTAGAAGGATGGCCATATAAAGAAACAATACATGATATGATTTCCAAGATGCAGAGAAGAAACCAATTTTTAACATCTTTTACATTAACATAGGTGAGATATTAACAATAAAACATATGAACACCTGGAAATAAACTAATAAAGAAAAGCAGTATGTGGAGAGAAATAAGTGAAGAGAAAGGTTGTTTCACCAAAACCAAAAAGCTTATAAATCTATTCCTTAGAGCAGAATATAGGCTACTGTAGGTTTCTGCACAGTACTGGCTCTACTTGTTGAATTCTGATCTAAGTTTCATAATATTCTACAGATGCTTTAACTCCTTCAAGTTATATGCAAATGTAGTGGTATCAGCATCTATGATTTCTTCTGGGAAAATGGTCAAAAGTTTTCTTCAGATCCTTGACCTAAAATTGGAGATTTTTGTTTGAAGATATTTGTTTGGAGAGATAGGATTCAAAAATGCCATTTGCTTTGACCTGAAATGTAAAAGGTTTCATCATAAAGAGGCCAGAAGGATCTCACTGTAGTATTTCAGCACATCTCTTTAGTATGTTCTGAAATCTGGAAGTGAAACTAGAAATTACTAATCAATCACCAAATATTTATCAAGCCATCTACCACTAACACAATTCCACATGGCTGGAGGAAGAGGGAAATGACGGATAATGCACCTTTAACTAAATCAAACAAAACTCCACAATTTAAATGGGGCCAAAAAGAGAGTATCTCAGAATCTAAAGGTTGCAAGGGATTATACAATACCACTTTTCCACAAAACTATCTTCTATTAAGCCCCTTACAGCCAGTCATCCAGAGTCTATAAAATACTACTATTTCACAATATGGACAGTTTTAAGCATGTGAAACTTATATGCAAACACAAAAATTATTAAAAAAATAAGTTTATTTTTAAAGTGCAACATCTAATATTAAAAGTCGAGGAAAGCAACTCTTTTACAATCTACTTTCAAGCCATACTTATATTTCAGTCTATATTATATATTTGGTCCCCAAACTATATTCAGTTCCAACTTTGTCAATAAACCTTGCTTTAACTTAATGTAAATAGTACATATAAGAACACCTACTGAACGTGGGCATAAGACCTCAGACCTCCCAAAAGGCAAGAAACTCCCCACGTACCTGGGTAGGGCAAAAGAAAAAAAGAAAAAACAGAGACAAAAGAATAGGGACCGGACCTGCACCAGTGGGAGGGAGCTGTGAAGGAGGAAACGTTTCCACACTCTAGGAAGCCCCTTCACGGTCGGAGACTGCGGATGGCGGAGGGGGGAAGCTTCGGGGCCGCAGAGAAGAGCACAGCAACAGGGATGCGGAAGGCAAAGTGGAGAGATTCCCGCACAGAGGATCGGTGCCAACCGGCACTCACCAGCCTGAGAGGCTTGCCTACCCACCTGCCGGAGTGGGCGGGACTGGGAGCTGAGGCTCCGGCATCGGTCGGAGCACAGGGAGAGGACTGGCGGCGTGAACACAGCCTGAAGCGGTTAGTGAACCACGGCTAGCTGGGAGGGAGTCCGGGGAAAAGTCTGGACCTGCCGAAGAGGCAAGAGACTTTTTCTTCCCTCTTTGCTTCCTGGTACGCGAGGAGAGGGGATTAAAATTGCTGCTTAAAGGAGCTCCAGAGACGCGAGGGAGCCGCGGCTAACAGCGCGGACCCCAGGGACGAGCATGAGACGCTAAGGCTGCTGCTGCCGCCACCAAGAAGCCTGTGTGCGAGCACAGGTCACTAACCACACCTCCCTTCCAGAGAGCCTGTGCAGCCCGCCACTGCCAGGGTCCCGGGATCCAGGGACAACTTCCCTGGGAGAATGCACAGCGAGCCTCAGGCTGGTGCAACGTCCCACCAACCTCTGCCACCGCAGGCTTTCTCCGCATCTGCACCCCTCCCTCCCCCTGGCCTGAGTGAGCCAGAGCCCCCGAGTCAGCTGCTCCTTTAACCCCGCCCTATCTGAGTGAACAACAGACGCCCTCCGGTGACCTACACGCAGAGGCGGGGCCAAATCCAAAGCTGAGACCCTGGGAGCTGTGAGAACAAAGAAGAGAAAGGGAAATCTCTCCCAGCAGCCTCAGAAGCAGTGGATTAAAGCTCCACAATCAACTTGATGTACCCTGCATATGTGGAATACATGAATAGACAACGAATCATCCCAAATTGAGGAGGGGACTTTGGGAGCAAGATTTATTATTTTTCCCCTTTTCCTCTTTTTGTGAGTGTCTATGTGTATGCTTCTGTGTGAGATTTTGTCTGTATAGCTTTGTTTTCACCATATGTCCTAGGGTTCTATCTGTCCATTATATTTGTTATCTTCTTTTTAAAAAATTTTTTTCTTCATAATTATTTTTTATTTTAATAACTATTTTATGTTACTTTATTTTATTTTATCCTCTTTCTTTCTTCCTTTCTTTCTACTTTTTCTCCCTTTTATTCTGAGCCGTGTGGATGAAAGGCTCTTGGTGCTGCAGCCAGGAGTCAGTGCTGTGCCTCTGAGGTGGGAGAGACAACTTCAGGACACTGGTCTGCAAGAGACCTCCCAGCTCCACATAATATCAAATGGTGAAAATCTCCCAGAGATATCCATCTCAACACCAGCACCCAGCTTCACTCAATGACCAGCAAGATACAGTGCTAGACACCCTATGCCACACAACTAGCAAGACAGGAACACAACCCCACCCATTAGCAGAGAGGCTGCCTAAAATCATAATAAGGCCACAGACACCCCAAAACACACCACCAGACGTGGACCTGCCCACCAGAAAAACAAGATCCAGCCTCATCCACCAGGAAGCCTACACAACCCACTGAACCAACTTTAGCCACTGGGGACAGACACCAAAAACAACGGGAACTACAAACCTGCAGCCTGCAAAAAGGAAACCCTGGTGGCGCAGTGGTTGAGAGTCAGCCTGCCGATGCAGGGGACACGGGTTCGTGCCCCAGTCCGGGAAGATCCCACATGCCGTGGAGCGGCTGGGCCTGTGAGCCATGGCCGCTGAGCCTGTGCGTCCGGAGCCTGTGCTCTGCAGCTGGAGAGGCCACGACAGTGACAGGCCCGCGTACCGCAAAAAAAAAAAAAAAAAAAACCAGACCCCAAACACAGTAAGATAAGCAAAATGAGAAGACAGAAAAACACACAGCAGATGAAGGAACAAGATAAAAACCCACCAGACATAACAAATGAAGAGGAAATAGGCAGTCTACCTGAAAAAGAATTCAGAATAATGATAGTAAACATGATCCAGAATCTTGGAAATAGAATAGAGAAAATGCAAGAAACATTTAACACAGACCAAGAAGAACTAAAGATGAAACAAGCAACGATGAACAACACAATAAATGAAATTAAAAATACTCTAGATGGGATCAGTAGCACAATAACTGAGGCAGAAGAATCGATAAGTGACCTGGAAGATAAAATAGTGGAAATAACTACTGCAGAACAGAATAAAGAAAAAAGAATCAAAAGAACTGAGGACAGTCTCAGAGAACTCTGGGAAAACATTAAACGCACCAACATTCGAATTATAGGGATTCCAGAACAAGAAGAGAAAGATAAAGGAACTGAGAAAATATCTGAAGAGATTATAGTTGAAAACGTCCCTAATATGGGAAAGGAAATACTTAATCAAGTCCGGGAAGCACAGAGAGTCCCATACAGGATAAATCCAAGGAGAAACATGCCAAGACACATATGAATCAAACTGTCAAAAGTTAAATACAAAGAAAACATATTAAAACCAGCAAGGGAAAAACAACAAGTAACACACAAGGGAATTCCCATAAGGTTAACAGCTGATCTTTCCCCAGAAACTCTGCAAGCCAGAATGGACTGGCAGGACATACTTAAAGTGATGAAGGAGAAAAACCTACAACCAAGATTACTCTACCCAGCAAGGATCTCATCCAGATTTGATGGAGAAATTAAAACCTTTACAGACAAGCATAAGCTGAGAGAGTTCAGCACCACCAAACCAGTTTTACAACAAATGCTAAAGGAACTTCTCTAGGCAAGAAACACAAGAGAAGGAAAAGACCTACAATAACAAACCAAAACAATTAAGAAAATGGGAATAGGAACATACATATCAATAATTACCTTAAATGTAAATGGACTAAATGCTCCCACCAAAAGACACAGATTGGCTGAATGGATACAAAAACAAGACCCATATATATGCTGTCTACAAGAGACCCACTTCAGACCTAGAGACACATACAGACTGAAAGTGAGGGGATGGAAAAAGATATTCCATGCAAATGGAAACCAAAAGAAAGCTGGAGTAGCAATTCTCATATCAGACAAAATAGACTTTAAAATAAAGACTATTACAAGAGACAAAGAAGGACACTACATAATGATCAAGGGATCAATCCAAGAAGATATAACAATTGTAAATATCTATGCACCCAACATAGGAGCACCTCAATACATAAGGCAAATACTAATAGCCATAAAAGGGGAAATGGACAGTAAAACATTCATAGTAGGGGACTTTAACACCCCACTTTGACCAATGGACAGATCATCCAAAATGAAAATACATAAGGAAACACAAGCTTTAAATGACACATTAAACAAGATGGACTTAATTGATATTTATAGGACATTCCACCCAAAAACAACAGAATACACATTTTTCTCAAGTGCTCATGGAACATTCTCCAGGACAGATCATATCTTGGGTCACAAATCAAGCCTTGGTAAATTTAAGAAAATTGAAATTGTATCAAGTATCTTTTCCGACCACAACGCTATGAGACTAGATATCAATTACAGGAAAAGATCTGTAAAAACTACAAACACATGGAGGCTAAACAATACACTACTTAATAACGAAGTGATCACTAAAGAAATCAAAGAGGAAATGAAAAAATACCTAGAAACAAATGACAATGGAGACACGATGACCCAAAACCTATGGAATGCAACAAAAGCAGCTCTAAGAGGGAAGTTTATAGCAATACAATCCTACCTTAAGAAACAGGAAACATCTTGAATAAACAACCTAACCTTGCATCTACAGCAATTAGAGAAAGAAGAACAAAAAAACCCCAAAGTTAGCAGAAGGAAAGAAATCATAAAGATCAGATCAGAAATAAATGAAAAAGAAATGAAGGAAACGATAGCAAAGATCAATAAAACTAAAAGCTGGCTCTTTGAGAAGATAAACAAAATTGATAAACCATTAGCCAGTCTCATCAAGAAAAAAAGGGTGGAACACTCAAATCAATAGAATTAGAAATGAAAAAGGAGACGTAAAAACTGACACTGCAGAAATACAAAAGATCATGAGAGATTACTACAAGCAACTCTATGCCAATAAAATGGACAACCTGGAAGAAATGGACAAATTCTTAGAAAGGCACAACCTGCCAAAACTCAATCAGGAAGAAATAGAAAATATGAACAGACCAACCACAAGCACTGAAATTGAAACTGTGATTAAAAATCTTCCAACAAACAAAAGCCCAGGACCAGATGGCTTCACAGGCAAATTCTATCAAACATTTAGAGAAGAGCTAACACCTATCCTTCTCAAACTCTTCCAAAACATAGCAGAGGGAGGAACACTCCCAAATTCATTCTATGAGGCCACCATCACCCTGATAACAAAACCCGACAAGGATGTCACAAAGAAAGAAAACTACAGGCCAATATCACTGATGAACACACATGCAAAAATCCTCAACAAAATACTAGCAAACAGAATCCAACAGCACATTAAAAGGATCATACACCATGATCAAGTGGGTTTTATTCCAGGAATGCAAGGATTCTTCAATATATGCAAATCAATTAATGTGATACACCATATCAACAAATTGAAGGAGAAACGCCATATGATCATCTCAATAGATGCAGAGAAAGCTTTCGACAAAATTCAGCACCCATCTGATAAAAACCCTGCAGAAAGTAGGCACAGAGGGAACTTTCCTCAACATAATAAAGGCCATATATGACAAACCCACAGCCAACATCGTCCTCAATAGTGAAAACCTGAAAGCATTTCCACTAAGATCAGGAACAAGACAAGGTTGCCCACTCTCACCACTCTTATTCAACATAGTTTTGGAAGTTTTAGCCACAGCAATCAGAGAAGAAAAGGAAATAAAAGGAATCCAAATCGGAAAAGAAGAAGTAAAGCTGTCACTGTTTGCAGATGACATGATACTATACATAGAGAATCCTAAAGATGCTACCAGAAAACTACGAGAACTAATCAATGAATTTGGTAAAGTAGCAGGATACAAAATTAATGCACAGAAATCTCTGGCATTCCTATACACTAATGATGAAAAATCTGAAAGTGAAATCAAGAAAACACTCCCATTTACCATTGCAACAAAAAGAATAAAATATCTAGGAATAAACCTACTTAAGGAGAAAAAAGACCTGTATGCAGAATATTATAAGACACTGATGAAAGAAATTAAAGATGATACAAATAGATGGAGACATATACCATGTTCTTGGATTGGAAGAATCAACATTCTGAAAATGAGTCTACTACCCAAAGCAATCTACAGATTCAATGCAATCCCTGTCAAACTACCACTGGCATTTTTCACAGAACTAGAACAAAAAAATTCACAATTTGTATGGAAACACAAAAGACCCCGAACAGCCAAAGCAATCTTGAGAACGAAAAACGGAGCTGGAGGAATCAGGTTCCCTGACTTCAGACTATACTACAAAGCTACAGTAATCAAGACAGTATGGTACTGGCACAAAAACAGAAAGATAGATCAATGGAATAGGATAGAAAGCCCAGAGATAAACCCACGCACATATGGTCACCTTATCTTTGATAAAGGAGGCAGGAATGTACAGTGAGAAAGGACAGCCTCTTCAATAAGTGGTGCTGGGAAAACTGGATAGGTACATGTAAAAGTATGAGATTAGATCACTCCCTAACACCATACACAAAAATAAGCTCAAAATGGATTAAAGACCTAAATGTAAGGACAGAAACTATCAAACTCTTAGAGGAAAACATAGGCAGAACACTCTATGACATAAATCACAGCAAGATCCTTTTTGACCCACCTCCTAGAGAAATGGAAATAAAAACAAAAATAAACAAATGGGACCTAATGAAACTTCAAAGCTTTTGCACAGCAAAGGAAACCATAAACAAGACCAAAAGACAACCCTCAGAATGGGAAAAAATATTTGCAAATGAAGCAACTGACAAAGGATTAAACTCCAAAATGTACAAGCAGTTCATGCAGCTCAATAACAAAAAAGCAAGCAACCCAATCCAGAAATGGGCAGAAGACCTAAATAGACATTTCTCCAAAGAAGATATACAGACTGCCAACAAACACATGAAAGAATGCTCAACATCATTAATCATTAGAGAAATGCAAATCAAAACTACAATGAGATATCATCTCACACCAGTCAGAATGGCCATCATCTAAAAATCTAAAAACAATAAATGCTGGAGAGGGTGTGGAAAAAAGGGAACACTCTTCCACTGCTGGTGGGAATGTGAATTGGTACAGCCACTATGGAGAACAGTATGGAGGTTCCCTAAAAAACTACAAATAGAACTACCATATGACCCAGAAATCCCACTACTGGGCATATACCCTGAGAAAACCATAATTCAAAAAGAGTCATGTACCAAAATGTTCATTGCAGCTCTATTTACAATAGCCAGGAGATGGAAACAACTTAAGTGTTCATCATCGGAGGAATGGATAAAGAAGATGTGGCACATATATACAATGGAATATTACTCAGCCATAAAAAGAAATGAAATCGAGTTATTTGTAGTGAGGTGGATGGACCTAGAGTCTGTCATACAGAGTGAAGTAAGTCAGAAAGAGAAAGACAAATACCGTATGCTAACACATATATATGGAATCTAAGAAAAAAAAAATGTCATGAAGAACCTAGGGGTAAGATGGGAATAAAGACCCAGACCTACTAGAGAATGGACTTGAGGATATGGGGAGGGGGAAGGGTAAGCTGTTGACAAAGTGAGAGAGTGGCATGGACTTATATACACTACCAAACGTAAAATAGATAGCTAGTGGGAAGCAGCTGCATAGCACAGGGAGATCAGCTCGGTGCTTAGTGACCACCTGGATGGGTGGGATAGGGAGGGTGGGAGGGAGGGAGACGCTGGAGGAAGGAGATACGGGAACATATGTATATGTATAACTGATTCACTTTGTTATAAAGCAGAAACTAACACACCATTGTAAAGCAATTATACTCCAATTAAAAAAATATATAGTACATGTCATCTGTAAAATGGAAAAAAATACATTTTTCTTTGCATATTATGAACACTGTGCTTAAGGTAAACTATACACCATTTGAGTGTACTAATCTAAGAATACTTTTTTATTTGAAACTATTAATACTTCATATATCACATAAAATTCATGAAATGATTTCCATTACTAAGGCTCATTAGTTAACTATTACATTGAAAAGGGTTCAAGAGCCAAAGGGGTTTGAAAACCAACCTATGTCATAAACCCGGGAGTCTAAGACTAGTTGTAAAACAATCACCCAGAGGGCACTTTAACAATGGGATCCCCAGGCCCTGCCCTCCAAGAGGTCTGGGATGAGATCCAGGAATTGGTATAATAAAATCTCCCAGTAATCTTAAAGAACGGCCAGGTTTGGGAACACAGATATGAATATTAGCACAGATGCAGGAATAAGAAAGGGTAACAATGGAGGTGCCATCCTACTACTGCTGAGAAAGAGTTAGAAAAAAAAACTTCAAAAAGATATAAAAAGGATAAATCAGAATAAAATGACTTCATGGTCTACCATTTTCAGGAATGTTGGTGGATGGTCCCGGTTCTCCAGGTGGTTCCAAGCTATCCAATAAGCGATTCACTTTATTTCGAAGTTCTATCAGTTCTCGACGAAGATATTTCACCTGACTTGATTCAAGGGGTCTTGGCTGGCCATTAACTGGAATAAAAGCATTAATTTTCTTAAAATTAGGAAATATTCTTCAATAAGGATATCAGTAGAATAATATGCAATAAGGAAAAGTCAAAATAACTTCTTGAAAAAGTTAAACAAAATCAAACAAGATACCTATTGACACCATTCAAATAACTTTTTAAGGAAAGGATTCTTCATTGCTACTTACTAATTTTTGGAAAAAATAAATATTCGTTAGTCTTTGCTGATGCCAGATCTATGGCTTACAACCCATAATGGTAAAACAAAACAAAATAAGTTAATTAAAAGAATTCAACTACAGTGAAATAAATTAAAAATACAAAAAGCTTTAATATATTTTAATAGAAATTATGTACCTTCAAAAGCTCATTTTATTTCACACAATTCTTTTATAGCCTTAAAATATTCAATAAACACCTTATTAAAGGTACAATATGACTGCAGGTTTTTTATCATTCTTGCCTACTTCTGACCTAAAAACAAGAAAAATTAGCTACCTAAAATAACTGACCTAAAAAGTAACCTATTAAAAAAAAACGCAGAATTCATAAATTCACATCACCACTGTCCTTCAAAGTAGTTACTTCCAAAGCAGCACATTAGCCACATAAAGTCAGATTATTCAATAATGATTGTTTTTTTAAACAAAGGCAATATTACCTCATTTAATTACCCATTTTGTGCAAATGACTTTCAGCTGACTAAAAAAGAATCCTTCATCCAGCAACAAAGACCATCACCACTGAGATTGTTAATTTTAAAATTTTTAATTTATTAATTCACAAGGCTCTGAATGCAAACCTCAAGATAGGAGTTGAAAAATTAAACTAAACTCAAATGTTTTTTATGCATTGTCAGTATACACATATACAAATTCCTAAGGCACCAAATTAGAAAAGGAAATCTATTTGAAAATAAAGGTTCAGTGAGATTCTTTGTAAAATATGTTTCATACATCAAACCACCAATATAAGCTTTTAAAAGACAATCCACCAGTATTTTACATACTCCCTATACAGTTATGAGGAAGTTCAATATAATCTACCTGTATCAATGGCTGGCTTTTACTGGGCATTACTGTTTTTCTCTAATAGCTGAAAAGAAGAAAAGCAGCTCCTGACAGCTAAGAACTGACCCAGTACTGTAGGACAGGCTTGAGTGTTGCTAGAAGCTGGCATGGCACTGACAGGTAGGTTGTGGTGTTCCCTTGTTGAACATAAACAATTTCAGAAAACACTAACAGTACATCAAATACATCTCAATAAAATTTTCAAAATTTAAAAAACAAAGAACATGAACAATCAGAAAAGATCACTGTGGGACTGTGATAGCTCAAGACAAAAAAGAAAACCAGTCCATATCATGTGAGACCTAGACAAAAACAAGAATGTTGACCAAACCACAAAAATGACCAAACATCCCTGGCTAATTATGCGTGACTGTCGCAGTTTTACCAATCACAGCTTTAGCCTCAATTCACTACCCCCACCAAAGCCCCATTCCTTGAACCTTATCCAAAATCATCTAACACAAGCCCAAGCCCTATGAAAATTCCTTTCTAACACGTTTTTACTGACACCCTATTGTTCTCCATGGTGTTCATTCTCCCTCATTGCAATGTATTTGAAATTAAGCCCCGTTTCATTCCTAAAACCGCTTACTTGTGCCTTCTTTTTTCTTAAGTAATCTCAATAGAGGTTTGCTAGTTGTATATTTTCAAAATTGATGATCCTATCAATTCCCCAACTTCTAGTTCATTTCTGCTCTTTATTATTTTCTTCCAAGTTACCTGGACTTATTTTGTCCTTTTTCTTTTTAGCTTTAGCATGCTCTAAAAACTATGTCATATAAAAGTCATCACTGGGCTTCCCTGGTGGCGCAGTGGTTGAGAGTCCACCTGCCGATGCAGGGGACACGGGGTCCATGCCCTGGTCCGGGAAGATCCCGCATGCCGCGGAGCGGCTGGGCCCGTGAGCCATGGCCGCTGAGCCTGTGCGTCCGGAGCCTGTGCTCCGCAACGGGAGAGGCCACAGCAGTGAGAGGCCCGCGTACCGCAAAAAAAAAAAAAAAAAAAAAAAAGTTATCACTAATTATTTCTAATTCGTATTGTGATTTCTTCTTTGATATGTTACTTAAAAGCATATTTTTATCTTCAAAAGTATGGGAGTTTGGGTTCTTTTTTGTCAAATAGTTCCTAATGAGACCAGAGAATATGATCTCTAGGATATTCCTTCCCTGATATTGAGACTCATTAGAAAACCTAGTACATGGTCAGCTTTTATAAATATCCATATGCACTAAAGAAAAACTGAATCCTGCCCTGATTGCTAGATGTATAAGATCAAGCCTGTATTTGTTCTGTTTAAATTTTGAGGCTGCTTAACCTATCAGTTTCAGAGAGAAGCGTATTGAAAGCTCTCTTATGAATTTTTCCTTCTTCTGTCAATTTTTCCTTGAGGAAAAATCTAAGGCTATGATGTGTAAGTGTTCAGAATTATTGTATCTTCCCAGAGAATTATTTTTTATCATGATGAAGTGACTATTACTAATAAAGTTTTCACTTAAGAGTCTACTCTGTTATACTACAAACTAGCCTTGAGTTTGTCTAGTATACAAACTTTTCTAGCCCATTATTTTCCAACTCTGCATAATAATCTTTTTGTATGTCTCTTATAATCAGCATGTAACAAAATTGTTTAACCAATAAAAGTGTCTGTCTTTTAACTTGTATGTTTAGTCTGTTTATGTGTACTGTGGTTAGTATTTTGTGCTACTTTCTATTTTTCAAGCTTTCTCTGCTTCTTTTCCTCCTTCCTCACCATCTAGTTAACCAAGTAAGTACCCTTTGTTTCCTTCTTTTCCCTCTACTGGCTATTTCTAGTCTTTCAATAATCCCTCTTACATTTTAGAAAAGCATACTTCAATTTAAAAAACCTAAGTTAATTACTATCCTCCTCCCAAAGAATCCAAGTCTTTAAAGTATTTTAATTCCTATCATCCTCTCCTGTCTTACATATAATTATTGCTCAGTATTTTTGTTCCATCTTGTTTCTATATTCCTAAAACTATTATTTAATAATCAATGCTCATTTAAATTCATACATTAACCAGTTTATTTGCTCACAATTTCTTGCATCTTTTACCATTCTTCGGACTCAATTTCCTTTTTGCTGACAAACCATTTTTAAAAATTCTTTTACAAGTGTCCTTGACGCTTGTTAAATTCTCAGTCTTTGTTTGAAAATGTTATTTCCCCTTATTCCTTAAGTTTAGCAGACTACAGAATGCTACTTGTCTACCCATCTTTTTCTGAACAGTGGAAGATGTTATTCTATTGTCTTCCAATTTCTGTTATTGTTACTGTGAAGAAGTCTAACAGTCTAATTGCTTTGTAGGTGATCAGTCTACAGGCTGATTCACTCAGGCTACTTTTAAGATTATCTCTTTGTCTTATATATTCTCCAGCTTCATGACAATACATCCAATGGAGATTTATTTTTACTTACCCTGCTCAGGACTCACTGTGCCTCCTGAAACTGAGCGTTTATATCTTTTATATAATTCTGAAAAATTCTTTAGTCATTACTTCCTCATATATTTCCACTCCCCTATTCTCTCCTTCTTTAAAGTCTTAATGGAAATAAGCTGGACTTTCTCAAATTCCCTCTCATTATTCTCCATCTCTGTGTTTTTGTGCTCTATTCTGTCATTTCTTTAGACCACCTTCCACTTTACTAATTCCCTCTTTGGCTGTGACTAATCTGCTGTTCTAACTCACCACTTAGTATTTAATTTCAATTTTAATTGACTAATATTTTTCATTTCCACAAGTTACCTTAAGTTCTTTTTTATGGGGGGGTATTGATGTATAGCTGATTTACAATGTTGTGCTAGTTTCAGGTGTACAGCACAGTGATTCAGTTATATATATATATATATATATATATATATATATATATATATATATCTTTTCCAGATTCTTTTCCATTATAGGTTATTACAAGATGGTTGAATCTTGTAATACAGTCCCCTGTGCTATACTGTAGTTCCTTGTTATTTCTCTACCTTAAGTTTTTAATCGGTTCCTTTTTTCATAGTGCCTAGTTCTTATATGCTTATTTCTTCTTTTGTGTCCAATAACTTTTAATATATACTTTATTATCACTTCTACTAACTGAAGTTCTTGGAAATCTAATCCTACTAATAGTTGTATCCATTGTTTCCTGCTTACATGGATGTTTCATGTGTCTTACACTTTTGACCTCTAAGTTCATCAACAGGATTTTATCTGTGAGAAGCCTATGTGATTTGAACTGAGAACATACACCCTCCAGAGAGATTTCTGCCTTTGTTTCTTGCAATTTTTCATGGTAGTAACTGGGCTTGGGAGTTCCCAAAGGACCACTGGTTATGAATCCTCAAGGGAGCCTTTGCAAACCCCTGGCATCCCAGGGTATATGAGAATTTCCCCTGTCAATTCCTTGACTCTACCAACTAAGAGATATTTTTCTTCTACAATATTCTTTTTGAGAGTATAGCCACTGAGGGTCTAGGATCCAAGGCCTATACCACGTAGATACCAAATGACAAATCCTTAGATTATGCACACTAAAACCTTCACCATCACCACCAAAAGCATCCCAAGTCTCAGCTTTTGGTACTTCAGGTGCTGGTTTTTAACTCCAACTATATTTTGGTCCCTGACATTTTCCTCAAGTTCTTGAGCAAGCTCAGGTGTGTAATTCAAAAAATATATTTGAAATAGTTTATTTAGCACATCCTCAGTGTTTCTGGGATGAAGATTCAGTTTACCTAATCTGCTTGATAGATGGCCAATAGTGGTTAAGTATTTTAGATTCAATATTGTAAAAAGATACCTTTTATTTAAAAAAAATTTTAACAGTTTTTGTTAGCATTTTAAAATGATTCATGTTCACCCTTCCTAGATGGAGAGGAAATAAATACAAATTAAATCAATTGGCCATGATCATATTTCATGGAACTGTAATGGTCAGTGCCACATAATTTTTTTTTTTCCGGTAAGCTTATTACAATTTGTTTCCTCTGACAAACACCCAGTTTGCCTGAGTTTTAAAAGGGTACTTCCTTTGCCCCACTTGAGCCACAAAATTTTTTTAAAATGCTAACCAAAACATCCAGAAAAAAAGTCCACATTTTATTTTTCACATAATCATACTACCACTTTAACTCTGCAATCACTTATCTTGTCCCTTAAGCATTCTGCCTTGCAAATCTGTCATGATCTATAAGAAAACAGAATCTAATAGATTAAAATTAGTCTTATATTTGTTTTTTATCAGAACTATCTCTAATCTTTAAGTACTCCTTGAAAAATAATTTCTAAAAAGTATCAGGCCTATATGTTAAACCCTGAGAATAAATAAAAACATACTACATTAGAAAAGATAATTATATATTCTTAGAGAACTAAACTTAATAAAGGTAGTTTTAACACTGCAATTATTTTCAGTCCTGGAAACACTTATACAAGTGGCACATATTATTATTTAGGGTAACCAAGCAGATGAGTTATTTAAAATATGTCTACTTTCTACTAATCTTCAAAGAAAAAGAATATAGTTAAGCCTTAATAATTTAAAAATTCTGATATAGCTGAAAAGTTACCACTTAGTTCTGAGTCTTTAAAACGAAAAAAGCTAAACAGTTTTTCATAAAAATACAATGAATAGTATATTTATTAGAAAGTTTACCACTTACCAAATAACGTCAGTTTCAGTATCCTACTACACTGAATTGCAAAGGAAAGGTCAGAACTATCAAAAATTGTTATAAGATCTCCATCTGAAACAAACAAAAAAAAGTTTCAGATTTGAATTAGTAGTAAACTAGGATATATGTTCAATTAAATGCAAAATGTAGATCACAGAGCATAATTAGCATCTCCCATAAAAACCTTAAATATAAAGGATCTAGGAAAGATGTATTTGTTCAAATGATACTAAATCAATTTCACTTATTACTTTTATGGCAAGATATTTATCATATCCTCAGAAGAAGAGCCAACAAACACATAGCGAAGATTAATACATTAAGTAATCTTTTACTAGTCACCAGGAGATTACAGTTTAGACTGAAATCTTTTCCATTCTAAAAAATTTAAATGTATTTATCAGAAATTAAAGTAATAAGGACTTACATGGTGGCGCAGTGGTTAAGAATCCGCCTGCCAATGCAGGGGACATGGGTTTGAACCCTGGTCCGGGAATATCCCACATGCTGCGGAGCAACTAAACCTGTGCGCCACAACTACTGAGCCTGCACGCCACATCTACTGAGACCACGTGCCACAACTACTGAAGCCCATGCACCTAGAGCCTGTGCTCCACAACGAGAGAAGCCACCACAATGAGAAGCCTGCACACAGCAAGGAAGAGTAGCCCGTGCTCGCCCCAACTAGAGAAAGCCCACACACAGCGACAAAGACCCTACACAGCCATAAATAAATAAGTTTATTTAAAAAGAAAGAAATTAAATAATGATTCTCAAGGTTCAAATTTTAATTCTAAGTACAGTAAAACTCCACTGACACAAATGGAGGGGAAGCCACATACAATAGTAACTAAAAAGGTTGTAAAAAAAAAATCTTTTTGCAGAATTGTCCTAATAAATGGATAGACAGTGGAGTCTTTCAGGTCCCTGACCATCTCGATGCTGAGATGGAAACTATCAATTCTCCACAGGAAAAATATTCATATACACAAGATTCTGAAATACCCTAGATCCCAAGGATAAAGAATACTATAATTAGCATATCAACTGCCTGTTCAAAAGCTTTCAAAGGGCTAGGAAAAAAATTGCTAGAGAAAGAACAGAAAAGCAGCCACAGCAAGGAACTGATCAGGGGCCTCTGCAAGGTATCTTCGACACAGCTGTGGGGAAGGAGGGTGCCTGGGGAGGCTGAGAGGCTGCTCCAGCGATGCTCTGCTACACCAATTTTAACACTGATTAGGCAGACTTATTTTGGACAAAGATGGCAATAAAAGCCGTAACTGAGGATTTTATCATTGTTTTTTGCTCTTTACAGCCACATCCATATTTTACAACAAAAACATCTAATGCTCAACTTCAGGGATTCTACTCATAAACATATTTTTAAGAAAATAAAGTATATATGTAAAAGAAGGAAACTTTCTATAACTGCCTTTTTCTTTTCTGATTTCTACAACAGAAACAATATCTCTGACGGCAGGAACTCTTTACCTAAGTCAGTCCTCTATCCTCATGCCCAAGAGTCTATGGAACACAAATCTGTACAATTCAAAGCACTCAAAAACACGATGGGGCTTCCCTGGTGGTGCAGTGGTTGAGAGTCCGCCTGCCAATGCAGGGGACACGGGTTTGTGCCCCGGTCCAGGAAGGTCCCACATGCTGCGGAGCGGCTAGGCCCGTGAGCCATGGCCGCTGAGCCTGCCCATCCGGAGCCTGTGCTCCGCAACGGGAGAGGCCACAACAGTGAGAGGCCCGCGTACCGCAAAAAAAACACAAAAAAACAAACAAACAAACAAACAAAAAAACACGATGAAAAACAAATTCAACGTGATAACTAGATGTGGAAGTTTCAACAATGAGGATACCCAAAGCTAGGGGGTTACAAACTGCAACTAATGGACAAATCCTTGTTTACAGGACCTCAAACTAAGAATGGTTTTTATATTTTTAGAGGTTCTAGAAAAAAGAAGATGAGACAGAGGCCTTATGTGACCCACAATGCTAAAATATTTATTATCTGATCCTTTAAAGAAAAAGTATGCTGACCCTTCCCTAAACAAAAATAAGAGAGAGCCAGTAAAACAGTAAACTCAGCTTAAGATATGCCAAGTTTGAGGTAAGAGCAAATCATCTGAGGTAAAACCATTAAAGACGAGTTGTACAGTCAAAACAAAACAAAAAAAAGGACAAACTGATCAAATTTAGGCACACATTTGGAAGTCAAACAGTTGAAAGTCAATGTATTGTAAGTTGAAAGTCAATGTATTGTAAGTAGATGAGATTACTAGGGAAGAGAACAGGAAGAAAACTGCTCTCCTTTTTTGTTCCTTAACATGGGTGACCCTCAAAAATTAGTTCTGGGTACCATTAGATGACACATTGCAAAAAAAGAAAGGAGAATTACACCTGTAGTGAAATAATCAGCTTAGCTGATCATCAATGATTTATACTCCCTTTCCTCAGTGTAAGTTGTTGGGAAGTGCCTGTCCAACCAGGGACATTTCCCAACCTACTGACATCAACACAGTCATGTGACCAATGTGATGTGAGCAGAAACTAGGCCTAGAGAGTACAGTCTCCCATGTGATTCTCTACACTCTGTCTTCATGCAGCTGCTTGCTGGATGCCAGTGCTCAAGGTGAGCTTGTTAGCCATGTGTTGAATATATCAGAGCTGGGTCCCTGTCAGCCTGGGTCCCTGAATGATTTCTTGAGTGTTAAACCATTGAGATTTTAAGATTTCCGCTGTAACAGCTGGCATTACTTCAAGCCAACACACAGAGAGAAACAGAGAAGAAGCTATTAGTGATAAGAAGAAAACTGAGACAACACAGTGTCAGAGATATTAAGGGGTAAGAGTATTTAAAAAAGGATGGTGTGGATAGCAGTGCCAAGTATTGAGATCAAGGTGAAATAGACTGGAAATAAATTCAGCGATAAGAAAGATACTGGTAACCACCTAAAGCACAATTATCAGTAGAGATGTTAACAAAGAAGACAGGTTTAAAGAGAAAGAAATAAAGACAGTCTACTACTATAATTCTACTATGTGTTTGATGAAACATTTGTCATATAAAACCCATCTCCATAAAAAGTTCTGTGGTCCAATGAGCCTGAGAACACTGCATAAACTGACATCGTACATCAGTATATTACATGTTTTGAAAATTCCTGCAATAAATACATTTGTCTTGTTTTAAACCAGCTTTCCCAGACTTAGTTGACCATGAAATCCTTTCTCATTCAATACCTACTAACATCCCTTTCACTTTGGGCAACACAAATAAAAGTTTGGTTTTAAAGCAAAATGGAAGCCAGAATTTGCACAGGCATAAGAGAAAAAAAAATGGCTTGTAAAAATGTGTGAAAGTGTCCTATCACTTAAAACCCCCTTCTAATAATAAATCACTTAGCTATTTTTAACTTACAAAAGAATTATAACTACATGAACATTCCATTAAATAAAAGAAAGTGGTACTCAATTACCATGGAAGGAAACAATTTTTATTCTGATTTCAATGAAAAATGGGCAAAAGAACACATATGATATTTAGACTTTTAAAAACTAACTTGAGAAACACTCTTACCTTCATCTTTATATTTTATTGTAACTTCATCATTACTCAGAAGTTTTCCTCTGAAGACTCTCTGCATCATTAGCACTAATTCATCATAAGTAATATCTTCATTATGAATGGGAATTCGTCGAATATCCTCTCCAAGTTGAGCTTTGATAATTAGCTTCCCACTCAGATCCAACTGCCCATTCATGGTGGACTCCAGGATGTTCTATATATACAACTCTAGAGAAAGACTGACAAAATGGTTTTGATGATTAAACAGCTATAAAACATATTTTAAAAGTTGAAAAGCAAAGCTACGATTAGAATCTAAGAAATTCTGGCCTTCAAAGGAGATCCACTGTTCCAGCGTTACCATATTCATGTTAAAATGGTCTGGAGGGACTTCCCTGTCGGCACAGTGGTTAAGAATCCACCTGCTAATGCAGGGGACACGGGTACAAGCCCTGGTCCTGGGAAGATCCCACATGCCGCGGAGCAATTAAGCCCATGCACCACAACTACTGAGCCTGCGCTCTAGAGCCAGCGCGCCACAACTACTGAGCCCGCGTGCCCAGAGCCCGTGCTCTGCAACGAGAAGCCACTGCAATGAGAAGCCCGCGTGCAGCAAAGACCCAATGCAGCCTAAAATAAATAAATTTATTTTAAAAAATGGTCTGGGGCTTCCCTGGTGGCGCAGTGGTTGAGAGTCCGCCTGCCGATGCAGGGGATGCGGGTTCGTGCCCCGGTCTGGGAGGATCCCACATGCCGCGGAGCGGCTGGGCCCTTGAGCCATGGCCACTGAGCCTACCCGTATGGAGCCTGTGCTCCGCAACGGGAGAGGCTACAACAGTGAGAGGCCCGCACATCACAAAAAAAAGAAAAAAAAATGGTCTGGAGGTGGCTTTATTATGAGCCTAAGAAAATAAGTTTTATTATTTTATATCTATTATTATTTTACCCATATATTTAACTGCTTATCTGATTTAGATTTCTTACTTAACATGTCTAGAACAAAGTCCTCATCTTCCCCTCAAAATCTGCTTCTCCTGTAGTCTTCTCCATCTCAGTTAATAACAATTCTCCTTCTAAGTTGTTCAAGATAAAAAAAAAATCTTGGTTTCTCTCTTTTCCTCACACCTTACATACACCAAATTGCCAACAAATCTAGCTGCCACAACCTTTAAAATATCTCTAGAATGCAGTCACTTTAGTACCTTCACCTCTATCAACTTAATCCAAGCCACGATCATCTATTGCCTGGATTATTGCAAAAGACTCCTAACTGGTCTGCCTGCCCTTTACCTTTGTCTGCTTTTAATCTATTCTCAACACATCAGAGTTATCCTGATAGTTAAATATAGTTAAATATCCTGTAGGTAAATAAAATCTAGTATCACTACTTCAAAATCTTCCAACAGATTCCCATCTCACTCTTGGTAAAAGCCAGAACTACAAGGTCATGACCTGACCTCTGGTCCCTGGCCAAGCGTTTAACCTCATTTCCCACCTCTCTCTCTGGCTACCCTGCTACACTCATACTTCACATTCTCCTTCTCAAGACTTGGCACTTGCTGTTTCCTTTATCTTGAGCCCTTTTCACACACCTCACATGATTCAGATCCCTGATCAAATGTTAATTTCTCAGAGGTTTTCCCTGGCCATCTAACTTAAAATGGTTTCACAGTCACTTTCTTATCCTGCTTCATTTTTCTGCAAAGCACTTATCACTACCAAATATTAAAAATGTATTCATTTTTTACTGTCTTTTCCACTAGAAAGTAGGGAAATAAATGGTTTTGTTCACTGTATTTCCGGAGCCTAGAACAGTGCCTAGCACACGGTTAATCATTCAATAGCCGTTAAATGAAGGGGAAAATAAATACTGGCTTCCAAACTCTATTAGCCTGTATATACTAACTGCTAGCCCTGAAGAGAAGAGCATGTGTGAACACTAAAATAGTCTCAAATTTTTCTCACTAAAATAAGAAAGACCTCACGAGTATCTTCTCCAATTTTTCTATTTTGGAAACTTGAGGACAAAGAACAAATCAGTGATACCCTCCTGAGCTTTCTAACAAGACTGTCCACTATTGTTTCTACATCTTCCATAACACACCCCTTCCCCAAACCTGAGTGCGTGTGATTAGACAGCACACTTGAAGAATAAGACAGTGTCAGAGAACTAACTTGCTATTGAATTTTCCCTTCTTGGGTTGTATTTTAATCTTATTTCAGGTTATTCAGTGCACTTCTCCTGTAATGACTCTGTAATCCTAAATTCAAAATAATGTCTGAGGTCTCTAGTAATTTATACCATTACCGTATAACAACAGAAAATACACTTATGCTTAATTAATGTATTAATATCTCTTCTTCTCAAGGCCTATCTCTTCTTTCCAAGACCAAGATGTCCTTGAACACATTATCTGTAACCACGGAGCATTTCCCTAGCATCAACTCCTTCCTCCTCCTGCCCCAAGCAAATGATCTCTCAGACTATTTAAAGTACCTTATAATCTCCTACTGGACACATTCTGGTTTCAACACCATGCTTTTCTACTAGCAGCTTTCTGTTTTCTCTTCTTAAATGTGTTATTTCATTAACATCATATTTAGTGCTCATAATTCTCTACATTTACTCCTTTGTGTGTGTGTGTGAAAGCACTCCACCTGGCCCCCAACACATCAATGCTTCAAATACTTAAGAAAGTTTTCATGAATCCTAATTCATTTCATGAATAGTACAAATAAATGCCCTAATATTCTTCATATAAATGCCCCATGTCCTTCCAATTAACTACTCCTTAAATGAATGTCTGTAGACCCCCTTGACATCCTCTGAACAAATTAATTTTATGAGTGAATCTTTAATGCCCCATCTTAAAATGGGGCAAAAAATATTGAATCTAACACTCTAAGGTCAGTTCAGAACAGAGTGGACTGTGTTCTACGATCTGGATGCTATGCTTGTCCTGACATAAAATAAGAATACAGTTAGCTTTTTATCTGCCAATTCTGACAAAAGACTTCTCATGAAGACTCTGATTAATTGAAACCTCCATAAAACCCCTTCACCTGTTAGCCAAACCAGCCCTCTTCATTTGGGAAATACTTAAATACCTACTATATGCCAAGCTCTGAAGTATCATTACTTCAACAAGATGGTAAAGATTCCACCTTGTTTGTCTTGCAGCCTGAGAATAATAAAGAACTTCAGCAAATCAATCTATGTAACCTTCTCTTACCTACAGGATGTGTAAACCATCAATAATGTAGTTAAGGACCAGGGCTTAGCTTCAGCAGGATGGTTCTACCTATTCTCAGCAGCATCTAAAATAGTGCCTGACATATAATATTTAAAAACTTGTTTTCGCTCCCTAAACAAAAGATGTATGACAAATAATAAAGTTCTGAAAGAGGGACTGAGAGAAGAAAGCTGTACGATCAGATCAGTTACTAAGTCAAACCTTCACACTGTACCTTCTTTACGTAGCTAGAAGTGACTCCCTTCAACAGACATATTCCTAATCAAGAGAAATTTCCAACATTAAATATAATTGATATAATCCTTTTGATCGTGAAGGAATTGTTGCTCAGTTACAATGGATCTGAAACTATGAGTCTCTTTCACTTTGCATCTGCCACGTTTGCCTGCAAATTCACTTACTGGTTGCACTGGACTGTAACCAGGACTGTAACCTACCTGTAGCCAGGAACCAGGCCTTCTTTCCTAAGGTTGTCCCCAGTTTGTGCAGTCATCTCCATAAGGCATGCACACAAGTTATCACAAAAATAAGAGTACCCTGGAAGGGAAAATCCCATCCCCACATTTGTTTACGTAACTGTAGAATCCAGGTCCTCTTTTTCTCTAACTTCAATCACAAGGTAGAGACTGCTGTGAACTACTAGTTCCTAGGGCTGCTGGTGAAATCCTTACAGCTTTTTCTTCTCCCCATCTCTCCTTCTTTCTTCTTGTCCTTGCCCCACTCCCTCTGAAGTCCAGAAATGACACAGCCACTAACTTATGAAATCTTCCAACAAGAACACTGTTCTCAGAACTGGAGAATAAAGTGACAGGCCCAAGGAAGCACATAAAAAGCCTGCCTCTTAAACCAGGATGTAGGTTCAGTGACCAAACCTCCAGTTCCACGAGCCCTGTAGTTAGGGCCCTGCTCAAATTCAGAGGGGCCTGCTTAGGTATCTCCAGAGGGTAGCAATTTCCTTTAAGAAATCCTAAGCAAAACCAAACCCTTGAGTAGTCTAAAGAATGCAAGGAGCCTCAAATCCTGCCTGACCAGAGGCAGTGTAGCAAGATGGTAAAGATATCCCCTACTAGCTGTGTGACCTTAGGCAAATACTTCGCCAAGCCTCACTTTCATCACATTCAAAATGGGAATATCTAAATTTGGAAGAATCCTTGTGATGATTAAATGAGACCATGCAGCTAAAATACTTAGCACAGTGCCTAGCAAAGTAAACTCTTAAAAGTTAGTTGTCATCACCACTATCAAAATGGGTTGGACCTCCAGACGGCGCTTGATTAAGGACTGACATAGCCAAGGAACAAGGTTTCTCCTAAGTGACCCCAATTAACTTATTCCCATAGGCGCCATTCTCCACCCTTCTCACCCTTCCAAGCCCCTCTGAGGGTTAGGCACTGGACCACCCCAGGCCTCCCAAAGTCCCTCTCCTCTCCCTCGGACAGTGCAACCCCTAGAAGTCAGGCGGAATCCGCGCAAGTGCCCTTGCTGACCCAAACACCCCTTAGAGCCCCTCAGAGGGCCCGCTTCGCTGCCACTGTGGCCAGCGGGGCCCCCCTCCCCTCCCCTCCCCGGACGTGGCCTCCCCTCCCCCACACGAGGCCCAGCCCGGCCTCCGTCCTCCCGACATCCAGCCCTCCCCACGACCCCTCCGACCCCACCCGTCCCGCGCCCGCCGGTTCGAACGAGGCCCTCCCAGCATTTTCCACGTCTCCCGGCCCGCCTTGCCCGAGAGATCAGCCGCGCCCCTGTCTCCAGCGGCCATACCGGTTTCCCGAGGCTCCCGCTGCCGCCCCTCCGCGGGTCTCTGCTGATCCGACCGGTGAGAGGCCGCCACCGCCGGGCTCTGGGGCGTTGGGGGAAGGCTGCTGTCACGGCCCACTCGGTTGCCCTCCGGGGCCGCTGCACCTCGCTGGCAGGCTCGCGCGGGCCCCGGCCAATCGCACGGACCCACCAAGCCTAGCGAGAGCTCGGGCCCAGTACGTGGCAGGTGGGGAAAGAAAAGGGGCGGGAACAAGAAGAAAATCTGTCCTTTCGCTCCGCCTTACAACGAGCAAATCAACCCAGCAGGCATGCGCAGCGCCGAGGGGAGGGGGACCGACAACGCCGCAGCCTGCAGGAGCCTGAATCTGTGCTTTCTCACTGGAAGACTGAGGGTAGGAAATGCGAGCTGGATGGATGCACGCATGCGCGAGGCGTGACAAGGCACTTCCGGTTTTCCGGAACGCTAGTATTTCCTGTCTCTCGCCTGTGGGCGGGGCATAATTTGCTGTTTTAGACTCTGAGAGCAGGTTTAAAGTGGGCGTTAGTCCAAGTTTGGCTGCTTCTTGTTTTGTGGCCATTGTAGTTCTCCTAGTCATATCTCCAGAAAACTAATCCTTTTCCCGCCTTCCTTCCACAAACTCATTCATTCATTATTGGTCGCCTACGCTTTGCCAAGAACTGTGCTGGGAATGGAAATGAATCAGTTTGTGAGCAAGGAGTTCCGAATAGCGTTTACGAGACGGGACAAACTTATGACTGTGTAAAAGATAAAGGCTGGGAAATTAAGGCTGATTAAGGATTCCAGAAGCCTTTTTGGAAATAAGATATTTGAGCGTACCCTAAATACTGTTCCCTTCTGTCTTATCTAAAGCATTTGTTTTGAATATGCCTGTTTATGTAAGAAGTGCGCTGGCTTTAGACCTGAAGCCTAAAATTTTGGGGGAAGGTGGGAATAGGTGATAAAATCTGGGCATGGGGGCAGGGCTGTTTTAAAAGTTGCAAGGAACTTTGCCTTCTAAGACGGAGACTAGGCAAAAATCAATTTGAACTTACTTGTTCCCCAGTTGTTCACCAGATAGGTAAAGTGAATTCGGGATGAGAAGTTATATTCTTTCAGTACTGTAAAGAGTATGACCTTTCTGCAGTTAAAAGTCTCTGAAAAATTCTGTTTGAGAGTGAAATATATGCGTTTAGAATGCTTTTGCCTCTGAAATTATTTTTTGAGCAATTGCTTGCAGAGTTTGGGGAACTGAAGACTGTAGAAAGAATGAAAAAAAAGTTCCAGATTTTCTCCAAAGACGGTTTTTCTTTGCTTTTTAGAACGGACTAATCCAGATTTGGGGAAATGAACTGCTGTCCAATAATAGTATTCTGATGTCTTTGAGATGGTTTGAGATTGGATTAAACCACACAAATATAGACAGAGGTAAAATATTCCTTTAAGAAGTGAATAATACTACTATCAATCTCCCTAAAGAGAGGTCAGAACCTGGGGCAGGGGATAAGGGGATGAACCTTAGCCTGGAATGAGGGGAAAACACTTCATCTCTCTAGGCTCCCAGGAAAGGGGCTTGCCATTGAGGAGAAATAAACTGATCCCTGCTACACTAGGGCCAGCTGGAAGCTGGCAAGAAAGGCACCCACAGGGTGGTCTTCCAGAGGGAGTAGGGCTTGTGGACTCTGAGAGCAGCTTAAGGTTCTTTGTTGTAATTGCCTCATGCTTCATCCTCAAGCAATTAGTGAAGTCTTGTTTAATGTTAAAACCTGTTCCTAGCTACAGCTGGGAAAATTGAGAGATGGGGTAGTGATGATTCCTCAGGTCAAAGCAGAAGCAGGAGCTGCCTGGGGCAAGAAGTGAGAAATGAGAGAGTAAAGTATCATTTGGAAGCCAGATCAGAGGCTCAAGTGACACGAAGACAAGATGCAACATTAAATAAACATACATTTCGAAATTTTCAATGAAGAACTTCGTAAAAGATTTTGCCTCGGACTTCGCTGGTGGTGCGGTGGTTAAGAATCCACCTGCCAGTGCAGGGGACACGGGTTCGAGCCCTGGTCCAGGAAGATCCCACATGCCACTGAGCAACTAAGCCCATACGCCACAACTACTGACCCTGCGTTCTAGAGCCTGTGAGCCACAACTACCGAAGCCCACGCGCTTAGAGCCCGTGCTCCACAACAAAAGAAGCCACAGCAATGAGAAGCCCGTGCACCGCAATGAAGAGTAGAAGAGTAGCCCCCACTCACCGCATCTAGAGAAAGCCCACAAGAAGCAACGAAGACCCAACGCAGCCAAAAAATAAATTAAAAAATTAATTTAAAAAGAAAAGATTTTGCCTCTTGCTGTCCAGCTGAATGTAGGCTTACAATATTGTGATTGGGCATGAAATCAAGGATATTTGAGTTTAGTAATATGTCATATGAGTGCAGGCCATTAGCATCTGAGTTTGTCAAATTGCCCCCTTTAGGTTATAAACACATTTATAACCAAAACCTTATCCTATGCATTCTCTTGTTTCAGCTGAATACTAAATTGTCCACTGAAACTTCAGTGACCTTTCCTGTTCCTGATCCTATATAACAATTACATTTTAAAAATTAATTTCAGAGCATAATGAACAGCTGAAACTCAACACCCAACCCAAAGATTAGAACATTACCCATAAATTATATCTCCCTTTGTGCTGCTCTCCCATGTGGCATTCAATGAATATCTGCTGAGTCAGTGAAGTAGTTACTGCTGTTTCTGTAATGTGCCACAGTCGCTGATGATACAGATCTCTGTACTTAGGCTCTCAATAAATGCAGGTGATAACCAGCCAGAGAGCAGTAGCCTGAATTGAGCTACTTACCACCCTTACCAAGAACACCATTTCTCCCACTGTATGTGTAGACATTGATTTTAGTTACTGCTGCCTTTCGTTAGGGAAACCAGAAAGTCTAAGTTATATAACTGCCACTTCCTAACCACTTTGGTAACATTTATTGGGATAAGCATCAATCAAACCACTGAGAAGATTGTTCTAGGAATTCTGTAAGTAAGCACACCTTTAAAGTGCTGCTGGTCAAAAAACACCTTACCCTCGTTCTTGTGTGTGTGGAGTTTAGAAAAGTACTGAACCAGAGTAAATTGAACTTCACGATCACCTGGCCCTCTGCTCTATGTCCAGGTGAACTTGTTTTGAAATGAACACCAAGAATCAGAAATGTGAAAGGTGGAAATATGTGAAGAAAGGAGAGCAGTGTAAGGAAAGACCTTTGGCTTTGCCTGTAGCAAGGGGAGAAATGAGAACTCTACATTTGAAGGTTACTGCCCAAGTTTCACAGACATCTGAAGAAGGGTTACAGTTGTATTGTGTGTGTATTTTGAGAGATGCAGTCAACTCATTTACCTACCACCTGCTCTTTCTCCCCGAAAGTCTGTGTGGCTAGCACTCTCCAAATAGAAGTGGAAAAATCCTAAGAATGAAAAAGGGAGATTCTCCGACTGATGGGAAGTGGGACAAAGATTAGGAGCCTTTTAAACAAATTGGATGAAACCTCTGTTTCATCATGTTCTCCTTTAGCAGGTAGTGTAAATCATTTTGAAAGTTTCAATCATCTCAGCTACTCTCAGGGGAACCAAAAAAATAACGTTAAGTTCCTCTTAGGGTGAGAATTTCATGAGAAGTTACGTCCCTCCCTGAGAGTCAGCTCTGTTGTAGCAGTCTGCTAAATAAGAGAACTCCAAACAGAAGGGGAAATTCATGAGGACCACATAGGGACCGGTTGGTCAGGTAAGCCTCCCCACGACTGGCCATAAAGATCTGTTTGTGTAAACAAAGGGAGCTGCTACCCCATGCAGAAATAATAAAGGAGAAAAGAATGATATTCTTACTGTGTACCCCTGAGTGAGTCATTCTCAGCACCATCTAAGCAAAATGTTTAGTCTGTCCTACCAGCTGCACATCCACTGAGAACCAAAAATGCCTTTGCCTTACCATCCACCTCTCGTTAGAGAAATTGCTCCTTGAAGGCAGTTCTTTCTAGATTTTATATCCCTAGAGTCTGGCTCCTCCTAGGTATTCAATATATATTTATTGAATGAAAGAATTAAAATTAAGTTCCACACCATTTTATAGAGCAGGCTTCCAGAAACAGAGAGCAGCCATCAGTGGTGAGTTCCTAGCTCCCTAGAAGTACGGGATTTCTTCTCTGAGTAGTCTTAAATTGTTCACTTTTCTTCATTTATGTCTCCTGAAGACAGTGCTGAGTTACTTCTGTTCACTCTGTCAGAGTTTACATTGAAAGACTAATGCCACAAGATATACAAGGAGATCTCACAACTTTTGATTGAGTAGCTTTTTTTAGCTCTTTTAAGAGATCTAGATGTCAGATTCTAGAAATCATGCCTGTCAAATTGAACTCTGGGTACTGGGAGCCTCTCACATCTACGATCTAACATTTATGTCAATGATCCTGCTTTTAGTCCCTCCATATAAATACATAATTAAACAGGACATTCTCAAAAAGTGATTTCAATGAAGAAAAACTTACTCATAATAAAAATGCAAAATAAAATCACAATGAGATGATGTTTCACATATTGGATAAAATTTTATAAGACTTTATAGAAAAGGGTATGGCAAAAGAGACATTCATACTTTGCTGTGGGGCATAAATTGAAATAAACTATTTAAAAGGTGGTATGGTAATAGTCATCAGCAACTAAAATACCCAACCCTATATGACACAGCAGTCCTACTTTTAGGGTACCAGTGAAATCCTTGCATGTGAGAACACAGATACCCATCAATGTGTTATTTTCAAGTAAAAGACTATAGAGCAGTTAAAAGAAATGTGCACACATGCACACACACAGTTCAATCTCAAAAACATTTTATCAAGTGATAAAAGCAAGTTTCAGAAAGTTATGTTACAATGCAGAAAAATGTTAACGTAGTAGCCTGAGAACACTGTTCTTAGAAAGACCTGCTTGCAAGGTGGGAATTTGGAGCATTCCCACTATTCTTTGGCAAGAATGGTGCATTGTGCCTAAACTGTACGAACAACGTGGTTTATGCTGGACACCTGCTTGCTTTCTGGGAGTCTGGAATTTTCGTACATGCCAGGCAGAGCGCACCTCTGTGACGTGTCCTGAGTAAAACCTGGGCACTGAGTCGCCAATGATTTTCCCTGGTATACAGCATCTCATTGCTGGAGGAATTAAGCACATCCTGCGTGACCACACTGAAAGAGAACTTTCGGAAGCTCGTGCCTGGTTTCCTCTAGACTTCAACCCATGCAAATTCTTCCTTTGCTAATTTTGCTTCACATTGTTTTCCTGCTATATATCATAGCCATGAATATGACTTCATGCTGAACTTTATGAGTGCTCGTAGTGAATCATTGAACCTGGGGGTGTTCCTGGGGACCACCAAATCTGTTCCCTATACCAGTTATGTAAAAAAGAGAAAAAAAAAGCACACACACAAGACTATGAATTTCTTTGGGTATACAATTTTTTGTATATCTATTTCTTAAAATTTGGAAGGATACACAGCAAACTTATTACAGTGGTTAACTCTGGCGAGAAGGGGAAGGAAAAGGAGATGAAGGGGCTGGGACTTTGACTCTATCTGGCATGCTCTAATTTATTTCCTTTTTTTTAAGGAATATATTCATGTAATATGTAGGTGAAAAAAATACTTAAAGTTGATTTAAAAGTAATTTCAGCCTGCATTTAGAGTCACAAAATCTTAGAGCTCGTACAGAATTTAGAATTTACCTAGTCCTGCCCATTACAAAGGTAGAGCCTACGCTTATGCCCAGAGAGGCAAATGTCTTGCTTCAAGTCACATAACTTGTAGCTGGGACCACAACTCCCAGTCCAGAATGCTGCCCTAGTCTGCTATTACTTGGTAAGTACTATGGCAGAATAATCAATCTTCTTTTTTTGTTATTGCAAAGGTCCAGAAGGTCTCAATTGTTATATCATGATTTCATAATACCTTATATCAAAGTTCAGCAAATTATCAGTGTCATACTTCCACGTGTAACAAAACTCTACTGGAAGAAGATAAGAATTGGACTATAGTTCCCTGGAAAATATAACTTTTAAGAGATAACAGCATTAGATCATACCACTCTGCTTTGCATTTATTTTTTTGTTCCTCTTCTTTGTTAAAATAGAGGGCTAACAACATATCAAGCAACGGGATTTTTCAGAAACATGGTCAGTAGCTTGAAAAAAGGATTTATGACCTATTTCTACTTTTTGAAACAATTCAAAAATCAGGACTTTAAATACTAACTCCCCTATATTGCTATTGAGAGTATAAAATGGCAAAACTACTTTGGAAAACTGTTTGGCAGTTTCCTATATAGTTAAATATACACTTACTCTATGACTCAGCAATTACACTCTACTAGACATTTCAAGAGAAAACATATCCACACAAAGACTTGTAGAAGAACGGTTACATCAGGTTTTTTTTGCAGTATGCGGGGTTCTCACGGCTGTGGCCTCTCCCGTTGCGGAGCACAGGCCCCAGACGCGCAGGCCCAGTGGCCACAGGCCCACGGGCCCAGCTGCTCCACGGCATGAGGGATTCTCCCGGACCTGAGCACGAACCCGCATCCCCTGCATCGGCAGGCGGACTCTCAACCACTGCGCCACCAGGGAAGCCCCGGTTATATCAGTTTTATTCATGGTTTTCAAAACCTGGAAATGACCAAATGTCCCTCAACTAGTGAATACATAAACAAAACATGATCTATCCAAACAACTGAATTCTACTCAGCAATGAAAAGCAAACCACTGATACAAACAACATAGACGAATCCCAAAAACACTATGCTGGATGAAAGAAGCCAGACTCGAAAGACGATATGGTCCCATTCACATGGCAATCTAGAACAGGCAAAACTAATACATGGTGGTAGAAAGCAGACCAGTGGTTGCCTGGAGCTGGGACAGGTGAAGGGTTTAACTGGGACAGGGCACATTACAGGGTGAAGGATGTGTTCTTAATCTTGTTTAGGATGTTTTCACAGGTGTACACATTTGTTAAAACTCATCTAATTATACACTTAAAATGGGTGCATTTTGTTGCATATAAATTATATGGTAATGAAGTTAGTTTTAAAAGTAAAAAAAAAGAAGGAAACAAAACAAAATTGACTCCAATAACCAAAATTAAGGAAAATCACTCCAATATTTAAAAAAAAAAAAAGTCTTCAGTGACCCACTTATGAGACTGAAGATTCCTATGCTGCATTGAGTCTCTTTGTATATACATAGCATTGTATAACTTTGAGGTAACATTGAGCATTACACATGACTGTTTACACTGAGCGGACTAGCAGGTATGGTTGTGAACATAAGCGTTTCCAAATGTGATTGCTTTTTTGTTCATTCAAAATAGTTTGCTCTCTCATTTGGTAATATAGTCAGGTGGACATTTTCACAAAAATTTATCAATACCAATTTCAAGTAGTGTTGGAAGAATTGTGTTTTTCCCAAGAAGTGTGTGTTTGTTGTTTAATTGTTAAGAGGTATGTGACTTGTGTGATCATATTTCCCTATTTATGTCGGGTGTTAGGAAGCTTATGGTCAAATCTGTGGCCCACTCCTAGCAAAAATGCAAGCTATGACATGTTCCTTGGGTACTAATAACATACCTCTCTTCTTACTTTCTGCTCCTATGATTATTTTCTCTTCCTCCTGATTTCCTTACTTAGTTTTTCAGCAACTTTTACATTTTTTTCAAATACACATTTTAATAGGTTACCTATATGTAAATGAAGTAATACAGATGATGCATATGTAACATTTGAATCTCTCTGAGGTTTTTGTGTGTGTTAACAAATAATTGCTAATCTTCTCCAAGATTTACTGTTTTATTTTTAAGAAAAGGTGGATGGACACAAAGAGACAGAAAGCATGTTTAAGAGGAAAAAATAACTCTGTCATGGAACCCCACCCAACTGCTGTACGATATAATATAGGGTGAGAGATGGCAAGTGTCTGTCATATGTGATTCCGTTGGCCTCGGTTGGCATATTTATGCCCCTGTTCTTCATTTTAGAAGATTTTACATAATCCCTAAGATATTCCTTAACACAAAACAAAAAATACTCTGCCTGTATGAAGACATTTAAACTCAAGAAATGCTAAATGCTCCATAAATCTTTTGGATATTTTGAATCAAATGCAGAGTGAACATTTCATTATATTAAAAAGAAAGGAAAACAGGGACTTCCCTGGTAGCACAGTGGTTAAGAATCTGCCTGCCAATGCAGGGGACACAGGTTTGATCCCTGGTCCAGGAAGATCCCACATGCCACGGAGCAACTAAGCCTGTGCACCACAACTACTAAGCCTGCTCTCTAGAGCCCACGTGCCGCAACTACTGAGCCCATGTGCCACAACTACTGAAGCCCACACACCTAGAGCCAGTGTTCCACAACAAAAGAAGCCACCGCAATGAGAAGCCCACTCACCGCAACTAGAGAAAGCCGGCGCGCAGCAACAAAGACCCGACACAACCAAAATTAAATAAATAAACAAATAAATAAATATTTTTTAAAAAAGGAAAACAATAAACTGAGGAAAAATATTGTCACTAAATGTAATAGTTAATGGGCTAATAACCATAATAGAAAAGAATTCATACAAATTTATGAGGAAAAAAAACAGTTCAATTGATGGACAATGCATATAAATAATTAAAAAAATAAAATACCAAAGTAAAGTATACAAAAACCTGCTTATGGTAACTCCAAATGTTGGTGACACTATAAATTAATGTAATGTTGTCAAGACAATATAGTAATATATACAAGGAACCTAAACAAATGTTCATACTTTTGACATGCTTAACATCATCCTGAGAATTTATCTGCAGGAAATAATTTAAAAGAAAGGAAAAAAACTATATGTACCAGTTTATTAATCATATGTCACTACAATATTAAAAATTGAAATGATCTAGACATCCAATAACAGAACAACTTAGTAACTTATGATATATTATGCAATCAATTATAATAAGAACTGGGAAATTGTAACTAAAAATCAGAATAAAATTTCATTTACTGTAATTAATTATTTAAATTCTTATGTATTCAAACAAAGAGTATAAGGGAACATGGAAAAACAGACATTATTGATAGGTCAGGGAATTACGGGTTTTTCTTTTTTGAAAAAGATAATTTATAAATATCTTCTAAAATTGCCATAACACGGCTAGTACAATGTTTTAAAAATGTGACCAGGAAGCCTTTTCCTCTCTTAGTAACTGGCCCCTCCCCCTACAGCCCCATGTTTCCCACCCCACCCCTGGGGATGGAACCAATCCTGGTGGCTCTGTCTTGCACCTCATCTAAGGAGCCAGGTACTGAAGATCCCAGGGTAACATTAAAGAGGTTCCACAGGGCTAGAGAGCTCCAGTGGTTGACAGGCTGGTATGATCCAGTCGGCACTTTTAGCCCAGGTTTCCCAAGCATTGGCAAAGAATGCCAAGCTCTTCTGAATGAGGCAATGACAAACTGATAGCAATGAGCTTGAGAATGATCTCCCTTTGTTGGTAACATAAAAAAAGAGGCAACATGAACTTCAAAATGGAAAGGGTAAGAGAAAAAGCAATCCAGACTCTGACAATTAAGCTCTGAACTGTTAAGACCCAGGAAAGGAAACCCAAAGGTTAGGATGGTTGTTCCCTGAAGAAACGACATGTTCTACCACAACCGAAAAGGATATAGGGGTACTGTTATCACACACAATATATCAGAAACAGGAAACGCTGGCCCCATGTAATATCATGAAAACCAGTTCTGCAGTACTCTGAGTCTTCCTTTCCTGAAATTTTCTAAGTAAAATCACGCTTCAGCTCCTAGAGTCCCTGCCCTTGCTCCTCAACTTCAAAGGCACCAAAAAATTTCTTGCTTTCCTTACCCACCCCATTCAAACCCTGCTCAGACAAGGATCTAACAGGCTTATTCAGAGGCAGGGAACTGATTGATAAGCCTGCAAGCAGTTGTTGTCCCATGAGGCACTTGTATTTTGTCAGGAGATATAGTGGAAACGCCTCCACGTTTTGCTGCCAGCATCCCATCCTTGGTGTAACTGTCCCCTCTCCACTCCAGGATATCCTATCAAACAGGTCATCCCCTATCCCTCCACTTCACAGTGAGTATGTGACTCAGGCTGGATCAATATTCCCTGGACACAGTGCCTGTGGGCACATGACTCATCAAGGTGTACCAGTTCTTTGGTCCTTTCTTCTCGCTGCCCCTGCTTTGCTCTGTATCAGAAGGGACTGAGCCCCACAGGTTCCTGGCTCAACTGGCTTCTGGCTGGCTGCGGCCCATGGGAGACACTGATGGGAAGTTGCAGGGCAGGAGGAAGGGGATGCCAGCGGCCAGTGTCCGACCATGAAAACCCAATATGAGGATGAAGCCAAACACAGAAGGACAAAGAGCCAGGAAACAGGGAGAGAAAAAGAGAACTGACATATTCTTTGAACTCATTTCATTTGAACTCTAGACCTAAAGTTAGTGTTATCATATATTTTGTGTCCCAAACAAGGACACTCGAGAGTAAAAGGGGCTGTTGGTAATACTTGAATCAGGACAACAGGCACAAATTGGGACCGGCTCAGGCAAACCAGAACGTGTTCACCCTACCTAAAACCAACTCATCCCTTGCACTTTACAATGAATTGAACCATTAAACTCTCTTTGACTCTTAACCTAATCTGACTTGGATCTCTATCACTAAACTAAAAGATTCCAGACCAGTGCATGAGGTAAAGGCTTAAATCAAGAGAATTATTTCCAAGAGGTGGGATTTCAGGGTTGGCAGGGGAATAGCAATGTCCACCTGACTTAGCTTCCACAGTATGTATGTGGAGCTTGTACATTTATGGTAGAGCCATTCCAGGAACATTATGTGAAATTTTGGTTGCTATACCCCCCAAAGTGCTGAAAAAAGTACAAAGAAAACTAAAACCACGAAGGGAACACAAATATTTCACCCTCAGGCTAAATGTGTCTCTTTGGTGATTTTTTTTTCACATTTAAAGTGGCCTTTACTTAAGGTTTATTTTAATCTGAATATAAATTCCAGGACATAAAGTAAGTCAACCACATCTTGTAATTGTCCCAAAGTCAAGCCCCTATCTAGGGATGGCACTATAACACCACTAAAAACACTAACCTCTGAGAATTGCTTTACTTCTATATTCTCTTCCTTTTACTTTTTTCCATTATCCTGTAAGGTCTCAATTATACTATAGATGAAATATGCTCTTGGCTCGCCTAGAAATCTAACAGTCATTTACAACCATTTCTATATAAAAAACACATGTTCTTTAGAGCGTGGTAAGAAGAGTATGCCACAGCTCACATGACATTTGTTAGTCCCTTAGTTCAGTGCACTCACAGCAGCTGCCTAGTTTAGGACAAAACAGAACACAGCAATTCAAAGACTATCTCCTAAGTCCAGTGGGAGTGCTCCCCAAACCAGTGGAGGTCATTTTTTATTTAGGAAGCCATTAATAATTTAAGTGTTTGAAACTCCATGAGCGGCTTGATCTTTTAAAAGCCATAAGGGGTGATTGCGACTAACTTTTCATTTTTTGAGCCTCACTGTCATTTCATCAATAAAAGGGTAAATATAGCAAGAACCGGAAGGAAATATTCAGAGGCTTTAGCAACGAGCTAATTCTTCTAGTCTCACTTCCCATTTCTCATGGGGTCAATTCCTCTGGTCATAAAATATGCTTTTTTAACAGAAAAAAAAAATACACTTTCCAGAGGTTAAATTGGTGCAAAATTCTTAATTGGAAATAAGAGTATAAGCACATACAAATTTAAAATATTCACAGATTAAAAGTATGATACAGGGGCTTCCCTGGTGGCGCAGTCGTTGAGAGTCCGCCTGCCGATGCAGGGGACACGGGTTCGTGCCCCAGTCCGGGAAGATCCCACATGCCACGCAGCGGCTGGGCCCGTGAGCCATGGCTGCTGAGCCTGTGCATCCGGAGCCTGTGCTCCGCAACGGGAGAGGCCACAACAGTGAGAGGCCCGCGTACTGCAAAAAAAAAAAAAAAAGTATGATACATACAAGCTACTCCCTTCAGTGTTCACCAAGAGTCATTTTGTTCTGGAGGGTAAATTTTTCTCCTCATGTCCTTTTTAGTAAACAGTAAAAGAATTTTTTAGGTTCTATATTTTTATCAAACTTTGTCACGTAGACTTTATGACGTATGGAGCAATGATTATCTTGAAAGCTGAGTGGCATTCTTCACTTCATTGGAGTAAGAATCTATTGAATAACAGAAAAACTACCAAATTCACTATCCCTGATGATAATAAACAACAGGTTTTACCTGATTCTTAACCTTAAGCAAAATATACTGAGGGAGACTTTGAGAAGACTGGGTAATAAAGGAAGGAAATAGAAAAAGTGAAACACATGAGTTGAATAAAAAGAGGACCACAAAAGGTAACAGTTTTCCTGTCTAGATGCTTGGGTTTTCTTGGTCACTTTCAGACGATGCCATTTCCTTGGTAAGTATGGATGGCTCCAGCAGCCAAAAGTGTTCATTTAGGGCTAGTAATGACCTGAGCATGTTATACATCCTTACATACAGCCTCAGTGGGGTCACTGATGGCAGCACTTTCACCCTCCCAGCAGTTAACGACAATGATTTCAACACTTCGGAAGCTTTACTCTGGAAGATTTTTGTTCTGACAGTGTGGAGGATAAAAATTTGCAATCCCTGGCAGGCAGAATAAAAGTTTAATATTAGATAAGTCTTGAGATACAGAATAAGGGAAGAAATTGTATTTCACCCTGCCACCCAACCTTCTTCATGTACAGGAACCTGAGTTTACCAGTCAGCAGCTGCTGTGTACTTTTTTGTCTAAGAGGGTTAGGGCAATATTCTTCTCATATCTGAAGTGCTATACGTAAGTAGTAGAGTTAAGAGACCTGAATTCAGGTCCCCATTTGCCACATGTTGGCTGTGCAACTGGGAGGCTTTTTTTCCTCCTGACATCAACCAATTCTGACACCAACTGGGTGTCCTACAATTTAATTCAATTCTGACACTAACTACTCAGAGTTCGTGTCAGACCCTACAGGTGAAGGGCTCAGTCCCACAAGACTGCCCTCACTAGTGGTGCCAGTAACAAGTATTAGGAGTATTAGGTCCCCGGGCTATCCACACTTCTGTCCAACGTGCCTATTGCCTCCCCACTTCAGGTTTGATAATTTGCTGAAAAGACTCACAGAACTCACTCAGGAAAGAGTTTTACTTACTATTACTTGTTTATTATAAAGGGTACAACTCAGGAACAGCCAAACAGAAGAGATTACAGTGCAAGAGCATGGAGCTTCCATGCCCTCTCTGAGTGTGTTACCCTCCCAGCACTTTAATCTGTTCACCAACATGCAAGCTCTCCAAACCCCTTCTTTTAGGGGTTTTTATAAAGGTTTCATTACATAGTTGTGATTGATTAAATCATTAGCTGTTGGCAAATGACTCAATATCCAACCCCTCTCCCACTCCTGGAGATTGTGGAGTGGGCTAGAAGTTCCAAGCTTCTAATCAAGCCTTGGTCTTTCTGGTGACCGACCAGCCTCCATACTGAAGCAATCTGGGGGCCTCAGCGACTGGTCATCTTATCAGCATGCAAAAAACACTCATCACTCCGGGGAGTCCAAGGATCAAAGGAACTGTGTGCCAGGAACTGAGGACAAAGACCAAATATTAATTTTTTAGTATACCACAGTAACTTTGCTCTTTTTCTGATGTCTATGATCTTTGATTTCCTAATGGGGCAGATTGACTATGGGTTACCTAATTCTTCTTACAGTTCCAACATTCTATGATTCTACATTTTTGGAGTTTTGGTAAAATAACTAGAAGTTTGGTATATTTAAGGACAAAAAAAATTTTTAAGCACTTCTACTCATTGCTTTTCTGTATGTTACATATGAAGACCAGATGTGCACAAGTAATTAACCCACAAAAGACTGAACACTATTTTCTATACATTTTTTAAATGCATAGAACCACTTATTGCAGTCCTATTAATGCCAGACACTTGCTTTTCCTTCAATATTCATCATTTAATCCTTCTCATTTAGTCCTAACTTCAACCCTATAATATAAGATTCATTACCCCATGTTACAGATAAGGAAACTATAGCTCAGACAAATTAAGTAAGTTGCCTAAAATTATCCAACCAGTAATCAGAGTCTGGAATTAAAATGTATGTTTGGCTCCAAAACTCCTCTATCCAATACACTACTCTGTCTCTTGCTTGTAACTGTAATAGAAAGATCATGTAAAGTGTATTACAGCATCTAAAAAACCCTGATAATTCCTCATTAATATCCTTTGTGGAAAAACAGATTAAATAATATCTGCTGTTGAGTTGAGAATATTGTGCCAATCTTCATTTCTTGATTTTGACACTGTTATACAAATCTTATTGGGAAAAGCTGGTCAAAGAGTACATGGGAACTCTGTACTATCTTTGCAACTTCTTGTGTAAGACTATTTCAAAATGAAAAAGTTATTTTAAAAAAAATCCATGGATGTCTCCCAGATTGGCATCTATTAGGCTCCAAGCCTTAAAAGGATTATTTCTAGAATCATATCCTATGAATACCGTTACAGACTTCTGGTTCTACGGTTCGATAACTCTGCGAGTTTGACTAATAAAATCAATACATATTGGCAAGGGATAGACTAGTTCTTTGGCCAAAAGCAGGAAGATTAACTTGATTGGGGTATCTACTCCCCTGAAGAAGGCCTTGACGACATAAGAAAGTTTTCAATGGGACATGGGTTTCAGGAGGACAAAAGTGGCTACTGGCCATCCTGATTGTTCAAGGGAGAGAAATTTGTTTTGGAGACATGAAAAATCTGGTCCCTAGAGAAGCATTCTCTTTGTGGAGTACACTAATTCACCTGGATTTTCCAAACTTTAAACTCTAAGGTAAAGATAAGACTGTATAGAATTTCTGGTTGTACAATAATTAGGAAAAAACCTAGACCACGGAGAATCCATAAAGCTACCATCCTGAGGGACTCTGTCTGAATGGACTCCCAATATTTCCGTGCTCCCTAAAATCCCAAAGATGTTATCTGAAAAGACAAAACCTATGGGTCAAACTAATTCTCACTAGCACAAAGATCAAACTATACCTTTTAAGTAGTATCTGTAGCACTTAGTAAATGTTTATTAGAATTATAGATTATTCTAAAACTCGAAGGAGCCTTCCAGGTGAACTAAGCTAGTTGTTCCTATTCTTTAGTATACATAACAATCACCTGAAGATTCCTAGCTCTTAGCCCACAGGCTCTGACTGAGTTGGTAAGGGGTGAGGCCCAGGAATCAGCATTTTAACACATTATGTAAATTCTGATGTAGGCAATATTCAAGCTCACTTTGTAAAGCACTGTGTTAATGTTAACAGCCCCCCTTCATTTTATATTTTACACGCCTCACTCAGAAAGGATGTGTGACTTTCCTAAAATCATATGAATAATTAATTGTAGAGCTGGAAGACAGCTTAAATCTCCTGCCTTTTAGTCCAGCACTCCTGCCACATGGCCACCTTCAATTTTGCCACAAAGTATTAACATTTTGTAACAAGCCTCTATTTTGTAATATGCCTCTCCTGTGCATGCAGGAGAGAATATCCTTGCCTAGACCTTCTTTTAGATACTTTTCTAAATTACTGGTCATTCTAGGTGACAAATCCATGACTCAGCTGGCAATCCCAGACTAAGCTTACACTACTTATTGCCCTTCTGGGGAGTTTCCATTGGGTGTTGCAAACAGTAAAGGTCTGCCTTATATCCATTCAAATTTGGTGGCAGGCAGACATCTATTGTTTAATGGAGTTATTCTCAAAAAGCACTGGAGAGGGCTGCCTGAGATAGAGGGTGAGATCCTACACACATTAAACCTGGTGGTAGCAATTCAGATAGTCAAGCAGCTCCCCACACTGCACTCTACAGGCTCTCCATCATTGTGGTCAAGCCAAAATGACTTAATGCCCTCCCCAATGATTTCCGTTTTGTATCAGACTTCCCTCCTCAATGATACTTGACCAGAGCCAGAAACAACCAACACTGAGACAATCATCAAATGCTATGGTTTTTTCACAAAATATTAGAGAAGTATAGCCCATCCCAGTATCAAACTAGATGTTATCTACTGTGAAAGATACACACAAGTATGTTTCTTACACTAGAGAACTGATAATCTAGTTGAGGAGATGAGACTTGTACCCATAAAAAGTTAATTTTTGAGTACAAGGAAAAAAGGGACAAATGAACTTACAAAACTACAATAATGCTATTGTATTTGATAACAAATTTATTTATTTAATTCATAGTTGAATTAATAAATCTAGAATTAAAACCCATCATTTTAGGGACTTCCCTGGCAGTCCAGTGGTTAAGGCTGTGGTTCCAGTGCAGGGGGTGAGGGTTCGATCCCTGGTCTGGGAACAAGATCTCACATTCCACATAGTAAGCCCAATAAGTAAATAAATAAATACCTTCATTTTAAGGGATTAAAGGCTATAAGTGAATAATCTATGTGGATTGTACCAATGTCACTTTCCTGGGTTTTATTTATTTATTTTTGTAGGAAAATGTCTTTCTTTTATTTTTATTTATTTACTTTTTTTGCTGTTATAATTTTTTAATAGATCTATTATAGTTATATAAGGTGTTATCACTGGAAGAGCTGGGTGAAGTCTACATAGGAACTCTCTGTACTTTTTTGTTTTCTTTTTTGCGGTACGCGGGCCCTCTCACTGTTGTGGCCTCTCCCGTTGCGGAGCAACAGGCTCCGGACGCACAGGCTCAGCGGCCATGGCTCACGGGCCCAGCCGCTCCGCGGCATGTGGGATCTTCCCGGACCGGGGCACGAACCCACGTCCCCTGCATCGGCAGGCGGACTCTCAACCAGTGCGCCACCAGGGAAGCCCTCTGTACTATTTTTATAACTTCTTATGAGTTCAAAATTATTTCAAAAAATATTCTTATGGGTGATATAAGAGTGGGAAGAACCAAAAAAAAAAAATTCTGACCTTTCTCAGCCTTTTATCCACAACATAAAATCTCATTAACTTTATAGAATTTCAATGAAAAAAAGATTATTGCCGAGAATTAAATGCCAAGCTAATCTAAGGTTCATGTGCCATGTTACCTAAAGAAAAATTATCAGCTAGGAAAGTCCTCATTAATATTTACTAACTATCTTTTAAACAATTACTCCAAAATATGCTATTATTAATGAGAAATTCATTAAAATGAAGAAGTCAAAATAACATAACAATCTAATAAAGAAGACTGGCAAAAGGCATTGAAACTATTTAAGTATAAGAAAATGCAGTTAGTACAATTATCAAACAAAATCCAACTATTATAAATATTTCTTGAAAGAAAATGTAGACAGTATAATTTAACAACAATAATTGTATGATAAATTTTACCAATAAAACCAGGAGACAAGAAGCAGCTAAACTGTGTTCATTTTACTATCTTTAAAAGGGAAGAATCCTATATATAAAATAGATAACTAATAAGGACCTACTGTATAGCACAGGGAACTCTACTCAATATTCTGTAATAACCTATATGTAAAGAATCTAAAAAAGAATGAATATATGTATATGTATAAATGATTCACTTTGCTGTACACCTGAAACGAACACAATGTTGTAAATCAACTATACTCCAACTTAAAAAAAAAGGGGAGGAATCAATACATATTGTTTTACTTTGGAAGTTGAAAATTGTATCTTGTAAATTATATTAATGTTTAATAAACAAAAATAATAATTAATGGGATGAAAATGTTCTAATTGGAGAAGGTTAAATAAAAGAAAATATAATTTATATGGCACAACATATAAAAAAAGGAAGAAATCATGGATACATGTAAAAAAAGAAAATAAGATAACAGAATAAGATCAAACATACCAGTTTTGATAACCAATATTTAGCTATATAGATAAAAGTTTAACTTTTTAAATAAAATAGAAAAACAATGAGAAAATGATTTTAAAAACACAATCTGGGGACTCCCCTGGTTGCTAAGTGGTTAAGAATCCACCTGCCAATGCAGGGGACACAGGTTCGAGCCTGGTCCAGGAAGATCCCACGTGCCATGAAGCAACTAAACCCATGCACCACAACTACTGAGCCTGAGCTCTAGAGCCCAGGAGCCACAACTACTGAGCCCATGTGCCACAGCTACTGAAGCTTGTGCACCTAGAGCCCGTGCTCTGCAACAAGAGAAGCCACCACAATGAGAAGCCCACACACCACATGAAGAGTAGCCCCCACTCACCACAACTAGAGAAAGCCCGTGCGCAGCAACAAAGGCCCAATGCAGAGATAAATAAATAAATAAAATCTATAAAAAAAATATAATCTAAATATATGGGATCTAAAAAAAGGTAAGTCAAAAACAAAGTGACATAGAAAGGTTAATGACAAAAGAACTAACATAGATTAGATAACATCGCATAAAAACAAATTAGAAGTTGCTACATTAATATATGGAAAATTAGATTTCAAGATAAAATAGGACTGAGAGTGACCTGTTATATTGATGAAAGTTATCAAGCACCAGAAATATACAACATCCATGAATTTTTAGAAACATGATAATACAGCATTAATTTGTATAAAGACAAACAGTTAAACAGAAGAAAAACTGGTAGAAAAGTGTAAAAGGGAATTTTACATGCCTTTCTCTGGCTTTGATAAACAAGTTAAAGGTAAATAAGATTTTACAAAAGATAACTTGAAAACTATATCCCCTTGAAAAAGTACATATGTGACATATAAAAATATTGTCAGAAGATAATCTCAGTAAATATTAAATTGGAAATTTTTTTATACTAATAACAATCTATGTAGGATTTTAGGAATTATCCCTTTGCTTTCAGGGTTAGAGGTCTGGAGCTTAAGAAGCAAGCTCTCACTAAGGAGTGTCTTTCCTTGCCTCATGTAGGTGGTCCAGTGATCACATTTGTTCACACAGATGATCCTGGTGCAGGGTGGGTAGTTTAGAAGAAGGGTACTTTCCACTGTCGTTAGGAATGTAAATTGGTGCAGACACTGTGGAACATGGTATGGAGCTTCCTCAAAAAAATTAAATATACAACTACCATATGATCTAGCAATTCCACTTGTGGGCATACAACCAAAGAAAAGAAAAACATTAATTCAAAAAGATACGTGCACCCCAATGTTCATAACAATATTATTTACAATAGCCAAGATATGGAAGCAACCTAAGTGTCCATCAACAGATGAATGGATGAAAAATCAAAGTATATCTCCCATAACTTTAAAAGAAAAAAAAATGAAGATGTGGTATGTATGTACAATGGAATACTACTCAGCCATGAGAAGAATGAAATTTTGCCATTTGCAACAACATGGATAGACTTGGAGGGTATTATGCTTAGTGAAATAAGTCAGACTGAGAAAGACAAACACTGTATGATATCACTTATGTGTGGAATCTAAAAAATAAAACAAACTAGTGCATGTAACAAAAAAGAAACAGACTCACAGATACAGAGAACAAACTAGTGGTTACCAGTGAGGAGAGGGAAGAAGTGAGGGGCAAAATAAAGGTAGGGGATTAAGAGGTACAAGCTACTATGTATAAAATAAATAAGCTACAAGAATATATTTTACAATACAGGGAATATTTTATAAGAACTATAATCTTTAAAAATTGTGAATCACTATATCATATACCTGAAACTTACACAATACCGTAAATCAACTATACCTGAATTTAAAAAAAAATAAATTAAAAAAGAAGGGTACTTTCATTATATTGAAGTATAATTCACTCTGCCAACTCAGAAAAAATGGAACTCTATATACAGAGGGAAAAGTCCTTGCAATATTTTTCATCAGAGTAAAAGGCAATGTTCACTATGGGAAGAGGGATAGAATAAGAAGTACAGAGAGAAATTCCTGATTTCAAGGTTAAGTCTTTCAATAATGCCTCCTTGTTTTATCTTAAAATTTTGACATCCCCCATGTATGATACACAAATACAAAATAATAAAAAAAACTCTTGTGAGGTCAAACAGAATTTTTATTTTCATCTACCATTTTGGTTCATCTATATGATTATTTTTGCCATGATGAAAATCAGAAGGTGACCATAATCCTTAGCCTAAATATTGAGCTTCTCTCACAGTAGATACTCCCAAGATGTTAACAGAATGGTTTCCAAAGAAAAAAAGAATATAAATCTTCAATTCAGATTTTTTTAAACAAAGTATTAATGGAATTTTTTTTAAGATTTATTATTAAATATATTCTTGAGATAAGTCTCAAGGAATAAAAGTATCTTCAGTCCTATGTATGACTTATGTCACAAAAACAACTTTATATGGTTCTGCTCCTATCAAATCAACCCTCTTGCATATTAAAACTATAAACTCTGGACAAAATATTTTTTAAAACCTATATGAAGACATTGGAAGGCAAGCAAAAGCAGTCAGAAACTGGAAGAGGAATCTACACTTAGGAGAAAGGGAGTACACTTAGGAGAAAGGGAGAAAGGTAGGTTTCCATATTTTGTTTTGTGCTTAATATCTTTTAGCCTGAAGTCACACCATAATCAGCCCATGCAGGATGAGTAAACCTGGAGTTGAAACAGGCAGTTTTAGTAGGTTGAAAAAACAGAAGACAGGGTTTAGGGCAACCACAGCAGCTGGAAAGTAAGTAACAGTATGGATATAAATATCCAGGAGAAGACAGAGAGGAGGAGCTCCAGAGTCTGTTTATAAACTCTGCCCAAATGGCTGAGTAACCTCTGAATTACAAATGGTTGGGATGGACTCCGAGAAGCACAGGTAAGGCTAAAAACACTAAACAGAGATTTCAGCTGCCCACCCTAGGGAGAGATAGTTTTCAATTTTAGTCCAGCTAAGTTAATCGTATGGTAACTCCACTCTTGGTAGGAATATAGCAGAATGCAGAGTTGCGACAGTGTAGGATCTATAATGCTCTGGAAATAATTGAAATTACCAAACATATGAAAAAACAGAAAAACATGGCCCATACTATAGAAAAAAAGCAATGAATGGGGAATGTCCAAAATGACCCAGATGTTAAATTTAGCAAACAAGAAATTTAAAGTACTATTACAACATGCTTACAGATGTATTCATAGAGTACAAAAGAAAATGTACTCATAATGAGCCAAAAATAAGGAAATGTAAGCAAAATGTACTACAATAAAATATAACAAAACAAAAATTTGTAAACTATAAAGGTACAATATCTGAAATAAAAATCACTGGATAGGCTCAATAGCAAACTGAAGATGCCTAAAGAAAAAAATCAGTGTCCTTGGAGACAGATCACCAGGATGATCCAGTCTGATGAATAGCAAGGAGAAAGAATGAGAAAGAATGAACAGAGCTCAGGAACCTGAAGAACAATATTAAATTAACTAACATGTACTTACAGTCCCAGAAAGAGAGAAGAGAGAGAATGGGACACAAAAACTATTTGAAAAATAATGGCTGCAAATTTCTCAAATTTGATGAAAGACATAAATTAATAGATTCAAGAAGTTCAGCAATCCCAAGCAGAATAAATGCAAAAAATAAAATAAAATAATATCTGGGCACATTATAGTCAAAATGATAAAAGTCAAAAATAAAGGGAAAACCCTGAAAATAACCAGAGGAAAGTAACACATTATATAACAGGAGGAAAAATAATGCAAAACATTGAAGCTGTCTCATTAGAAACTGGAGCCAGTTTGTGAAATTACTTCTTCATAGTGCTAAAAGGAAAAAAAAACTCTGTCAAGTCATAATTCTATATCCAGTGAAAATGTCTCTCAACAATGAAAGCTAAATAAAGACATTTTTAGGTAAAAGAAAACTGAAAGAATTTTTCACCAGAAGATATATACTAAGAAATTCTAAAGGAAAGTTTTCAGCCTGAAGGGAAACAAAATCACATGGAAATTCAGATCTTCAAGAAGGGATTAAGAACAAGCAAAACCAATAACACTCCATTGTGGGGTTTATAATGTATGCACATGTAGTACATCAGACAACTATAACATAAAGGAAGGAAGAATAACACGTAAGCTTATACTGTTACAAGAGTCTTAAATTTTAGTGGAAGTGGTAAAATATTAACTCCGTTGAGTATGGAAAGTTAAGGATGTATAATGTATCCCTAAATCAACAAAATATATGCTGGGATATTGCTTAATAACCAACATATAATTATGGAATCCTAGTACTACTAAATTTACCCAAAAGTAGGCAGGAAAAGAGGAACAAAGGAATAAAAAATAGAGTGGCAACAGAAAGCAAATAGTAAAATGTTAGACATAAATTCACGCACATTAATAATTACATTAGCTCAAACAGACTAAACACTCAAAAGACAGAGATTGCCAGAATTGATAAAAGACCCATCTACTTGCTGTCTGTAAGATACATACTTTAAATATAAAGGCACAGATAGGTTGAAAGTGAATGGATGAAACAGTATGTATCCTGTAATCAATATGCGTAAGAAGGCCATATATCAGATAAAGTAGACTTCATGACAAAGAGCATTATCAGAGTTAAGGAGGGACATTTCCAAATGATAAAGGGTCAGTTCATTCAAAGTCATAATAATCATAGGGCTTACCTGGTGGCGCAGTGGTTGAGAATCTGCCTGCTAATGCAGGGGACACGGGTTCGAGCCCTAGTCTGGGAGGATCCCACATGCCGTGGAGCAACTAGGCCCATGAGCCACAACTACTGAGCCTGCACGTCTGGAGCCTGTGCTCCGCAAAAAAAGAGGCCACGATAGTGAGAGGCCTGCGCACTGTGATGAAGAGTGGCCCCCGCTTGCCACAACTAGAGAAAGCCCTTGCACAGAAACGAAGACCCAACACAGCAAAAATAAATTAATTAATTAATAAACTCCTACCCCCAACATCTTAAAAAAAATAATAATCATAAATGTCTATGCATCTAATAGCAGAACCTCAACACATGTGATGCAAAAGTTGACAGAATTAAGGAGAGAATAAACAAATTCACAATCACAGTTGGAGATTTTAGCATTCCTTTTTCAGCAGTTGAGAGAACCAAAAATGTTGGTAAGAAAATCTGTACAGTACTAACAATCATCTATTGACATTTTTAGTACACTATACCCGACAACTACAGAATACCATTCTTTTCCAAGTTAAATGTTTTGTTCACCAAGATAGACCAAATGCTTATTAGTCCATAAAATCAGTCTCATTAAATTTAAAAGAATTAAAAGAAAAAAATTCAGAAACAACTTACCAAGACTGAATCAAGATGTAATAGAAAATCTAAATGGAGCAATAATGAACAAGGAAATTGAATCAGTAATTTAAAATCTCACAACACATAAAAGCCCAGGACAAGATGGCTTCACAGGTGAGCTATACCAAACATTTAAAGAATGAATACCAAACCTTCTCAAACTCTCCCAAAAAAAGTGAAGATGAAGGAACACTTACAAACTCTTTACAGGGCCAGCATCACCCTAATACTGAAGCCAGATAAGGACACTACAAGAAAAGAAAATTACAAGCCATATTCCTGATGACCATAGATGCAAAATCCTCAACAAAATATTAGCAAACTGAATTCAAAAATACATTAAAAGGATCATACACCATGATCAAATGGGACTCAACCCTGGAAGCAAGAATGGTTCAACATATGCAAATCAATAAATGTGATATACCACATGAACAGAATGAAGGACAAAAATCGGGAATATTTCAATAGATGCAGAAAAAGTATTTAACAAAATTCAACATGCTTTCATGAGAAAAACTCTCAACAAATAAGGTATAGAAGGATTGTTCATCAACATAATAAAGGCCACATCTGACAAGCCCACAGCTAACATCACACTCAATGGTGAAAATTAAAAGCCTTTCCTCTAAGACAGGAATAAGACAAGGATGCCCACTCTTGCCACATCCATTCAACATACTACTGGAAGTCCTAGTCAGAACAATAGCCAGGAAAAAGAAATAACAGGCATCCAAGTTGGAAAGCAAAAAATAATACTGTCTCTGCTGGCAGACGAAATTATCTTAAATATAGAAAACCCAAAAGACTCCACCAGAAAACCAGAACTAATAAATAAATTTAGTAAAGTTGCAGGATAAAAAAATAACATACAGAAATCAGTTGCAGGAGACCTTCAAGATGGCGGAGGAGTAAGACATGGAGATCACCTTCCTCCCCACAAATACATCTACACGTGGAACAACTACTACAGAACACCTACTGAATGCTGGCAGAAGACCTCAGACTTCCCCCAAAAGCAAGAAACTCTCCACATACCTGGGTAGGGCAAAAGAAAAAAGCAAAAAACGAGACAAAAGAATAGGGATGGGACCTGCACCTCTGGGAGAGAGCTGTGAAGGAGGAAAAGTTTCCACACACCAGGAAGCCCCTTCGCGGGCAGAGACAGTGGGTGGGAGTGGGGGAAGCTTCAGAGCCACGGAGGAGAGCACAGCAACAGGGGTGCAGAGGGCAAAGTGGACGGATTCCCACACAGAAGATTGATGCTGACCAGCACTCACCAGCCTGAGAGGCTTGTCTGATCACACACTGGGGCGGGTAGGGGCTGGGAGCTGAGGCTCGGGCTTCAGAGGTCAGATCCCAGGGAGAGGACTGGGGTTGGCTGCATGAACACAGCCTGAAGGGGGCTAGTGAGCCACAGCTAGCCGGGAGGGAGTCTGGGAAAAAGTCTGAAACTCCCTTAGAGGAGAGAGACCATTGTTTTAGGGGGCGCAAGGACAGGGAATTCAGAGCACTGCTTAAATGAGCTCCAGAGACGGGCGCGAGCCCCAGCTAACAGCACGGACCCCAGAGACGGGCATGAAACCCTAAGGCTCCTGCTGCAACCACCAAGAAGCCTGTGTGTAAGCACAGGTCACTATCCACACCTGCCCTCCCAGGAGCCTGTGCAGCCCACAATTGCCAGGGTCCCGTGATCCAGGGACAACTTCCCGGGGAGAACACATGGTGCGCCTCAGGCTGTTGCAATGTCATGCCGGCCTCTGCCGCCACAAGCTTGCCCCACATTCCACACCCCTCCCTACCCCCAGCCTGAATGAGCCAGAGCCACCTAATCAGCTGCTACTTTAACCCCATCCTGTCTCAGCAAAGAACAGACACCCTCAGGTGAACTACACGCACAGGCAAGGCCAAATACAAAGCTGAACCCCAGGAGCTGTGCGAACAAAGAAGAGAAAGGGAAATCTCTCCATGCAGTCTCAGGAGCTGCGGATTAAATCTCCACAATCAACCTGATGTACCCTGCATCTCTGGAATACCTGAATAGACATTGAATCACCCCAAAATTGAGGCAGTGGACCTTGGGGGCAACTGTAGACTTGGGATTTGCTGTCTGCATATAATTTGTTTCTGGTTTTAAGTTTATGTTAGTTAAGTATTTAGAGTTTATTATCATTGGTAGATTTGTTTATTGATTTCGTTGCTCTCTTCCTTTTTTTCCTTTTATATATAGATTTTATTCCTTTTTCTCTTTTTGTGAATGTGTATGCTTCTTTGTGTGAGTTTGTCTGTATAGTTTTACTTTTACCATTTGTCCTAGCGTTCTATCTGTCCAGGTTTTTTGTTTGTTTCTTTGTTTTTAGTATAGTTTTTAGTGCTTGTTATCATTGGTGAATTTGTTTCATGGTTTGGTTGCTCTCTTCTTTCTTTCTTTTTTTATTACTTTTTGATTTATTTTTCATAATTTTTTATTTTAAAAACTTTTATTATATTTATTTTTCATTTCTTTCCTTCTTTTCTCCCTTTTCTTCTGAGCCATGTGACTGGTAGAGTCTGGGTGCTCTAGCCAGGTGTCAGGCCTGTACCTCTGAGGTGAGAAAGCCAAGTTCAGAACATTGGTCTATAAGAGACCTCCCAGCTCCAGGTAATATCAAATGGTGAAAGCTCTCCCAGACATCTCCATCTCAACGTTAAGACTCAGCTCCACTCAATGACCAGCAAGATACAGTGCTGGAAACCCTATGACAAACAAATAGCAGGACACAAACACAAACCCACCCATTAACAGAGAAGCTGCCTAAAATCATAATAAGGTCACAGACACCCCAAAACACAACACTGGACATGGTCCTGCCCACGAGAAAGACAAGTTCCAGCCTCATACACCAGAACACAGGCACCAGTCCCCTCGACCAGGAAGCCTACACAACCGACTGAACCAAACTTCGCCACTGGGGGCAGACACCAAAAACAACGGGAACTATGAACGTGCAGCCTGCAAAAAGGAGACCCCATAGTAAGTTAAGCAAAATGAGAAGACAGAGAAACACCCAGCAAATAAAGGAGCAAGGTAAAAATCCACCAGACCAAACAAATGAAGAGGAAATAGGCAGTCTACCTGAAAAAGTATCAGAGTAATGATAGTAAAGATGATCCAAAATCTTGGAAATAGAATGGAGAAAATACAAGAAACGTTTAACAAGGACCTAGAAGAACTAAAGAGCAAACAAACAATGCTGAACAACACAATAAATGAAATTAAAAATTCTCTAGAAGGAATCAATAGCAGATTAACTGAGGCAGAAGAACGGATAAGTGACCTGGAAGATAAAACAGTGGAAATAACTACTGCACAGCAGAATAAAGAAAAAAGAATGAAAAGAATAGAGGACAGTCTCAGAGACCTCTGGGACAATATTAAATGCACCAACATTCGAATTACAGGGGTCCTAGAAGAAGAAGATAAAAAGAGAGGGACTGATAAAATATTTGAAGAGATTATAGTTGAAAAATTCCCTAATATGGGAAAGGAAATAGTCAATCAAGTCCAGGAAGCACATAGAGTCCCATACAGGATAAATCCAAGGAGAAACATGTCAAGACACATATTAATCAAACTATCAAAAATTAAAGACAAAGTAAAATGTTAAAGGCAGCAAGGGGAAAACAACAAATAACATATAAGGGAATCCCCATAAGGTTAACAGCTTATCTTTCAGCAGAAACTCTGCAAGCTAGAAGGGAGTGGCAGGACATATTTAAAGTGATGAAAGGGAAAAACCTACAATCAAGATTACTCTACCCAGCAAGGATCTCATTCAGATAAGATGGAGAAATTAAAACCTTTACAGATGAGCAAAAGCTAAGAGAATTCAGCATCACCAAACCAGCTTTACAAGGAATGCTAAAAGGAACTTCTCTAGGTAGGAAACACAAGAGAAGGAAAAGCCCTACAATAAAAAGCCCAAAACAATTAAGAAAATGGTAAGAGGAACATACATATCGATAACTACCTTAAATGTAAATGGATTAAATGCTCCAAACAAAAGAAAAAGACTGGCTAAATGGATATAAACAGAAGACCAATATATATGCTGTCTACAAGACACACACTTCAGACCAAGAGACACATACAAACTGAAAGTGAGGGGATGGAAGAAAGTATTCCATGCAAATGGAAATCAAAAGAAAGCTGGAGTAGCAATTCTCATATCAGAAAAAATAGACTTTAAAATAAAGACTATTACAAGAAACAAAGAATGACACTACATAAGGATCAAGGTATGAATCCAAGAAGAAAATATAACACTTGTAAATATTTATGCACCCAACATAGGAGCACCTCAATAAATAAGGCAAATGCTAACAGCCATAAAAGGGGAAATCGACAGTAATACAATCATAGTAGGGGACTTTAACATAGTAGGGGACTCTAATCTGTCCACTTTCACCAATGGACAGATCATCCAAAATGAAAATAAATAAGGAAACACAAGCTTTAAATGATACATTAAACAATATGGACTGCATTGATAATTATAGGACATTCCATCCAAAACAACAGAATACACTTCCTTCTCAAGTGCTCATGGAACATTCTCCAGGATAAATCATATCTTGGGTCATAAATCAAGCCTAGGTAAATTAAAGAAAACTGAAATTGTATCAGGTATCATTTCCAACCATAACGCTATGAAACTAGATATCAATTACAGTAAAAAATCTGTAAAAACTACAAACACATGGAGGCTAAACAATACACTACTAAATAACCAAGAGATCACTGAAGAAAACGAAGAGGAAATCAAAAAATACCTAGAAAAAAATGACAATGAAAACACGATGACCCAAAGCCTATGGGATGCAGCAAAAGCAGTTCTCAGAGGGAAGTTTATAGCACTACCATGCTACCTCAAGAGACAAGAAACATCTCAAATAAAAAACCTAACCTTACACCAAAAGCAATTAGAGAAAGAAGAACAAAAAAACCCTTAGTTAGCAGAAGGAAAGAAATCATAAAGATCAGATCAGAAATAAATGAAAAAGAAATGAAGGAAACGATAGCAAAGATCAATAAAACTAAAAGCTGGTTCTTTGAGAAGATAAACAAAATTGATAAACCATTAGCCAGACTCATCAAGAAAACAAGGGAGAAGACTCAAATCAACAGAATTACAAATGAAAAAGGAGAAGTACAAACTGACACTGCAGAAATACAAAAGATCATGAGAGATTACTACAAGCAACTCTATGTCAATAAAATGGACAACCTGGAAAAAATAAACAAATTCTTAGAAAAGCAAAACCTTCCAAGACTGAACCAGGAAGAAAGAGAAAATATAAACAGACCAATCACAAGCACTGAAATTGAGACAGTGATTAAAGATCTTCCAACAAACAGAAGTCCAGGACCAGATGGCTTCACAGGCGAATTCTATAAACATTTAGAGAAAAGCTAACACCTATACTTCTCAAACTCTATCAAAATATAGCAGAGGTAGGAACACCCCCAAACTCTTTCCATGAGGCCTCCATCACCCTGATACCAAAACTAGACAGAGATACCACAAAAGTAGAAAACTACCGGCCATTATCACTGATGAACATGGGTGCAAAAATCCACAACAAAATACTAGCAAACAGAATCCAACAGCACACTAAAAGGATCATACACCATGATCAAGGTGGGGTTTATCCCAGGAATGCAAGGATTCTTCAATATATGCAAATCAATCAATGTGATACACCATAACAACAAATTGAAGGAGAAAAACCATATGATCATCTCAATACATGCAGAAATATCTTTCAGCAAAATTCAACACCCATTTATGATAAAAACCCTCCAGACAGTAGGCATACAGGGAACTTACCTCCACATAATAAAGGCCATATATGACAAACCCACAGCCAACACCGTTCTCAATGGTGAAAAACTGAAACCATTTCATCTAAGATCAGGAACAACACAAGGTTGTCCACTCTCACCACTATAATTCAACATAATTTTGGAAGTTTTAGCCACAGCAATCAGAGAAGAAAAAGAAATAAAAGGAATCCAAAGGCTTCCCTGTTGGCACAGTGGTTGGGAGTCCGCCTGCCGATGCAGAGAACACGGGTTCGTGCCCCGGTCCGGGAAGATCCCACATGCCGTGGAGTGGCTGGGCCCGTGAGCCATGGCCGCTGAGCCTGCATGTCTGGAGCCTGTGCTCCGCAACGGGAGAGACCACAACAGTGAGAGGCCCGTGTATCACAAAAAAAAAAAAAAAAAAAAAAAAAAGGAATCCAAATTGGAAAAGAAGAAGTAAAGCTGTCGCTCTTTGCAGATGACATGATACTATACATAGAGAATCCTAAGGATGCTACCAGAAAACTACTAGAACTGATTGATGAATTTGGTAAAGTAACAGGATACAAAATTAATGTACAGAAATCTCTTGCATCCCTATACACTAATGATAAAAAACCTGAAAGAGAAATTAAGGAACCACTCTCATTTACCATTGCAAAAAAAGAATAGAATACATAGGAATAAACCTACCTAAAGAGACAAAAGACCTGAATGCAGAAAACTGTAAGACACTGATGAAGGAAATTAAAGGTGCTATGAACGGATGGAGAGATATACCAGATTCTTGCATTGGAAGAATCAACACTGTGAAAATGACTATACTACCCAAAGCAATCTACAGATTCAATGCAATCCCTATCAAATGACCAATGGCATTTTTCACAGAATTAGAAAAAAAAATTTCATAATTTGTATGGAAACAAAAGAGACCCCGAATAGCCAAAGCAATCGTGAGAAAGAAAAATGGAGCTGGAGGAATCCGGCTCCCAGACTTCAGACTAAGCTACAGTAATGAAGACAGTATGGTACTGGCACAGAAACAGAAATATAGATCAATGGAACAGGATAGAAAGCCCAGAGATAAACGAACGCACATATGGTCACCTTATTTTAGAATAAGGAGGCAAGAATATACAGTGGAGAAAAGACAGACTCTTCAATAAATGGTGCAGGGAAAACTGGATAGCTACATGCAAAAGAATGAAATTAGAACACTCCCTAACACCATACAGAAAAATAAATTCAAAATGAATTAAAGACCTAAATGTAAGGCCAGACACTATCAAACTCTTAGAGGAAAACATAGGCAGAACACTCTATGACATAAATCACAGGAAGATTCTTTTTGACCCACCTCCTAGAGAGTTGGAAATAAAAACAAAAATAAACAAATGGGACCTAATGAAACTTAAAAGCTCTGCACAGCAAAGGAAACCATAAACAAGACCAAAAGACAACCCTCAGAATGGGAGAAAATATTTGCAAATGAAGCAACTGACAAAGGATTAATCTCCAAAATTTACAAGCAGTTCATGTAGCTTAATATCAAAAAAACAAACAACTCAATCCACAAATGGGCAGAAGATCTAAGTAGACATTTCTCCAAAGAAGATATACAGATTTCCAACAAACCATGAAAGGATGCTCAACATCACTACTCATTAGATAAATGCAAATCAAAACTACAATGAGGTATCACCTCACACCAGTCAGAATGGCCATCATAAAAATATCTACAAACAATAAATGCTGGAGAGGGTGTGGAGAAAAGGGAACACTCTTGAACTGTTGGTGGGGATGTAAATTGATACAGCCACTACGGAGAACAGTGTGGAGGTTCCTGAAAAAACTAAAAATAGGCTACCATACGACCTAGCAATCTCACTACTGGGCATATACCCTGAGAAAACCATAATTCAAAATGAGTCATCTACCTCAATGTTCATTGCAGCTCTATTTACAATAGCCAGGACATGGAAGCAACCTAAGTGTCCATCGAGAGATGAATGGATAAAGAAGATGTGGCATATATATACAATGGAATGTTACTCAGCCATAAAAAGAAATGAAATCAAATTATTTGTAGTGAGGTGGATGGACGTAGAGTCTGTCATACAGAGTGAAGTAAGTCAGAAAGAGAAAAACAAATACCATGGGCTAACACATATCTATGGAATCTCAAAAAAAAAAAAAAGCTTCTGAAGAACCTAGTGGCAGGACAGGAATAAAGACGCAGATGTAGAAAATAGACTTGAGGACATGAGGAGGGGGAAGGGTAAGATGGGACGAAGTGAGAGAGTGGCATGGACATATTTACACTACCAAATGTAAAATAGATACATTTTACATAGCACAGGGAGATCAGCTCGGTACTTTGTGACCACCTAGAGGGGTGGGATAGGGAGGGTGGGAGGGAGCCGTGAGAGGGAGGAGATATGGGGATATATGAATATATATGTATGGCTGATGCACTTTGTTTTAAAGCAGAAACTAACACACCATTGTAGAGCAATTATACTCCAACCAAGATTTTAAAAAAAAGAAAAAGAAATCATTTGCATTTCTATACACTAACAACAAACTACCTGAAAAAGAAATTAATAAATCAATCCCACTTACAATAGTATAAAAAACAATGTAATACTTAGAAATAAGTTTAACCAAGGAAAAATCTATACACTGTAAGCTATGACACTGATGAAAAAGCCTGAAGAAGACATAAATCAATGGAAAGGTATCTGTGTTCTTGGACTGGAAAAATTAATACTGTGAAAATTTCCATACTACCCAAAGTAATCTGAAGAGTCAATGCAATCCTACCAAAATTCCAATGGTATTTTTCACAGAAACATCTATCCTAAAATTTGAAAAAACTATCCTAAATATTGAAATCATTATCTTGAAGGGAAAACTGCACACCCATGTTCACTGCAGCATTATTCACAATAGCTAAGATACGGAAATAACCTAAATGTCCTTTGATGAATGAATGTGTAAAGAAAATTCATGGTAGATACATGCAATGGAATATTATTCAGCCATAAAAAAGAAGGAAATCCTGCCATTTGTGACAACATACATGAGCCTGGAGGGCATTACGCTAATTGCTATAAGTCAGACAAGAATGACAGACACATGTGGTATCAGTTACATGTGGAATTTTTTTAAAGCCAATTTCATAGAAACAGAAAATAGAATGGTGGTTGTCAGGGGCTGGGGGGAGAGGTAAATGGGGTAGTATAGGTCAAAGAGTACAAAGTTTTAAACTATAAGAAGAATAAGAACCCAATGTACAACATGGTGACTATAGTTGATAATATGGTATCATGTACTTAAAAGTTGCTGAGTAGTTAAGCATTTTCACCATACACACAGAAAATATTTAACAATGTCTTTAAAAATAATACAAATGAACTTATTTACAACACATAAATAGACCCACAGACATAGAAAACAAACCTATAGTTACCAAAGGGTATAACAGGATGGGGGGAGATAAATTAATTGTTTGGGATTAACATGTACACACTACCATATAAAAAATAGGTAACCAGGGACTTCCCTGGTGGTGCAGTGGTTAAGAATCCTCCTGCCAATGCAGGGGACACGGGTTCAATCCCTGGTCCAGGAAGACCACACATGCCATGGAGCAACTAAGCCCAGGAGCCACAACTACTGAAGCCCGTGTGCCTAGAGCCCATGCTCTGCAACAAGAGAAGCCACCACAATGAGAAGCCCATGTACCGCAACGAAGAATAGCCCCTGCTCTCCACAACTAGAGGAAGCCCACATGCAGCAACAAAGACGCAATGCAGCCAAAAAAAAAAGGTAACCAGCAAGGACCTACTGTATAGCACAGGGAACTATGCTCAATATCTTGTAATAACCTGTAATCGAAAAGCATGTGAAAAAGTATATATATATATATATATATGTATATGTATATATTTATTTATTTATTTATATAAAAAAGGGAATCACTTTGCTGTATACCAGAAACTAACACAGCATTGTAAATCAACTATACTTCCACTATACTTTAATTAAAAAAAAAGAAAAAAAATTAACTATGTAAAGTGATGGATGTGTTATTTTGATCATTCTATATGTATATGTGTATCAAATCATCAAGTTGTACATTTTAAAATATACAGTAATAGTTGGTAATTATTCCCAATTATTCCTCAATAAAGTTTTTAAAAAAATAAGATAATCATAAAATTTCAAAAAAGAGAGAAAGAAGAAATTAAGCCAATCCCACAGGGTCCAAGCTCCAGGGATCACTGTAACATTGACCATATAACCACGGTGAGGTGCTGTGAACCTGCTGCATGGCAGAAAGGCAAAGGAGGTGCCTCCCAAGCTAGCTGCTCAACAAAATCTCTTCTGCTCAGAGAAGAGGGACCAACATTGGCCAACCCCATTGCAATTATGTTCCATGAACTCCAGTACAGGAAAGGATATAGTAGGTAAGTCATAAAAAAGTTTTTCTTCCCCTTTCCTCGAAGTGTATTAAAAATAGAGTCACCCGAAATTAACTAAGCAATGACCTTCAGGGAGTTTTAAGATAAGAAAACTTTGGTCCAGGTGATATCATCTCCACCACTCCATAGTCTACTACTTTCAGACTAATCCACACCATACCTGAGTAGTGTTGAAAAGGCAGAATAAGTAGCTGAAGGTGACCCTGATGCCATCATCATCCATTAGCATTAAGTATGCCAGAATCCAGGTAACTCCAAAAACGACTGCAACAGATAACGTGCTAAGAAACTTCTTTAGGATTGAAAACTTCTTTGTGCTAAGTAAGAGAAAACAAGAAAGGAAACATGGTTCATTCAGGTTTTTACTTATTAATATCATTGTTACCCTCCTACTGAAAATATGTATTCAGCTGCACATATACACTGTTCATTAAACAATATTATGCCTCAGGTGGAAAAACCTATGTCACTCTGAATAAAAGAGAGAAAGAGAGGAAGAGAGGAAGGAACGAAGGGAGGAAGACAATGATATCTGCTTAAAAGCTCAGGCATAAACAGTTCCTGAAATACTACTGCAGGCAAATTTCACATAGAATTAACTTTTTCTTTGGAACTGAATTTGATGTTAGCGATTATAACTACTGGATCAGTAATTCCTTTTTTGGGGCATCTGGGACCGTGCCATGTCATAAGTTGATATCAGAATGAAAATTTATTAAAGCACAAAGTGACCTTCTTCCCTGTCATGCTAAGTCTATATCCCTGGAACCTGAGCTTGGCCATATGACTCACTTTGACCAGAGGGACATTAGCATTTGTTCCACAAACAAAGGCTTGAAAGCATTCCACTCATCTGGGCGTGTTCTTTCTTATTGCTCTTTGGAACCCTGAGAGTACTATGTTAAGAGAGAGACCACATGCAGCAGAGGCGAGCTTTCCCAAATGAGCAGTTCCCACTCAATACCAACCAACCAACAACCATCAGACATGAAAGTGATTCATCCTAAGTTATCTACCAGCATTCAAGCCAGCCAAAACCAAAACAACTACATGATCGACACTCAAACTTATGACAAGTAATAAATATTTATCATTCTAAGCCATTGAATTTGGGGGTAATTTGTTATACAGCAAAAGCTAACTGATACATAGAAGATAATTTGTTAAACAATTAAATTGTAACCTGCTCTTCACTGTAACTAAGCTAATTTAAGAACCATGAGTTGCCAGTCAAAATTTTGAAACATTACAAATTTGTTTGATGTCTGTGGCCAAAATGATATTGCTTTGTATAAAAGAAATATAACTTAACTTACAATTAGGCTAACAAGACTTCACCAAGGTTTTTCTGCATTGTTAAGAAAACATAGGTTTGAATGATTATCAGTGATAGGCTTTTCTCCACATTTTTCCCCTCAATATGGGTTATCATCCATATAGGAAAGATGGTACTCTTGATTGGTAAAGTACATGTTTAAGATTACATTCCCACTAATGATGGCTGTTTTCACCCATCTGTTCATTCAAAATGGATCTATATGGTGACCAACAAAGTTCACAGATGTACTTATAGTAAGTCTACTTGGGTTAAGAAGAGTCTTGTAGAATTAAGCCTGAATTCACAGCCTCATTAGCACTGTGTTCTAACCAATTCATGCTGTGGGATGTGGAGGTGAAGGGAGTGTATGTGTTTAATAGCTTCTGTTATTTGTCTCTCCAACTGAAAGCTCTTTCTGTATATTAGTGATGACAATGAAAATGCTTATTGGGGTCAGAAAAGTTACAGAGAGGAAAGAAGCAGTCCACATGGGAACTGATAGACCAGAGAGCACATGCCCCATCTGCAGGGAATGTGGGCCCAATGTTGCCCAATGTTCCAATTTGTATATGTTTGCAACAAATTTTTAAAATTTAAAGCTGTTATGTGATTCAGGCAACACATGTAAAATATAACCTACAGTTACTAGTTTCTAAAATGAAAATACAGTGACCAGCATCTCCTCACAACCCTCTCATATTTTTAATTATTCAAATCTGATTTCATGAATATTGGGGATTGGGGGATACATTTTTTTTCTTGATGTCTTTGGGTTGGGTTTTTAGTTGGGCTCATACAGTGCAAAAGTATCTTAGGTAATGCAATAGACTCACATTGTAGTCTTGATGTTGGAAGATGAGAAGATCCACCTTCTGAGACAAAGTTTAAGAGAAAATCTGTCCTGCAAACCACATATCCTTGCCATTTCCCCCAAATCTGAAAACTCTTCTAGGAGCTGTGGATGTATTCCTGTGCTATATTTAGTACTACATGAGCCATGCCTTCCAGCTTCTGATTCATTGGGAATCTTAGCTCTTCAGATTCTGATTATTCTTCCACAGCACTTTGACTACAATGACAATAAATATAACAACATTGCTAATGAGGATAATGGTCACAGGTATGATGAATGACCACAACAATGGACTTGTTATCAAACCACTGCTTTCTTGAGTTGCCAGCCAGCAGCTGTGGAGAGAAAAGAAATGATTTCAGCAGACTAAGAAAGCAGAGAAAAGAAATGATTTCAGCAGGAAGAAAGGTATACAAACTCTTCTCTATGCTGTTCACACCATTGACATTCACTCGACTGAAAGACCTGCTAAAAGTCAATATCTCTTTGCCTTCTATATATTAGAGATGATTTTCAAGAATTCAACCAAGTAGAAAAATTAAATGCATTGATTCTGCCAAATTTCTCTGTGAGACCATATGGGCTAGTGGAAAGAAAGTGGGCTTTTGAGTTAGGCAGTCCTGAATATAAATGTCACTGTCTGTCACTTACTAGGTTTCTGACTTTAGTTAAGTTACTGTTTAATTTTCTTTTTGACTATGTAGCACACTCAGATGGCTCAAAATTTTAAAGGTACAAATCATCATAGAGAGACAAGACCCCTCCTACAACTATCCCTAGTCACCAAGCTTTTATCTCCGGCGGTATTCAATGTTTCTTGTGTATACTTCCAGATTTAGACTATGCATACACCAGCAAATGTATATTTTTTCCTGATTTTGACGCAAAGGATAACATGATACTTCTATACCTTACTTAAAAACACATCTTGGAGATCATTCCATATCAGAATATAAAGATTATCCTCATGATTTTTTATGGCTGCATATTATTCCATTATTTAATTATACCATAAATTATTTAAACTGTCTCTTATTAATAAGCATTTTTTAAAGTTTAACGTTTAAAAAATATTTGAATAGTTCTTTAACCTCATTGCATCTGTTTTTGTTTTTGTCTTTTTGTTATTGTTGGTGGTAGTTTTGGTGGTATTCTTTTTCTCATCTGTGAAGTGTAGTAATCATCTCCTGGCATTGTTGTAAGAATAAATTCATTCATTTAATAAGTATTTACAGAGTACATGCTATGTACCAGACATTGTTCTAGATAACAAGATATTAGCAGTGAATGAAAAAACAAACTGCCTTTCTTTAGTGAATTTATTCTAATGCAGAAAATAAATAAAACTAATGAATTAATAAGATATATACTATAACAGAAGTTAGCAAGTGCTGTGAAGAAAAATAAAGTAGGTAATGAGGGTAGGTATTACTATGTATATGTATACGTGTGTCTGTGTGTCTGTGTGTGTGCCTGGCGGACCAGGGGAGGAAATGTTTCATTTTAAATAGAGTGGTCAGGAAAACACTTATGGAAAAAAATATTTGAGTAAAGATCTGAAGTAGATGAGGGGGAAGGGTGTTCTAGGCAGAGGGAACAGCAAGTGCAAAGGCTCTGAGTTGAGAGCGTAAGCAAAGAGGCCAGTGTGGCTAGAACAGAGTATGAAGTAGATGGAATTAGTAAAAGGATGCAAATTATGTCAGGGCTTTATAGGTGACTGCATGTACTCTTGGCAAGAAGGAGAAACTTGACATGCTTGGTCTTTAGTTTTAAAAGTATTACTTTAGCTAGCTGCAGGGATAAAAGAAGAGCACATGCCAAAGGAGAAAAACAGCTAGGAGTCTACTGCAACAATCAGGTGGCTTGGAACCAGGGAGAGGAGATGTTGAGAAATAGTCTGATTCCAGATATGTTTAAAGGTAAAACAAAAGGGGACTTCCCTGGTGGTCCAGTGGTTAAGACTCCATGCTTCCAATGTAGGGGGCATGGGTTCGATCCCTCATCAGGAGACTAGATCCCACATGCCATGACTAAAAGCCTGCATGTGGCAACTAAAGATTCAACTAAGATCACGCATGCCACAATGAAGATCCTGCATGCTGCAACTAAGACCCAGCGCAGCCAAATAAATAAATATATATATGTATATTTTTAAAAAGTAAAGCAAAAGGATTTATTAATAGGTTAGATGGGAGATATAGGAGTTAAGAGTGAATACAAAATCTTTGGCTTGAGTACCTGGAAGGATGGAATTACTGTTAACTGAGTTGGCGAGGATGATGAGAAGAGCAGGTTTGGGAGGGAAGACCAGGAGATGTCTCATCACTTGTCCAGCCAAGTGAAGGTGTCAGGTAGGCAGTAGGTATTAACAAAATAATGTGAGAAGCCCTGGTATTATTTGGCAATCAATTAATGTCTGTTTTCTTTCCCTTGTAGGTAAACACCATTATTATACATGCCAAAGGATTTCTAAGCTGTTTTACATTGGAATGTTGTTACAATTTAAATTATTAGAAATCATATTTCTAATCTGAATGATCTAGAAGGAAATTGGAATGATTACAGATCTCTGTAATGAATTTTAAAAATGAAAAGGAGGAGATTGTTTCAAGATGGTGGAGTAGAAGGAGGTGCAATCACTCCTTCTTGAGAGAGCACCAGAATCACAACTAACTGCTGAACAATCATCTACAGGAAAACACTGGAACTCACCAAAAAAGATACCCCACAACCAAAGACAAAGGAGAAGACACAATAAGATGATACGAGGGGCACAAGCACAATAAAATCAAATCCCATAACCATTGCGTGGGTGACTCACAAACTGGAGAACAATTATAACACAGAAGTCCACCCACTGGAGTGAAGGTTCTGAGCCCCACATCAGGCTTCCCAACCTGGGGGTCCAGCAATGGGAGGAGGAATCCCCAGAGAATTGGACTTTGAAGTCAGGCAGGATTTGACTGCAGGACTTCAACAGGACTGGGGGAAACAGAGACTTCACTCTTGGAGGGCACACACAAACCTTGTACACACCAGGACCCAGGGGGAAGGAGCAGTGACTCCATAGGAGACTGAACCAACCTACTTGCTAGTGTTGGAGGGTCTCCTGCAAAGGCAGGGAGGGGGTGGCTGTGGTTCCCCATGGGGATAAGGACACTGGCAGTAGAAGTTCTGGGAAGTACTCCTTGGTGTGAGCCCTCCCAAAGTCCACCATTAGCCCCACCAAAGAGCCTGTAGGCTCCAGTGCTGGGTCGCCTCATGCCAAATGACCAACAGGGAGAGAACACAGTCCCATCCTTCAGCAGACAAACAGATTAAAGTTTTACTGAGCTCTGCCCACCAGAACAACACCCAGCTCTACCTACCACCAGTCCCTCCCATCACAAAGCTTGCAAAAGCCTCTTAGATAGCCCCATCCACCAGAGGACAGACAGCAGAAGCAAGAAGAACTACAATCCTGCAGCCTGCAAAACAAAAACCACAATCACAGAAAGACAGACAAAATGAAAAGGCAGAGGATTATGTCCTAGATGAAGGAACAAGATAAAACCCCAGAAGAGCAACTAAATGAAGTGGAGATAGGCAACTTTCCAGAAAAAGAATTCAGAATAATGATAGTGAAGATGATCCAGGACCTCGGAAAAAGGATGGAGGAAAGAATCGAGGATCTCCTCGATTAAACATCAAGAAACATCAAGAAATGTTTGTTAAACATTTGTTTTTTAACAAATGTTTTAAGAAATGTTTGTTAAACATCAAGAAATGTTTAACAAAGACCTAGAAGAACTGAAGAACAAACAAATAGAGATGAACAATACAATAACTGAATTGAAAAATACACTAGAAGGAATCAATAGCAGAATAACTGAGACAGAAGAACAGATTAGTGACCTGGAAGACAGAATGGTGGAAATCACTCCCACAGAACAGAATAAAGAAAAAAGAATGAAAAGAAATGAAGATAGCCTAAGAGACCTCTGGGACAACAAATGCACCAACATTCAAGTTATAGGGGACCCAGATGGAGAAGAGAGAGAGAAAGAACCTGAGAAAATATTTGAAGAGATTACAGTAAAAAATTCCCTAAAATGGGAAAGGAAATAGTCACCCAAGTCCAGGAAGCACAGAGACTCCCAGGCAGGATAAACCCAAGGAGAAACACACCAAGACACATAGTAATCAAAGTGACAAAAATTAAAGACAAAGAAAAATTATTAAAAGCAACAAGGAAAAAACTACAAATAACATACAAGGGAACTCCCATAAGGTTAACGGCTGATTTCTTAGCAGAAACTCTGCAGGCCAGAAGGGAGTGGCACAATATATTTAAAGTGATGAAAGGGAAGAACCTACAACCAAGAATACTCGACCCAGCAAGGCTCTCATTCAGATTTGATGGAGAAATCAAAAGCTTTACAGACAAGCAAAAGCTAAGTGATTTCAGCACCACCAGACCAGCTTTGCAACAAATGCTAAAGGAACTCCTCTTGGTGGGAAAGAGACTAGCAACTTAAAACAACCTTGTACATACATAGACTGCTATATCAGAACCTCATGGGAACAGCAAACCCCAAAGCTACAATAGATAACCATACAGAAAAGAAAAAGCAACCCAAACACAACACTAAAGATGGTCATCAAACCACAAGAGAACAAAAGAGGAAGGAAAGAAAAAAAACATAAAACAACAAACCCAAAACAATTAAGAAAATGGCAATAGGAGCACACATATCGATAATTACCTTAACTGTAAATGGATTAAATGCACCAACCAAAAGACGTAGACTGACTGGATATGAAAACAAGACCCATACATATGCTGTCTACAAGAGACCCACCTCAGACCTAGGGACACATACAGACTGAAAGTGAGGGGATGGAAGAAGGTATTCCATGCAAATGGAAATCAAAATAAAGCTGGAGTAGCAATACTCATATCAGACAAAATAAACTTAAAAATAAAGACTGTTATAAGAGACAAAGAAGGACACTATGTAACGATCAAGGGATCAATCCAAGAAGAAGATACAACAATTGTAAATATATATGCACCCAACATAAGAGCACCTCAATACATAAGGCAAATGTTAACAGCCATAAAGGAAGAAATCGACAGTAACACAATAATAGTGGGGGACTTTTAACACTCCACTTTTGTCAATGGACAGATCATCCAGAAAGAAAATCAACAAGGAAACAAAGGCCTTAAATGACACATTAGATCAGATGGACTTAATTGATATTTATAGAGCACTCCATACAAAAGCAGAAGAATACACATTTTTCTCAAGTGCACACGGAACATGCTCCAGGATTGACCACATCCTGGGCCACAAGGGAGCCTCGGTAAATTTAAGAAAATTGAAATCATATCAAGTATCTTCTACAACCACACTATGAAATTAGAAACAAACTACAAGAAAAAACTATAAAAACCACAAACGCTTGGAGGCTAAGCAATATGTTACTCAACAACAAATGGATCACTGAAGAAAGCAAAGAGGAAATCAAAAAATACCTAGAGACAAATGAAAGTGAAAGCACAATGATCCAAAACCTATGTGATACAGCAAAAGCAGTTCTAAGAGGAAAGTTTATAGCAATACAATATTACCTCAGGAAACAAGAAAAATCTCAAATAAACAACCTAACCATACACCTAAAGCAACTAGACAAAGAACAAAACCAAAAGTTAGTAGAAGGAAAGAAATCATAAAGATCAGAGCAGAAATAAATGAAATAGAAATGAAAAAAACAATAGCAAAGATCCATGAAACTAAAAGCTGGTTCCTTGAAAAGATAAACAAAATTGATAAACCTTTAGCCAGACTCATCAAGGAAAATAGGGAGAGGACTCAAATCAATAAAATTAGAAATGAAAAAGGAGAAGTTACAACTGACACCAGAGAAATACAAAGGATCATAAGAGACTACTATATGCAACAGTATGCCAATGAAATGGACAACCTGGAAGAAATGGACAAATTCTTAGAAAGGTACAGTCTCCCAAGACTGAATCAGGAAGAATTACAAAATATGAGCAGACCAATCGCAAGCACTGAAATTGAAACTGTAATTTAAAAACTCCCAACAAACAAAAGTCCAGGACCTGATGGCTTCACAGGAGAATTCTATCAAACATTTAGAGAAGAGCTAACACCTATCTTTCTGAAACTGTTCCAAAGAACTGCAGAGGAAGGAGACTTCCCAAACTCATTCTATGTGGCTACCATTACCCTGATAACAAAACCAGACAAAGATACCACTCAAAAAGAAAATTACAGGCCAATATCACTGATGAACATAGACACAAAAATCCTCAGTTGCTAGTATTTTACTAGAAATTCGAATCCAACAATACATTAAAAGAATCATACACCATGATCAAGTGGGATTTATCCCAGGGATGCAAGGATTTTTCAATATCCACAAATCAATCAGTGTGATACACCACATCAACCAATTGAAGAATAAAAGCCAAATGATGATCTCAATAGATGCAGAAAAATCTTTTGACAAAATTCAACACCCATTTATGATAAAAACTCTCCAGAAAGTGGGCATACAGGGAACCTACTTCAACATAATAAAGGCCATATACGACAAACCTACAGCTAGCATCATATCGATGGTGAAAAGCTGAAAGCATTTCCTCTAAGATCAGGAACAAGACAAGGATGCCCACTCTCACCACTTTTATTCAGCAGAGTTTTGCAAGTCCTAGCTATGGCAACCAGGAAAGAAATAGAAATAAAAGAATCCAAATTGGAAAAGAAGAAGTTAAAATGTCACTGTTTATAGATGACATGACACTATACATAGAAAATCCTAAAGACACTATCAGGAAACTGCTAGAGCTCATCAGTGAATCTGGTAAAGTTGCAGGCTACAAAATTAATACACAGAAATGTGTTGCATCTATATACACTAACAATGAAAGATCAGAAAGAGAAATTCAAGAAACAACCCCATTTACCATTGCATCAAAAAGAATAAAATATCTGGGAATAAACATACCTAAGGAGACAAAAGATCTGTACTCTAAAAATTATAAGACACTGATGAAAGAAATTGAAGACACAAACAGATGGAAAGATAAACCATGTTCTTGGATTGGAAGAATAAATATTGTCAAAATCACTATACTACCCAATGCAAACTACAGATTCAATGCAATCCTATCAAATTACTAATGGCATTTATCACAGAAACAGAACACATAATCTTAACATTTTTATGGAGACACAAAAGACCCTGAATAGCCAAAGCAATCCTGAGACTGAAAAATGGAGCTGGAGGAATCAGGCTCCCTGACTTCAGACTATACTACAAAGCTATAGTCATCAAAACAGTATGGTACTGGCACAAAAATAGAACTATAGATCAATGGAACAGGATGGAAAGCCCAGAAATAAACCCATGCACCTATGGTCAATTAATATACGACAAAGGAGGCAAGACTTTACAATGGTGGAAAGACAGTCTCTTCAACAAATGGTGCTGGGAAAACTGGACAGCTACATGTAAAAAAATGAAATTAGATCATTCTTTAACACCATACACAAAAATAAGCTCAAAATGGATTAACGACCTAAATGTGAGACCAGACACTATTAAACTCCTAAAGGAAAACGTAGGCAGAACACTCCCTAACATAAATTGCAGCAATATTTTTTCTGACCCATCTCCCAGAGTAATGGAAATAAAAACAAAAATAAACAAATGGGACCTAATTAAACTCAAAAGCTTTTGCATAGCAAAGGAAACCATAAACAAAACAAAAAGACAGCCCACAAATTGGGAGAAAATATTTGCAAATCATGTGACTGACAAGGGATTAGTCTCCAAAATTTACAAAAAGCTCATGTGGCTTAATATCATGAAAACAAACAACCCAATCAAAAAATGGGCAGAAGACCTAAATAGACATTTTTCCAAGGAAGACATATGGATGGCCAAGAGGCGCATGAAAAGATGTTCAACATTGCTAATGATTAGAGAAATGCAAGTAAAAACTACAATGAGATATCACCTCACACCAGTCAAAATGGCTATCATTTAAAAATTCACAAACAGTAAATCCTGGAGAGGGTGCGGAGAGAAAGGAACTCTCCTATCTGTTAGTGGGATCATAGATTGGTATGGCCACTATGGAGAGCAGTATGCAGGGGCCTTAAAAAACTAAAAATAGAGTTATCATATGACCCTGCTATCCTACTCCTGGGCATATATCCGGAGAAAAACATGGTCTGAAAGGATACATGCACCCCAATGTTCATTGTAGCACTGTTTATAATAGCCAAGACAGAGAAGCAACCTAAGTGTCCATGGACAGAGGAATGGATAAAGAAGATTTGGTACATATATACAATGGAATATTACTCAGCCGTAAAAAAGAATGAAATAATGCCATTTGCAGCAACATGGATGGACCTAGAGATTGTCATACTGACTGAAGTAAGTCAGACAGAGAAAGAGAAATATCGTATGATATCGCTTACATGCAGAATCTAAAAAGAAATAATACAAATGAATGTATTTACAAAACAGAAATGGACTCACAGACTTAGAGAAGGAACTTATGGTTACCAGGGCGGGAAGAGTGGAGGGAAGGGTAGTAGGGAGTTTGGGATTGACATGTACAGACTACTATATTTAAAAAGGATAAACAACAAGGACGTACTGTATAGCGCAGGGAACTCTGCTCAATGTTATGTGGCAGCCTGGATGGGAGGGGAGTCTGGGCGAGAATGGATACATGTGTATGTATGGCTGAGTTGCTTTGTTGTGCACCTGAAACTATCACAACATTGTTAATCGGCTATATTCCAATATAAAATAAAATGTTAAAAAAAATGAAAAGGAGTGCTTCCAATCCATTAATGATAGATTAGGTCCAGCCTTAAGTAAAATGGTGAGAAAGAATAAAATTTATCTTCAGGATTTTGGGCCTCCATGTCCTTTCATCTGTAACCAAAGGACAACCTTCCTGCCATCTTCAATCTCACAACCCCCGACACAGAAGAAATAGGAGGGCACTTGGCTAAGAATTTAATAAAATCCTGCTGAGAAGTACTTTCACATCTCTAGACACTTCTTTGGTGACTAAGCAAGTGGCCATCAAAGTTTTAAATTAAAAAGATGGACATATTTCTGACCCAGGCAGCCTAGAGAAACACAGTTTAAAAGGGGAGGACAGGATAGAGAAAGAAAATGAATATCCAACTCTATCGGATAAAGACAGACTTGCAAATTATGAAACAATTTAGACAAATATTTATCTTTATCTGTATGAGTCATGAGTTATTTAAACTTTAGACAACACAATTTCTAAGTATTACTATTTGTACTGTAGATCTGTGTGTGTGTGCATACAAATGTCTGTAAGTTTCCTCAGTTACCTCACACAGATGGGGAGACCTGGATGGGAAACAGGCTTGGATGCCTGTGGCCATGAGGAGGTGTGCACTAGGAAGGGACACCTCCTCACCTCCTCCATCCTTTGTACTACTTGGAGAGATAGTCAGACTGGATTTGTTCTCATGAGCCTCTCCCTTAGCTATTCTGAATCTAATCACCCAGATTTTGAAAAACAGACTGCTGAGGAGACAGATGGATCCTCCAGGCAGAGTAACCCTTGTAGGAGTGGGATTTCTAGAATTGAGATTGGAGAGTCACAAGGTCAAGGTTGCATCTGACAAACATCTATGAACCTGAGGTCTGGAGAGCATCATAGGTGAACCTCAGATGAAGCGTTTAACTCCTTGGTGATTTTGTCATGAAACATGGGAAAAGACAGCTGTAGAAGATATAGCATATGCTTCCAGAAAATTCTTCCTCATGCATTATCATTTCCCAAGGGTTACCTCAACCCTTCAGGGAAGTCTGAAACAGCCTATATGGTGGGACAGAGATTTGAGGAATAGAGCATTAAATAGGAGTGTGGCCTGCCCTGCAGTCGCCCCTTAATTGGGTCCTGGCAGAGATAGCAGTACATCAAGGGAACTGGGTTAGGGGTTTCGGGTATGACTGGCAGAACTGGGAGCCATGGTGGGGGGACAGGGAGTATGATATATTGAGGAGCAACTTCTGGGAAGATAACTCAAGAAAACCCAAAAAAGTCCCTCCTCTTTCTAAATATATCCTGAAGAAATGTGAGCCTTGATGTGTGTATAGGGTGGAAAGTGGGAGATAAGGGTCCAAGATGAAGCTGATATTCATGTTACACATCCTTTCCCCTCTTCCCAACTCTTATTATCAGTCGCCCAGTGTCTTCCCTAACATCTAATACTGTACTCAGGAAAGAATCTGCTCTCAATTATTTACATCTTGGTGTGAATAAATTTAAGACAGCAGGCTTCTTTCTACTGAAGACTTCTGTAGGAGTAGGTCTAGCCTTGTGGCTGGGTTAGGATAGGAAATTAATAATAATGCAATTTGAGGTGAATTACCTCTCCCATGAGATATTTGCATTTTACTCCTGATATCTAATTGTGGAATTAAAATTTTAAAACTCATTAAAAGATATTTAATCCCAATTAAACAGAGAAAATAGTGCCTAGAGTGTATGGCTCCTAAAATCAAGCCAGGCAGTTAGCTCCCTATTCTACACTTGGTCATGGTCAGCCCTGGAAATAGGTAAGCACTCTGACACCACAGCCTTCCCTTGGGTATACTTGCACATTTCCAAGAGTTTTGTTTTGATTAGAGTTGGTTTGGGACTTAAGGCAGAATCCAGGGATCCGAATGGTTGAATTTATAAAATAAGAAGGGAAGATAAATTAAAGAGCAGTTGCCATTTGGTAGCAGAAATACACATAGAGTTCAGCCCCACTTTCTTACTCTCCCCACATGGAAGGCAAATACCATGCATTCAGGTACTTCCATTATTGACAGTTAAATATTCATGCTGGAGTCACAGGGAGAATTTATGTGTGATAAATCATCATGAAATACTCATTATAATCATATCAACATAGAATTGGTTCATAAGCATGGATATTTCATGGATACTGCTCTTCAAACATTTTCAAGTGTGAAAATGTTTTCACACTTGCTTAACCCTTCATAGTAACCCCAGAGCAGGTATTACTATTATTGTTATTACCATTTTCTAGATGAGAAAACTAAGATAAGGGGTCACTAATGATCACACTTCTTGTGTCCTGTGATTTTCAAACTTAATCAAAGAAGACAAATTTAATATTAAAAAGTTCACATTTATAAATTTAGAAGACAATTACTTGCTTTATGAAAGGATTTATCATAGGAAATTTTCATGCCACCATATTTAAAATATAATGTATTCTTTGAGAATTTGAAATACACAGTTATGACAATTATAAAGTGATATGCATATTACAGTGACACTTGGACTCAATGTCATTGAATAGTTACACTCATATCAAAGAAATGGACATTTGAAAAAATATAAACTTACATTTCCTCTCGCCGGTAGTCTAACTCCCACTGTGAATTATTCCCATTCTGAGAATAAATAATTCCCACTGTCACAGCTACCACTATAGCTGAGACTCCTATGTGATAAAGAGTCATAGAATTAATAATTTACCCAAGACTGGGATTAATTATAAAAGAACATGAATGAATTATACACCTGACCTTTTTCAGGATGTATTGTTCTTTCCACTATAGACAGTGTACTAAATGATCCTACAGATGTAGGTCAACAGTAGACATAGTTTTTCTGTGTTTTCCTTTCCCTATCAGTATTGGCTATACATATCAATCCTATACTATTTCTGATTTCTTTGTAACTCTTACCACAATTTCCACTCTTAAATGGTCTAATTCCTCTTTCACTTGAATAAATTTAAATTTAGATAACACGAAAACAACTCTCCTTTGCTGGAACTCATTAAATTTTTCAAATTATTTTTCTTAAAAGAGTCACTCTGATTGCCTTGAAACATTTCTTTTAAAGTAGCTAGGAAAAGCAGGGTCAGGGTGGTGGTGGGATGAATTGGGAAATTGGGATTGACCTATATACACTAATATGTACAAAATAGATAACTAATAAGAAGCTGCTGTATTTTAAAAAATAAAATAAAATTCAAAAAAAAGAAATAAAGTTAATTTACAAAAAAAATAAAGTAGCTAGGAAGTTTATATGTGGTCTAAATCTCAAGTCAAATAAATAGAGATGTTAAAGGAAATGAACATCTTGAAGTTAGCTCATGATGTATCTAGTATAGCTGCCTTGATCACATCTGCCTTCTTCACAGGAGAAGACACTCCTTCACTAGACAGAAGGCACTCTTAGTGATTGCTGGATTTTCCATCTCCCCTACCACAGGGCCTTGTACTATTAGGTTTTCAATAGGTGTTTGTTTAAATTAAGTGATTTCAACAAAATTAAATTCCTGAGTAAGTGAAGAAGCAAACACTTACCTCATCCAATTAAAGAGATGAAAAGAATGAAATGCTGAGGAAAAGGCTTCATGGTCCTAATAAGAAGGAAATAGAGCTGGGCAGCACTGAGTCCCATCCAGGTAAATGTCACTAACACAAAATAGTGCAGCAAGATAGCAATCGCAGTGCATGTGGGATTTGAGATGACAACGGTGTCTTGTCTGGACATTTCATTATTGCTCAAGTCAGTATTATCAGTGTCACTATAGTGTCTTTAAGTTCTTATTGGAGTTTTTGATTCCAAACACAAACAGGAGGTTGAAAATCAACATTGATGTGCACAGATTGACCAATACCCAGGTTACTGAGGTTTTTCTGACTTTCCTGAAAATAAATAAATAAATAAAATTAATAGACAAAACAACTACAAAAAATACTCCAGTGGAAAAAAAAATACTCCAGTGAAATCATGAGGGAACAAAAGAATATTATTACCCACTGTAAATCTAGCTCATAGCTCAGTGGGCCAGCTGGTAAACGGACCTTCCCAACTACACCAGAGAAACATTCTCTTCTTATCTGATTCTCACAAAGTGAGTTTGAGAAAACAGGTTGATTCCTCCTTTCTTGAACCTGTCTTTTAATCCAAGGTGATAGCTGTTTTTCAGAGATGCCCTCCTGTGAACTCTACTTCCTGGAGTTTATGCCCAGTGTAGCCCCCTCCCAGGGCTGTCCAGTGACTTGATATAACTAACAGAATGCAGCAGAAGGCCTGGCAGCCAGGGCCAACTTATCCATCAGACAGTGGTGCTTAGCGTCCACAATATGTTTATACTTCTGTGGTCCACAACAAGGTCTTCTAATGTAAAACATGCCCAAGGACTGTTCCTTCATCTGAAGATATAATTTGTGGGTGTAGAACCAAGTTCTCTTTGAAACTCATGACATATCACAGGTCTCTCTGGTATTAAAGAAAGTTATAAAATTTCATTCACTACCATCTAGATCCTTATGAATTTTTCAGATTATAAGGCCTCTTGAAATAAATATTTCACTATTAATGTGCTTAAAGTTCTAACACCTTCAAGAACTTCTCTATTTCTAAGGTCTCAGAATTTGATGAACAAATCTGTTTGCTAATTATATATCCTTTACGGTCCTACCACAACATTCCACCATGGTCCTACTTAGTCTTTGGATTCCCACACTGAATAAAAAGCTTGTATTAAAACAGAACTCTGTCCATCCTCATGATATTTTAGTTGAGATTTTCTGGATAATTCAAAATTTTATTAAGCCTTCTGAAAATTTTAATGGGCAGAAATGCAAAAAGCTTTCAGAAGAATCCATTTATATAAAAGTAAAGTTAGTTTTTAATTTTTCTCCAATTTCAAACATAAATTATCTACAGCGAGAACAGGCTATTTTCAAACGGGTCTTCTGTATATTACTATATTCTGTGCATTTTTATTATATGCACAGAAATATATAACATATATACTATCTATGACAGCAAAACTGCTAAAAACAAGTTGATAGAGGACACACACACACACAAATATGATGACAATTGGAAAGAGTGAGATTTTAGGCAAAGAAGCTATCTGGTTGGTCAAAAAGTTCATTCTGGTTTTTCCATGCCATCTTACAGAAAAACCCAGATGAACTTTTTGGCCAAACCAATAGTTATGCAGCTACCACAACTTACTCACATGGAACCAAATAACTGTCTGTTCAAGTGTCTTTACAAATGAAAAGACAGATATAAGAGCCATTTTACTTTACATGACAGACATAATTATATGGCATGTAATTTTCCTTCAAGGCACTTACCACAATTTTTAATTATATATTTATTTCTGTATATACTTGTACAATGTCTGTCTTCCCCCCGAGAATGTAAATTCCAAGGGAGAGGGGAGTTTATATGTCTTGTTCATAGTTTTGTATTTACCTCCTCACATGTTGCTTGGCACATAGTAAGCACTCAATGTAAAAATCTTAAACGAAGGGCAAGAGACTCATTAAGTGTGAAAGGTAAAGAAAAGAATCAAAAATAATTCTGGGTCTCTGGACAAACAGCTGATTCTAGGTATGGGGGAGAAAAAGTGAAAGATGTACCTGGTCCATCTTGCTGTGCCTTAAATAAGGAAACGCTTATAGACTGATAGGGACATGAAAAAACAACATGAAAGGACTCCCTCCAGCTACACTGGAGAGTACACTTCTTTCCAAAGTAATATAGTGACTAAATATAGAAAGAATGATAGATTAGAGATCATCATTCACCCACCAATGTAATCATATATACCAGTTAGGATCATCAGTGAATACCAAAACCACTGAGTAAAAGTTGGGGAACAGAATATTCACACAGTCCCAAAGTTTCACTGCATGGATTGCCTATTATTTACAAAGGGAAAAATTGAGACTTTACAGTATAGAAATCTACAAGACACTACTTAAACAAGGAAGCAAATGACACAGCAATAACGGGACAAACTGACATCATGCACTTCTTGCTGTGCCACAATGAAAAAGACTTAATGATTAGAATTCTCATCAAAAATATGTAACCTGTACCTAATCATTGGAAAATTTCCGAGAAATTTTATATTGTAGAATATTCTACCTTCTATAAAATAACTAACCTGAACACTTCAAATATTTTATTTTAATGTCATGAAAGACCAAAACAAACAAATTTAAAAAGCAGAGGAATTATTCTAGGCTAAAGACAACTAAAGAGACACAACTACTAAATAAATTGGGGAGGGAACAGCTAAAATGGACATTATTGGAACAGCTGGAGAAATTTGAATATGGACATTAACATGATAACATTATATTAATGTTAAATTCTTGAGTAAAATATTCTGAGTGAGGATAATAATATTATACTATCTAGGAGTGCCCTTGTTTTTGGGAGATGCATACATGTTTGAAGAATTTAGAGATGACAGTCATGATGTTTACAACTTACTTTCAAAATTTCAGGAAAAAAAAGAAAAAGAAAGAAGGCAAAATATTAACAACTGGTGAATCAAGGTGAAGGGTATTTGGGTGTTCACTTAGTCTCTTTCAACACTTCTACAGACTTTTAATTTTTTTAAATAAACTTCAGGAAAAAATGTTTAAATGGCAATATCTTTAGAACAAAAAATTCCAGAATCTACACATCTGAGAAAACAGTTGTGAAGGAATTTATTACAGAGAAATAATTCTGAAGGAAAGAAGCATTGTGATACATCTTGAGTTTGGGAGGAAAAACCAGATGAGAAAACATTTTCTTTTAGATTCCATATACATGTGTTAGCATACGATATTTGTTTTTCTCTTTCTGACTTACTTCACTCTGTATGACAGACCCTAGGTCCATCCACCTCACCATAAATAAATCAATTTCGTTTCTTTTTATGGCTGAGTAGTAGTCCATTGTATATATGTGCCACATCTTCTTTATCCATTCATTTGTCAATGGACACTTAGGTTGCTTCCATGTCCTGGCTATTGTAAATAGTGCTGCAATGAACATTGTGGTACATGACCTTTTTTTTTTTTTTTTTTTTTTGCGGTACGCGGGCCTCTCACTGCTGTGGCCTCTCCCGTTGCAGAGCACAGGCTCCAGACGCGCAGGCTCAGCGGCCATGGCTCACGGGCCCAGCCGCTCCGCAGCATGTGGGATCCTCCCAGACCGGGGCACGAACCCGCGTCCCCTGCATCGGCAGGCGGACTCTCAACCACTGCACCACCAGGGAAGCCCCAATTTTTAGTTTTTTAAGGAACCTCCATTCGGTTCTCCATAGTGGCTATATCAATTTACATTCCCACCAACAGTGTGAGAGAGTTATCTTATCTCCACATCCTCTCCAGCATTAATTGTTTGTAGATTTTCTGATGATGCCCATTCTAACCGGTGTGAGGTGATACCTCATTGTAGTGTTGATTTGCATTTCTCTAATGATTAGTGATGTTCAGCATCCTTTCATGTGTTTATTGGCAAACTATATATCTTCTTTGGAGAAATATCTATTTAGGTCTTCTGCCCATTTCTGGATTGGGTTGTTTGTCTTTTTGATATTGAGCTGCTTGTATAATTTGGAGATTAATCCTTTGTCAGTTGTTTCATTTGCAAATATTTTCTCCCATTCTGAGGGTTGTCTTTTTGTCTTGTTTATGGTTTCCTTTGCTGTGCAAAAGCTTTGAAGTTTCACTAGGTCCCATTTGTTTATTTTTGTTTCTATTTCCATTTCTCTAAGAAGTGGGTCAAAAAGGATCTTGCTGTGATTTATGTCATAGAATGTTCTGCCTAAGTTTTCATCTAAGAGTTTCATAGTGTCTAGCCTTACATCTAGGTCTTTAATCCATTTTGAGTTTATTTTTGTGTGTGGTGTTAGGGAGTGATCTAATCTCATACTTTTACATGTAGCTGTCCAGTTTTCCCAGCACCACTTATTGAAGAGGCTGTCCTTTCTCCATTGTATATTCTTGCCTCCTTTTTCAAAAATAAGGTGACCATATGTGCGTTCGTTTATCTCTGGGCTTTCTACCCTGTTCCATTGATCTATATTTCTGTTTTTCTGCCAGTACCATACTGTCTTGACTACTGTAGCTTTGTAGTATAGTCTGAAGTCTGTGAGACTGATTCCTCCAGCTCCGCTTTTCTTTCTCACGATTGCTTTGGCTATTTGGCATCTTTTGTGTTTCCATACAAATTGTGAATTTTTTTGCTCTAATTCTGTGAAAAATGCCATTGGTAGTTTGATAGGGATTGCGTTGAATCTGTAGATTGCTTTGGGTAGTATAGTCATTTTCACAGTGTTGATTCTTCCAATCCAAGAACATGGTATATCTCTCCATCTGTTCGTAGCATCTTTAATTTCTTTCATCAGTGTCTTAAGTTTCCTGCATACAGGTCTTTTCTCTCCTTAGGTAGGTTTATTCCTATGTATTTTACTCTTTTTGTTGCAATGGTAAATGGGAGTGTTTCCTTAATTTCTCTTTCATATTTTTCATCATTAGTGTATGGGAATGCAAGAAATTTCTGTGCATTAATTTTGTATCCTGCTACTTTACCAAATTCATTGATTAGCTTTAGTAGTTTTCTGGTAGCATCTTTAGGATTCTCTATGTTTAGTATCATGTCATCTGCAAACAGTGACAGTTTTACTTCTTTTCCAATTTGTATTCCTTTTCTTTTTCTTCTCTGATTGCTGTGGCTAAAACTTCCAAAACGATGTTGAATAATAATGGTGAGGGGGCAATTTTGTCTTGTTCCTCATCTTAGAGGAAATAGTTTCAGTTTTTCACCATTGAGAACGATGTTGGCTGTGGGTTTGTCATATATGGCCTTTATTATGTTGAGGTAAGTTCCCTCTCTGTCTACTACCTGGAGGGTTTTATCATAAATGGGTGTTGAATTTTGTTGAAAGCTTTTTCTGCATGTATTGAGACGATCAATTGGTTTTTCTCCTTCAATTTGTTGATATGGTGTATCACATTGATTGATTTGTGTATACTAAAGAATCCTTGCATTCCTGGGATAAACCCCACTAGATCATGGTGTATAATCTTTTTAATGTGCTGCTGGATTCTGTTTGCTAGTATTTTGTTGAGGATTTTTGCACCTATGTTCATCAGTGATATTGGCCAGTAGTTTTCTTCTTTTGTGACATCTTATGTCTGGTTTTGGTATCAGGGTGATGGTGGCCTCGTAGAATGAGTTTGGGAGTGTTCCTCTCTGCTATATTCTGGAAGAGTTTGAGAAGCATAGGTGTTAGCTCTTCTCTAAATGATTGATAGAATTCACCTGTGAAGCCATCTGATCCTGGGCTTTTGTTTGTTGGAACATGTTTAATCACAGTTTCAATTTCAGGGCTTGTGATTGGTCTGTTTATATGTTCTGTTTCTTCCTGGTTCAGTCTCAGAAGGTTGTGCTTTTCTAAGAATTTGTCCATTTCTTCCAGGTTGTCCATTTTATTGGCATAGAGTTGCTTGTAGTAGTTTCTTAGGATGCTTTGTATTTCTGCAGTGTCTGTTGTAACTTCTCCTTTTTCATTTCTAATTTTATTGATTTGAGTGCTCTCCCTCTTTTTCTTGATGAGCCTGGCTAATGGTTTATCAATTTTGTTTATCTTCTCAAAGAACCAGCTTTTAGTTTTATTGATCTTTGCTATCATTTCCTTCATTTCTTTTTCATTTATTTCTGATCTGATCTTTATGATTTCTTTCCTTCTGCTAACTTTGGGGTTTTTTTGTTTTTATTTCTCTATTTGCTTTAGATGTAAGGTTAGATGTTTTTTGAGATGTTTCTTGTTTCTTTTTTTTTTTTTTGGCTATGTTGGGTCTTCATTGCTGCACACGGGCTATCTCTAGTTGCGGCAAGCAGGGGCTATTCTTTGTTGCGGTGCACAGGCTTCTCATTGCGGTGGATTCTCTTGTTGCAGAGAATCAGCTCTAGGCATTCAGGCTTTGGCACCTGTGGCACTCGGGCTCAGTAGTTGTGGCTCGTGGGCTCTAGAGCGCAGGCTCAGTAGTTGTGGCACACAGGCTTAGCTGCCCCCATGGTATGTGGGATCCTCCCAGACCAGGGCTCTAACCCACGTCCCCTGCACCAGCAGGCAGATTCTTAACCACTGCGCCAGTAGGGAAGTCCAAGATGTTTCTTGAGGTAGGATTGTATTGCTATAAACTTCCCTCTTAGAACTGCTTTTGCTGCATCCCATAGGTTTTTGGGAGTGGTGTTTCATTGTCATTTGTGTCTAGGTATTTTTTGATTTCCTCTTTGATTTCTTCAGTGATCTCTTGGTTATTTAGTAGTGTATTGTTTAGCTTCCACGTGTTTGTATTTTTTACAGATATTTTCCTGTAATTGATATCTAGTCTCATAGCATTGTGGTCAGAAAACATACTTCATACGATTTCAATTTTCTTAAATTTACCAAGGCTTGATTTGTGACCCAAGATGTGATCTATCCTGGAGAATGTTCCATGAGCACTTGAGAAAAATGTGTATTCTGTTGTTTTTGGATAGAATGTCCTATAAATGTCAATTAAGTCCATCTTGTTTAATGTATTATTTAAAGCTTGTGTTTCCTTATATATTTTCATTTTGGATGATCTGTCCATTGGTGAAAGTGGGGTGTTAAAATCCCTGAATATAACTGTGTTATTTTCAATTTCCCCTTTTATGGCTGTTAGCATTTGCCTTATGTATTGAGGTGCTCCTAGGTTGGGTGCATATATACTTACAATTGTTACATCTTTTTCTTGGATTGATCCCTTGATCATTTTGTGGTGTCCTTCTTTCTCTCTTGTAATAGTCTTTATTTTAAAGTCTATTTTGCCTGATATGAGAACTACTACTCCATCTTTCTTCTGATTTCCATTTGCATGAAATTTCTTTTTCCATCCCCTCACTTTCAGTGTGTATGTGTCCCTAGGTCTGAAGTGGGTCTCTTGTAGACAGCATATATACAGGTCTTGTTCTTGTATCCATTCAGCCAGTCTATGTCTTATGGTGGGAGCATTTAATCCATTTACATTTAAGGTAATTATCGATATGTATTTTCCTATTCCCATTTTCTTGATTGTTTTAGGTTTGTTATTGTAGGTCTTTTCCTTCTCTTGTGTTTCCTGCTTAGAGAAGTTCCTTTAGCATTTGTTGTAAAGCTGGTTTTGTGGTGCTGAATTCTCTTAACTTTTGCTTGTCTCTAAAGGTTTTACTTTCTCCTTTGAATCTGAATGAGATCTTTGCTGGGTAGAGGAATCTTGGTTGTAGGTTTTTCCGTTTCATCACTTTAAATATGTCCTGCCACTCCCTTCTGGCTTGCAGAGTTTCTGCTGAGAAATCAGCTATTAACCTTATGGGGATTCCCTTATATGTTATTTGGTGCTTTTCCCTTGCTGCTTTTAATATTTTTTCTTTGTATTTAATTTTTGATAGTTTGATTAATGTGTGTCTTGGCGTGTTTCTCATTGGATTTATACTGTATGGGACTCTCTGTGCTTCCTGGACTTGACTATTTCCTTTCCCATATTAGGGAAGTTTTCAACTATAATCTCTTCAAATGTTTTCTCAGTTCCTTTCTTTTTCTCTTCTTCTGGGACCCCTATAACTCAAATGATGGGACATTTAATGTTGTCCCAGAGGTCTCTGAGACTGTCCTCAAGTCTTTTCATTCTTTTTTCTTTATTCTGCTCTGCGGTAGTAATTTCCACTATTTTATCTTCCACGCCACTTATCCGTTCTTCTGTCCCAGTCATTCTGCTATTGATTCCTTCTAGAGAATTTTTAGTTTCATTTATTGTGCTGTTCATCATTGTTTGTTTGCTCCTTAGGTCTTCTAGGTCCTTGTTAAATGTTTCTTGTATTTCCTCCATTCTATTTCCAAGATTTTGGATCATCCTTACTATCATTACTCTGACTTCTTTTTCAGGTAGACTGCCTATTTCCTCTTCATTTGTTAGGGGTGATGGGTTTTTACCTTGCTCCTTCATCTGCTGTGTATTTCTCTGCCTTCTCATTTTGCTTAACTTACTGCATTTGGCGTCTCCTTTTCGCAGGCTGCATGTTCATAGTTCCCATTTTTTCCCCCGCAGTGGGTGAGGTTGGTTCAGTGGGTTTTGTAGGCTTCCTGGTGGAGGGGACCACTGCCTGTGTTCTGGTGGATGAGGCTAGATGTTGCCTTTCTGCTGGGCAGGACCACGTCCAGTGGTGTTGTGTGGGGTGTCTGTGACCTTATTATGATTTTAGGCAGCCTCTTTGCTGATGGATGGGGTTGTGTTCCTGTCTTTCTGTTTGGTATGGGGTGTCAAGAACTGTAGCTTGCTGGTCATTGAGTGCAGCTGGGTCTTAACACTGAGATGGAGATCTCTGGGAGAGCTTTCGCCATTTGATATTAGGAGCGGCCTGGAGGTCTCTGGTGGTCCAATGTCCTGAACTCAGCTCTCCCACCTCAGATGCTCAGGCCTGACACCTGGCTGGAGCACCAAGACCCTGTCAGCCACACGGCTTAGAAGAAAAGGGAGAAATAAGGGGCTTCCCTGGTGGTGCACTGGTTAAGATCCACCTGCCAATGCAGGGGACACAGCTTCGAGTACTGGCCCTGGAAGATCCCACATGCCGCAGAGCAACTAAGCCCATGTGCCACAACTACTGAGCCTGTGCTCTAGAGCCCGCAAGCCACAACTACTGAGCCCATGAGCTACAACTACTGAGCTCATGAGCCACAACTACTGAGTCCATGAGCCACAACTACTGAGCCCGCGTGCCACAGCTACTGAGCCCATGTGCCTAGAGCCCGCGCTCCTCAACAATAGAAGCCACTGCAATGAGAAGCCCGCGCACCACACTGAAGAGCAGCCAAAGAAGTGCACAGCAATGAAGAACCAAAGCAGCCAAAAATAAATAAATAAAATAAATTTCTAAAAAAATAAATAAATAAAATGGTTAATTTTATATCCTAAATTTAAAAAAAAAAGAAAAGGGAGAAATAAACAGAAAAAATATAAATAAATAAAATAAAGTTATAAAATAAAAAATTTAAAAAAGAAAGAGAGGGCAATGAAACCAATAAACAAATCCACCAATAATAACAAGTGCTAAAAAGTATAATAATAATTTTTTAAAATGAAGGACAGAACCCTAGGACAAATGATAAAAGCAAAGCTATACAGACAAAATCACACAAAAAAGCATACACATACACACACACAAAAAGAGAAAAAGGAAAAAAATATATATATATATATAAAGGAAGAGAGCAACCAAATCAATAAACAAATCTACCAAGATAATAAGCTCTAAATACTAAACTAAGATAAACATAAAACCAGAAACAAATTAGATGCAGAAAGCAAACCCCAAGTCTACAGCTACTCCCAAAGTCCACCGCCTCAATTTTGGGATGATTCGTTGTCTATTCATGTATTCCACAGATGCAGGGTACATCAAGTTGATTGTGGAGATTTAATCCACTGTTCCTGAGGCTGCTGGGAGAGACTTCCCTTTCTCTTCTTTGTTTGCACAGCTCCTGGGGTTCAGCTTTGGATTTGGCCCTGCCTGTGCATGTAGGTCACCTGAGGGTGTCTGTTCTTTGCTGAGACAGGACCGAGTTAAAGTAGCAGCTGATTAGGGGGCTGTGGCTCACTTAGACCAGGAGGAGGGAGGGGTACAGAATGTGGGGCAAGCCTGCAGCGACAGAGGGCAGCATGATGTTGCAACAGCCTGAGGCACACTGTGTATTCTCCCGGGGAAGTTGTCCCTGGATCACGGGACCCTGGCAGTGGCGGGCTGCACAGGCTCCCGGGAGGGGAGGTGTGAATAGTGATCTGTGTTTGCACACAGGCTTCTTGGTGGCTGCAGCAGCAGCCTTGGTGCTTCATGCCCGTCGCTGGTGCCCGCGCTGATAGCTATGGCACACGCCTGTCTCTGGAGCTCATTTAGGTGGTGCTCTGAATCCCCTCTCCTCGCGCACCCGGAAACAATGGTCTCTTGCCTCTTAAGCAGTTCCAGACTTTTTCCTGGACTCCCTCCCGGCTAGCTGTGGAGCACTAGCCCCCTTCAGGCTGTGCACCAGCCAACCCCAGTCCTCTCCCTGGGATCTGACTTCCGAAGCTGGAGCCTCAGCTCTCAGCCCCCATCTTTCCCAGACAAGCCTCTCAGGCTGGTGAGTGCTGGTCGGCACCGATCCTCTGTGCGGGAATCTCTCTGCTTTGCCCTCTGCATCCCCGTTGCTGCGCTCTCCCCTGTGGCTCCAAAGCTTCCCCCCTACCCACCCCCTGTCTCTGCCAGTCAAGGGGCTTCCTAGTGTGTGGAAACCTTTCCTCCTTCACAGTTCCCTCCCAGAGGTGCAGGTCCCATCTCTATTCTTTTGTCTCTGTTTTTTCTTTTTTCCTTTGCCCTACCCAGATACATGGGGGAGTTTCTTGCCTTTGGGAAGTCTGAGGTCTTCTGCCAGCATTCAGTAGGTGTTCTGTAGGAGTTGTTCCACATGGAGATGTATTTTTGACGTATTTGGGGGGAGGAAGGTGATCTCCATCTCTTACTCCTCCACCATCTTGAAGGTCCTCTCTCAAAATTTTTTTTAAAAGTTTTACCATTTGAAACCTTAATACAGTTTAAAATTTACTTTTATCCTCAAAAACTTGCTGATTAGCAACATTTCTGTTTGCCAATGCAGATTGGCAGTTATGCTTCTATTCAACACTAAGGAACTGTGTGGCATTGATGAACTATGGGACCACATTAATTTTATGTGACAAACTTGTAATTACATGGTATGTAATTTTCCTTCAAGGCACTTACCACAGTTTGTAAGTATACATTTATTTGTATGTATGTCTTAGTCTCTCCAGCACTGAGTATCTTGTAAAATGTATATGTTGAACTAAATCTGATTTTCTTTCCAGTTCCAAGAGACTGTATTCTAATGGGAATATGCTGAAAGGAAATGATATCAGGATAGCAATTTCTCTCATGAGAAGAGCCTGCTTCCCTTCAGGTTACCTGGTGCTGACCAGTTATATAATTGTGAGAGCCAGAGCAGCAATGGACAGTGCACATCCAAATGTGGAAAATACATCTAGTGATTCAGGATATTTATATTCCTTTTTGAAACTCTGGAAAGTAAGTTGACTCATTATTTTTAAATAACCATTCTGAACTATCTATGAAAGTCAACATCATAAAGAGGTACACTGATTAAAGCAATCAGATATATTGATCAAAATAGCCAGATATGTCTTTTTTTATATAAAGCTGTGATTTTTTTTTTTTTTTTTTTTGCTGTACGCGGGCCTCTCACTGTTGGGGCCTCTCCCGTTGCAGCGGAGCACAGGCTCCGGATGCGCAGGCTTAGCAGCCATGGCTCACGGGCCCAGCCGCTCCGCGGCATGTGGGATCTTCCCGGACCGGGGCACGAACCCATGTCCCCTGCATCGGCAGGCGGACTCTCAACCACTGCGCCACCAGGGAAGCCCCAAGCTGTGATATTTTTAAAGGAAATAAATCAACTCCTTATCTCTAAGCAGTTTACATGAAATAGAGGCTTAAGAACAGTTACCTAACTAATTCAGTTAGGGAAGACATATATACTATTCCTCAATGTCTAAAATCAAAGTTGTTTGTGTTAGATCTAAATTGGCTAGAGTTGCTTTATTTACCCATTAAATTATTTTTATGTGTAACTATAATCCAAGGGAAAATCTGCATATCTAAGCTAATGTACTAAAAATAAAGTTGCAGAAATATTTTTATGGACATGGAAAGATATTCAAACGATCCTGTTCATTTTTCTTTGGAAAATGGGGTATAATTTTTATGTAGTATATCTATATCTACCCCAGCTTTTTAGTATGTAGTCATAGAAAAATATATTCCACATGAGTACGTATTCTTAGAAATCTGGAGAGGTAATAATGGCGGTCACTGGGTGGATAGGATATATATACATAATTATTTTTGCTTGTCTGTACTTTCTAATTTTTCAAATTGTTAAAATTAGAAAAGCTGAAAATGCTTATTTATAAAACATGAAAATAGTATAGAAACATAATTTTAAAAAGCACACGTTCCTCTTTACTGCCTCTACCCCACATCATACTCTACCTCTTGAAATCCTATTCTTCTCCAGAGGTGACCTCTTTATAGGTGCTTACAAATATTATTTATGTCTCTTTGCACAAATAAACAGGGGTTTGTTAACATAATCAAATTATTTTCAAACTATTTTAAGATATCATACACATTTTTCCATGTCAGTATATTTCTGTTGAGTAAGCAGACTCACTCTGTATGCAATGAGTATGTATTGCTTTAGTAGGGAAAAAATAAAAATAAAATAAACTTTGTTTTAAAAAATAATAAAACAGGGCTTCCCTGGTGGCACAGTGGTTGAGAGTCCACCTGCCGATGCAGGGGACACAGGTTCGTGCCCCGGTCCAGGAAGATCCCACATGCCGCGGAGCAGCTGGGCCCGTAAGCCATGGCCGCTGAGCCTGCACGTCCAGAGCCTGTGCTCCACAACGGGAGAGGCCACAAGAGTGAGAGGCCCACGTACCGCCAAAAAAAAATAATAATAACAAAACAAAAATTTCACATTACTTCCTATCTGCAGTATACTAAGTAGATGACAAAGAATCATAGAATACATATATCTTCAGATCTTAGAAATCATCTATACACTCAGAGTCTATCTGCTCTTAAACTTTACATACAATTCTAATCAGCTTTTTTTTTAAAATTTTGCAACCAAAACTAATTATAAACATGAGTAGGTGGGCATTGAGGCAGACTCAGATATTAGTAAGAATAGCTGAAAGTCTGACTTCAAAAAAGGAGAAAAATAACTATGACAGTATAGTCTGTATCATTTAATATACAAAGCAATCTGAGCTTTACACAGCTATTCAATAATACTAATGATCTTAAGATATCAAAAAAGGTAAAATTTTATCTTTACATTTCTGATTGAGAAATCAGATCTCTCTGTAATGCAAGTTATAAAATAAATAGTCAAAATCAATTTTTAAATATTTGGTAATTAAAATAAGAAAATGATAGTTATCTCAAAAATATTTTAAAAGCAAGGCTCTATAATTTGATATTCTATGTTGTACCAGTACGTTCTGGATCTCCATTGGCTTCTCAAATACGGGTACATCTTAGCTACTAGAAAATTAAAACATCTGCTTCTCTTTGGAAGAGTCATAGTGTTACTAGGCCCTTAGTAAGGGTAAGACACTCTACATCCCTCCCCATTCCACTGCATATAAAAACATTCCATCCAGTATATAAACAAACATTTTTGTTTTCACCAGAATAATAGATTTCTGGAAATGAAACAAACAGAAGCCCGTCTTCCTAAAAAGGTCAGCCCAAGAAATCTCAGAGGTGTATAAACAGCTGCACACCAGAGCTGTTGCCAGTTACTTGTACGGGGTAGCACTGGAATGAAACAGCACACACGGAGGTATTATGGGACAAGTTGAATTAAAGAGCTTTTCCTCTTATATCTTCTGGCATAAACTTAGTAACTTAGATGATTACAATGGAAAAAGCTGTGGGTAACTGATGCAAACTGCCCACCCACAGCTATGTATGTACTGAACCTGTCTTCAGCACACAGCTATACAGCCTTATCTCTGGCTGTAGCAACTTCATGCTTCTGATATGTGAGTTAGTTGAGTGCAGTCCGTCAGCTCCTCTTTTGCACGTGGGCTCCCTTCTCATTATTAAATACACAGTACTGAACTCATCTATCCGGAGACTATATTGCAAAAAACTCTATTCTACTTGCCTTTACCAGCACTTCCCTTCTTAGTCCTCTAACTCCATTCCCTGTTTTTCTGTTTAATCTGAGTTGAGTGTCTATGTAAACTAACCCCCCAAATTATCTCCAGTTAGTACATACCAAAATCATATATAAGGAAATTCTTGTCAGGAAGGAGATTACCGTGCACACCCTTACCATCAATACCGCGAAGTTAGTAGTATGGTTGCAGCGGCAGCGCAAGAATCCATCAATGACTCCTTCTTTGTGACAGCCATGTGTGTCCCAATCCTTCAGGGAAAAATTCCAATAGTCACAGGCATAGGAATGAAGCTGGAATTCTTTTTCATTGTACTGTGAATTGATAAGACAATGGCAACTGATTTTTCAAAATGCTTAATTGGGTAGAAAAAAATCAAATAGGCCAAGATAAGCATATGAGAAACCAATTAGATATGTACAAAGCATAGCATCTTCATTACAGATTGAGGAGAGGAAAAGGGATACAAAATTCAAAGTAGTTAATTTTGGGTTTAGCTAGTCTACAAAAATATGGATGGGGGAAGTTGAAGTGAACACTGTCAAAGAATCTTTCAAAGAGTTGTTCTGTGAATTTCTTTTGCCCAAACTGTCCCTGGTTTTGCAATCAAGAGTGGGCTGAATTATTTCTGTTAATAGGAAAACTCACCCTTGGACTAAAAAACATTTCAACAGAAGTGCTCTGATCTTCCACATTTTCATCAGTTTTGCTTGAGATAATTTTTTGACTAAAATGTGATTTAGCTATAAAAGTTTTTGATTGGAAAAGCTTGCTGTTTTGATACACTACAAAGCCACATGCCTTGGCATTAGCTGTGAGGGGGAAAAAAGGACACTAAAATTAATAAATGAACCTTAGGGTAAGCAAGAAACAAAGTCCCATGCCATCACTGAACTGCATGACTGCTTAATACTTGGGTAAAGTACAGAAAACGTGGTTTGCTGGCTGCCTTTATTTAATTGCGGTATGTAATTAACATATGATCTGTGGTTGGCTATTCCACCCTCATTAAGTTTTTTTCCTGAGATAAGATTCCTTATGTTCTAAATGGAAACCATAATTCCTGTCTAATCCGCCTGGAAAAAAAATTGGAAGTATATCATGTATAAAGTAAACATTCTTACTTTCTATGCAGTGAGACGGAGTGAACACGATGTGAAGGTAGCTCAAGACCACGTTGCTTCCCCCACTGACAAGACATCAAACAAGAAACAGCAGAGGGTGAACATCAGGACAGCTGTACCTAGAGGATTGCTCTGTGAGGTCTGTCTCCCATTCAGAGGGACTGAGCAGGGACCACTGTATTAACAGACTGGAGCTCAAGTTGTGCATATCAGGGAAACAGCAGAGGGTGAACTCTGCTGTATTTCACAAGTGAAAAACGTGTGTGTGTATTTGCATGTGTGTGTATATATATACGTGTGTGTGTATATATATATATATATATACACACACACACACATATATGTATATTATATATACAAGGAAAACTAAAGCGGTGGTGGTGAGACCAGCCTAATCAGTCTTGTGCTTTGAGAGATAGGCAGGCAAGGACCTGACAGCCCCCCAGATGTCCTCCACAGCCAGCCACTTTGCTCTGTCCTCATCTGGGAAATAAAGACATTGGCTTCTGAGGTGTTTTCATGGCACGTTAAGCCCACCAAATTGTTCCTCCTGGATACTAGGTGACAAAGTTAACCCTAAAAATGTAGTATGCCTTCTTTTTAATCTTATTTTTATAAAAGAGTGACATGCTTGATGTAAAATCCAAATCCATCCAAGTATATAGATTTAAAACATGAAATTCCCTACTCACCCATCTCCTCATTTCTACAGTATTCTGGTTATTTATTAGAAAATCATCTTTTCATCTAGATAATTAGATTCACTAGAATAAATTATATTTACCATTATCTTATAATTTTAAAAGAATCTCCATATCTCTAGACATAATCCTCCTTGATGTTTATTTATATTCTCTCTTTTCTTGATCAAACTTGTCAGAAGCTTGCATATTTTTCATTAGTCTTTCATGGAATCAAATTTTTATTTTGTTGATCAACTCTAGCATTTGTTAATTTCTATTTTTATTAATTTCTTCCTTCTAGATTTCTTTACATTTATTTTAATTTTTATGCCTCTTTAGCTGAATGATTATTTTTTAACAATTTCTTTTATTATCTAATGAATTTATTAAAGGATATACGTTTTCCTTTAAATACATAAATTCAAGGTGTACTGAATACCTAAATACAAACACAAACACTAAAAATATTCAGGAGAAAATATAGGAGACTAGCATGACTTTAGTAAGCAATGAATTTTTTTTAAGTACCAATTACAGAAAAAAGATTGGTACATTGGACTGCATTATAAATTAAAATTTGAGTATGACAAAAGACATGAAAAACCAAGTAAAAGATAGCTATAGACTGGAGAGAAGATATTTGCAACTTCTACAACCAATAAAGAATTAGCCAATTAGAATTATATAACCAGTGAGAATTATGAACTTAGTCTTTCTAAAATATGTACTTTCTGGCACTGGATTTTTTTATTTGGGGAGAGAATAAAAGTAAATGTGTGTGTTTGGTTTGCTTATTGTAGTTGAATTAACCAATTTTTTTTTAGACTCTGAAAAGTACAATGTATGGATACCAAGGGGGAAAGAGTGGGGGTGGGAGGAATTGGGAGATTGGGATTGACACATATACTCTAGTGGTATTATGTATAAAATAGACAACTAATGAGAATGTACTGTATAGCACAGGGAACTCTACTTAATGCACTGTGGTGACCTAAATGGGAAAGAAATCTAAAAAAGAGGGCATATATGTATATGTATAGCTGATTCATTTTGCTGTACAGCAGAAACTAATGCAACATTGTAAAGCAACTATACTCCAACAAAAATTAATTAAGAAAAAAAAGAAAAGTACAAACATTTCAAGATAGACATAAGAATTTCTAAAGGGCCACATGCAAGATGATAAGGAGCTCATGGTGGGCACCATACTAGTAGAGATAACTGAAAATTGGTACTGCTAGATGATGACTGCATCAATTACATAAAATATCCCAAGGTCAGGTCTATAGGATGAATTTAAGCCTGTGAGTGCCATTCTACTAGTAAACACAGGCAAAGCTTACGACTGCGTATTTTTTAAATGTATTTTTAAATGTAAAACTGAACTACTTTAGCTAGATTTTTGTTGGAAAACAGATTTGCATCCATGGCCTGAGCATTTCAATTCTGCTACCCTCCATAGGGTTTTTGCAAAGAAAGAGAGGAAAAAATAAAAAAATAAATTATCTCTATGGCCTAGAATAGTAGACTTGACATTAACATAATTTGTCAGAACTCAAACATACTCAAACACAAATTATTCAGTGTGAAACAGTAAACATTATTTCTCATTCAATGGATATAAGTTATTAATTCCATGAATTGGAGTGCATTTTTTCATGTAACATAATTTAAGACCTGCTTTTCGTGGTGTTGAGCAAGATCTGAAGTTCAGCCTGTTCATTCAGATTCAGTTTGTCCACACTTGCATTTACAACTGTGGAACCAGAAACCAGAGAATCCCTAGTTCCTATGAGAAGGAAAAAAAGCAGAATTTCATAAAAGTCTACACTTTCATGAATAGAGCATTATCGGTAGCAGAATGCTCTCTGCTATTACAAGAACCTGAAACAAACAGCTCACCTTTCAGCACAGTGAAGAGAACACCTGTAGATCCCACAGTGCCTTCTGAAGAGAAATTAACAGACTGTATTGCTATATTAGGTTCTACCACTGACGTGTTGGCCAAAGACAAGGAATAAGTTTCAATTTGCTCAATAAGCCTGCATAGAATAAAATGTAACAACATAATATTGTGGAGATTTGTCATAAAATCAGTTGTGTGTGTCCCACATTCCAGTAGAAAGGAATGGGCACAGAATTCATGTGATCACAATATTGGCACAATTCCTTAAAAATATCTGACTTTCTTTACAAGAGTCTTACTTTGTTACATATACCTTTTTTTAAAGTTCTGGTGGACTCCTCCTACTGACGCGTACCTTGGACACAGATGCCAGAAAGCTGGAATTCAAGAATGACAGATTTCCCAGTAGAAACAGTCTTTGTTATTCTGCTCTTCTCATAAAAGGATGGCGCTACCACCCTACAATGACCAGGCATTTGATTCTTGTTTCTCCAGTGCTGAGACTCAATTTCCACTTATTCAACTCTCTCCTCTCACACAAACCCCTTGGGTTCCAAAGCATCTCTTATAAGTGTCGACTCCTGAGGTGACAGTTCATATGGAATTATGGAAGAGCAGATCTCTGAGCTCATTGCCTCGGCTATTAACTAAACTTTGCAGGTTTTCACAATGTTCTTTTCTACTTTGGATAAGTTAAAAGATAGATTAGATGGAAGGTGGGAGGGAGTGGGGGGAATCTGTTAATTTGGTGCTCTCCAAAGGTAAGTCATAAGACTGTTTCTTTTCCTGTTTCCTATAAAAAATATTTCCACTCTTTCTGTACTTGATAAAACAAAATGTCTCTATTTAAGATAACTGGTTCAATCTAGTTTTCCCAGAAATGAAAGAATTTCATTAATATGTAATTGTTCTTTATTCTAAATCTTTATTCCTGACACTAATACATCTTTTCTCTTCCTCAGGTGAGATTTTAAAAAGAAGTAAATTTTTAAATAATTTAAAAAACTTCATAAAAAGAATGTGATAGTCATTCATATGGAAACATTCAAGTCAACTTCTCTATTTCAAAAGTTTTCCTTTCATAACACCATTTTCTGTAATTTTCAGCAATTCACACTATGCATTTCCCACTTGATGAATAGCAATCATACTCCAGAGCTGCTTTCGACAGGAGGAGTACCTAACAAAACTGCAATCTGCTAAGAACATAGTTCATACATTCATTCAACCAACAGTGTCTGTTGAGCACCCACTAAAAGGTCAGTACCTGTGAAACACTGGCGATACTAAGGGGAGCTCCTTCAGGCATTTGAAGGCTAAAGGGAAAAATGGGCCAGGTACATGGGGGTGTTTGCTGCTTTTAAAGGGCTGCTCTAGCCACAGCCACTTGTAAGGCCTTTATTCCTTCCATATTATTCTTTCCTCCTCTTGTCGTAACTGATTGGATGATAGGTGGGTGCATGTCTCAGAGATCCCAATCAGGAGGCTGGCCATCAACCTAGTACAAATGACTAGAAGCAATCTGATTCTTTTCCCTAGGAATCTTCCATTTAGTGCAGCAGTTATATCAGAAAAGCCTGGCTTTCAAAGGAACCAGAGAGGTCATTAGAGTCAGCCCTCCGTATCCACGGGTTTCGTTTCCGTGGTTGGTTGAATTTGCTAATGTGGAACCCCACGCAGATACGGATAGCCAACTACACCATTTTATATAAGGGACTTGAGCATCCGGGCATTTTGGTTTCCGTGGGGAGCCGGGGAGGTAAGAGAGGGGATGGTCCTGGAACCAATCCCCCACGGATACTGAGGGAGAATTGCATATCATTGTAAGGACAAATACAAATTAAAAATGAGAGGTTTAATTCTTCCTGTGGAAAATAAGGGAAGAAATTTCCCTCCCCTCCTTTTTCTTTGAGCATTTACTTTAGAAAACTTGCAGGCACTTTCTCTTCTCTTTGAAATGTAAATAAATCCTTTTGAAAACTAGATTGGCATTTTGTCAAAGACCTAGGAATGTCTTTCTCAGGGACCTGGGAACCATCTCTTTGAAATGGAAACATCGAGGGAGCTAGCTAGTGCCCCTATCTCCCAGTTTCTGTGGGAGAGTAGTAGCCTAACTTCGGTGGGTGGGCACCTTGCTCCAAGTTGCAAAACTACCTCCTTTCATAAAGATATGAAAGGTTTGTTCTTCCTCTGGATAAAGTCAATTAGCTAACACAAAAGGTCACCTCAATTACCCAGTTAACTTAGGATAAACTGTGTGTGGCAAATAGTGCTGTGGAGTTCTCTTAACTGAGGACTAGTTATTATTTATCTGAAAACATGTATGTAACAGGTTGTATCTGCTTGCCTACCTAAAGAGGTCAGATTCCCTTCTTCTTCCCAGTCTATTAAGGGTTTGTCTGTGATGTTCGTCACATTCTGGTTTAATGCCTGTGCAATAATTAAAGTGTTTTCTTTCTCTACTACCTTTGTGGAGAGGATTTCTGGGTTGGGAGAAGATTTTGTTTTTAATTTTACTTCCCCAACATCATGAAAGGGTTAAATTATGAGAGAGCAGAAACTATAAATAAAGATGAGACATACATGTTTACTGAGTCATGTTAATGATAAACACAGCTGCTAACCTATTTTTCCAAGATTTAATATGGATAAGTCCAGTATTATGCTAGCGATTTACATACATTATCTCATTTGAGCCTTACAAGAATCCTGCTGAAGCGAGTCCCAAAATCACTCCCATATTACACTGAAGAATCTGAGGCTCTTTGGAGAGATATGGAGTAATTTGGACTAAATCATGTAGCTACCAAAAAGCAATGCGAAGATTTGAATCCAGAACCGTCTGATTTCAACAGCCACTGCCGTTACATTCTCCCACAGGGAAGACCCAAAACTGCTCTACTAAGAGCTTCAAAGCTGCCTTGGAAGCCCTGCCATCCCCCTGGTCCAGCATCCACAGGGCCCAGCTGTATTATGATCCTGTTCCTAGGTTCCCAGGAGATTCCATATGCCTCTTTACAGTAGCTCTCTTTTGGTTAAGATAACTTGATCAGCTGTCTTGTAAGCAAAGAAAGCTGGCTAGAACAGAAATGCAAACAGAAATGTGCAATGGAAATGTACAAGGTAGTCAGTATTAGCAGTTTTATGTTCCCAAAGTTAGGTAAACAAGGACAACTAGGAGCTTGAACGTAACAGCAAAGTTTCAAGGTTATGGATCAGTCTTTACAGCAAGTGTTCAAAATGGAGAAATAAGGTCTTAGATTCACTGATTGAGTCAGATGCCTTTACCAGCAGAGACTCTGCCCTGGCTGGGCCCACTTCAACACCCTGCCTCCTCCCAGTTTAGAACAAGAGAATGCGTGAAAGGATGCTGGAGAACTCTGCCGTGACAACGTGCGATGAATGAAGCTGGAGTGAGTTCTTTCCTCCCTGTCACTCTCCTCTGTTTCACTCTCACCCTGTCCACTTCTCCCCATATGTGTAGAAGGGGAGTTCGGTAGCTTAGAGACACAGAAAGGAAACTGTAGATGAAAGAAGGGGAAAGTCAGAGTGAGATTTACCATTTAGGCTGGTGCCTATCAGGAGACCTCCACATTGGTCTCAGTTCAGCGGATGGAGTTTGGAAAGGAAGAGTTGCCCCAAGTAACAATTAATTTCCTTCCAGGGGAGAGAGGAGAGAGAGAGAGAGATTACCTCTGTTGGCAGCTCACCAAGAGTGTTCTCCTGAGGAGAGCTAAGAGCTTGCTGACACGATCTTAGGGCTCGAGATTGAGGCAAAAGCCTTATTTACATGAATAAAGACCTGAGTCCACAAGGGTTTACACAAAAGATCACCTGGGAGAGGGTAAACTGATAGCCCATCATTAGAAAAATAAGTAGACTAGAAATTCAGAGTGGGAGGAAGGAAGGATTGAGTGTGGTTATACCATTTCATATTTCAAAGCATCCTATATTGAATTTTTTATTTATCCTCTAAACACCTTCTTCTATGCCATTTGGACTTTACACATAAATCACACATAATTGTTTTCTTTTTTCTCCATGCCTTAAGCCAGTAAAATTCATAACTGTTTATTAATGGGACAGTGTTTTCATCTATCTCATGATCTGTGACTTTCTCAGCCAAATCCCACAATGGTTCTTTCCTCAGCCTTCTCACCAAAAACATCCACTCCTCTCCTTTGCCTCCAGCAAGACTGCAAACACAGAACCTCCAGCTCTGAAGGGAGTTCACTGAACATAGACTCTGGACCAACTTCAAGAAAAATGGGAGTGTTCACACTCCCAGTGAGAAGGACCCAGACTCCTAGAGAAATCTGAAGTCATAAAATACACCAGTTCAATTGTTTATAACACCTCTACCATCATCTCTCAGAATTATAATCTTGTCAATGTTCTGTTTCAGGCATTTGCACTTTTTCTACTTTGAGGACTCAACACTAAATAGGTACTGGTTATAATATTAGTGAACTGAGAACTACTAGGAATTTCTCCTAAGGAAATAATAGGTCATGCAAACAAAGATTATGTACAAGAATGAAATACCAAAAGACTTGAAGCTATCTAAATGTCCAGCAGCAGAGAACCGCTTAAATAATAGCTGACTCATATCATGCAGTTATCTAAAATTTATGATGTAGATGTATAAGTATTTATATTAAAAAGATGTTTACAAAGTATTAAAGTGACAAAAACAAGTTATAAATTAAAAGAGTATGTAGGGCTTCCCTGGTGGCACAGTGGTTGAAAGTCCGCCTGCCGATGCAGGGGACACGGGTTCGTGCCCCGGTCCGGGAAGATCCCACATGCCGCGGAGCGGCTAGGCCCGTGAGCCATGGCCGCTGAGCCTGCGCGTCCGGAGCCTGTGCTCCGCAGCGGGAGAGGCCACAGCAGTGAGAGGCCCGCGTACCGCAAAAAAAAAAAAAAAAAACACAAACAAAAATAAACCCACAAAAAACCATAATAGTTACTCAGAAAAGAAAAATACATAACCAAATGAAAGATGGTGATTCTCTTGTCCCAAAAAAAGTAATATCTTTCAAGCAAGTGTGATGTCCCTTGATGGCTATATTACTGACATTTTTACGCTTCCTGATTCAACAGCACAGTTATTTTTTGTAGCCGTATCTGTTTTGTAAATTATAAAGAAATATTTAAGACACAAAAAATATATAAAAATTATGACGGTAGGACTCCCCTGGTGGTGCAGTGGTTAAGAATCCGCCTGGGCTTCCCTGGTGGCGTAGTGGTTGAGAATCTGCCTGCTAATGCAGGGGACACATGTTCGAGCCCTGGTCTGGGAGGATCCCACATGCTGCGGAGCAACAAGGCCTGTGAGCCACAACTACTGAGCCTGCGCGTCTGGAGCCTGTGCTCCGCAACAAAAGAGGCCACGATAGTGAGAGGCCTGCGCACCATGATGAAGAGTGGCCCCCGCTTGCCACAACTAGAGAAAACCCTTGCACAGAAACGAAGACCCAACACAGCAAAAATAAATTAATTAATTAATAAATTCCTACCCCCAATATCTTCTTTAAAAAAAAAAAAAGAATCCGCTTGCCAATGCAGGGGACACAGGTTCGAGCCCTGGTCCAGGAAGATCCCACGTGCCTCGGAGCAACTAAGTCCATGCGCCACAACTACTGAGCCTGCGCTCTAGAGCCTGCGAGCCACAACTACTGAGCCCGTGTGCCACAACTACTGAAGCCCATGCACCTAGAGCCTGTGCTCTGCAACAAGAGAAGCCACCGCAATGAGAAGCACGCGCAGTGCAACAAAGAGTAGCCCCCGCTCACCGCAACTAAAGAAAGCCTGCACACAGCAAGGAAGACCCAAGGCAGCCAAAAATAAATAAATAAATAAATTTTAAAAAACAAATACTATAAAAAATAAATTATGATGGTAAGTATCTATGGACATACCACAGGAAGTAAGTACCAATACAGTTGAAGCTCTTCTTTTACCTCTGAGCTTTTAATCAAGAAGCTGGAAAGAACTATGTAAAGAGTAGAATCATGAATACTTGAGTAAGTATGATATATGTGGGCAGAGGCAATTTAGATTCGGCAAATGGAACGCTGGTCTAAATAATTTCTTAGAATAAATAAGGCAAAGAAGGACATAGGAAGGAGCAGTGCATACAATTTATTTAGTGTTTCAAAGAGCCCTTGACACACATAGAAATAAATATCTAAATAAAATGTGAAAATTTTTCCCAAGTTCATTATTCACTATCAAACACTTGCATAAACATCTAGAATTAGTTACTGAGATATCCGGTTCTGCAGGAAGTGGATGATAACCTGCAGAAAGGTGTGAGAGGCAGGAGGATTGGTCAGATGAAAATCAATGCAAACCAAGGACTGTTAAAACGTTTAGGGAAAATCATATGGGATAATGGGCTCTAAGCTGTCAGGAAAGGGGTCTATGAATTTAAAGGGCTACTCTTAGAAGATATTACCCAATCTGGCATTAAAATCGTGTATGTCATCAAAATCCTAGATAGCATCAGGGGGCATATTAGAAATAGAAAATATCATTTGCTCCTTTATTCTTGGAAAGCCTCTGTGCAAGCAAGGTTGTCACGCTTCAGGAAAGGTGTGATGAAGCTAGAAAATGTTCCAAGATGGAAAACTAAAATGATCAAAGAGGTGAAGGACTCCTAACTGTGAAGAGACTTAACTGCAATTCTACCTAGAAATATGAAGTCTCAAAATAGATACGGTGTAAACCTACAGTCTACCCAGTCTTTAAAATTGAGATAAATTATGTAACAGCAGATCTTAACCTGATCAAACTCCAGGAGATGGAGGAGGCTGCAAGAATAAATATATTGAAGAATTAAAAGGAATTTACTACCGATCTATATTTCAGTTTTTAGGAGAACTGGAATTATGTGATGTAACACCCAAAACTTTGAACATTGGCATCACGAAATGGAGCCAAACCCTTCCACAAAATCTTCCTTGATGCCTCTTCTAGGGACCTAACACTAGTTGGAGAGATGATAGGTATGACCCAGCATAGCAATTCATATGCCTAAACAGAGGAGATGCTTGGAAAAGCACAAACCATTCAGAGTGTTCTTGTCACATGTTTGCAAGGAAGAGCCATATCTTCCCACTGGAATTCTGTGAAAAGTAAAATTCTCATAGGTACTGTTTTCACAGAAATTAACTATAAGAGAAAGAAAAAATATTCTTCATCATAAATTCATCATTAATCAAAAAATTTTCATTATAAATTTTCACTTTTCTTTCTCAAATTTCAAACCAGATAAAAGTCAAAGTTCAAAACCTCTCTGGTGTAATTCGAAGGGTAATAGAAGGCTTATAGGACTCACTGACCAGCCAGGAACTACACACTTTCTTATCTAGTTAAGTTACTACCATTACAATAACTAGTATGTTCGATTACAGGTTCCTTACTGATCGTACATCTCCGTCCTTTCCACTCTTCTGGACAAATGCATCTGCCATTTTCCCAGGTTCCACCATTCTTGCAGAACTCTATAGGGGTGCTAGATGTGGGGTAAATGTTCCTAAAGAAACAATAAATAACAGAATAGTATATGAACTGGCTGAGTAGTTTCTCTTTTGGGGTCTGTGGCCTTTAATTTCTATATGTAAAACCATTATTTTGAATATCACTGCTGAAAAATATTCTTTGTAAGATCATCAAAAAATATATACACTGAGAATCTACACAGGGTATACAATGCTTACTAGATGTTATGGATATGAAAAAACCATATTTGAAAGATACGACACCTTGACCAAGGAGATTAGAATCTACTGAAGGAAACAGATTATATAGATGATGTATATAGACTAGATAGATAGATATAGATGAACCATGTCAATATGCAGATCTATAAGTGCTATAAGAATATAGAAGAGAGATGTTGAGGACAGAGGTAACCCATCCAGAGAAGACTTTTCAGAAGAGGTGGTGTTAGCATCAGATTTTAAGACTAAATCTAAAGAAGTCAGATAATGAGGATGATTATAATTTTTGTGACTTTCTGTTTGAATAAAAAAAAAATCCCACAAGGACTCAGAGGCAAAAAATATACAAATCAATTTTCACTGCAAAGTAAAGAAGCTGTTACAGTGGAGGATTACTGGACTGAATGTCAATATTATGACATAGTATGAGTGTGTTTCATGTTTGGTAATTGCAATCATTGTTGCTTTTGTTGTGGTCATACATTTACAATGCTTGGTGTCAGTTTATTTATCTCTTATAAAAATAAAATACAGTGTGTGTGTGTGAAAAAAATAAATAAAAATAAAATTAAAAAAAATAAAGAAGTCAGATAAAATGTAGGCAGGATACAAACAGCAAAAATTCAAAAACATGGAAAGTTCTGATGTGTCCAAGAACAGAGAAAAGCTTAACATATCAGGAGCGTTGGTTCTACGTGGATCAACAGCAGGACATAAGCTGCATTGTGAGCAGCTTTATAGAACAAGCTGAAAAGATTTAACCCTGCAGCAGCCTAGAGGGGTCTTAAAACAAGGAAGTAACATAGTAAGGAATATTTTTTAGGAAGATATCTCAAGCAATACGGGAAGTGACTGAGGCTGGGAGGCAAAGAAGACCTGCTAGCTAAATGAGAACCTGATCTAAAACAGTGGCTCTAAGGAAGTCAGGTGTCAATCAACTCAGGAGCATACCTGAGACTCGATTGTTTGGATCTAGTGACTGGTTATTTTGAGTTGGGGACACTGGGGACACTGGGGACTCTAAATTGAAAGACAGGGTGGATGGTGAACAAATTAACTAACCTTATGAATACAGGAAGCAGAGTTCCAGTTCCAATAATGATGGAGTAGATTGTACCATATTAACCCTCCCCCAGATGACAATTTTAAACACTGGACAAAAATTTAAAACTAACTACTTGAGGACATTGGACAGCAATAAAAAGCAGAGAGAAACTGAAGGCCATTCCAAGCTTATACAGTCTCTCCACTAAGAGCACTACCCAGTCTGTATAGCAGGAGTGGCTGAAACACCAGCCTAAAGCCACAGTCTTAATGGGTCGAGGTATGAAAGGAGACAGTCTGGGGCTACCACACAACTGGAAATTGAAGGGAGATATCCCGGAAAGGAGGGAGCCATATAGAAGGGAGACTCAAAGTCTGGGTGTAAATTCCCCTAAAATCTGAAGGAAAAAAAAGACTTAAAAAAATAAACAGAGGTTCTGGGACATGTGGGACAATATCAAAGAGTCTAACCTATAAGCAAATGGAGTCCCAGAAAGGGAGAAGAGAAGGAATAGGGCAGATAAAATATCTGAAGGAATAATGGTCAAAAATTCTCAAACTTGGTACAAGAAGCGCAGTAAAGCTCAAGCAAAATAAATGCAGGGAAAGCCACACTTAGACACATCATGGTTGAACTGCTAAAACTCAAAAATAAGGAGAAAATACTGAAAGCAACAAACTACCAGCACAGACAGTTTTACTGATGAATTAGGGAATAAATAATACCAATCTTGTATAAACTCTTTTAGAAAATAGAGAAAGGGAGAAACTTCCCAAATGATTTTATAATGCCAGGATAGCCCTCATACCAAAATCTGACAAAAACATTATAAGAAAAGAAAATTACAGACCAATAAACCTCATTTACACAGATGCAAAAATCTTTTTGAAATAGTAGCAAATCAAATCCAGCAATATATAAAACTGACAATCCATCATGACAAAGTGAGATTTATACAGGAGTGCAAAGTTGGTTTAACAATAGAAAATTAAGTATTTAATTCACCATATGCCAAATTAAAGGGGGAAGACCATATGATCATTTCAATAATCATAAATTCAAAAATCATTTCAATAAAGGGGAAAAAGCATCCAACATATTTTTTAAACTCTCAGCAAATAAGGAATAAAAGGGAACTTCTTCAAACTGATAAAAATCATCTATGAAGACCCTACCACTAACATCATACTTAATAGTGTAATATTGAATGCTTTCCCCCCTAAGACTGACAGAAAAGAGTTTAACATAACTGCTGTAACCACTTTTACTCAAGATTGTGCTGAAAATGCTGACCAGTGCTATAGGTAAGAAAAAGAAACAAAAAGCATAAAGAAAGGGAGAAATAAAACTATCTTCTGTTGCAGATGACATCATCAAATACATAGAAAATCCTAAGGTGTCTCAAAAAAAGCTGCTAGAAGTAATAGTAAATTTAGCAAGGTTTCATGATACAAAATAAACAGAATTATATTTATTTCCATATGCTAGCATCAAATAATTGGGAAATAAAATTATTAAATAATTTCCATTTAAATTAGCTTAAAAATTATAAAATTTTGGGAAATAAATTTAACAAAATGTGTGTAAGATCTCATTAGTGAAAGAAATTTTAAAAGATCTAAACAAGTGGAAATATATACCATGTATGTATGAAAGACTCAAAGTTGTTAAGGTGTATATTTTCCCCAAATTGATAAGGCCAAAATCCAAAAACAAAAGAACTTTTTTGTAGAAATTGACAAACTGATCTTAAAGTGTTATTGAAATGTAAGAGACCTGGAAAAGCCAAAATAAACAGGGAACTCTACTCAATACTCTGTAATGGCCTATATGGGAAAAGAATCTTAAAAAGGAGTGGATATATGTATATGTATAACTGATTCACTTTGCTGTACACCTGAAACTAATACAACATTGTAAATCAACTATACTTCAATAAAAATTTTTTTTTTTAACATCTTTATTGGGGTATAATTACTTTACAATGGTGTGTTAGTTTCTGCTTTATAACAAAGTGAATCAGTTATACATATACATATGTTCCCATATCTCTTCCCTCTTGCGTCTCCCTCCCTCCCACCCTCCCTATCCCACCCCTCCAGGCTGTCACAGAGCACCGAGCCAATATCCCCGTGCCATGCGGCTGCTTCCCACTAGCTATCTACCTTACTACGTTTGTTAGTGTGTATATGTCCATGACTCTCTCTCGCCCCGTCACAGCTCACCCTTCCCCCTCCCCATAACCTCAAGTCCGTTCTCTAGGAGGTCTGCGTCTTAATTCCTGCCTTACCCCTAGGTTCTTCATGACATTTTTTTTTTCTTAAATTCCATATATATGTGTTAGCATACTGTATTTGTCTTTTTCTTTCTGACTTACTTCACTGTGTATGACAGACTCTAGGTCTATCCACCTCATTACAAATAGCTCAATTTCATTTCTTTTTATGGCTGAGTAATATTCCATTGTATATATGTGCCACATCTTCTTTATCCATTCATCCGATGATGGGCACTTAGGTTGTTTCCATCTCCGGGCTATTGTAAATAGAGCTGCGATGAACATTTTGGTACATGACTCTTTTTGAATTTCGGTTTTCTCAGGGTATATGCCCAATAGTGGGATTGCTGGGTCATCTGGTAGTTCTATTTGTAGTTTTTTAAGGAACCTCCATACTGTTCTCCATAGTGGCTGAACCAATTCACATTCCCACCAGCAGTGCAAGAGGGTTCCCTTTTCTCCACACCCTCTCCAGCATTTATTGTTTCTAGATTTATTGATGATGGCCATTCTGACTGGTGTGAGATGATATCTCATTGTAGTTTTGATTTGCATTTCTCTAATGATTAATGATGTTGAGCATTCTTTCATGTGTTTCTTGGCAGTCTGTATATCTTCTTTGGAGAAATGTCTATTTAGGTCTTCTGCCCATTTTTGGATTGGGTTGTTTGTTTTTTTGTTGTTGAGCTGCATGAACTGCTTGTAAATTTTGGAGATTAATCCTTTGTCAGTTGCTTCATTTGCAAATATTTTCTCCCATTCTGAGGGTTATCTTTTGGTCTTGTTTATGGTTTCCTTTGCTGTGCAAAAGCTTTGAAGTTTCATTAGGTCCCATTTGTTTATTTTTGTTTTTATTTCCATTACTCTAGGGGGTGGGTCAGAAAGAATCTTGCTGTGATTTATGTCATAGAGTGTTCTGCCTATGTTTTCCTCTAATAGTTTGATAGTTTCTGGCCTTATATTTAGGTCTTTAATCCATTTTGAGCTTATTTTTGTGTATGGTGTTAGGGAGTGTTCTAATTTCATTCTTTTACATGTACCTGTCCAGTTTTCCCAGCACCATTTATTGAAGAGGCTGTCCTTTTTCCACTGTACATTCCTGCCACCTTTATCAAAGATAAGGTGTCCATATGTGCATGGGTTTATCTCTGGGCTTTCTATCCTGTTCCATTGATCTATCTTTCTGTTTTTGTGCCAGTACCATACTGTCTTGATAACTGTAGCTTTGTAGTATAGTCTGAAGTCAGGGAGCCTGATTCCTCCAGTTCCTTTTTTTGTTCTCAAGATTGCTTTGGCTATTCGGGGTCTTTTGTGTTTCCATACAAATTGCGAAATTTTTTATTCTAGTTCTGTGAAAAATGCCAGTGGTAGTTTGATAGGGATTGCATTGAATCTATAGATTGCTTTGGGTAGTAGAGTCATTTTCACAATGTTGATTCTTCCAATCCAAGAACATGGTATATGTCTCCATCTATTTGTATCATCTTTAATTTCTTTCATCAGTGTCTTATAGTTTTCTGCATACAGGTCTTTTGTCTCCTTAGGTAGGTTTATTCCTAGATATTTTATTCTTTTTGTTGCAATGGTAAATGGGAGTGTTTTCTTGATTTCACTTTCAGATTTTTCATCATTAGTATATAGGAATGCCAGAGATTTCTGTGCATTAATTTTGTATCCTGCTACTTTACCAAATTCATTGATTAGCTCTAGTAGTTTTCTGGTAGCATCTTTAGGATTCTCTATGTATAGGATCATGTCATCTGCAAACAGTGACAGCTTTACTTCTTCTTTTCCGATTTGGATTCCTTTTATTTCCTTCTCTTCTCTGATTGCTGTGGCTAAAACTTCCAAAACTATGTTGAATAAGAGTGGTGAGAGTGGGCACCCTTGTCTTGTTCCTGATCTTAGTGGAAATGCTTTCAGTTTTTCACCATTGAGGATGATGTTTGCTGTGGGCTTCTCATATATGGCCTTTATTATGTTGAGGGAAGTTCCCTCTATGCCTATTTTCTTCAGGGTTTTTATCATAAATGGGTGTTGAATTTTGTCAAAAGCTTTCTCTGCATCTATTGAGATGATCATATGGTTTTTCTCCTTCAATTTGTTAATATGGTTTATCACATTGATAGATTTGCGTATATTGAAGACTCCTTGCATACCTGGAATAAACCCCACTTGATCATGGTGTATGATCCTTTTAATGTGCTGTTGGATTCTGTTTGCTAGTATTTTGTTAAGGATTTTTGCATCTATGTTCATCAGTGATATTGGCCTGTAGTTTTCTTTCCTTGTGACATCCTTGTCGGGTTTTGGTATCAAGGTGATGGTGGCCTCGTAGAAAGAATTTGGGAGTGTTCCTCCCTCTGCTATATTTTGGAAGAGTTTGAGAAGGATAGGTGTTAGCTCTTCTCTAAATGTTCGATAGAATTTGCCTGTGAAGCCATCTGGTCCTGGGCTTTTGTTTGTTGGAAGATTTTTAATCACAGTTTCAATTTCAGTGCTTGTGATTGGTCTGTTCATATTCTCTATTTCTTCCTGATTCAGTCTTGGCAGGTGGTGCATTTCTAAGAATGTGTCCATTTCTTCCAGATTGTCCATTTTATTGGCATAGAGTTGCTTGTAGTAGTCTCTCATGATCTTTTGTATTTCTGCATTGTCAGTTGTTACTTCTCCTTTTTCATTTCTTATTCTATCGATTTGAGTCTTCTCCCTTTTTTTCTTGATGAGTCTGGCTAGTGGTTTATCTATTTCGTTTATCTTCTCAAAGAACCAGCTTTTAGTTTTATTGATCTTTGCTATCGTTTCCTTCATTTCTTTTTCATTTATTTCTGATCTGATTTTTATGATTTCTTTCCTTCTGCTAGCTTTGGGTTTTTTTGTTCTTCTTTCTCTAATTGCTTTAGGTGCAAGGTTAGGTTGTTTATTCGAGATGTTTCCTGCTTCTTAAGGTGGGCTTGTACTGCTATAAACTTCCCCCTTAAAACTGCTTTTGCTGCATCCCATAGGTTTTGGGTCGTTGTGTCTCCATTGTCATTTGTTTCTAGGTATTTTTTTATTTCCTCTTTGATTTCTTCAGTGATCACTTCATTATTAAGTAGTGTATTGTTTAGCCTCCATGTGTTTGTATTTTTTACAGATCTTTTCCCGTAATTGATATCTAGTCTCATGGCATTGTGGTCGGAAAAGATACTTGATACAATTTCAATTTTCTTAAATTTACCAAGGCCTGATTTGTGACCCAAGATATGATCTATCCTGGAGAATGTTCCATGAGCACTAGAGAAAAATGTGTATTCTGTTGTTTTTGGATGTAATGTCCTATAAATATCAATTAAGTCCATCCTGTTTAATGTATCATTTAAAGCTTGTGTTTCCTTATTTATTTTCATTTTGGATGATCTGTCCATGGGTGAAAGTGGGGTGTTAAAGTCCCCTACTATGAATGTGTTACTGTCGATTTCCCCTTTTATGGCTGTTAGTATTTGCCTTATGTATTGAGGTGCTCCTATGTTGGGTGCATAAATATTTACAATTGTTATATCTTCTTCTTGGATCGATCCCTTGATCATTATGTAGTGTCCTTCTTTGTCTCTTTTAATAGTCCTTATTTTAAAGTCTATTTTGTCTGATATGAGAATTGTTACTCCAGCTTTCTTTTGGTTTCCATTTGCATGGAATATCTTTTTCCATCCCCTTACTTTCAGTCTGTATGTGTCTCTAGGTCTGAAGTGGGTCTCTTGTAGATAGCATATATAAGGGTCTTGTTCTTGTATCCATTCAGCCAATCTGTGTCTTTTGGAGGGAGCATTTAGTCCATTTTCATTTAAGGTAATTATCGATATGTATGTTCCTATTCCCATTTTCTAAATTGTTTTGGGTTCGTTATTATAGGTCTTTTCCTTCTCTTGTGTTTCTTGTCTAGAGAAGTTCCTTTAGCATTTGTCATAAAGCTGGTTTGGTGGTGCTGAACTCTCTCAGCTTTTGCTTGTCTGTAAAGGTTTTAATTTCTCCATCAAATCTGAATGAGATCCTTGCTGGGTAGAGTAGTCTTGGCTGAAGGTTTTTCTCCTTCATCACTTTCAGTATGTCCTGCCAGTCCCTTCTGGCTTGTAGGGTTTCTGCTGACAGATCAGCTGTTAAACTTATGGGGATTCCCTTGTGTGTTTTTTGTTGTTTTTCCCTTGCTGCTTTTAATATGCTTTCTTTGTATTTAATTTTTGACAGTTTGATTTATATGTGTCTTGGCGTATTTCTCCTTGGATTTATCCTGTATGGGACTCTCTGTGCTTCCTGGACTTCATTAACTATTTCTTTTCCCATATTAGGGAAGTTTTCAACTATAATCTCTTCAAATATTTTCTCAGTCCCTTTCTTTTTCTCTTCTTCTTCTGGAACCCCTATAATTCGAATGTTGGTGTGTTTAATGTTCTCCCAGAGGTCTCTGAGACTGTCCTCAGTTCTTTTCATTATTTTTTCTTTATTCTGCTCTGCAGTAGTTATTTCCACTATTTTATCTTCCACGTCACTTATCCGTTCTTCTGCCTCAGTTATTCTGCTATTGATCCCATCTAGAGTACTTTTAATTTCATTTATTGTGTTGTTCATCGTTGCTTGTTTCATCTTTAGTTCTTCTAGGTCCTTATTAACTGTTTCTTGCATTTTGTCCATTCTATTTCCAAGATTTCGGATCATCCTTACTATCATTATTCTGAATTCTTTTTCAGGTAGACTGCCTATTTCGTCTTCATTTGTTAGGTCTGGTGCATTTTTATCTTGCTCCTTTATCTGCTGTGTGTTTTTCTGTCTTCTCATTTTGCTTATCTTACTGTGTTTGGGGTCTCCTTTTTGCAGGCTGCAGTTCGTAGTTCCCGCTGTTTTTGATGTCTGTCTCCAGTGGCTAAGGTTGGTTCAGTGGGTTGTGTAGGCCTCCTGGTGGAGGGGACTAGTGCCTGTGTTGTGGTGGATAAGGCTGGATCTTGTCTCTCTAGTGGGCAGGTTCACGTCTGGTGGTGTGTTTTGGGGTGTCTGTGGCCTTATTATGATTTTAGGCAGCCTCTCTGCTAATAGGTGGGGTTGTGTTCCTGTTTTGCTAGTTGTTTGGCATATGTTGTCCAGCACTGTAGCTTTGCTGGTCGTTGAGTGAAGCTGGGTGCTGGTGTTAAGATGGAGGTCTCTGGGAGATTTTCGCCATTTGATATTATGTGGAGCTGGGAGGTCTCTTGCTGACCAGTGTCCTGAAGTTGGCTCTCCTACCTCAGAGGCAGAGCCCTGACTCCTGGCTGGAGCACCAAGAGGGTTTCATCCACACGGCTCAGAATAAAAGGGAGAAAAAGTAGAGAGAATTAGTAGAAGTATGAGGAAAGAAAGAAGGAAAGGAGGGAAGGAAGGAAGGAAGGAAGGAAGAAAAAAGAAAGAAAGAAAGAAGCAAAGAAGGAAAGAAGGCGAGAAGGAAAGAAAGGAGGGAGGGAGGGAGGAAGGAAGGAAGGAGGGAAAGAAGGAAAGAAGACAGAAAGAAAGAAGATACAGTAAAAATAAAATAAAGTATAATAAAGTTATTGAATTAAAAAATACTTATTTAGAAAAAAAAAGGGACGCATAGAACCTTAGGACAAATGTTGGAAGCAAAGCTATACAGACAAAAGCTTACACAGAAGCATACACATACACCCTCACAAAAAGAGGTAAAGGGGGAAAAATCATAAATCTTGCTCTCAGAGACCACCTCCTCAATTTGGGATGATTCGTTGTCTAAAGGAGGGATGGAAGGAAAGAAAGAAAGAAAGAAAGAAAGAAAGAAAGAAAGAAAGAAAGAAAGAAAGAAAGAAAGAAAAGTATAATAAAGTTATTAAAATTAATTATTAAGAAAAAAAAATTTTTTTAAAACCATGGACGGATAGAACCCTAGGACAAATGGTGGAAGCAAGACTATACAGAAAAGATCTCACACAGAAGCATACACATTCACAAAAAGAGGAAAAGGGAAAAAAATCATAGATCTTGCTCCTAAAGTCCAGCTCCTCAATTTGGGATCATTCCTTGTCTATTCAGGTATTCCACAGATGCAGGGTACATCAAGTTGATTGTGGAGCTTTAATCCGCTGCTTCTGAGGCTGCTGGGAGCGATTTCCCTTTCTCTTCTTTGTTCTCACAGCTCACAGGGGCTCAGCTTTGGATTTGTCCCTGCCTCTGCGTGTAGGTCGCTGGGGGGCGTCTGTTTTTTGCTCAGACAGGGCGGGGTTAAAAGAGCCGCTGATTCGGGAGCTCTGGCGCACTCAGGCCGGGGCGGGGGGCACTGCGTGCGGGGCGGGCCTGCGGCGGCAGAGGCCGGCGTGACGTTGCACCAGCCTGAGGCCCGCCGTGCGTTCTCCCGGGGAAGTTGTCCCTGGATCCCGAGAACCTGGCAGTGGCGAGCTGCACCAGCTCCGCGGAAGAAGGGTGTGGAGAGTGACCTGTGCTCGCACACAGGCCCCTTGGTGGCGGCAGCAGCAGCCTTAGCGTCTCCCGCCCGTCTCTGGGGTCCGCGCTTTTAGCCGCGTCTCGTGCCCGTCTCTGGGGTTCGCGCTTTTAGCCGTGGCTCACGCCCGTCTCTGGAGTTCCTTTAAGCAGCACTCTTAAACCCCTGTCCTCGCGCACCAGGAAACAAAGAGGGAAGAAAAAGTCTCTTGCCTCTTCGGCAGGTGCAGACTTTTCCCCGGACTCCCTCCCGGCTAGCCGTGGTGCACTAACCCCTTCAGGCTATGTTCAAGCCACCAACCCCAGTCCTCTCCCTGCGCTCTGCCCGAAACCGAAACCCGAGCCTCAGAGCCTCAGCTCGCAGCCCCGCCCGCCCCGGCGGGTGAGCAGACAAGCCTCTCGGGCTGGTGAGTGCCGGTCAGCACCGATCCTCTGTGCGGGAATCTCCCCGCTTTGCCCTCCGCACCCGTTGCTGTGCGCTCCTCCACGGTGCCAGAGCTCCCCCCTCCGCCTCCCGCAGTCTCCGCCCGCGAAGGGGCTTCCTAGTGTGTGGAAACTTTTCCTCCTTCACAGCTCCCTCCCACTGGTGCAGTTGCCGTCCCTATTCTTTTGTCTGTTTTTTCTTTTTTTTCTTTTGCCCTACCCAGGTACATGGGGAGTTTCTTGCCTTTTGGGAGGTCTGAGGTCTTCTGCCAGCCTTCAGTAGGTGTGCTGTAGGAGTTGTTCCACGTGTAGATGTATTTCTGGTGTATCTGTGGGGAGGAAGGTGATCTCCGCGTCTTACTCTTCCGCCATCTTCAAGGTCCCCCCCCCCACTATTATTTTGTTACTGTCAATTTCCTCTTTTATAGCTGTTAGCAGTTGCCTTATGTATTGAGGTGCTCCTATGTTGGGTGCATATATATTTATAATTGTTATATCTTCTTCTTGGATTGATCCCCTGATCATTATGTAGTGTCCTTCCTTGTCTCTTGTAACATTCTTTATTTTAAAGTCTATTTTGTCTGATATGAGTATTGCTACTCCAGCTTTCTTTTGATTTCCATTTGCATGAAATATATTTTTCCATCCCCTCACTTTCAGTCTGAATGTGTCCCTAGGTCTGAAGTGGGTCTTTTGTACACAGCATATATATGGGTCTTGTTTTTGTATCCATTCAGCAAGCCTGTGTCTTTTGGTTGGAGTAGTTAATCCATACATGCTTAAGGTAATTGTCAATATGTATGTTCCTATTGCCATTTTCTTAATTGTTGTGGGTTTGTTTTTGTAGGTCTTTTCTTCTCTTGTATTTCCCACTTAGAGAAGTTCCTTTAGCATTTGTTGTAGAGCTGGTTTGGTGGTGCTGTATTCTCTTAGCTTTTGCTTGTCTGTAAAGCTTATGATTTCTCCGTCAAATCTGAATGAGATCCTTGTTGGGTAGAGTAATCTTGGTTGTAGGTTCTTCCCTTTCATCACTTTAAGTATATCATGCCACTCCCTTCTGGCTTGTAGAGTTTCTGCTGAGAAATCAGCTGTTAACCTTATGGGAGTTCCCTTGTATGTTATTTGTCATTTTTCCCTTGCTGCTTTCAATAATTTTTCTTTGTCTTTAATTTTTGCCAATTTGATTACTATGTGTCTCGGCGTGTTTCTCCTTGGGTTTATCCTGTATGGGACTCTCTGCACTTCCTGGACTTGGGTGGCTATTTCCTTTCCCATGTTAGGGAAGTTTTTGACTGTAATCTCTTCAAATATTTTCTCTGGTCCTTTCTCTCTCTCTTCTCCTTCTGGGACCCCTATAATGTGAATGTTGTTGTGTTTAATGTTGTCCCAGAGGTCTCTTGGGCTGTGTTCATTTCTTTTCATTCTTTTTTCTTTATTCTGTCCTGCAGCAGTGAATTCCAGCATTCTGTCTTCCAGGTCACTTATCCGTTCTTCTGCCTCAGTTATTCTGCTATTGTTTCCTTCTAGTGTAGTTTTCCTTTCAGTTATTGTATTGTTCATCTGTTTGTTTGTTCTTTAATTCTTCTAGGTCTTTGTTAAACATTTCTTGCATCTTCTCAATCTTTGCCTCCATTCTTTTTCCGAGGTCCTGGATCATCTTCGCTATCATTATTCTGAATTCTTTTTCTGGAAGGTTGCCTATCTCCACTTCATTTATTTGTTTTTCTGGGGTTTTATCTTGTTCCTTCATCTGGTACATAGCCCTCTGCCTTTTCATCTTGTCTATCTTTCTGTGAATGTGGTTTTTGTTCCACAGGCTGCAGGATTGTAGTTCTCCTCCTTCTTATTATTATTGGTAATCAGAGATGGTGCTACTTCCTGTAGCAGTGGATCATGCCTGACAGTTCTGGAGGCTGGGAAGTCCAAGATGAAGGCTCCAGCGGATTTGGTGTTGTGTGAGGGTCTGCTTCCTGCATCATAGACCACTGTCATCTCCTCAATTCCTTTTACCTAATACATCATATCTGATTTTCAATTAAAAATTACAGGGCATGCTGAAAGGCAAAAAACAGCCTGAAGATATAAGCCAACCATCAGAACCAGATTTATAGATGGCAGAGATTTTAGAATTATCAGACCAGGAGTTTAAGATAATTATGATTAATATGCTAAGAGCTTTAAAAAAGTAGACAGCCTTTAAGTACAAGGGGGTAATACAAGCAGAGAGATGGAAACTCTAAGCAAGAATCAAAAGAAATGCTAGATAGTGGGAAGCAGCCACATAGCACAGGGAGATCAGCTCCGTGCTTTGTGACCACATAGAGGGGTGGGATAGGGAGGGTGGGAGGGAGATGCAAGAGGGAGGAGATATGGGGATATATGTATACGTATAGCTGATTCACTTTGTTATAAAGCAGAAACTAATACACCATTGTAAAGCAATTATACTCCAATAAAGATGTTTAAAAAAATGCTAGAATCTAAAAGCACTGTAACAGAAATGAAGAATGTCTTTTATGGGTCCATCAGTAGACTGGACAGGGCCAAGAAAAGAATCAGTGAACTTGAAGAAATGTCAGTAGAAACTTCCCAAACTAAAAAGTAAAGAGGAAAAAATAAAAATGTAACTGAATATGCAAGAACTGTGGGAACAAAAGGTATAACATATACTTTATGGCAGCAGTTCCCCCAACCTTTTTGGCACCAGGAACCAGTTTCGTGGAAGACAATTTTTCCATGAACAGGGGGTGGGGGGTGACGGTTCAGGCGGTAATGCGAGCGATGCAGAGCATGGGGGGACAGCAGATGAAGCTTCGCTCGCTCGCCCGCCACTCACCTCCTGCTGTGTGGCCCGGTTCCTAACAGGCCACAAACTGGTACCGGTCTTTGGCCTGGGGGTTGGGGACCCCTGCATTATGAGAATACCGGAAGGAGAGGAAAAGGGAAAAGGAACAGAAAAAAACATTTGAAGTTTTTGTACCTGAGAATATTCCAGAATAAATGACAGACACCAAATCACAGATTCAGGAATCTCAGAGTCAGAGAACACTAACCAGGATAAATATTTAAAAACAAACAACAACAAAAAACCCTACACTTAGGCATATTCTATTCAAACTGCAGAAAATCAAAGACAAAAAGATCATTTCAAAAGAAGCCAAAAGGGGGAAAAAATACCTATGGAGAAACAAGTATAAGAATTATACTGGAATTCTCAGAAATCATGCAAGAAAAAGAGAATAGAGTGAAATATTTAGTGTTGAATGAAAAACAACAAAGAATTCTGTATCCAAGGAATTATCCTTTAAAAGTAAAGGAGAAATAAAGACATTCTCAGACAAAGAAAAATTGAGGGAGTTTGTCAGCAGTAGTTTGTCACCATTTCTGTCTTGCACGAAATGTTAAAGGAAGTTAATCAGAAAGAAGGGAATGATATAGGTCAGAAACTTAGATCTACATGAGAAGAGCATTAGAGAAGGAATAAATGAAGGTAAAATACAATCTTTTAGTTTTTTATTCTTAATTGACCTAACAGATAAGTTTGTTCAAAGTAATAATAATAATGATATATGAGGTGATTATAGCTTATGGATAAATGAAATGAATGACCAAAAAAATGTTATAAGGAAAGAGAAGGAGGAATTGGGAATACTCTGCTATAAAGTACTGGCATCACACATGAGGCCATATATTGTTAATAGAAAGTAATCGTAAATGTATATTGCAAACTCTAGGATGCTCCTAGGCATTCACCCAAATAAGTAAAACCTTGTGCCCACACTAAAAGCTGCACCTGTACGTTTACAGCAGCTGCATATATAATCACCAAAAACTGGAAGCAAGATGACCTTTAATAGGTGAATGGATTAAAAAAAAAGCCTGTATATTCAATATATCTATACAAGGGGATATTATTCAGCCATAAAAAGAAATGAGCTATGAAGCCCCCCAAAGATATAGAGGAATCTTAAATATATTTAGCTAAGTGAAAGGAGCCAGTCTGAAAAGGCTACATACTGTATGATTCCAATATGTCAGTCTGGAAAAGCAAAACTATAGAGAGAGTAAAAAGATCAGGGGTTGGGGAAGGGAGGGATGAACAGGTGAAGTGTGGTGGATTTTTAGGGCAATTAACTATTCTGTATGGTCCTGTAACAGTGAATATACATCATTATGTATTTGTCAAAATCCATAGAACTGTACAACACAGTGAACCATAATATAAACTATGTATTTTAATTAACAATAATGTATCAATATTGGCTTGTCCATTGTAACAAAAGCAACATACAAGTGTGAGATATTGCTGACAAGGGAAACTATACAGGGGGAGGAGTGATGAGAGAGAGAGTAAATGGGAACTCTCCGTACTTTCTGCTTAATTTTTCTGTAAACCTAAAACTGGTCTAAAAATAATTAGTATTAAAAAAAATAAGATATGGATCCTGATCTCAAAGTGCTTACATTCTAGCAAGAGAGATTTAATTGTAACTGTTGTGTGACAAACTTCTCTATGTGACCAATGAAATATGCAAATCTTCTTAAATTATAAAATACTTCAAATACACAAGGTATGGAAAATAATAAAACATCCCCAACTACCCACACCAGTTTTAATAGATAGCAACTTTCTCTCAGATTTGCTTCAGACTTTTTTTTCTTAATGAGCAATGAAACTAGAAAGAGCTGAAATCCTTTGAATTCCTTTCTATTAATATTCCTTTACCCGCCTACCTAGAAGTAACACTATTTTGAAATTATCTTTCCCATCACATTTTATACTACTGTATGTCTAAGATAATCAGTATGTAGCATTTTAAAAAAATACTGATGACTATTTTAATGGTTACTGTTCTATCTAGGTATTTCCCCCTCCTTTTGGAGTAAATTTTGGTCATTTACATTTTTTAAGAAAATTGTCACTTGACCAAAGTTTTATACTAGCTAGGATAAGGTTTTCCATGGTATTTGCTTATGTTTTTCCTCATTAGTTACTGTTTTTTGAAATCACTGTCTTATTTTTTTAATATATTTTAATAGGTAATATATTCAAAGTTGAAAATAACATTTGTTCCCATCCCCAAATATACACAAATAATTTCTATTCATTTTTTCCAATCTTTCTTTTCACAAGAATAAGCAAATATGAATTTATAGTCTTATTTTCTCCCTCTCTTTTCTGTAGCTTGCTCTCGCACTTAATGGATGTCAAAAAATCTTTTCACAGCAGTTTACAAGAGAACTTCCACATCTTCTTTTACAGCTGCATTATATTCCATTGTGATTGTGCCCTAATTTAACTAACCACTTATTGATGACACTTGTATTGTTTTCAATTGTCGCTTCAAAATTGCATTCTACACATTTCATTTTGCCATTGTACAAATTCATCTGTAGAATTTATTTCCAGAAATGGAATTTCTGAGCCAAAGAATACACATTCGTCTTCTTGACAGTTATTAGCATCTTGCCCCACAAGGGTTGTACTAATTTGTATCGATATTTTCACCAGCAACGTAACCATATGCAGGGTCTGGGACAACGTTCAATGAAGACCAATCTACCATTTACATAAAAGTAAACGCAAAACTCTAATGCTATGATAAACATACCTTCATAAGGACCTGAAAATCCAAGTCTGAATTTAGAAATCGTGGGTTCCTCGAAGCCCTACGTCAGAAGGTGAGAGGCCCGCAGCTGCCCCTTCTCTCTCCATCTCCGTCTTGTCCCACACTCAAGGGGCCCTGCGCTCACACACGCAGACACCCCAGCCCATACCTCAAGCTCTTTTCACAACACACTGTGAACAGCCACCCCTCGTGGTCAGGGAAGCACAGGCAGCGTGGCTGACCCTCCAGACGACGAGTGGGAAAGGCAGGCCCAGTCCCGGGAGGCGGAGCAGGGCTTCTGAGGACCCATGCGTAGGAGGAGATGCTGGCTCTGGGTGGGCGTGTCCCCTTGGCCTCACAGAGAAGTAGTATTTTGCTTAAAGGGTCGCGACCCTTTTATTTTCGTATATGTTGCTTAATTATGCCTTTTTTTTTTTTGTCTTAATGAATCTCACTGGAAATGTATCTATTTAAATTCATCTTTTCAAAAAACTAGCTTTTGGTTTTGCTGATCTCCGCTCTTTTTCCTTTGATTTCCATTCCATTAATTTGTCCTTATTTTTATGACTGCCAGAAATACTTCCTTAGAATTTAGTCTTTATTTTTTTAACTTCTAAAGTTAGAATCCTTAAATCACTAATTTTCACTCTGTCTGGTTTTTTAATATGTACATAAAGCTATAAATGTCATTCTAACTATATTTTTAACTGTGTCACAAGTTGTGATATAGAGTTTTTCCCCTGAATTTTTAAATATTTTGTAATTTTCATTTGATGTCTTCTTTGAATTATTTAAAACAATTTTTATACATTTATTAGAATTTTCTTGGTTATTTTATGCACTGCCTTCTAATTGTATTGTATTGTATTCACAGAACATAATCTATAGGATTCATTCTTTGGTACTCACTAAGACTTTCTTCTGAAAATAATATATACTCTCTATTTTCTGTGGCAATTCGAATTTATAAATCCACTAAGTCCAGTTTGTTAGTTATGTTTTTCAAATTTCTGAATCCTTACTGATTTTCGCTGCTTGACCTATCAGTTTCTTACAGGAAAGCATTAGACTCAACCACCCCGATTGTAAAGTTGTGTACTTATCTGTATAATTCTGCCCTATTTTGCTTTATATATTTTGAGTCTGTGTTATTTGATGCATACAGGCACAGGATTATTGATTCTTCCTTGTTGAATTACTTCTATCTTTGAGTAATAAAACTCTCATTCTCATAGTATTTTTTGCCTAAGTTCTGGTTTTCTGATATTAATGTTGCTAACTCAGCTTTCTTTTGCTTTGGATAGTATTTGCCTGGAATTGGTTTTATCATCATTTGCTTTTCACCGTTTTGTGTCATTCAATGTTCTGTGTTTCTTATAAACAGCAGGGGTTACATTTTGTTTTGCTTCAATGATATCCAATATGACAATACCTTTCCTTAAACAGATGAGTTTAAAGTACTTCAACTTGTTGTGTTTATTATTTCTACTATCTTATTTCATGTTTTACCCTCTACTTTGATGCCTTCAATGGTATTATTTTCTTTCTTTCTTTCATTGTTTTCTAGTACAGTTGCCCCTCAGCATCTGCAGGGAATTGGTTCCAGGACCTCCACAGACACCAAAATCCATGGACACTCAAAGTTCCTTTTATAAAATGATATAGTACATTCAGCCAGCCCTTCATATCTGCAGATGTGAACCCATGGATATAGAGGGCCAACTGTATTTTAGTGCCACCTTGTTTTTAAATCTCCTGTAACGTTAGCCTTTTAAGATGTAGAAAGCAATCTATAACTATTTAAATCTACCAAAAAGTTTGTCAGTTTGTTTGCCCTGATAGATTATATTTGTTCCTTCTAGGTTCAATTTATTGATTTCTGAAGTATATGATTTAATCTTTCTTTCAGTTAGGGTCTATGAGTGACAGATTCTCCAAGGTTGACCTGAAAAGGCTTTTATTTTGCCCTTGCCCTTGTCAGTTTGATAAGGTATGCAATTCTGGGTTGACAGCACTTTGAGGATATTACCCCACTGTTTTCTAGAATTTGTTGCTGTTAATGAGAAGTTTTTCTTGATCTGTTATTCCTTTTTAAGTTTTCTTTATCTGATGTTCTGCAATTTTACCATGATGTGGATTTATTTTTGTTTTCCCTGCTTGAGACTCAGTCATTCTTCAATACAAGTAAATTCTTAGTCTTTATTTCTTCCAATGTTGCCTCTCCCGTATTCTCTCTATTCTTTTCTTCTGGAATTTCTGGTAGACCCTGTTGAAATTTAGCCTTATATATTTCAAGTTTCCTAATCATATCTCAAAGTTAACATCTCTTTCTATTGTTACATTAGTTTATTCCATGATGGGAAAAAAACTTAAAAACTTAAATAAAATACATAAAGTATAGACTTTACTTAAGGTAAAGGCTGTTCAATGTTAACAACCTGGTTACATATTCCAATAAACTGCTTAAATGTTTTAATAAAAACTTCCCCAATTGTCTAGTAATTATAAATATTGAAAAACAAATGCAGGGAGATATGGCAGTTCTTAAACTGTTCCTGTTTCTCTTTTGAGCTAATCAGTTGAAATTTATGATTAAACCTACTGTAGACTTTCAGTTTGATAGGTTGAGTTTCAATCCAAAGGTCCAAACTAGATCAACGGCATCTTTTCAGGTATGTTTCAGGGAGTGGAGAAAACTATGCACTAAATTATCAAAAAATATATAAATGAAAAATAGTAGCTAACATTTATTGAGTGCTTACAGTGTATTAGGTATCATCTTAAACCTGTAAACATATTAACTAATTCTCACAACAGCCCTATAAGATAGGATTTATTATTAATAATAGGAAAACCACAATACAGAAATGTTGAGTAACTTGCTCCAGTTTACACAGTAAGAACCAGGCAATCTGGCTGCACGGCTTTTTTTCCCCTACTCATGTATTTTTCCCCAACTCTCATGTACACACTCTACACCAGATGTTCTTCAGTAACATGTGTTATCAAAACCCTGTGGGTGGGCTTCCCTGGTGGCGCAGTGGTTGAAAGTCCGCCTGCCGATGCAGGGGACACAGGTTCGTGCCCCGGTCCAGGAGGATCCCACATGCCACGGAGCGGCTGGGCCCGTGAGCCACGGCCACTGAGCCTGCGCCTTCGGAGCCTGTGCTCCGCAACGGAAGAGGCCACAACAGTGAGAGACCCGCGTACTGAAAAAATATAAATAAAAAATAAACCTGTGGGTGGGATTGAATTCAGAATGTCAAGTAAAAATATCTAGTACCTGAAAATCAAGGAAAAATTCACTAAACCAAGGTCCTAGTCTCTTACTTTAAGAAAGTGACTTGTAGGACTTCCCTGGTGGCGCAGTGGTTAAGAATCCACCTGCCAACGCAGACGCCATGGGTTCGATCCCTGGTCCGGGAAGATCCCACATGCCGCGGAGCAACTAAGCCCGTGCACCACAGCTACTGAAGCCCACACGCCTAGAGCCTGTGCCTCGCAACAAGAGAAGCCACCACAATGAGAAGCCCACGCACCACCACAACAAAAACAACAACAAAAATTCGTCATGAAGGACCTAGGCGCAAGATGGGAATAAAGACACAGACCTACTAGAGAATGGACTTGAGGACACGGGGAGGGGGAAGGGTAAGCTGTGACAAAGTGAGAGAGTGGTAGGGACATATATATATACTACCAAACGTAAAATAGATAACTAGTGGGAAGCAGCCGCATAGCACAGGGAGATCAGCTCGGTGCTTTGTGACCACCTAGTGGGGTGGGATAGGGAGACTGGGAGGGAGGGAGACGCAAGAGGGAAGAGATATGGGGATATACGTATACGTATAACTGATTCACTTTGTTATAAAGCAGAAACTAACACACCATTGTAAAGCAATTATACTCCAATAAAGATGTTTAAAAAAATCCAGGAAAAAAAAAAGCGCTATTTTCCTGATTCATAAAACAATTGAAATATCAAAAAAAAAAGAGTAGCCCCAGCTCGTCACAACTAGAGAAAGCCCGCACAGCAATGAAGACACAACGCAACCAAAAATTGATGAATTTTAAAAAAGAGAGAATCTTTTAAGAAAGTGACTTGTAAAACGGGATCATCAACTTAAACATCACTGATTCTGATGTTAAAATAATGCATGCCCCTCAGCCAATTATAAAACAAAATTTCTTCCTCCAAAAAATTCCTTCCCTTTCATAGGAATTATTTTCTTGATTTAAAGAGTGATTATATGAGGAAGCAAGAAGGGAGATGGGTAAAGCTACAGAACAGAGATTTACAACAACAGGATTAAAATTGAATAAAAGTACAGCTGCCTAAAACCCAGCTTCCTCCATCTTGGAAAGACTTCTCTGGACTTTTCTTAAACCCCAAAATGCAACCTGCCCTCCAGGAACAGTCACATGAGTTTGATTTATTATCAAGTTTGCCTCTTGGGGGAGTATGTAATTGAATAAAATGAAAGCCAAGCAACTGTAACATGGGTATAGTAATAACTGCCTCAGAGACAGTTGTCAGGATTAAATGAGGGAAGGTATGTGAAGTTTTTTAGCACAGTACCTAGAATACAGTAAAAAAAAATTAACAGTACGTTTTATAAAAATGAAACATATAAATAGTATACATATAGCCACATTGATGTTCACTCTATAGCCAAACAACAGCGACTTCTAATTGAAATTTACTTACTGCAGAATTTAAATTTTTTTGTACTTTTTCTACACAGAGGCCATTACTTTTTCATAGAAAATAAAAGCGAGAGAGATATAACTTGTTTATATAAATATGTTAAACCTAAACCATAGATATATATATATTCTGTTTATATTGAAAATAAATTTTGAAGGCAGTAAAATTAATTTACCCCAAATTTTATGTGTATGTATTTATGTATATTTTTCCTGAGTAAGACATTCATAGTTTTCATCGGTTTCTCAGAGATATCCATGACCCTCCCCTTAAAAAATAAGTTTAAAAACAATTCATCTCTATGCCCAGGTAAAGGGACTAAAGTGAGAGCGTTCAATACTTCCATGACATGGGACGAGACGGGATGGGGAGGGGCGGAGGAGAATGACTGGAGAGGTAGGGAGTGAAGTGGAGAAGCCAGAATTTACCAACTAAGACAAAGTCTGAATACAGTGAACAAAGCAAAACAGTAACAGCAAACAATACCGGTCCTTCAATCTTTCTCTTTAGGTGGTACTGAAAACCTCCTCCTTTTCCACTGGGTTTACCCAAAAACTGAGGGATGTCCCTCAGAGCCACTTCAAAAAAGAATCAGCCAGAGCAAGGAAACGTTCATCTTTTCTGAGGAGCTGGTATGCTTTTATTGTTAAACATGGGTTCTTTATTATTTATTATCGTACGTTTGGGGCCTTAGCCCTCAGGAAACCCAGGGATATGTTTTGTATTTATTTTTAGCAACTCCTTCTAGCCTTTGATTTTCATTTACTTTCTATCCCCAAACGTGTCCTCTTCCTTACAGTGTTTTTGTACTTTGGTCCTTGTTTTAATGGTTCTATCGTACCTGTGTTCTTTATAACTCACCACAAATTTCCCTTTAAAAGTAGATGTCTTGTAAAGGAAGAAAAGGAGGGAAGAAGGGAGGAAGGAAGGAGGGAGGGAGGGAGGAAAGGAAGGAAGGAAGGAAGGAAGGAAGGAAGGAAGGAAGGAAGGAAGGAAGGAAGGAAGGTTCTTAAAAGTATACCCTTTAAATTAGGTCTTGTAAATTTAGCAGCCTTAATAGGGTGAAACCTATAGTTCATAATTTTTTTAAACCTCAAATTATTCTACAAACCTTAAGTAAACAAAACCACATTTTCTCCAAGTTTAAATTGTACTGCTTTTATTCTGATAAATTTTTTCTTGCTTGTTCTCTAAATCCTATTAATATAATATTCTCTAAATATGTTCTTTGGGGAAAAACCAGATCTATTCTCAGCTACCACTCCATCTGCAGCCAACATATTTGACTCCTTTTGTCCTTGACAGTGGATCTTTGCAGGCATGGTTTGTGCTCCCCCAACCTTCTGTCCTCTGCAGTTACCTTCTCTGGGGGCAGACCATCTCTCCTGCCCTTTCCTGACTGGCATTATTTACCCTTACTTACTCAGTTTCATTAGAAACTGTCTCTCTGTCTCTTTTTTTTTTTTTTACAAAAGGGAATGCTCAGCACATCCAGTTTCGGATCCCTTTATGGAAAACCCCATGGCACAAAGGAACCAGCATTAGTATTATGGAAAATCTCTGTTCTGAGTTTCTGGGGCTTTCCTTTAACATCATTGTTTACACACCATTGCCCGCCTTCACCTCCCCTTCTCAGGCTCAGCTCTGCCACATAGCAGGTGACTAACAAATAGTTGACTAACCAGGAAAATTGTTTTCTAAATGATCTTAATTTTTAACTAGTTTTCTACACCTGAAAAGTGGGAACTTTGTGTGCAAAACATAAGATCATTTTTTTTACAGTCCTAATGAAAACATTCCTAAACTTTCTTCTTGAAATGAAATTTCATTCTGCATGTTTAATAATGTGTGTGTGTGAGTGTGTGTGTGTGTGTGTGTGTGTGTGTGTGTGTGTGTGTGTGTGTCCATAACTATTTTCCTTCCTTGGATTTAGCTAAACAAGCCCAAACATGTGCTATGAATGATTTAAATTATTACTCGGCTATTCATTCAGTCAGGTGTTAAAAGAACATGAACAGGCCAATTCAACTGTTGTTCGTCACCCTGCACACTTAACACACACACACACGCATGTTACACGCATGTATTCATGTATATACAACCGTATGCTAGCCATCAATTGACCCTTGTCTTTTATAGTTCATAAACGGTGGGCAGTCTCAGCCTAGACATGGCACTTTCCGGTACTGGTATATCAGGTGGCAGGGACCAAGGCTCAATACCTTCTCTTGCTCTGAATTAAACACAGCAGGATGACATTACCTCTCTGGATCCTGATTACACTCTTCCAGGTGCCCAATCCCCAAATGATGGCGGTCAGCAGCCCACACACAGTGGCCACCAGCACCTTGAGGTTACACGCATGGCAGGAACCATGGGGAATCCAAACCACAGATCCACTGTGCTGCTTTTCTTCTTGAGCCAAGAACTTTAATCAAAAACTCTTCTAAAAAAAATAATTCCTTCTCTCAGGGTTCTAGCAGTCAGATGTCCTCATTTTTTAGGATTTTTGAGGTTACTCAGGCAGGAAGCAGTTCAAATCACCTAATAAAAGGTACACAGTCTGCTTGCAATTTCCTCATCCTTCACTGAATGAGAACATGAAAAAAGTGATTGGGGTTATGCGGAAGGAAGATAACTCAGGGCGATAAAGGAGAAAGGGAGGGAATAGCTAACTGGGTCAAAGTGTAAATGTCCTGAGGAGCAAGGAAGTGGGGAAGGGAACAAAAAAGAAAAAAAAAAAAAAAAAGAGAAGTCAGGAAGGCAGTGGACCTGGGGATCACCTATGGTTCAGCTTCCTGTGTTTTGTTAGGAGGCTCTAGCAGAGGTAGACCAGCAGGCACTCCAGACTGTCCACTGAGGTCGAACAGTGATGTCCACTCATGATTCCAGTACTTGCACGTCTTTAAGAAGCCCATACTTTGACAGCTACAGTTGGTGAGTGGGCATTACTGGCACATGAATTTTGAAAAGCACTGAAGACAGCATTACGGCCCATCTGTTATGGGCTGAACTGTGCTCCCCTAAAAATTCATATGGTGAAGTAGTACCTAGAATATGACCTTATTTGGAGATAGGGTCATTACAGGAGGTAATCAAGTCAAAGTGAGGTCATTAGAGCTGTCCCTAACCCAATATGACCGATGTCCTTATACAAAGAGGAAATCTGGACACAGATATGCATAGAGAGAAGAGGATGTGAAGAGACATGGGGAGAAGACAGCCGTCTACAAGCCAAAGAAAGAGGATGCGAACAGATCCTTCCCTCTCAGGCCTCAGAAGGAACCAACGCTGCCAAATGCCTTGATTTGGGCCTTCTAATCTCCAGAACTGCTTAACAAGAAATTTCTGTTGTTTAAGCCACTCAGCTGTAGTACTTTGTTACAGCAGCTGTAGCAAACCAAGCCACCATCTGAGTCACTGTCAGCTGGTGTCTCTGCAGCTGCAGCTCTGACCCTCTCCTGCCCAGAGGCCCATGTTCTTCTTCCCCACCCCTTCTCCACTCTCAACTGCAAGAATGAATGAATGCATGCAGTTAGAGTTCTGTTCCTGGTAGATTCAGATAGGTTTTACAGAAGAGGACACATTTAAGCTGAATTTTTTCAACCCCCAAACAACTATGTATTTTTCCCTGTTCTCTACAACGCTCACTTCATCAAAACAAAGCTTGCAGGGGACACACACATAGGCTCTAAACTTTACCTCACCCAGGGGTTTCAGAAAAACATACCAGTGTATCCCAAAATGGAAGAACTTAGAGGCAATGTTGCCAAAACACAAAATAGATGAAGGTGAATCCATTATCTCATTTACTGTGAATAGATTAAAAAATATCTGTTTCTGATATGTCTACATGTACATGTACAGAAAATGTCTGGAAGTGTACATAAAAAAATTCCTCTTGGGAATCTGAGGGGTCTGATGAGAAATGTATTTTTCATTTTACACCCCTTTTATGATTTGAAGTTTTCACCTTATGCCTTTATTATTTTTTCAATTATTACAATAATAAATATATCTATTATTTCTTCAATAATAAAGGGAATAATTTTCAATAAATAGAAAATGTAAGAAAAAGAATACCAAGCACTATGCTATGCACTTTACATAACTGTATCTCATTTATAAATATGTACAATAACCCCATGGAACAGATACTGTTACTCACTGCACGAATGAAGAAATGAGACTTGGGTGGTATTGCTCTCAACAGGAGCTCTGTGGTTAAGGAAATCTGGGTGACACTAGGTGACATAAAGGTAACAGCTTTCTTCAATTCTAGGATTTCTCAGAGCCTTTCAATGTTCAAACACCTTGTGAATTATCAAGTTGCCAGCATTATCTGACCACAGAACCCTCTTCTCGAGGAGAATCTCTCAGAAATAGCATTCTTAGGAATATGCTTTGGAAACACTGTCTTGCATGAATATCTGCAGAATGGTCGTAATTGAACTGTATGACTATAGGCACTGATCATGGGCTCATGTTTGCCATGTGGTAATGGTATTCATCTCGTGTAGGGTTCCAGATTTTTTTTTTTTTTTTTTTGCAGTACGCGGGCCTCTCCCGTTGTGGAGCACAGGCTCCGGACGCACAGGCTCAGCGGCCATGGCTCACGGGCCCAGCTGCTCCGCGGCATGTGGGATCTTCCCGGACTGGGGCACGAACCTGTGTCCCCTGCATCGGCAGGCGGACTCTCAACCACTGCGCCACCAGGGAAGCCCCAAGATATTTTGAAGGGGTTGTACACTGGTGACTGAAAACTGACTTTGGTGGTGCTCAGACATTTTTTCTTCCACACCTGACAGAAGTGCTGGAATTCTGGGATGTTACAGTGGCCATAGCTTTTTAGTGCTTTCATATCTTTATCTATAGGCCAACTATCCAGCTAGGAACTCTAGAAATTCATAAAACAGAAGAAATCCCTAGGCACAGAAATTTAGATGTTGACATTTATATAACAGCATGAATTTCAATTGGTTATAGACAAATATATAAAGTCATCAATTTATATACACACACATATTAAGATGACAAAGAAGGAAAGGAAAAGAACTAAACAGGGAATAATTCATTTATTCATTCATTCTACTCATGCAGACGTCACGCTACATGCTGGGGATAAAATAGTGAACAAGAGAGGCAAGGTCCCTGCTCTCACATAGCTTACACTCAGGGAGGCCTGGATTTGTACTGACTTTGTCTCATTTGCTCTGTGACCCAGGACAAGCTACATAACCTTTGAATCTCTGTTTCTTCATATTTTAAACAACCTATCTGAGGCCTTTTGTTCCTGAAAATTTCAGTCCTAAAGTCATAGTTGAGGAAGCCCAGCGCAGATTTAGAATCCAGCAGGGTAAGGAGGGGATCCATAATGGGGGAGGGCAAAAGGCGGGGGAGAGCCTGGCATGAGATGTCAGACCCCAAGCAGGGTGAATAAGGCATCCATGTGATGGGGAGAGGCAGCCTGGCATAAGGCTTCAGAAGCAAGGGGTGAGGAACGTGTCCAGGTGAGAGATAGCCCCATGTGGGAAATCAAAGCTACAGCAGAGAGAGGAGGGCAGTCCTTCAGAGACCGAGAGGGGTCAGGAAGACATCTTCATGGGTGGACTGGTTGGTGTGGGAAGTCAGAGCCATAGTTAGTGAGAAGGGTATCCACATGGGGTAGCAGCCTGGAATAGGGAGTCATACCCCAGGCAGGAAGAGAAGGGTGTCCACACGTGGGTGGAGGTGGGGGTGAAGATCAAAGATTGGTTACATACTGCATGATCAAACAGCTAAACATTTAAGAATAATCAGAGCCAAGTTCCTTACTCTAAAAGGGAGTTACAACTGTGGAAAGGGAGAAACTTGACTTCCATAAGAATTTCAAAACAAGTAATCAGAAATGTGGAGAAAGAAACAAAGTTACATGCAATCAATTCTGAAAGAAGCAATATCCTGCAGGGAAAGTGGCTGTCAGAAAAATGCGTAAATGCAGTCCTGAGCTTCTTATCCAAAAGAGGAAAACTTTTGACTACAACAAAGACAAGTGTTTCAAAGAAGGTGTATGATATTACTTTTTTTTTTTGCGCTACGCGGGCCTCTCACTGCTGTGGCCTCTCCCACTACGGAGCACAGGCTCCGGACGCGCAGGCTCAGCGGCCATGGCCCACGGGCCCAGCCCCTCCGCAGCATGTGGGATCCTCCCGGACCGGGACACAAACCCACGTCCCCTGCATCAGCAGGCAGACCCCCAACCACTGCGCCACCAGGGAAGCCCGATATTACTTTTTATTTCTAATACTTGACCTAAATAATTTCCATTGTGTCTTAAAAAAAACTATAGCATTGAATTGGAATTGGATGTATATATCAATACAAACTCATGGATTTTAAATATATTTTAATAATATATATTTCAATATATATTCAATAAATATATTTTATATATAAATAGTATAGAAGTAAACATAGGTGCAAGGTATGTTAATACACAAAAATGTATATGTTGCATATTTATGAAATAAATAACGCATTTACATACATATATTGTCTAGCTCTAGCCACTCATAGGGCCTGGAAGTATTTATACCCCATTAGCAATAAGCACACCTAAAGCTCAGATTCTGATCTAAAAACAATTTTCCACTAAAAGGAATATGGCTTCTTGGGAAAATGGCTAATTCCAAGACTGGGGCAGGGAAACTCCAAGATGAGCCTAGAGTATCTTATACCAGAAAGCAAAAAAGCGTTCAAGGAATGACGGGTACATATTAAATGGACACAGCCTCCAGCATGAAGTGACCCCCCCACTACCAAATGGGGGACAATTTGAGCATCAAAATAAATGATGCTTATAAAATACTATAATCCATTAAATAAAACAGGAAACCTACTGAATCTGAAACTCTGTGGGTGGGGCCCCACAATCTGTGTTTTAATTAGTCCCCCAACATGATGCCCACAGACATTTGGTGAGAATTACCCTTTAGGGTAATTCTCCCAAAGGGAGTGAATGCTTTGCAGTAAATTAGCAAATGGCAAGAGATTAAATGGCTTTTTCATGTAATAGGACATTCCTTTGTTAATGCTTATGGGAAATCTCATGGCTTTAAAGATTGCCAGATATTCAAATAAGTATGCTAAAATTCATAAGGAGCCTGTATTTTTGTCACATATGAAACTACCATTCTGTTTTATCTTATTCATTTATTTAAACAGATTTTTTTTTTTTTTTTTTTTTTTTTTGGCGGTACGCGGCCTCTCACTGTTGTGGCCTCTCCCGTTGCGGAGCACAGGCTCCGGATGGGCAGGCTCAGTGGCCATGGCTCACGGGCCCAGCTGCTCTGCAGCATGTGGGATCTTCCCGGACCGGGGCACGAACCCGTGTCCCCTGCATCAGCAGGCGGACTCTCAACCACTGCGCCACCAGGGAAGCCCCAATTTAAACAGATTTTAATGAGTTTATACCCAGAAGTGTCAAGAAGTTCTGAAATTCTTTTTATTTCCCTACCATCTGGACTGTGACTCCCATCAGAGAGTTAAGTACACAGAAACCTGCTTACCTTACTTCCCATGGCATTGATGACCAAGTCCAGCCTCAACTTCCCCACCTGTTATACCTTAGAGATGAGCCTCTGAGTTTCTCCATTGGAAAGCCTCCCAGTGGCATTAGCTACCCCTTAATTAGTGAAGAGTCTGAGCCCCTGCTAACAGAGAAACCCTTGAACTCACCTGTTTGTATATATACACAACCCTACCATCCTCTGTTTCTACCTGGCGGTCAATGGAGGACAGGAAGAAAGGTATCCAAAAAAGTTTTTCTGGGCCAAGAGGAAGTTACCAAGTCACTCACCTTTCTTCCTTGTGCCTTCTGGTTTTCCTCTGCTCTGTACGCCATTGTTCTTCAGGTGCCTCCTACACTGCCCAGAGCAAGATGTTCCAGATGGGATCTCAAGGGCTGATGGATACATAGAAGGAAGTAACTGCTTAACACTAGTAGAAGTTTGTTGCCTACGAAATTCAGGTACGTGTGCAAGATGCTGGACTCTGTTTAATGTAACCCTGAGCTCATCTCTCCATGCCCCAGAAGATGAAAGAAAAGGAACCCTCAAATTCTTTCTTAGTTTTAAATTTACTTTTGCATCTTGCTCCAGAGAACCTCGATTTCTCTCTTCATCTATTCTGACTTGTTCCTTTTATATTTCTTTTCCTGTTTTCTCCTCTTTTTCACCCCCCATATCTGAGCTAATGGGCACAGGTACGTGGTCAGGATTGAAAGAAGATAGAAATGGTCCATTGTGGGTTAGGTTAAGAAACATAGTGTGGGAAATAGTTTGATTTTATTCTTTTCCTTCTAGAAACCCTGATTCAGGTGAAAGGCAAATCCAGAATTTATAGCAACTAGACAAGAGCTTCAGCCAAGAAATACTAGTCCCATGTAACACTAGTCCTTCTGAAAATAGTAATATGAAATCTTAAGCTTAGCTGAGGCAAGATGAGTTGATATTTTCAATGTCCTTCATCAAAAAGCACTATGATTTATACCTTAACAAGAAAATATTCTAGATCCTAAATCTCTCCATTTAGTATAATTATTTTACAGAAATCATGGGCACAGACATCAGTTATCTATTTTTGTATAATAGGCCACTCTAAAGCTTCGTGATTGAAAACACAACCACCATTTATTTGCTCATAACCAGGTAATTTGGGCAGGACTCAGCAGCGACGGCTTTTCTCCACATGATCATTTAGCCAAGTCATCTGGAAGTTTGACAGGAGCTTCAAGGATCCAAGATGGCCTTTCTCACATGTCTGGGATCTCAGCTGAGGTGACCAGAAAGGCCAAGTTGACTGGACCTCTCTCTACCTCATGGTCTGTGCTTCTCAATGACCTCCTCCTCCTTGAAGATTTCCCAACAGAATAGCCTTGCCTCCTTCACATTCAGGCTGGGTTCTAAGATGGCAACGGTGTAAGCTGAAAGGCCTCTTAAAGTCTAAGACCATAATTTGCTACATTATGCCCTTAGCACATTCCACTGGTCAAAGAAAATCATAAGGCCTGTCCAGATTCAATGTTGGAGGGAGCTACAAAAAGGCACAAATTCAAGGAGGCAGAATTCACTGGGGGCTATGAAGTTTAATGTTATGTGTCAACTAAGCTAGACCCTGGCACCCTGTTATTGGTCAAACATTATTCTAGATGTTTCTGTGAAGGTATCTTTGAGATGAGATTAATGTTTTCATCTGTAGACTTTGAGTAAAGTGGATTACCCTCATCCAACCAGTTGAAAGCCTTAATATAAAAACACTGACTCCACTGAAGAGGGAATTCTGCCAGCAGACTGCCTTTGAACTCAAACTGCAGCATCAACTCTTTCCAGCCTGCCTTCCCAGCCAGCCTTCTGAAAAGCTTTGGAGCACACCCTGCAGATTTTGGGCTTGACAACCTCCACAATGAGTCAGTTCTTTAAAATGTATAAGTTACATATATATATATGGGATAAATTAGGAGTTTGGGATTAAAATATATGCATTACTACATATAAAATAGATAACCAACAAGGACCTACTGTATAGCACAGGGAACTGTACTCAATATCTTGTAATAACCTATAGTAGAAGAGAATGTAAAGAAATAATATATGTATGTATAACTGAATCACCTTGCTGTATACCTGAAACTAACACAACATTATAAATCAACTCTCTCTATCTATCTATCTATCTACCTACCTATCTATCTATCTATCTATCTATCTCTATATATATCTTATTGGTTTTGTTTCTGGAGAACGTTGGCTAATACAGGGGGCATCTTGTAATAAACACCATGCATTTTCTAGATAAGGACCGTAATCCCCAGAAAGCTTAATAATATTATATGATACTCAAGGAGTTTGTTACCTAGCTAGAGAGCAAGCATATAAAAAGTTAGAGCGGGCTTCCCTGGTGGCGCAGTGGTTGAGAGTCCACCTGCCGATGCAGGGGACACGGGTTCGTGACCCGGTCTGGGAAGATCCCACATGCCGCGGAGCAGCTGGGCCCGTGATCCATGGCCTCTGAGCCTGCGCGTCCGGAGCCTGTGCTCCGCAACGGGAGCAGAAGTTACTAGTTCATAAATGATTTACTCTATAAGTGTAAACTCTACCTTCCTGAGGAATGTTGGACAAAAAAAGTTAAGGAAACTTGCCAACCTGAGCGGGCCATAAAGCCTCTGAAGTGGAAAGAGCATAAATGTGTAACCAAACCAGGTTGTCAGCAGCTTCTCAATAAAGACAACACGTTTTATGGTTGCTAATAAAACTTAGAGATAATATCTTCATCACTGGCATTTCCATATAACCTTCAGCATGCCATTTTACAGTTCAAATACATGCCTTATTTTGAAGTCTAAAACATTAAACTTAAAGTTATTGTTAGAGTAATGAATGTATTAGTTTTCTATGGCTGCTGTAACAAAGTACCAATAAACTGAGTGGCTTAACTGAGAAATGTATTGTCTCACAGTTCTGGAAGCTTTGAAGTCCAAGATCAAGTTATTGGTGGGGTCATGCTCCCTCCCTCTGAAGGTGCTGGAGAAGAATCTGTTCTAACCCTCTCTCCTAGCTTCCGGTGGTTTGCTGGCATCTTTGGCATTTCTTGACTTGTAGACATATCACCCTGGTCTGTGCCTTCCTATTCACATGGCATTCTCCCTATGTGTGTATCTTTGTCAAAATTTCCTCTTTTTATTAAGAACGCAAGCCGTACTGGATTGGGGCCCACCCTACTCCAGTATGACCTCATCTTAATTAATTATGTCTACAACAGCCCTATTTCCACCTAAGGTCACATTCTGAGGTATTGGAGGTTAGGACTTCAACATACGAACTTGGGGAGACACAATTCAACCCATCATAATGGGTTAGAGTACTAATAAATTAAAATCTAAGATATTTTTAAATAACCCAAATTCTTCCTCTAACAATGCTTGTGGTCTGATTTTGGGTTAAGGAAGCTTCTTTTGAGATGTGAACCTGGTACTTTGGCTTATGCATTGTGTTTCCATGCTTTGCCACTAGAGGGTAGCATCATTACTATTGTTTTTTTCTGCTGTTAAGCCTATTACACAGTAACTTCAGTACTCTGCCATTCACCCATAATGTGGGCATATCAGATATGAAATAAACGTAGACACATTTCTCAGGGGGGTGGGGAGTGGCAAAGGTATCAGCTGGGAAGAATAGAGTGTCCTGGTCATCCCTGTCCTGGCGATTCCTCTCCTGGATTTTTGCTATGGGCCAAATGTTTGTGTACCTCCAAAATTCATGTGTTGAAACTCTAATCTCCAGCGTGATGGTATATTTGGAGGTGAGGTCTTTGGGAGGCAATTAGGTCATCAGGGTGGAGCCTTCATGATGGGCTTAATGCCTTTATAAAACAGAGACTGGAGAGAGATAATCTATTTCTCCCACCAGGACGTGGGCCTTTATCAGACACCAGATCTTCCAGACTCCAGAATTGTGAGAAATAAACATTTGTCGTTTAAGCTACCCAGCTTACGGTGTTCTATTATGGCATCCCAAACTGACTAAGACAATTTCTGACCAGAATCAAATCACCAGAGATATTCAAACAGAAGCCAAAGTCTTTTCCTCTGAATGGAACATTTGTGTGGAAAGCAGGGCTGGGGGACAGAGGGTCTTAAGAATAAGGCAGGTCCCTTTAAGAAAGAACTGAGCCATTCACCGTGCAGTCATGTAGCCTCTGAAGTGGAAAGAGCCATCTCTCTCCCTCACCCACCCCCAGCCCCAGGGTCAGGAGATTTATTGATCTACCCCATCCCGGGCTTGGCCACTAATTGACAGCATGATCTTAGACAAGTCACAAACTCTGGTCTGAGTCTTCACCCATAGACAACCTCTGAGGACCTATTTTCTCTAAATGATATCTTCCTTTGAATTTTCTCTCTCCTTTCCACTCTAGCTCACCTTTCAATGCTACAGGTTGAGAAGGATTTCTTAGGCGCTACAATAGAGACGAAAAAAGTGTGGTTGCCTTTAGGAGATTATAATATAGTAAGAAGGAAGCATGTATGTGCAGAGATAATTAGAGGACTGAATAGCATATGATCCGCTCTCTGGGCTCCTGTTTAGGAATTTCTAAACAGGAAGGTGTGGTATGAAGCAGCAGAAAAGAAAAGCTTTGAACTGGGCCTTAAAGAATCTCCAGAACTTAGGCTGCAAAGAGGAGGAGGGAAGAGAGTGTGGTTAATACAACTTAGACATGGAAATTAAAATAAACAAGTTTTAGGGAACAGGGAGCAGTCAGCATGATTGGTACAGGGGTTATGTTAGACAATATGAGAGTATAACTCTACATTGAAATACACTCAAAGTGATTTTATTTTATTCAGGTGCAGTTGCTAGTCAATTTAGAATTGATCTGAGAGGCCAAGGGAACCTGAGTCAGTTTCTGAGCAGATGAGAGAGTTGTTCCAACCTCAATTGCTAAGCCCCTTGATTACGTGGCTGGGCTTCTTTCTGCATTTTAGAGCCTGTATGTATTTTGGCTTCAGACACCAGTTATCAAGTGGGGGATTATATTGGGCTCCATCCCCAGCTTCTTAGTAAAGATCTTTAACCCTCCCTTTAGGACACTTGAAAACAGGCAGAACAGCTCAAGATCATGAGAGGAAGCAGGTAAGAGGCACTTTCTTGCCTCCATTCTAACCTTTTGCATTAATCATATCAATTCCTCCCAAAACTCACACCAGCACTGAACACAGCTGTGTTGTCCCTGCTTTAAAGAGTTAAAGGCTCAGAAATACTGACAGCCCAGCTCAGAGCTGTTGAATTATCTTTAAAAGAGAGTGACCTAGAATTCATTAGGCTATCGTCTTAACATCTGTAAAAAGGAAGCAGTCTCATCAGATAGGAAATATATGGGAAAAATGGGCAATACTACCTCAAGTTCAGAAAGTTTTACTCTTAGAAGGAAATATAGTTAATATCTTAAGAGCTAAAGAATAATGAAATCCCATCAAATGACATGACAGCCTGGGTGGGGATGGCAGGTTTTCATGAGTAGGCAGAAAAGACAGGCAATTTTAAGTATGACTCCAGCTGGGGAAGGCACCTTCCCTGTGCTGTGCAAGACTGGGAGACAGCCTGTGTGGAGGGTTTGACGTAGTGACTATAAGTAACTGCATTCAGCACATGCCATTAGGGTCACTGCCAAGAATCCTGTCCCATTCAACATCTGGGTCCAATATCTCAACAAGCAGACTAGGTGTTCCCTGACATTGTCTGTCATAAACAAATCATTTCCTTAACAGTAAGCCTATTTTAACATGGAAAGACTCGAGCTAAGTACAGAAATGTTTAAGAGCATCAAAATCATAATGTTGATATTTGTGCCTTAAGGAATGATGCATGTGTAGCATTTTAGGTATTTATAATTTTACAAATATTATAATTTCATCTATGCAGATTAGTCTTGTAAGTTCAATTTATAAGTGTGCAATTGACTAACAAATTTACACTTGCGAGTTTCAGTTGAAATCTCACTAAGTTTATACAGTATTGGAATATTTAAGAAAACTTAAGTTTCACCACATTTATAAGTTTAAGAAATTAGATTTGTAATAATAACAACTTGAGAAGATTTGTTGGTTAATTGAAGTACTTAAGAATACAAAAAATATTTAATTCATAAATATAGTGAAGAAGTTTAAAGGGAAATCTAATTATCTAAGTTTAAAGCTGTGCCCCAAACATTAAAGTCTCCTTAAAACTGAGTGTTAAAATTTGCTAGACTTAAAAATAGAATAATAATATTCATCACATGAACGTAAAGGTATAAGAATGGCTTATATTTTTTCATTTTTACCAGTTTGGTCCAGAAACCCAATCACTCTATTCACTGCACATCTCTTGAAGCACCTCTCTAAGCTTAAAGCAAAAATCTCCCTTCACTGCTATTTATTTAGGGGAAATTCTTTTCTATTATTTCACGCATGTCCTCTATTCTCTCAATCTTCCCATCTGGAATTCACATTAGAAAGAATATAGAATTTCTGGATCTATTCTCCATGTATACAGACTTTTCTTTCATGCTTTTTAATTTATTGACTCCATGTACTGGGAAGAACTTGTCACTTCTCAGCTTTTATTTTCACTGTTCCTGTAGCCCCGGTGACTCCTAAACCACATTATTAATCCACATCCAACATACAATCAATACAACCTTGATTAATGAGCCCTAAAGTGACAAGATGATGAGGAGGACACCAAGACGGTCATAACCTGATCTCCCACTTCAACAATGAGCTGGTAGTGCCATCAGAGGCTGCAGTTTCCCAAGCAAAGGCAGTTAGAGATCACAGAAATCACTGAAGAGGTATTATCACATTAACAGCCATGGTTATATTGCGTTGAGTCTTTTTAAAGAGTCTCTTTGGGCTTCCCTGGTGGCGCAGTGGTTGAGAGTCCACCTGCCGATGCAGGGGACGCGGGTTCGTGCCCCGGTCCAGGAAGATCCCACATGCCGCGGAGCGGCTGGGCCCGTGAGCCATGGCCGCTGAGCCTGCGCGTCCGGAGCCTATGCTCCGCAGCGGGAGAGGCCACAGCAGTGAGACGCCCGCGTACCGCAAAAAAAAAAAAAAAAAAGAGTCTCTTTACCTTGGTTATGGCAAATCAAGCATGGGATACCCATGAAGGGGTTTGGCAAAAACTCAGGAATTGAGACCCCAGGTTTTTGGAAGATTTGAGATAAAATACAAGCAAAAGTAAGGGAGGGCACCCTTCCTCCATCCCTTCCTTGGTGAAGGCTTCCATAAAATTATAATAATCATGCTCAATTTATTGCTCATTTCAGGGACTAGAAGATAGCCCCAAACTATGGACTTGGACCTGAACCAGAAGTTCCTCCTCTGAGAACTCACTGGGTTGCATCTCACTTGTGTTCTCTGTGTGCAGAGACTGCAGGAATGGACATTTCTGCTCTCTCATAAAGACTGCTAGTATATTTACACTTACAGTTTTCAAAATTCCAGTCTTAATCTGGTTCATGCTAATTATTCCTAGAGTTCCTGCTCAGGCCTAGATACCAGCAATGCCGTTTTCACGTAACCTGCAGTTGACAGCTCACTCTTCTGAAATACAAACTTGTCAAAATCATAGAAACTTGCTGGGCTAAGGAAAAGAACCCTAAAATACAGGACACACATGGCGCAGAATGCCATGATCACCTGGGGACCACGGCATGTGGGCATTTCATATGCCAGAAATGTATTAAGGTCTATTGATTGCATTGTTCAAGATAAACATGTAGGCACCCACATCTGCTCTTTTCAACCCTTACATTAAAAAAAAGAAATGTATCCAATTCATTGGCCTAAAGAATCCACTCACCTCCCTCTTCAGTGTCATGTGATAAGACCAGACTGGGGCAGCTTCCTGGATTTGTCAGTGCTTCTGGAAAGCCAGGGAGCTTCAGGTTTTAATTGCCCATGTGACACCTCCAGCTACCCGCTACACTGCCTCTTTTCCTTCATATTCAAGTCAACCATCACAGACTCCTGCAGTACTCCTTTTCTTTCCTGTCACAGCAGAGACTGGCCTTTCTGACTAATATGGTACTAAATTAACTTCGATTTTGTCTCAGAGACCCTAGATTCATAAAATGTGACAGCTGGAAATTGATTCATCCAATTCAATTCCCTAACATCAGAGAGAAGGCCATGGTAAATGTTAAAACCCTAGAGGCTGGTGAATAGTAAAGCCAGAATGAGAAAAGATTTCCTGACTCTCCATTGGAGGTTACTTAGTCCACCAATGAGAGAAGGGCTCTGACTTTTTACCTAGGTATTCCATTAAAGGATTTTCCTTGTTTTAACCCTTCAATTATTTTCGCAGAGCAGAGGGCATGGTGGCCATACTACGCTGTGATGATTTTTTTACTCTTTGGATAACATCACGACTCTCCTTTCCCAAATTTTCATGGCTTTACCAACCATGTGCCCTTCTGTAACCGTGGATCAGCCCTTTTATCTTCTCTGAGAGAGTACATCATAGGATGACTTCCGGCTTGCTTTTCCCAGGGGAGAACGCAGGTGCTACAGAAAGAGATTTCTCACAAAAAGGAATTTCAGTGTCACACAGCGTCTTCTTCATGACATAAAGGTGGGGTGCAGTTGAATAACAAAAACAAAGATCTGAGGTGTTTGAACGAAGGTCCATGCATTCATTTATTTCTCATTGCAGCAACAAGATAAACAAGTGAAATTCCATCTATAATGAGTTACAAATGGTAGTAAGCCCAGGAACCCTGAGCATATATATCTATAAGGCAAATAAAACAATATTTTTCAGTGTAGGCATCACACTTTAGATGACCTGGGGAGAGCCATTCCAAGCCCCAAATACCATGACACCAAGAATCATTCTCAACCAGTTGTTCTCCAAACAAAAGGTGAAAAGGCAAAACTATGATTAAAAATAATAAAATTTAAAAAAAGAGAAATTTCAACTAGAAAGACTGGATGCCCAAAGTCACATCTCTTCTTCTGATTCTTGTTCTCGTTCAGCATTTTTCAGGAGTCCAACTTCTGAGGGGCAGAACCTCTTAAATCGAGATTTAACCAACCTGAGGAGAATGAAAGTCATCTCGTATTATGCTGTTTAAAATTAAAACCCAAAACTATATGTATCTATAATACAGCAAACTCCACATTATCTGTGCAGATGGAAGAGGCACCCCTAGAAAGCAAATCACTTTTATTTGGCTTTGGAGCCACCTGCAAATATTGTGTAGATTAAAGCAGCATATAAGCAAACAGATACCATAAAGCTCTTAAATGTGTAATATGATTGTCTGCATCATATTCAAAATTTATAACTTTAATCATTTCTAAAACAAGCAAGAGAATCTCTGGTCTGTAGTAATCCCAGATGAAACCAAGCTCAGCTGTGTGGTCCAAAAAGGAGCCCTCTCCTAGGAAGGAAGTGCATGAAGGCATCTCCTGCCCCATGTTGAGCCCCACGTCAAGTCTGGTCTGTACTGCAGCCTCTATTCATGTCTTCAGAGGAGTGCTTTTGTGCTGGCCACAGGGTGCTCAACCGCATGTGATGCTCCATGATGAATTAAGAAGTTGAAAGAAGTGACCTCCATTCTTGTAACTGTTTTCATAGATTAAGAGAATCTGTAGGTCAGAAGGAATTACAATTTTTGACATTGGAAGATGTGAAGCTTCTTAGTGGCAGGAACTCACTTTCTCTGATGTAATAAGAACTAGGCAAAGCTTTTCCTGTGCATGGTATTTGTGAAGACATTGTGCCGCGACCATGTCAATAAAACATAGTTAACTTCCAGAAATACACAGGGATATGCAAACAAACTGATAAACCAAATCATCAAAATCATTCCCGTTTTATGAAAAACGTCACCAGCCTATCTGTAGCTTTACACTTGTTTTCTGCCTTTCTTCTTCCAATGAAGGTCTGGCCCACCCCTCTCAATATACAGTGCTTTTACTTGTGCTCTGGATCCCACTAGAGTATGAACTTCCTAGGAGCAGAGACTTCATCTTATTTACTGCCCTAACTCTGCCAGAGTCTAGAACAATGTCTGGTACACAATAGTGGCTCATGACATATTTGATGATTCAGTGGGCTGTGGAGCAATCTGCCAGGAGTTCATATCACTCACCTCCTCAGAGGTAATTCTTCAGTCACTTCCAACTCAGCATTAATTCCTCCAACATACAACAACTGAGCAGTATCAGTAACAACTATTGACTTGGCAAGAGTCAAGAAAAAGTATTCAAAATCATTTGCCTCGATAATTAGTTGACCATTGACATCGTTCCCAATGTCCTCAACTCTTCAAGGCACTGTTCTCACGAAAGGCTAATAGTGTTAAGTAAGTTGATGACTGGGACAGTGTGTCATTTTTTTAAAATATTTATTTAGTTATTTGGCTGTGCTGGGTCTTAATTGCGGCACGTGGGGTCTTCATTGCAGCATGCAGGATCTTTAGTTGCAGCATGTGGGATCTTTAGTTGCAGCATGCAGGATCTAGTTCCCTGACCTGAGATCCAGCCCGGGCCCCCTGAATTGGAAGCATGGAGTCTTAGCCACTGGACCACCAGGGAAGTCCCAATGTGTCATTTTTTAAAGCCACACAGTTATCTCCACATTGCACAACCTGAATATGTGCTAACTGAAAGGGATTAATTAGTTAATTCATTCATTTCGTTCATTCCTGATGACTCTTGTGGAAAATAAAGCAAAGAACTGGCTACTGATTACAAATTAACTGTTAACACAGACCCTAGTGACTCCTGCACTTCCCCACTCCTCCTCTCTGGGTTTCATCTGCTGTTGTTACAAACCACCAAGCTAAGGCAAATTCAGGCTCTATCTGCACCCTGAAGCCCTTGGTATTGGCACATGCAGAAATGGCTACTGGGGACAGATTGAGGGATGGAGTAATAAAGAGGAAGTGCAAATAACTGCTAGTTCCTGGAATGATGCAAGTCCAGAGAACTAAAGTCAGGGTGTGTCTGGGCTTTTGCTCCCATATGTTCTCTTCAGTTAATACAAGAGCAGAGCTGAGACTTTGGGTATACTTCCAGAGTCAATCTGGAAATCAAACATCCAGAAAGCAAACTACCATATGCCTGGAATTTGGTCATTTCTATTTTGTTCTTCAAAATGGCTCACAAGAATCATTTGCTTGGAAAACCAACCTGAAAATGGGTAATATTTCTCTGTCCATTCAGAGGGGCTTTTAAAATAGTTCTGTACCACAGTGGTGTTTAAATATGAAATACAGTAAAACACATAATAAGATTTCCCAACAGACAGGTCTCTCCTATGAGCTGTCATGATGAGAACTGCAGGCATGGGACCAGATGAAGCAATCTTTAAACCGTGATTCTGGAGAGCTGGGAAGTACAGCTTCATTTTTCAGAGATTTCGGGGGCAGTAGTTCCATAACCCAGTTTTGGTTCCTTGGTGATCTTTGTGCTTTGTCAAATAAATGCGGATAGAATGTCCTCAAAACCCATCACCTGTGACTGAATTACAATCCACTACAATCCACCTGAATTATCCTGCATATGACCTCACTGAAAGTCAGTATTCAATCTTCGTGATATTCTTTAAGCTACTGCTTAAGTTTATATCAAAATATATCAGAACACAAGTTCTTGTTTTTATATTTCAAAAGCAGTATGAGAGCAAAACTTAAAAGCATATAAAACATGATTTCCAAACAATCATGTTTGGAAATCATGTTGAACCCTATTTCCGAGTATTTCTGAAACAGATCTGTTAAAACAGCAAATAAGTGTCTTGAGTACCTACTATATGTTTGACAGTATGCCAAGAGCTGTGAGAAATATGAAAAAGGTCTTTTCTTCCAGGTGACACAATCAAGTTAGCAGGTAAGACTAACATGAGCTAATAGTAAATATCACAAGATAGATCACAATTGTTAAGATGTGTGGTAGAGACTAAAGTACTGTAAACACTCATGAAGGGAGATAAGCAAAGGCTAGAACAATCACAGAAGTTTTCAGAGAAGAGATGAGCATTTAATTTGGATATGCCAGGTAGAGGCAACTACATGGTCAAAAAGTGAAAGGTGCTGGGGAAGGAGAGGCAGTTGAAAAAGTAAACATGGAGTTTCTGGTTTCTAGAAAACTATAGGTGGATAAGAGATTCATTAGGGGTCTGAAGGTTTTTGAAACAGGAAGAGACAATAGCCTTCTTTTGGCTCTGGAAGGGAACTGACATGGGGTAGAGGGTCTCCTTGAATGCCGGCATTATTCTTGGAAGCTGCCCAGCCCCTAAGGAGATGAGGCCCAGAAGTCAGCCTAAAACAGCGGAGGAAGAAGCCAAGTTTCACTCAATGGCTGAGCGAGCCTAAACTACCAGCCCATGAACGTGCTTTGAGGGAAATGAATAGGACTAATAGAAATCAGTCAATGAGAAAGTAGAATTTCCCAGCACCCATAGCACTTAGACCCCTAGAAGGAGTAACTACAGATCAAAGTGGGCTGACCCAAAGCCTACCAGAGACATTTTGGAGCTAGACAAGGAAATAGTTTCCTTATGCAGAGACACAGCGCCAAAGCTCCTATAGCAGTGAAGCTCAAAGAAGCACAGAGCAGGAGAGGTAACCTGGGCAAATGTCTACAGAGAGGACTAGAAAGCTAGCTGGGGCAGAAGCTGAGACCCCACTGGGCCTAGAACCAGCTACTGTAATTTAGGGATCTAGAGCACCTGCTAGATGTGTACAATCCAATATGGTAGTCACTATGCATATATGGATATTTAAATTAATTAAACTTAGTGTGGCACTAGGCCCATGTCAAGTGCTCAATAACCACACATAGCTCATGGCTGTATAACGAAGGCTGCAGATATACAACATTTCAATCAGTGCTAAAGTCTGAAGGATTGGAGTCTGCATGATTAGTAGTTGGGATCAGCCAGGCCAACTCTGGTTTGGCATTAGCTATCATGCTAATGGAAATAATAAGGAACCATGTTCACTCCTTTCTACTCCTACTCATCCTTCAAGCTGCAGCTTAATTCTCAATTGTGAGGAGGCCTCCTCTGGGCTCCAATAGTGCTTTGTTCTTACACTGTTTCCATTTATTGTACTGTATTTAAATTGTCTCTCTCTCCCCATAGGGTCTACACATTATACATTTTTTGATACAGAAGAAGGAGGAGAACAAGAACGAGAAGAATAATAAAAAGAACAAGGGTGGGTGGGGGAGGTGGTTCAAGAGAGCAGCCAAGAAGGTCCTGAATTCACCTCCTCCCATGGACACAGCAAATCTACAGCTATTTAAGGAACAATTCCCTATAAAAAAAAAAATACCTGAAAACTAGCCAAACAGCTCCTCCACAGCAAAGGACAAGAGGTCCACACTGAGATGGGTAAAAGAGGCAGAGACACAGTCTCACCGAAAACCCCACCCCTGGTGTGGAGACCCACAATCGGAAGGGATCTCAAAGATACAGAGCTTTTCCCTGAGGAGCAAGAATTTGTGCCCTACATCAGTCATCCCAACACTTGGGACTTGCACTGGTGAGATGAGCCCCCAAAACATCTGGCTTTGAAAACCAACAGGGCTGACGTCCAGAAAAACCAAAGGGCTGTAAGGAATGGAGATTCCACTCTTAAAGGTCCTGCATGCAGACTCACCCACCTGGCAATCCAGCACAAAAGCCACAGTTTGAAAAGCGCCTAGACCATATGTGAATGTGATACATTTGTTAATTTTAAAGCATCTGCCAGCAAGGGAGAAATCTGTTAGGACTCTCTCCAGGAATGGAAGCACTGGCAGGTACCATTTTTGCTTTCTGCCCCATCTATTTTGTTAGCACCAGCACTAGCAGTCACCATTTTTGCAGTCGCTTTCTAACCTGCTAGCACCAGTGTTAGAAATTAAAGGAGAAATTTAAAAATACCTGGAGAGGGCTTCCCTGGTGGCGCAGTGGTTGGGAGTCCGCCTGCCGATGCAGGGGACATGGGTTCAAGCCCTGGTCCAGAAGGGTCTCACATGCCGCGGAGCGGCTGGGCCCGTGAGCCATGGCCGCTGAGCCTGCACGTCCGGAGCCTGTGCTCCGCAACGGGAGAGGCTGCAACAGTGAGAGGCCCGCGTAACGCAAAAATAAATAAATAAAAAATAAATAAATAAAAATACCTGGAGACAAGTGAAAATGGAAATACAACATACCAAAATCTATGCAATGCAACAAAAGCAGTTCTAAGATGGAAGTTTATAGCAATACAGGCCTACCTCAAGAAATAAGAAAAATCTCAAATAAACAACCTAAATTTTACACCTAAGGGAACTAAAGAAAGAAGAGTAAACAAAGCCCAAAGTTACTAAAAGGAAGGAAATAATAAAGAACAGAGCAGAAATAAATGAAATAGAGACTAAAAGACAAACAGAAAAGATTGATGAAACAAGGAGATGGTTCTTTGAAAAGATAAACAAAATAGACAAAACTTTAGCTAGACTCACTAAGAGAAACAGAGAGAAGGCTGAAATAAATAAAATCAGAAATAAAAGAGGAGAAATTACAATTTACCAAAAGAGACTACTATGAACTATTATACACCAACAAATTGAATAACCTGGAAGTAATGGATAAATTCCTAGAAACATACAATCTTCTAAGACTGAATCATCAAGAAATAGAAAATCTGAATAGACTAATTACTAGTGAGGAGACTAAAACAGTAATCAAAAAACTCCCAACAAAGAAAAGTCCAGGACCAGATGGCTTCACTGGTAAAGTGTACCAAATATTCAAAAAAGATTTAATACCTATCCTTCTCAAACTCTTCCAAAAAACTGAAGAGGAGGGAATGCTCCCAAACTCACTTCACAAGGCCAACATTACCCTGATACCAAAATCACACAAAGACATCACACATAAAAAAGAAAATTACAGACCAATATCACTGATGAACATAGGTACAAAAATCTTCAACAAAATATTAGCAAACTGAACTCAAGAATACGTTAAAAGGATCATACACCCTGATCAAGTGGAATTTATTCCAGGGATGCAAGGATGGTTCAACAACCACAAATCAATCAATGTGATATGTCACATTAACAAAAAGAAGGATTAAAATCATATGATTATCTCAATAGATGCATAAAAAGCATCTGACAAAATTCAACATCATTTGTGATAAAAACTCTCAACAAGTGGATATAAAAAGAATGTACCTTAACATAATAAAGGCCATATATTACATGCTTACAGGTAACATCATACTCAGTGACGAAATCATGAAAGTTTTTCCCTTAAAATCAGGACCAAAACACTCTCACCACTTTTAGTCAAAATAATATTATAAGTCCTAGCCAGAGTATTTAGGCAAGAAAAAAAAAAGAGGCATCCAAATTGAAAAGGAAGAAGTAAAACTGTCACTATTTGCAGATGACATAATACTATGTATAGAAAACCCTAAAGACACCAACAAAAAACTGTTAGAACTAATAAATAAATTTAGTAAAGTTGCAGGGTACAAAATCAATATGCAAACATGTTGCACTTTTATACACTAACAATGAACTATCAGAAAGAGAAAGAAAAAACATCCCATTAACAATGGCATCGAAAAGAATAAAATATCTATGAACAAATGTAACCAAGGAGATGAAAGACCTATACACTGAAAACTGTAAGACACTGATGAAAGTAACTGAAGAAGACAAAAATAAATGGAAAGATATTCCATGCTTATGAATTGGAAGAATTAATACTGTTAAAATGTCCATATTACCCAAAAAAATCTGCAGATTCAATGCAATCCCTACCAAATTCCAAAGGCATTTCTCACAGAAATAGAACAAACAATCCTAAAATTTGTATGGAATCACAAAAGATCCTGAATAGCCAAAGCACTCTTGAAAAAGAAGAACAAAGCTTAAAGCATCATACACTCTGATTTCAGACTATACTACAGAGCTGTAAAATCAAAACAGTATGATATTGGCATAAAAACAGACCCATAGATCAATGGCACAGAGTAAAGAGCCTAAAAATAACACACATATATGGTCCATTAATTTGTGATAAAGGAAGCAAGAACACAAAATGGGGAAAGGCTAGTCTCTTCAAAAATGGTGCTGGGAAAACTGGACATCCACACACAAAAGAATGAAACTGGACCACTATCTTACACCATACACAAAAATTAACTCAAAATGGATTAAAGTCTTGACTGTAAGATTAAAAATAAAATAAAATAGGAATAAAAATAAAAATCTGAGAAGAAAACATGGGTGGTAAGCTCCTTGACATCACTCTTGGTGAAATTTTGGGGATCTGACTCCAAAGGCAGTAGAAGCAAACCTAAACAAATAGGATTACACCAACTAGAAAATTCTGCACAGTGAAGGAAAACATCAACAAAATAAAAAGGAAACTTTCTGACGGGAGAAGATATTCCTAAATCATACCTGATAAAAGGTTAATATCCAAAATATATAAAGAACTCAGACAACCCAATAACCACCACAACAAAAAAAATCCAATTTAAAAATAGGCAAATAGCATCTTTGGGATCCTCCATGTATAGTATCATGTCAACTGAAAACAATGACAGCTTTACTTCTTCTTTTCCGATTTGCATTTCTTTTATTTCCTTTTCTTCTCTGATTGCTGTGGCTAAAACTTCCAAAACTATGTTGAATAAGAGTGGTGAGAGTGGGCAACCTTGTCTTCTTCCTGACCTTAGTGGAAATGCTTTCAGCTTTTCACCATTGAGGACAATGTTGGCTGTGGGTTTGTCATATATGGACTTTATTATGTTGAGGAAAGTTCCCTCTATGCCTACTTTCCGCAGGGCTTTCCCAAAGATGCTACCAGAAAACTACTAGAGCTCATCAATGAATTTGGTAAAGTAGCAGGATACAAAATTAATGCACAGAAATCTCCGGCATTCCTATACACTAATGATGAAAAATCTGAAAGTGAAATCAAGAAAACACTCCCATTTACCATTGCGACGAAAAGAATAAAATATCTAGGAATAAACCTACCTAAGGAGACAAAAGACCTGTATGCAGAAAATTATAAGACACTGATGAAAGACATTAAAGATGATACAAATAGATGGAGAGATATACCATGTTCTTGGATTGAAAGAATCAACGTTGTGAAATGACTCTACTACCCAAAGCAATCTACAGATTCAATGCAATCCCTATCAAACTACCACTGGCATTTTTCACAGAACCAGAACAAAAAAATTCACAATTTGTATGGAAACACAAAAGACCCCAAATAGCCAAAGCAATCTTGAGAACGAAAAATGGAGCTGGAGGAATCAGGCTCCCTGACTTCATACTATACTACAAAGCTACAGTAATCAAGACAGTATGGGACTGGCACAAAAACAGAAAGATAGATCAATGGAACAGGATAGAAAGCCCAGAGATAAACCCACACACATATGGTCACCTTATCTTTGATAAAGGAGACAGGAATGTACAGTGGAGAAAGGACAGCCTCTTCAGTAAGTGGTGCTGGGAAAACTGGACAGGTATATGTGAAAGCATGAGATTAGATCACTCCCTAACACCATACACAAAAATAAGCTCAAAATGGATTAAAGACCTAAATGTAAGGCCAGAAACTATCAAACTCTTAGAGGAAAACATAGGCAGGACACTCTATGACATAAATCACAGCAAGATCCTTTTTGACCCACCTCCTAGAGAAATGGAAATAAAAACAAAAATAAACAAATGGGACCTAATGAAACTTCAAAGCTTTTGCACAGCAAAGGAAACCATGAACAAGACGAAAAGACAACCTCAGAATGGGAGAAAATATTTGCAAATGAAGCAACTGACAAAGGATTAATCTCCAAAATGTACAAGCAGCTCATGCAGCTCAATAACAAAAAAACAAACAACCCAATCCAAAAATGGGCAGAAGACCTAAATAGACATTTCTCCAAAGAAGATATACAGATTGCCAACAAACACGTGAAAGAATGCTCAACATCATTAATCATTAGAGAAATGCAAATCAAAACTACAATGAGATAGCATGTCACACCAGTCAGAATGGCCATGATCAAAAAATCTAGAAACAATAAATGCTGGAGAGGGTGTGGAGAAAAGGGAACACTCTTGAACTGTTGGGGGGAATGTAAATTGATATAGCCACTATGGAGAACAGTATGAAGGTTCCTTAAAAAACTACAAATAGAACTACCATATGACCCAGCAATCCCACTACTGGGCATATACCCTGAGAAAACCATAATTCAAAAACAGTCATGTACCAAAATGTTCATTGCAGCTCTATTTACAATAGCCAGGACATGGAAGCAACCTAAATGTCCATCATCAGATGAATGGATAAAGAAGATGTGGCACATATATACAATGGAATATTACTCAGCCATAAAAAGAAATGAAATTGAGTTATTTGTAGTGAGGTGGATGGACCTAGAGGCTGTCATACAGAATGAAGTAAGTCAGAAAGAGAAAAACAAATACCATATGCTAACACATATATATGGAATCTAAGGGAAAAAAAAAAGGGTCATGAAGAACCTAGGGGTAAGACGGGAATAAAGACACAGACCTACTAGAGAATGGACTTGAGGATATGGGGAGGGGGAAGGATAAGCTGTGACAAAGTGAGAGAGTGGCATGGACATATATACACTACCAAACGTAAACTAGCTAGCTAGTGGGAAGCAGCTGCATGGCACAGGGAGATCAGCTCAGTGCTTTGTGACCACCTAGAGGGGTGGGATAAGGAGGGTGGGGGAGGGAGGGAGACGCAAGAGGGAAGAGATATAGGAACATATGTATATATATAACTGATTCACTTTGTTATAAAGCAGACACTAACACACCACTGTAAAGTAATTATACTCCAATAAAGATGTTAAAAATAAATAAAACAAAATAAAAATAGGCAGAGAATTTGAATAGACATTTTTCCAAAGAAGACGTACAGATAACTAAAAGGCACATGAAACAATGTTCAATATCACTAATCATTAGGGAAGTTCAAACCAAAACACCAGTGAGATATCACCTCATACCTGCAGAATGGCTATTATCAAAAGGATAAGAAATAGCAAGTGTTGGCCAGGATATGAAGAAAAGAGAACCCTCATGCACTGTTGGTGGAAATGTAAATTGGTACAGCCACTGTGGAAAACAGCATGGAGCTTCCTCAAAAAATTAAAAATAGGGCATCCCTGGTGGCACAGTGGTTGAGAGTCTGCCTGCCAATGCAGGGGACATGGGTTTGTGCCCCAGTCCAGGAAGATCCCACATGCCGCGGAGCGGCTAGGCCCATGAGCCATGGCCACTGAGCCTGCGCGTCCAGAGCCTGTGCTCTGCAACGGGAGAGGCCACAACAGTGAGAGGCCCACATACCGCAAAAAAAAAAAAAAAAAAGAGAAAATTAAAAATAGAACTACCATATAAGCCAGCAATTCCACTTCTGGGTATTTATCTGAAGAAAATGAAAACACTAATTCAAAAAGATAAAGGCACCCCTAGGTTCACTGCAGCATATTTATAATAACCAGCATATGGAAACAATTTAAGGGTCTATCAATGGTTGAATGGATAAAGGAAATGTTTTTATATATATGTTTATATATATATATAAAATATAAATATTTTATATTTATATGTACATAATGGAATACTACTCAGCCATAAAAAAGAATGAAATGGACATTGAGGGTATTACATTAAGTGAAATAAGGCAGATAGAGAAAGACAAATACCATATGATTTCACTTACCTGTGAGATCTAACAAACAAATGAACAAACAAAACAAAACACATAGATACAGGGAACAGATTGATGGTTGCCAGAATAGGGGGAGGTGGGCAAAAATGGGTGAAGGGGATCAAGAGGTACAAACCTCCAGTTATAAAATAAATAAGTCTTATAGTTTTCAGAGCACAGGTCTTTTGTCTCCTTAGGTGTGGTTATTCCTAGGTATTTTATTCTTTTTGATGTGATGGTAAATGGGGTTGTTTCTTGAATTTCTCTTTCTGATGTTTTGTTGTTAGTGTATAGAAATACAACAGATTTCTGTGTATTAATTTTGTAACCTGCAACTTTACCAAATTCGTTGATGAGCTCTAGTAGTTTTCTGGTAGCATCTTTAGGATTTTCTATGTATAGTAACATGTCATCTGCAAACAGTGACAGTTTAACTTCTTTTCCCATTTGGATTCCTTTTATTTCTTTTTATTCTCTGATTGCTATAGCTAGGACTTCCAAAACTATGTTGAATAAAAGTGACAAGAGTGAACATCCTTGTCTTGTTCCTGATCTTAGAGGAAATGTTTTTAGCTTTTCACCATTGAGTATGATGTTAGCTGTAGGTTTGTCATATATGGCCTTTATTATGTTGAGGTATGTTCCCTCTATGCCCACTTTCTGGACAGTTTTTATCATAAATGGGTGTTGAATTTTGTCAAAAGCTTTTTCTGCAAATATTGAGATGATCATATTACCTCACACCAGTCAGAATGGCTATCATCAAAAAATCCACAAACAGTACATGCTGGAGAGTGTGTGGAGAGAAGGGAACCGTCCTATACTGTTGGTGGGAATGTAAACTGGTGCAGCCACTATGGAGAACAGTATAGAGGTTCCTTAAAAAACTAAAAATAGAGCTACCATATGATTCTGCAATCCCACTCCTGGGCATACACCCAGAGAAATACATGGTTTGAAAGAATACATGCACCCCAATGTTCATTGCAGCACTGTTTACAATAGCCAAGACATGGAAGCAACCTAAATGTCCATCGACAAAAGAATGGATAAAGAAGATGTGGACATATATACAATGGAATATTACTCAGCCATTAAAAAGAATGAAATAATGCCATTTGCAGTAACATGGGTGGACTTATAGATTGTCATACTGAGTGAAGTAAGTCAGATAGAGAAAGAGAAATATCATATGACTGCTTCTCTGCAAAATCTAAAAAATGATACAAATGAACTTATATACAAATCAGAAGCAGACTCACAGACTTAGAGAATGAACTTATGGTTACCAGAGGGGAAGGGTAGGAGGGAGAGATATTTAGGGAGCTTGGGATTGACATGTACACACCACTATATTTAAAATGGATAACCAACAAGGACCTACTGTATAGCAGAGGGAACTCTGCTCAATATCCTGTAACAAACTAAATGCAAAAAGAATTTGAAAAAGAATAGACACATGTATATGTATAACTGAATCACTTTGTTGTACACCTGAAACTAATACAACATTGTTAATCAACTGTACTCCAATATAAAATTAAAAGTTTCTTTAAAAAATGAGAAAAATAAATAAAATTAAAAAGTCATGGGGATATTATATACAGCATGGTGACTATAATCAGTAATATTGTATTGCAGATTTGAAAGTTGCTAATAAAGTAAATCTTGAAAGTTCTCATCACAGGAAAAAATTTTTGTAACTTTGTATGGTAACAGATGGTATAACTAGACTTATTGTGGCGGTCATTTTGCAATGTATACAAAAGTTGAATCATTATGTTGTACACCTAAAACTAGTATAATGTTGTATGTCAATTGCACTTCAATTTAAAAAGAAATCTATCACAGGAAACTGAAAAAAAAAAAAACCAACAAACAAACACAAGAAGAATCTTCCTTGAGCTCCTATTATGTTGTAGGCAGTTTAAATACATGATCTCATTTAGGTACTATTATTATCTCCATTTTGTAAATGACAAAACTGATATTTAATGTGGTTAAATAGTTTACCCAAAGTCATACAGCTGACAAGCAGCAGAGCTAGGAACATGGATTCTTAGTAATCTGTTATATCGCTCCTCACCCATCCTGAAACATTGTATCAAAGTCCTTGTAAAAATATGTACAGTTCAACTGAATCTTACTGTTAGAAATATTACAGGAAATGTCAAAGTAACCAGATACTCAAATTTAATGGGAGACATACATGTTGGTCAAAAATGACACCAAGCTTGGGAAGTGCTATAACTGATGTAAACATGGGCAAATGGAGGGCTCACTGCAGGTGTGGGGAGGACCATTTGGATAAGAAAACAGCATATGCAAAGACATGGAGGAACAGAAGAGTGTGCTGAAGGGTAATGCATAGGTTAGGAGCACAGCAGAGACACTTTTTAGCTATTCCAACTTTAAACCAGCATTTATTCTTTTTTTTTTTTTTTAGTTTTCTCATTTGTTCTATTTTTTATTTTCTTTTTTTTAACATCTTTATTCGAGTATAATTGCTTTACAATGTTGTATTAGTTTCTGCTGTATAACAAAGTGAATCAGCTATACATATACAGATATCCCCATATCCCCTCCCTCTTGCATCTTCCTCCCACACTCCCTACCCCACCCCTCTAGATGGTCACAAAGCACTGAGCTGATCTCCCTGTGCTATGCAGCTGCTTCGCTCTAGCTATCTGCTTTACATTTGGTAGTGTGTATATGTCACTGTTACTCCCTCACTTTGCCCCAGCTTACCCTTCCCCCTCCCCATGTCCTCAAGTCCATTCTCTATGTCTGCGTCTTTATTCCTGTCCTGCCCCTAAAACCAGCATTTATTCTTTTTATTGGAAATGTTTGTGTTTGCAGATAATTTTCTGCTATATTACCCTGTTTTGTGGAATGCTAAGGAATGAAATACCTCTTTGAACTTAAAGTTTGGTAATATCAAGCCTTGATGATCATATACCAAAAAATAGAACTTCCATGAACAAGAATCACTAACTTACCAGGTGACAAAGGCGTAAATTGCTCCAATGATGATAATGGCTATTGCATAATGCCAACAAAAGCATATGGTGAGAAACATAACGTTGTCATGATCCACTGAATCCCATGCAGGACCTCCACTGGGGGGATAAAGGACAAACCCAATCTGTAATTTAAAACAAAGAACACACATTAAAAAATACCAGCCATATTCCCAAAGATGGTACATTTCAAAATGTTTCATTTCAAGATTAATGGTAACAGATAACTCCCATTACCTGAGATGCTACAGATAAGATATCTGCTGCCTGTTTTAGTAATATAGACAGTATCTACTCGATCATATTTTTGGAAAAAATGTTAAGGATATTTACAGATCAATTTTCAAAATATGAATAGGAATCATCTCTGGGGATTGGTGGACTTCCAGATGATGTGTTAGGTTTCTAAGCTGTGCAGTTTAACTCCGTTATTTCAAAATCAGAGTTTAAAAAAAAGGTTTTAAAATAAAGCCCATGGGTAACATTATGTTCAATGATAAAGACTGAAAGCTTGTCTCCTAAGATCAGGAACAAGACAAGGGTGTCTTATTTTACAAATTCCATTCAACGTTGTACTAGAAATTCTAGCCAGAGCAATTAGCTAAGAAAAACAGACAAAGAGCATCCAGATTGCAAAGGAAGAAGTAAAACTATATTCACAAATGACATGATCTTATATATACAGAAAATTCTAAGAATCTACAAAAAAACTATTAGAGCTAATAAATTAATTTAGCATACTTGCAGGATACAAAATCAACACATAAAACATGCAATGAACAATCAAAAAAATTAAGGTAGGAAAACAATTCCACTTACAATAGCATTGAAAAGAATGAAATACTTAGGAATAAATTTAATCAAGGAGGTTCAAGACTTGTACCTTGCAAACTACAAAACATTGTTGAAAGTGATCAAAGAAGATCTAAATAACTGGAAGTATATCTCATGTTCATGAACTGGAGCAGTTAATATTGTTAAGATGGCAATAAAAAAACAGAACATGAATCTGATCAAACCTCTAGATCTAACAAGATCGGGCATGTTGAAAAGTGTTAAATGTGATGGTTAATTTCACATGTCAACTTGACTGGGTCATATGACGTACAGATACTTGGTTAAACATGATTTTGGGCTGTGTTTGTGAGGGTATTTCCAGATGAGATTAGCACTTGAATCTGTAAAAATCTAAGTAAAGCAGATCCTCCTCCACAGTGCGTGTGGGCATCATACAATCCATTGAGGGCTGAAGAGAGCAAAAAGCAGAGAGAGGGAGAATTGGCTCTGCCTCACCACTGAGCTGGAACTTTGGTCTTCTCCTGCCTCAAACTAGAACTTGTACCCTCAGCTCTCCGCTTTCAAGACTGGATCTACAGCACCAGCTTTCCTGGGTCTGTAGAATGCAGGTGGCAGATCATGGGACTTCTCAGCCTCCACAATTATGGGAACCAATTCCTCAAAAAAAATCTCTCTCTCTCTTTCCTCTCTCTATAGATATAGATATATTACAGATATAGATACAATTATATATTATATAAAATATATATAGTATATATTTGGTTCTGTTTCTCTGGAGAACCCTGACCAATACACTGGATGATAAATTGATAAATATCACTACTTTTGTATATATTTAAGATTTACCATAATAAAAGTTTTTAAAAATTCCTTTTTCATAGGCACGTTAAAAAAAAGAGAGAGAGAGAGAGAGATGGCAATAACACCCAAAGCAATCTACAGATTCAGTATGATCCCTATCAAAATCCCAGTAGTCTTTTTTGCAGAAATAGAAAGCTGATACTAAAATTTATATAGAATTACAAGGGACCCAGAATAGTCCAAACAACCTTGAAAAAGAAAAGCAAAGTTGTAAGACTTACACTTACTGATTTCAAAACTTACTACAAACACTACAGCAATCAAAACATTGTGGTACTAACATAATGGTAGACATACAGATCAATTAAATAGAATTGAGAGTCCAGAAATAAGCCCATACACCTGTAGTAAATTGGTTTTTGAAAAGAGTGCCAAGGCCATTCAATGGGGAAACAAAAGTCTCTTCAACAAATGGTACTGGGGAAACTGGATATACACATGCAAAAAAAAAAAAAAAAAAGAATTTGGACTCCTACATTACACCACATTCAAAAATTAATGCAAAATGGATCAAAAACCTAAACATGAGAACTAAAATCCTAACTCTTAGAAGAAAACTAAGGAAAAACCTTCATGACCTGGGATTTAGTGCTGATTTTGTATACATGACACCAAAAACACATCAAAATTAAAAGCTTTGGTGGGGCTTCCCTGGTGGCACAGTGGTTAAGAATCCGCCTGCCAATGCGGGGGACACGGGTTCGAGCCCTGGTCCAGTAAGATCGCACATGCCACGAAGGAACTAAGCCCGTGTGCCATAACTACTGAGCCTGCGCTGTAGAGCCTGCATGCGACAACTACTGAGCCCGTATGGCATAACTACTGAAGCCCTTGTGCCTAGAGCCCGTGCTCCACAACAAGAGAAGCCACCGCAATGAGAAGTCCACACACCACAACGAAGAGTAGCCCCTGCTCACCGCAACTACAGAAAGCCCGTGCGCAGCAACGAAGACCTGACACAGCCAAAAATAAAGAAAGAAAGAAAAACAAAGCTCAGAGGTTTCCGGGAAGATGGCGGAAGAGTAAGGCGTGGAGATCACCTTTCTCCCCACAGATACTCCAGAAATACATCTACACGTGGAACAACTCCTACAGAACACCCACTGAACGCTGGCAGAAGACCTCAGACCTCCCAAAAGACAAGAAATCCCCCACGTACCTGGGTAGGGCAAAAGAAAAAAGAAGAAACAGAGACATAAGAATAGGGACGGGACCTGCACCAGAGGGAGGGAGCTGTGAAGGAGTAACGGTTTCCACACACTAGGAAGCCCCTTCGCGGGCGGAGACAGCGGGTGGCGGAGGGGGAAAGCTTCAGAGCCGCGGAGGAGAGCACAGCAACAGGGGTGCGGGGGGCAAAGGGGGGAGATTCCCGCACAGAGGATCAGGGCCGAACGGCACTCACCAGCCCGAGAGGCTTGTCTGCTCACCCGCCAGGGCGGGCGGGGCTGGGAGCTGAGGCCTGGGCTTCGGTTGGAGCGCTGGGAAAGGACTGAGGTTGGCAGTGGGAACACAGACTGAAGGGGGTTAGTGCGCCACGGCTGGTCGGGAGGGAGTCCGGGGAAAAGTCTGGACCTGCCGAAGAGGCAAGAGACTTTTTCTTCCCTCTTTGTTTCCTGGTGCGCAAGGAGAGGGGATTAAGAACCCTGCTTAACGGAGCTCCAGAGACGGGCGCAAGCCGCGGCTAAAAGCACGGACCCCAGAGAAGCTAAGGCTGCTGCTGCTGCCGCCACCAAGAAGCCTGTGTGCGAGCACAGGTCACTAACCACACCCCCCCTTCCGGGGAGCCTGTGCAGCCCACCACTGCCAGGGCCCCAGGATCCAGGGACAACTTCCCCAGGATAACCCACGGCGTGACTCAGGCTGGTGCAACGTCATGCTGGCCTCTACCGCCGCAGGCTTGCCCCACATTCCGTGACCCTCGATCCCCTCCCCCCCCCCCCCCCCCCCCCCCGGCCTGAGTGAGCCACAGTCCCGGAAGCAGCGGCTCCTTTAACCCCGTCCTGTCTGAGCAAAAAACAGACGCCATCCAGCTACGTACACGCAGAGGCGAGGCCAAATCCAAAGCTGAGGGCCTGGGAGCTGTGAGAACACAGAAGAGAAAGGGAAATCTCTCCCAGCGGCCTCAGAAACAGCGGATTAAATCTCCACAATCAACTTGATATACCCTGCATCTGTGGAATACCTGAATAGACAACGAATCATCCCAAATTGAGGAGGGGACTTTGAGAGCAAGATTTATTATTTTTTCCCCTTTTCCTCTTTTTGTGAGTGTGTATGTGTATGCTTCTGTGTGAGATTTTGTCTGTATAGCTTTGCTTCCACCATTTGTCCTAGGGTTCTATCAGTCCTTTTTTTTTTTTAATCGTTTTTTCTTAATAATTATTTTTTTATTTTAATAATGTTATTATATTTTAACATACTGTATTTTATTTTACTTTACCTTCTTTCTTTCTTTTTTTCCTTCCTTCCCTTCCTCCCTCCCTCCCTCCCTCCCTCATTTTTCTTTCTTTTTTTCTACTTCTACTAATTCTTTCTTTCTAATTTTTCTCCATTTTATTCTGAGCTGTGTGGATGAAAGGCTCTTGGTGCTGCAGCCAGGAGTCAGTGCTGTGCCTCTGAGGTGGGAGAGCCAACTTCAGGACACTGCTCCACAGGAGACCTCCCAGCTGCACATAATATCAAACGGTGAAAATCTCCCAGAGATCTCCATCTCAACACCAGCACCCAGCTTCACTCAACTACCAGCAAGCTACAATGCTGAACACCCTATGCCAAAAAACTAGCAAGACAGGAAAACAACCCCACCCATTAGCAGAGAGGCTGCCTAAAATCATAATAAGTCCACAGACACCCCAAAACACACCACCAGGCGTGAACCTGCCCATCAGAAAGACAAGATCCAGCCTCACCCACCAGAACACAGGCACTAGTCCCCTCCACCAGGAAGCCTACACAACCAACTGAACCACCTTAGCCACTGGGGACAGACAGCAAAAACAATGGGAACTATGAAACTGCAGCCTGCAAAATGGAGATCCCAGACACAGTAAGTTAAGCAAGAGAGAAGACAGAAAAACACACAGCAGATTAAGGAGCAAGATAAAAACCCACCAGACCTAACAAATGAAGAGGAAATAGGCAGTCTACCTGAAAAAGAATTCAGAATAATGATAGTAAAGATGATCCAAAATCTTGGAAATAGAATAGACAAAATGCAAGAAACATCTAACAAGGACCTAGAAGAACTAAAGATGAAACAAACAATGATGAACAACACAATAAATGAAATTAAAAATACTCTAGATGGGATCAATAGCAGAATAACTGAGACAGAAGAACAGATAAGTGACGTGGAAGATAAAATAGTGGAAATAACTACTGCAGAGCAGAATAAAGAAAAAAGAATGCAAAGAACTGAGGACAGTCTCAGAGACCTCTGGGACAACAATAAACACACCAACATTCGAATTATAGGGGTTTCAGAAGAAGAAGAGAAAAAGAAAGGGACTGAGAAAATATTTGAAGGATTATAGTTGGAAACTTCCCTAATATGGGAAAGGAAATAGTTAATGAAGTCCAGGAAGCACAGAGAGTCCCATACAGGATAAATCCAAGGAGAAATACCCTAGGACACATATTAATCAAACTTTCAAAAATTAAATACAAAGAAAACATATTAAAAACAGCAAGGGAAAAACAACAAATAACACATAAGGGAATCCCCATAAGGTTAACAGCTGATCTTTCAGCAGAAACTCTGCAAGCCAGAAGGGACTGGCAGGACATACTTAAAGTGATGAAGGAGAAAAACCTGCAACAAATATTACTCTACCCAGCAAGGATCTCATTCAGATTTGATGGAGAAATTAAAACCTTTACAGACAAGCAAAAGCTGAGAGAGTTCAGCACTACCAAAACAGCTTTACAACAACTGCTAAAGGAACTTCTCTAGGCAAGCAAAACAAGAGAAGGAAAAGACCTACAATAACAAACCCAAAACAATTAAGAAAATGGGAATAGGAACATACATATCGATAATTACCTTAAATGTAAATGGACTAAATGCTCCCACCAAAAGGCACAGACTGGCTGAATGGATACAAAAACAAGACCCATATATATGCTGCCTACAAGAGACCCACTTCAGACCTAGAGACAAACACAGACTGAAAGTAAGGGGATGGAAAAAGATATTTCATGCAAATGTAAACCAAAAGAAGCTGGAGTAACAATTCTCATATCAGACAAAATAGACTTTAAAATAAAGACTACTAGAAGAGACAAAGAAGGACACTACATAAAGATCAAGAGATCAATCCAAGAAGAAGATATAAAGATTGTAAATATTTACGCATCACATAGGAACACCTCAGTGCATAAGGCAAATACTAACAGCCATAAAAGGGGAAATCGACAGTAACACATTCATAGTAGGGGACGCTAACACCCCACTTTGACCAATGGACAGATCATCCAAAATGAAAATAAATAAGGAAACACAAGCTTTAAATGATGCATTACACAAGATGGACTTAATTGATATTATAGGACATTCCATCCAAATACAACAGAATACACACTTTCTCAAGTGCTCATGGAACATTCTCCAGGATAGATCATATCTTGGGTCACAAATCAAGCCTTGGTAAATTTAAGAAAATTGAAATTGTATAAAGTATCTTTTCTGACCACAACGCTGTGAGACTAGATATCAATTACAGTAAAATATCTGTAAAAAAATACAAACACATGGAGGCTAAACAATACACTACTTAATAATGAAGTGATCACTGAAGAAATCTAAAAGGAAATTAAAAAATACCTAGAAACAAATGACAATGGAGACACAACAACCCAAAATCTATGGGATGCAGCAAAGCAGTTCTAAGAGGGAAGTTTATAGCAATACAATCCTACCTTAAGAAATAGGAAACACCTCGAATAAACAACCTAACCTTGCACTTAAAGCAATTAGTGAAAGAAGAACAAAAAAACCCCAAAGTTAGCAGAGGAAAGAAATCATAAAAAATCAGATCAGAAATAAATGAAAAAGAAATGAAGGAAACGATAGCAAAGATCAATAAAACTAAAAGCTGGTTCTTTGAGAAGATAAGCAAAATAGATAAACCACTAGCCAGACTCATCAAGAAAAAAAGGGAGAAGACTCAAATCAATAGAATTAGAAATGAAAAAGGAGAAGTAAACAACTGACACTGCAGAAATACAAAAGATCATGAGAAATTACTACAAGCAACTCTATGCCAATAAAATGGACAACCTGGAAGAAATGGACACATTCTTAGAAATGCACCACCTGCCAAGACTGAATCAGGAAGAAATAGAAAATTTGAACAGACCAATCACAAGCACCGAAATTGAAATTGTGATTAAAAATCTTTCAACAAACAAAAGCCCAGGACCAGATGGCTTCACAGGCAAATTCTATCAAACATTTAGAGAAGAGCTAACACCTATCCTTCTCAAACTCTTCCAAAATATAGCAGAGGGGGGAACAGTCCCAAACTCATTCTACGAGGCCACCATCACCCTGATACCAAAACCAGACAAGGATGTCACAAAGAAAGAAAACTACAGGCCAATATCACTGATGAACATAGATGCAAAAATCCTCAACAAAGTACTAGCAAACAGAATCCAACAGCACATTAAAAGGATCATACACCATGATCAAGTGGGGTTTATTCCAGGAATGCAAGGATTCTTCGATATATGCAAACCAAAAATGTGATACATCATATTAAAACACTGAAGGAGAAAGACCATATGATCATCTCAACAGATGCAGAGAGAGCTTTTCACAAAACTCAACACCCATTTATGATAAAAAACCCTGCAGAAAGTAGGCACAGAGGGAACTTTCCTCAACATAATGAAGGCCATATATGAAAAACCCACAGCCAACATCGTCCTCAATGGTGAAAAACTGAAAGCATTTCCACTAAGATCAGGAACAAGACGAGGCTGCCCATTCTCACCACTCTTATTCAACACAGTTTTGGAAGTTTTAGCCACAGCAATCAGAGAAGAAAAGGAAATAAAAGGAATCCAAATCGGAAAAGAAGAAGTAAAGCTGTCACTGTTTGCAGATGATGTGATACTATACATAGAGAATCCTAAAGATGCTACCAGAAAACTACTAGAGCTAATCAATGAATTTGGTACAGTAGCAGGATACAAAATTAATACACAGAAATCTCTGGCATTCCTATACACCAATGATGAAAAATCTGAAAGTGAAATCAAGAAAACACTCCCATTTACCATTGCAACGAAAAGAATAAAATATCTAGGAATAAACCTACCTAAGGAGACAAAAGACCTGTATGCAGAAAATTATAAGACACTGATGAAAGAAATTAAAGATGATACAAATAGATGGAGAGATATACCATGTTCTTGGATTGGAAGAATCAACATTGTGAAATGACTCTACTACCCAAAGCAATCTACAGATTCAATGCAATCCTTATCAAACTACCACCGGTATTTTGTATAGAACTAGAACAAAAACTTTCACAATTTGTATGGAAACACAAAAGACCCCAAATAGCCAAAGCAATCTTGAGAACGAAAAAAGGAGCTGGAGGAATCAGGCTCCCTGACTTCAGACTATACTACAAAGCTACAGTAATCAAGACAGTATGGTAGTGGCACAAAAACAGAAAGATAGATCAATGGAACAGGATAGAAAGCCCAGAGATAAACCCACACACATACAGTCACCTTATTTTTGATAAAGGAGGCAGGAATGTACAGTGGAGAAAGGACAGCCTCTTCAATAAGTGGTGCTGGGAAAACTGGACAGGTATATGTGAAAGCATGAGATTAGATCACTCCCTAACACCATACACAAAAATAAGCTCAAAATGGATTAAAGACCTAAATGTAAGGCCAGAAACTATCAAACTCTTAGAGGAAAACATAGGCAGAACACTCTATGACATAAATCACAGCAAGATCCTTTTTGACCCACCTCCTAGAGAAATGGAAATAAAAACAAAAATTTAAAAATAGGACCTAATGAAACTTCAAAGCTTTTGCACAGCAAAAGAAACCATAAAAAAGACCAAAAGACAACCCTCAGAATGGGGGAAAATATTTGCAAATGAAGCAACTGACAAAGGATTAATCTCCAAAATTTACAAGCAGCTCATGCAGCTCAATAACAAAAAAACATACAACCCAATCCAAAAATGGGCAGAAGACCTAAATGGACATTTCTCCAAAGATATACAGACTGCCAACAAATACATGAAGGAATGCTCAACATCATTAATCATTAGAGAAATGCAAATAAAAACTACAATGAGATATCATCTCACACCAGTCAGAATGGCCATCATCAAAAAATCTAGAAACAATAAATGCTGGAGAGGATGTGGAGAAAAGGGAACACTCTTGAACTGTTGGGGGGAATGTAAATTGATACAGCCACTGTGGAGAACAGTATGGAGGTTCCTTAAAAAACTACAAATAGAACTACCATATGACCCAGCAATCCCACTACTGGGCATATACCCTGAGAAAAGCATAATTCAAAAAGAGTCATGCACCAAAATATTCATTGCAGCTCTATTTACAATAGCCCGGAGATGGAAACAACCTAAGTGTCCATCATCGGATGAATGGATATAGAAGATGTGGCACATATATACAATGGAATATTACTCAGCCATAAAAAGAAACAAAAGTGAGCTATTTGTAATGATGTGGATAGACCTAGAGTCTGTCATACAGAGTGAAGTAAGTCAGAAATAGAAAGACAAATACCGTATGCTAACACATATATATGGAATTTAAGAAAAAAATGTCATGAAGAACCTAGGGGTAAGACAGGAATAAAGACACAGACCTACTAGAGAATGGACTTGAGGATATGGGGAGGGTGAAGGGTAAGCTGTGACAAAGCGAGAGAGAGGCATGGACATATATACACTACCAAACGTAAGGTAGATAGCTAGTGGGATTCAGCCGCATAGCATAGGGAGATCAGCTCGGTGCTTTGTGACCACCTGGAGGGGTGGGATAAGGAGGGTGGGAGGGAGGGGGATGCAAGAGGAAAGAGATATGGGAACATATGTATATGTATAACTGATTCACTTTGTTATAAAGCAGAAACTAACACACCATTTTAAAGCAATTATACTCCAATAAAGATGTAAAAAAATAATAAGAATAAGGAAAAAAAAGCTCAGCTATTAAAAAGAAAGCTTTTGTGCATCAAAGGACATGATCAGGAAAATGAAAAGACAATCACAGCATAGGAGAAAATCCTTGCAAATCATATATCTGGTAAGGAACTAATATCAAGAATATATAAAGAACTAAATCTCAACAAAAAGCTAAAAAAATTTTAATGGGCAAAGGAATAGAAGACTCATTTTCCAAAAGAAAGTGTACAAATGGTCGATAAGCTCAAGAAAAAATTATGAACATCATTAGTTATTAGAGAAATGCAAATCAAAACCACTATGAGATACCACTTCACACCTCCTAGGATGGTAATAATAATAATAAGTAACAAGTGTTGGTAAGGATATGGTGAAATTGGAATCGTAATACATTGCTGGTGAGAATGTAAAATGGTACAGCTATGTGGAAAACAATTTGACAGTGTCTCAAAAAGTTAAATACAGAATTATCACATGACTTGGCAATTTCATTCTAGGTACTATACATACCCAAAATAATTGAAAGCAAACAAAAACTTCTACACGAATGTTCATAGCAGCATTATTCACAAGAGCCAAAAGTTAAAAACAATCCAAATGTCCATCAGCTGATGATGAATTAGCACCATGTGGTATTATGGCAGTATATTATTCAGCCATAAAAAGTGACATATTAATATATAATACAACATGGATGAACCTTGAAAACATGTCAGAGAAAGAAACTAGACACAAAAGGTAACATATTGCATGATTCTGTTTACATGAAATAGCCAGAATAGGTAAATCCATAGCAACAGAAAGCAGAGTGGTAACCAGGGACTGGGAGGAGAGGAAAAGGAAATGACTGGTTAATGGATCCGTGGTTTCCTTTTGGGGTGATGAAAATGTTTTAGAACTAAATAGAGGTGATAGTTGCACAACACTGTGAATGTACTAAATGCTGCTGAATTATACACTTTAAAATGCATAAAATGTTGCCAGAGAGGAGAGAGGTGGGGGGGGGGGATGAGAGAAATCAGTGAGGGAGATTAAGAGGTACAAGCTTCCAGTCACAAAATAAAAGAGTCACAGGTATGAAATGTACAGTGTTGGGAATAGTCAATAATTATGTAATAGCTTCGTATGGTGACAGATGGCAACTAGAGTATTGTGGTGATCATTTTGAAATGTATAGAAATATCAAATCACTATGTTGTGCATGAGGGACTAACAAATAAAATTTTTATTTTTCAATTATACTTCAAAAACAAACAAACAAATTCTTAGAAAAAGAGATCAGATTTGTGGTTACCAGAAGTGGAAGGTGGGAGGAAGAGATATTGGATAAAGGCACTCAAAAGGTACAAACTTCCAGTTATACAATAAATAAGTAATATAATGTACAATATGACCAATAGAATTATCACTGCTGTATGTTATATATGAAAGTTAGAGTAAATTCTAAGATTTCTTATCACAGGAAAAAGAATTTTTTTTCTTTGTCTTTAATTTTGTTTCCACATGAGATGATGGATGTTCACTAAACTTATTTTGGTAATCATTTCATTAGGTAAGTGAAATCATTATGCTGTACACTGTAAATTTATACTGGGCTGTACATCAATTATTCCTTAATAAAACTGGAAAAGGAAGGGAGGGAGGGAGGTAGGAGGGAAGGAAGGAAGGAAGGAAGGTTAATTCTATGTTATATGAATTTTACTCCAATAAAAATTTAAGATACATAGATGATAGGTAGATAGATAGAGGAACAGATGTCAGGTTTCAAGATCCAAACGAAATAGAAAACCAAGATAATTACTTGGATAATTGTACAAGTGTCTATCATATTAGCTAACTATGTGTCAGTTACAGTGCTTAGGAGGTTTCCTTACTATGGCCCTTCAATAATGTGGTCTTTTTTTTTTTTTTTTTTTAAGGCTGCGTTGGGTCTTCATTGCTGCGTGCAGGCTTTCTCTAGTTGCGGTAAATGGGGGCTACTCTTCATTGAGGTGTGCCGGCTTCTCACTGCGGTGCCTTCTATCGTTGTGGAGCACGAGCTCTAGGCGCACAGGTTTCAGTAGTTGTGGCTCGTGGGCTCTAGCGCGCAGGCTCAGTAGTTGTGGCACAGGGGCTTAGTTGCTCCGTGGCATGTAGGATCATCCCGGACCAGGGCTCCAACCCGTGTCTCCTGCATTGGCAGGTGGATTCTTAACCACTGTGCCACCAGGGAAGTCCCCAATAATGTGCTATTATCCCAAGTTAATGTATTGTTATCCTCTTTAACCAGATGAGAAAATTAGGTGGTTTAGTGATTTGCTCCTGATCATACATCTAATAAATGAAATCTTACAGGGGAAAAAAAAAGGATTTAGTTTATAATATTGAGTGAAACCATTTCTGTTTGAAATTTCAAGTAATGTGAATAAATCGGGGAAAGCTATTTGTGCCTTAATCACGTGTTCCTGTTTCCCATTTTAAAGGATTCCCTTTAGTTGGAAGGAGAACTGCCATTTGTACCACTTGGTAGATGTACTGCCATGTGTCAGGCACTTTAACCACACTCATACACATAAACTTCACAGTAATTCTCATTCTCACAACAACCCCAGGAAGAAGGTATCATTATCCCCATATTACAGAGGGTAAAACTGGAACTCAGAGACTTCAGTAACTTCCCCAACATTTCAAAATGGCCAAATGACTAAGACAGGGTTCCAAACCATGACCGTCTGGCTGCAAAACTCTGTGTGTTCTTTCTTCTACCCCACACTCTCTTTCATCATTTAGCCTTTCGTGGAGCAGTATGAAGGACAGTGGCCTGGACAACAGGGTCCATGTGAGTCACCTCAGCAGTTCTGATACGGTTTGAACAATCAGTACTGAGATGGTAGTTGGTCCCATGAAGACATGGTACTGTCTTACCCTTAAAACACAGATTAGAGACTGGCAGACCCTGGTCCACATCTGCATCACAGACATTCTTTGCCTGGCCTGCACACTTTTTAAAATAATTTGAATTAGTTTTCAACATTTAAAAAATTAGGGAACTTCACACAAAAGTCTGCAGTCTCAGCTTATTTCTAAAAATAGAAATATTTCTATTTTTTTTTCCAAAGCATGAGCCACAACATGAGCTCTCCATTGATTTATCATTCAGGTTGGTAGTTGCCTGACCAAGAGGAGCAATCCAGAGGTCTTTATTTTTACTCTGGTGCTATGCATTTTATTTATTAACCAATGTCACATTCATAAAGTTTTCCAAAATATCATGAGTTGAAATTAGCAAGGTACTGTGTAATAACTCCTTCCTGCCCTCCTCTACATCCCAGGAGACAGAATCCCTTTGTTGTCTCTATTTTAGAGATAAGAAAACTAAGTAACGCACGAGCCTGCCCTTCCATCTCCAAACAGTTACAAAAGTATTTGCGTCATTGCTGCCCGCCAAGGGCTGGGGATTCTGCATTAGGACATGGTAACGTTCTAAAGGAATGAGGAGTTAACACCACTGGCAAAAGATAGATCAGTCATCAGATTAGAGATCTGAACCTACAGCATCCAGAAACTCCAGGAGAAAAATGCCACCCAGCTAGTTTGCCTGCTGTTTGGACATATCCGTGTTTTGCAATACCCCTTTATATACTGTTAGGAAAGCTCACTGTGGAGACCACAGTGACCAGAGCCCAGGTCTCTGAAGGCCCTGTAAGAAAGCGAGACTTGCTGGCTCCTCTGTGCTCACTGTTTGGAAATGACAAGAAGGAAACTGACAAGTTTCCTACAAGAAGTCATGTAGTCAATTCTCAGTTCAGGGGGCCCAGCCATTTTAGCGAGGGTGCCAGGACCATGAGAATCTGCCTCTCATGTCCTCCTCTCTCATCAATTCAGGGAGGATGACAGAGAAATTCTGGGTCAAGAAAGGGCCTTTTAGGAAGGTTGAGTTTAATGCACAATGGACTAGCTCTCCAGTTCCCACCTATCAGTGTCACCTATCTTCCTTCAATGCCGTCCACACCACCCATCTACCCGATTGGGGAGTGATTTGCTCCAGCTCCCAGAGGGAAGACTTAGCAGTTGTGGGCTAAATGGTGCCCTCTAAAAGGGCATGTTGAAACCCTAACCCCAGATACCTGTGAATGTGACCTCATTTGGAAATAAGTTATTTGTAGATGTCATCCAGATGAGATGAGGTCATATTGGATCAGAACTGGCCCTGCATCTAATGATGGGTGTCCTTACAAGAAGTCCATATGAAGACACAGGCACACAGAGACACACAGGTGTGACTATGGAGGCAGAGATTGGAGTCATGCTGCCAAGTCAAGGATTGCTGGCAACTGACTAGGAGGGTAGCATGGGACAAATTCTCCCTTTGGGCCCCCAAGACAGAATCAACCTGCTGCCACCTTGATTCTTAGTTCCATCTCCCAGAACAGTGAAGCATAAATTTCCATTGTTTTAAGTCTTCCTGCTTGTGGGAATTTGTGACTGCCGCCCTAGGACACTAATACAGGAAGGAGCTAAGCCTGAAATAAGCAGAAGAGTATCAACTGTCCTAAAGCTCAAGCCTGGACACACTGGTGACTCTCAACCATCTTTCAAACCCCAACTCAAGTTTACCTTCTTCTGGAAGCTTTCTCAACACTCTTCCTATGGAATTAACAATATCTCCTCAAGGCATGAGGTATTTTCAGGTTGGAATATTTTATTCAAGCAACAGTCTCATGAGACATCATTTCTATTTTTTATTTGAGGAACCTTAAGCACACAGAATAGCTAGTCTATGGTCATGTGATTAATATGGTAGATCCAGAATTCAGACCCAGGTCTGCTTGACCTGGAAGCTCACAGACTTCTCCCTCCATGCCATAGTCACAACCCTTTTTTGGAGCTTCCAAAATGAAATCTCTCAGTCATCATCAATTTTACCAAAGCATTTACTGTTTTACACCAGGAAAAGAGAAACTTTGAGCACGCCTCTACTGCTAATCTCACTGGGATCCTCATAGCCTAATATACTGAACGCTAAATATTTGACTGAAGGCCACTGTGAAACCTGTGAACAGAGTTAACAGATGTGATTATACTGAAAGCCATAGAAACGTTTGGAAAGTCACTTCAGGCTAAACCCAAGTAAATTAGGAAAGTTGAAAATTAAGGCCAGATAATGCCACAACCCATTAAATCTTCCTTTAAATGTAAAAGTTAGTCACTATTCTTTCATCTGCTGTCCTAATTTCCTTCCTAATATAAAATTCCAAGAAAAAAAAGGTCTGAAAAAGAATTTTTTTCTTGCTGTATCTTGTATGTCACTCCTGAACATCTGTTTTAGACTAGTTTAAGCTTCATTAGTATCACATTTAAAATGTAAATAATTATCTTCTCTAATAGGCATCCAGCCAGGGCCCATTACCTATATGTTAGTTCAACTTTCCTAGTGTTTTCTTTCTTATTTTCCAGTCACTTATTTCAACACTATAAGCCTAAGCAAGTGTTTGATCTACCATATCAGACCTCAGACCACTGCTGCTTAGTTGGGTCTTTTTGTCATTTTCAAATGAACTTTTATCATTCTTAAAGGTAAGACAAGGCTGGGTTTTAGTTTGGGCTTAGAGATCTGGGGATCATGGGAGTTGCTGGTGCAATTAGTGGAGCTGGGAGGTACAGCTGAAGCAATTGTCCAACATCTTGAGAAGCAAAGGTAGCAGGTGTGTCTTCCTCATTTCCTGATTCTCTCTGAGCCATGGCTCTGACCACGAAGGGTGGGAATTTGAGAATGACAAAGCGAGCTTTCTAAAGTGAGCTTTAGAAATATTGTCCCACACACAGACTCAGAAAACACGATTCATGGAATAAATGGACCCAAGGGATTTTTTTTTCTTTTTTAAATTGCATCATGGTTAGGTTTTTGAGAAAATATATTTGGCTGTAATGTGGTTTAGGAAAGAGACCATTTTTAATAGGTTGGGAGGAGAATCCCCTCCAGGTTTGTCTACTACCTAATTATTTATAGATGAGTTATTTTAAAAATGGCCACTGTGAGCATTTGCCTCATTCAGTTCACCATACTTATGGTTCCAAGAATCTAGGTGTACCTTTTCTCTAATCTGTCTATATATTGTTTAAGCGCTAGTATTGTGCTTAATATTAACCATGTATGGAGAAGTAGTGAGAGAAAAAAATATGGTGAAAAGGAAATCACAATGTAATAGTATTAGCTTGAGATAGAGTTTGGGGCATAAACATTCATAGCAACAAAACATGGAAGCATAATAAATTCACCTAAGTCCCTGAAACATTTTTGTTTCAGAGGAATCTAACAGGGAGGGGGCGGGGGAGGAGATGTACTATGGCTAAAGCTTCATTTCCTGCCAGTGTGTGTGTTTGCATTGGTATGAAATGTTCATTTTCCTTTAAGTCCCAAACGTTACTTAGTCTGGCTGCCAGGTAAAGAAAGATACTAGTCTAGACATAATGATGGCTGGAAAATTTTTTAAATAATCTCAGATTTATGCCCCAAGACTTTAACCTCATATCTCTTCCTTAGAAAAGCTCCTGGGGAAATGTGAAAAGATTATTTATCTGCCAAAAGGGACAAAATTAAGCCAACTAGTTCTCAGTTGTGACACCCCACAGCTTCCTCCCTCAGATATTTAATTAATCATTAATTATTAATGGAACTCAAATTAGTTTCATTAATTCTGCTCTTACCTTTATTATTCCTTTCTTCAACTCTCTTTGGGTTTCCCCTTTTTACTTTTTTTTTTATATAAGTTTATTTTTTAGTTATTCTTGGCTGCGTTGGGTCTTTGTTGCTGCGCGAGGCTTTTTCTAGTTGCGGCACGCGGGCTTCTCATTGCAGTGGCTTCTCTTATTGCAGAGCTCGGGCTCTAGGTGCGTGGGCTTCAGTAGTTGTGGCTCATGGGCTCTAGAGCGCAGGCTCAGTACTTGTGGCGCACGGGCTTAGTTGCTCCGCGGCATGTGGGATCTTCCCGGATCAGGGTTCAAATCCGTGTCCCCTATATTGGCAGGCAGTTTCTTAACCACTGCACCACCGGGGAAGCCCTCCCCTTTTTTCTTACTTTCTAACTTCTTTATTTGAATATTTAGCTCTTTAAGAAACTTGATTTAGTAAATATATGTAGAATCTTCAACACAGCAAAGACAGAATATACTTTCTTTTCAGATACATGGAACATTTACTACCACTGACATTGGGCTATGTCCCAAAGGAAGTCCCAACACATTTCAAAGAGAACACATACAAAGCAATTGAATTGAAAATAAATAATAAAAAGAAAAAATATTTTTGGAAACTGAAAAGTGCACTCCTAAATAACTCATAAATTAAAAAGGAAAGCACATAGAAAATGCAACATTCAAAATTGCCCAAGAGAATAAAGACACAGACCTACTAGAGAATGGACTTGAGGATGTTGGGAGGGGAAAGGGTAAGCTGTGACAAATGAGAGAGTGGCATGAACACATATACACTACCAAACGTAAAATAGATAGCTAGTGGGAAGCAGCTGCATAGCACAGGGAGATCAGCTCTGTGGTTTGTGACCACCTAGAAGGGTGGGATAGGGAGGGTGGGAGGGAGGGAGACGCAATAGGGAAGAGATATGGGAACATATGTATATGTATAACTGATTCACTTTGTTATAAAGCAGAAACTAACACACCATTGTAAAGCAATTATACTCCAATAAAGATGTTAAAAAAAAAACAAGTTGCCCAAGAGTGAAAGCTACCACACACCAAATCTCACGGGAGGTAGCTACAGTAGTGTATAGAAGAAATTCTATAGCCTTAGGTGTATTTATTTAAAAACAAGAAAAACTGAAAATAAGTGAACATTCAACTCAAAAAACTAGAAGGGCAGAAGCAGAATACAGCAGAATACATGACATTAAAGAAAAAATTGAAAATAAGGAGAAATTAACAAATCCATAACTATAAGATAAAATTTTAACAGACCTCTATCAGAAAGTGAAAGATCAAATGGATGAAAAGCAATTAGGAGCAGAGAATATGTAAACATATAACTAAAAAGAGTTCCAAGAACCTGGTTTTATCCCCACATCAAGAGGAACCCTTCAATTTCCTTTTAGCTCCCCTGGAGCCAAAGAACCAACTGCCATGTCTACCCTAGACCTGGAGCCCTCAGGCCTGCAGCCCAGCTCTACTCTGGCTCTGCATTTCTATTCTGTGTCTGGACCACAGGTGGCTTGCCCTATTTTTGTCTGTTGTTTAATTGCAACTACGTATTTTTTAGTCTCTTACTTTCATTTACTTTTCTCTTCTTTTGATTTCTTTTTTATTTTATAGGTATTTTTGATAGTTTATGTGTCACTGTTATATGTTTGAAGCAGAGGAGATACACTGAAGCATAAACTCACTGTGTCATCTTGACCGGAAGTTATCAGTTTTAAATTTTTTTTAATTTATTTTTAGTTTTGAATTGGCAATACACGTACATAGCAAAACATTCCAATCAAGAGATATAGAATACATAATCATGTTTTACATGCCATTCTATTTCGCTTCCCAGCAGATGATAAATAATCTCACAGAACAACTTCTGTATACCAACTGGTTAAATTCACCGATTATCAATTTTATCACATGATAAGGTATTTGTTATTTTTTCTATACCATTTTTCCTTCAAAATAAGCCCTGGGCTTCCCTGGTGGCGCAGTGGTTGAGAATCTGCCTGCCAATACAGGGGACACGGGTTCGAGCCCTGGTCTGGGAAGATCCCACATGCTGCAGAGCAATTAGGCCCGTGAGCCACAACTACTGAGCCTGCGCGTCTGGAGCCTGTGCTCCGAAACAAGAGAGGCCGTGACAGTAAGAGGCCCGCGCACTGCGATGAAGAGTGGCCCCCGCTAGCCACAACTAGAAAAAGCCCTCGCACAGAAACGAAGACCCAACACAGCCAAAAATAAATAAATAAATTAAATTAAGTAAAAATAAGCCCTGAATCTAGTCCTCTCTTTACTAGCCTCTGTTCCAACAGCCTTTCTAGTCCCCCATAAGCTTAAATATCACATCTTTCCTAGCCATGATGCTTTGACCATGATGTTTCTCTTCCTCTTGCCTACCAGTGCTTTCTTACCACTCCTCGCTGAAATGCAAATCCTTGGAATAACCTCCTCATCCCAAATCGCTGCACTTTAGTGACTAAAAATCTCTAAGAAATCTTCCCTGATTAAACCACATTCACCTTTCATCCCAGACTTTCTTTACATCTATATATGTATGTTGGATTATGATTTATCAGTCTCTATAAAGTATATGTTCACTGATTGGAATACATGTTTTCAACACTCCAACGTCAGGGAGTCAACAGTAAAATGGAAAGTGCCTGGGATTTGGAGTCAGACAGACCCACTTTTAGGTGCTAGCTCCATTACTGTGTGATCCTGAGAAAGTAACTTGGTCTCTCTGAGTCTTCTTTGTCAGTAAATTGGGGATGATAATACCTAACGTCCAAGTCATCATGAGGACAAAATGAAACAATGTGCGTGTAAAAGTCCCATACAGTGGCCGGCACATAATTGTTTCTCAGTACATAATAATTTCCTCCCTTTCCTGCCTTCCATATGTTTCTAGAGCTTATTACCCATTAGGCTTTAAGCTGCTTTAGCATCAGAAATTGCTTCCAGCTAAAATCACTAGCTCAGAGTTCCTACAAAATGGATACTCAGGTGTGTGATGAAAATGTACACACCCAACCTCCTTCCCTGCTGCTATCACTGCTCCCACCAGGGCCACCAGGCCACTCAAAGAAACATCACCTCTCAAAGGTCCACATTCTCACTACCAGCAGCATATCAGAAGGAAGTCTCTGGGTTCTAGAGCAAAACACCCACCAATCAAAGACAGAAGGTTATCAGTGGAGATACCAGGTACATTAATTGGAGGCCCAACTCACCTGCCAGAACCAGCTTCCCTGAAGTAGGAAAAAGCTTATCCGCAGAAGTTCCACAGTTATATTGGTCAGTATGAACAGCTCCAAGAAGGCAATCAGGCCTGTCAAAAAGATGACCAAGACCAGAAGCTTGTGCACAAACATGTCCAGCATCTCCCGACCATGAGTGTGATTGTAGAAGACAAAACCTGATACAGGGAGAAAAAATAGTTTGTCTTTTTCAATGAAATTACCTACTGTTTCTCTCCCTCTCTCTCTCTCTCTCTCTCTCTCTCTCTCTCTCTCTCGACACAAAACTTTACAAACACACACATTTCTCTGTCCAAAATATCAGGTGCCCACTGCTTCCCACAATAATGGAAACCTCTACCATTTTTGGAGTCACCGCTACATCTTTAGGATGGAATCTTTGAAATCTCCTTTTCCCTTCCCCAACCTTTATTCTCTCCTCCAATATGTTATGACATTTTCAACCAACTATATTTCAAAGCACCTCTTATGCAAAAGGATGAATAATAAGCATGATGAGGGTAGGGCAGCAGGAGTTAGGGTGAATAGGCAGAGGAATGAGACAAAGCCTCGCCTTAAGGAATTCAGTCCACTGGAGGCAGCAGATATACACACAAATCATAAAAGTGCACTTTGATGGGTACGACAAGATTCTCTGGAAGCTTCCAAGAAGTAGTAACTAGCTACATTTTTTAATCCCATGGACAGATTCCAGCTTCAGCTTCATTCTTTTCATTTGGATGAGGAGGAAAGGATGTTCATTCAAAATATGGTAACATCCTGAGATAATGAGAATCATGCTTAGTTGTTGGTGCCCAACTTTTATCTAGCTCTTGTTTTCAAAGAGCGTTTGGCAAAAGCTCTTACCTTTAGACGTGGGAGGCAAGGTGGACGTTAGGAAATGACTGCCTCCTGATAACTGGGGGCTTTTTCAGTTCTATGATCAATCTATCCTTTACATATGAAATAAATGAAAACAAATCATTAAATACTTGTTTTCAGTGTTTCCTTATTCAGTAACAGGGAGGCCAACTGAACAAAAAAATGTTAGGACCTCATTTTTCTGTGACTGAATTTTTTGGACCCTGCTTATCATGTAATGGTGGAGTTTTACTATATCAATATTAAAAAGGCTAGTTTGTAGGTATGGAAGCTACTCTGCTGTGAGTGGTCTCTTCGTTTGAGGATATATATGCTTCACTACTCTGAGCTCAGTTTCACATGTTAAAGATGGAAATAATGATAATCTCCAGGATAAACCAGAGATAAATAACCATGGTAGGTGGTTCTTTAAGACAGATGTGAAATATGAATAAAACACATTGAATGATTGCGCTTGTCCAGCTATACTAAATGAGTCAGTAGGGAAGGAAAAACTTGGGCATACTGTCTAGGACATCTCAATAGCTCACCATGGCCCAAACAGATGGCCCTGTGGGTCAAGGCTGCACCAGGACACTAAAGGAGTATTATTGTAAAGGGCTAGACAAATGTCCAATAATAGTGAAAGGTATATGAAAATACTCATACTTACCCTCCACAAATAAGGCATTTGCTAACATTAACTTGGTAAAGGAGGCAGGAAGTGACCTGATGGTGGAACATAAGATGTTTGTCACACCCAGCAGCCCAAAGAAGAAGTACATGGTAAAATGATGCCAGCCCAGGAGTTGGACCCACTGGCCCTCTTTGTAGTCATATAAGGTCAAGTGCGGTCCTCCAGGAATAAACTGTTCTCCAAGCATGCCTACAGAGGGACATAGCACACTTTAAGCAATCTTTCCATAACTTTATTGAGAAAGCAGGAAGATGCAGAAGGATCAGCCTACTGCTTAGTCCAATATAGTGTCCTTTTATGACATTGATTCACCTTTCGGGGCTGTTCCCTAACAGCTGAGCACTGGTTCTTTAGGCTGGTTTTAGAGCTTCAAATACTGGTTTGGATAATCACTTTTAGTCAAAGATGGCCAATTTAGTCAAACAGCTATTTCAGATCTTCAAAGCTAATGATCTTAGTTCCACTGAGTTCCCCGATCAGTTCCACTGACGGTCTTAGTTCCTATTTTAATTTAATGACTAGATAAATCCTGAGTAATTTTGGATTTAGATTTGTGAGATTAGTTCTATGGCATCTGATTACTTCCTTCTTATACACTATGTCTTTGGGTAGGGAGTTGTGCTTGGTTCAGGATTAAAATGCTAGAGTTCAGCTTCTCCCCAATTAAGGATAACCGAGAAAGCACAGACAGATACAGCATAGAGTCTAGTCAGTTACACATTTAAGCTTTCTTGAAGATGCTGCTTTATTTATTAATCTATAGAATTTGGCAACGAAATCCCTCTCTTTAAAACTTTAAAAACACAGAACATTTTTACAGAATCATGGAGCCAATGGAAAGGCCTTACAATCATCTGGCCCAACCTCCCTCTCTAACTTAGTAATCACACAAAGAGGATGAGCACAGGAGATAAGTTTTCTTCAGCCTGACCGTCTGGACAGCCTATCGGCAATGATTTATTATTGAAGGCTTCCCATAATCATTTGATTATTTTGGTGTCATTTTGAAAAATGGTTTCTGATAGAGTTTACTCTTTCAGGCATCAGAATAATTGATACAAAATTATTTTAAAGGCTCCAACTAATTCTATAAAGGAAATTCACCTTGAATGGGCAGGCAAGTTAACAGCTATGACTAACTCATTAAGGAATAGCCCTTTGTATAAACATGAAGTATCACCTTCTAGTAAATTATATCAGATAGAAATTACAATTAGAATATGTATTTCGGTATTTTTGAATAAAAATTTTATTTTAGCAATTTCTTGTTTTGATATTGAATCTTCTCTTTGCATGTGAAAATACCCCAAAAAGCAGACAGAACACAGAAAAGGGTCACTCACCAGTTAAAGCCATTCCAGTTATTATGATTCCCTCCAAAATTTCTACTCGATGGAATAATACTTTGGAATCAAGGTAGGAAGTCCGCTTGTGCTTTTTGAAGGCATATTTCAGAATGCACTTTGTTGTCCACCAAATCCCCAAGATAAAGAAGAAGGTTCCAGGGAGAGCATGGCCTTTGAAATCCCCCATGACTATCAAAATAAGAACATATAGAAGATGAAGACATTTCATTTCCAGAATTTGGCCAAAACATCGCTTATTCCTGTAAAGTACACTATCTTCTGATGATGATGGATACACCTCTGAGTCAGAGGATCCAGTATTACTGTCAACAGTGGTAGATCCATTAAATATCAACAATACCAAAAAGAGGAAAAATCCACATTTGTTGAACACTTACCTTGTTCTAGGCACTGTGTCAAGTGTTTTACATGTGCTCTCTAATCTAATTTTCACAACATACCCATGAATGAGGGGCTAAGTCACATTTTCAATTGGGATTCAGGTTTAGAGAAGTGAAATGACTTACCTAAATCTCACAACTATTTTTGAAAAGTTTCATTGTTTTTAACAGGGAGCTCAAAAGATCTATTAAAAATGATAGTGTGTACTCAACCAACAGTTACACTTTAAGCATATTTGAAAGAAAGTAACAGGAAAGTTTTACCTTTATGCTTAAAACTTGAAATGATATGAAATTGCCTACAAAAAATTTTAAGCAGGTAATTTCAAAGTATCAAGCATCAAGTGTGTGGAAGAGACCATTAGGGCTCATCAAGTATCTGTGTACTCTTCCATGCACTTTTCCCAGCCCCTTCTCCATTTGAGTCAGAACCACGTTTCTAGTTCTGGCCAATGGACTGTGGCATTTGTCACTTCCAGGCTGAGTCAGTTAAGAGACTGTATGGCTCCTTTAACTCTCTTTTCCCATGCTTTGGCAACCCTGGCATGGCATATCGGCAACATAGGAGACAGTCAACCAGCCTGCATCAGATTTTTGCAAGAAGCAACCCTTTATTGTGTTAAGTCATTAAAATGTTGAGGTTTAACAGCTTAACCCAGCCTATCCAGAGGGATACCAAGCCAAATCAATTTGTAAATTCTGTTTACACTATTGCTACATGATCGAGCAATAAAAAACAGAAATATCCTCCTTCTTTTTTGGTCAGTGCTATAGAAAACCAGTTTTGAATTATATGAGTTTTGAATTATGTGAGCAGCCCTTTCTTCAAACATATTGTACCATCTACAGAATAACGAAAAGAGAGTTCAGAATCATCCCTGTGGATCAGAGTAGGCCAGCTGCAGGAGAACTCATGAAAGGGGATTTCAGGGTTCCCCCTGGCCCAGAAGAGTTCTTTATCTCCTTGGGTGGGTACTGGACCTCTCAGTTCGGGGCAGATCCCTCTGAGTTACTTCCACATCCCTCTGACACAACTGTGAAGTTTCAAGGGGGAACTATGAAGCTGACTCCAACACTAAAAGTCTGCTAAGGCTCCAATTGAGACCCCAGATGGACATTTCAGCACACCCCTGAATCATGCCTACCATCAAGAGACTCTGACTCAATGTATCACACAGTGCTAAGAGCAGCTTCTTATCCTAACTCTGACTCTGTTAGACGTATGGTTTGGACTATGTCCCTTAAGCTCTCTGAGCCTTGGCTCTTAATTAGTAAAGAAAGAGGTGGCCTAGATGACACCTGGAGTTCCTTCCTGCTCTAACAGATTCTGTGATTCATTATCCTAACCACCATCTTTATCACAGTGTTACTGAGTCCTCTTATTTATCTTGGCTTAGACAACCACGTGAAATTGACAAATGCTTCTACATGGGATTGAAAAGTACATCTCGACTGTAAATTTTTTGAACTTTTCTGGAAAAGAATTTGATATGTTCTAAGGAACCTTAAAAATTTTACATTCCTTGGTACAGGAAATCCACTTCCAGGACTTTATCCTAAAGGTCTAACCAGAAATACAGGCACCAAATTAGAAACAATATATACGCCTAAAATTAGGAGATAGGGGATATATTTAGTAAAAATAAAAAATAAAAAGAATAGGATTTTTTAAAAACTGAGGAGAGGGGACTTTGGATTCAGGTTGACTAGATCTGAATCCCAACTTTACCATTTACCAGCTACATGACTTTGGGAAAGTTATTTAACCTCTCATGCCTTAGTTTCCTCTTCTGTAAAATGAGACAAATTTAAAATTAAAATGAGTTATTCCAAAGCAAATAACCCACAGTATTATTAAACAAGCTCATGCTATCCTCAACCCATCTCAAACTATGAAAGTAAAACAAGAGTAAAACCAGATGAGCAATTCTACTTGGATACCAATTGCAGAAAAGCAAGAAGCACCTATACAATTCACTTAGCAATCATTTGTGTACTGCCTATAACATTTCTCCTACTGTTGTCTTAGAGTGTTACTAGAATCTTCAGGGGTTATTTAACTCCTTGACTGAAATTAAAGAATAAGCTCCTTGGGCTTCCCTGGTGGCGCAGTGGTTGAGACTCCGCCTGCCGATGCAGGGGACACGGGTTCATGCCCCGGTCCAGGAGGATCCCACGTGCCGCGGAGTGGCTGGGCCCGTGAGCCATGGCTGCTGAGCCTGCGCGTCCGGAGCCTGTGCTCCGCAATGGGAGAGGCCACAACAGTGAGAGGCCCGCGTACCGCAAAAAAAAAAAGAATAAGCTCCTTGAAAGTAGGAACCATAAATCTATTCTTCTATTTCCCCACTGGACCTATATAGTGCCTTATACACTGTGAAGTTCTAACTTAACAAGAGTAACTAAGCCCTTCTTATAATACAAGATCACATATTTATACAACACCTCCATTGAACTAATCATCTACCCATCCATTACCAGAAAATAATTTTTCCTCCAGTTACCACCATTCACCCACTTGCCCAAACCCAAAATGTGAGAGTCATCCTAAAGTCCACCTATGTCCCTGAAAACTAATTGGTTATTGATACTTACTGCCTCTGCTTCCTTATGTCAACCCTCTCCTGCCCCAAACTTGGCTGACTTCCCCTAGCCTCTTCAGTTTTATCTGCTTGGGGAAATCCTCCCTGATGGCCCAGATAGGAGAGGACCGCTCTTATACCTTCTCAAAGCACCCAGTTCTTACTTGAATGAATTCTTTGTGTGATTAGTTACTGGAAGTCTGCCTTCTCCATTAGCCTGTGAAATTTCACTATATTGTGAAAGCCTGTGAAGCAGGTACTTGAGGTTTCTCAGAGGTTAGGAGCCTGGTCCTGTTTTTGTTTGTTTGTTTTTTAAGGCTTCTGGTATAGGAAAAAAAGGAAGAAAATTCCAAAACAGAGTTACCAAAACTGTGGTTGCTTTTAAATGTTTACTTTTACCTAATAAGTACTTTGAACACACACGTGAAACATACTACCTATCTTGGAGATAACATGAAAATTTCTGAATTGTGCAGCTCTAGGCCAAATCCACCTCTATGACCAGTTAACAGGTTCCTGCTGCCCCAAAGGCTGAATGGACCAATATATCTCAGCACAGCCCATTGGGATGTGATACGGAGGCAATGGGGAATATTTGAAAGATTTTGAGATGAGCAGAGTGGGATAAGAAATGACTCCTCGGGCTTCCCTGGTGGCGCGGTGGTTAAGAATCTGCCTGCCAGTGCAGGGGACACGGGTTTGAGCCCTGGTCTGGGAGGATGCCACATGCCACGGAGCAGCTAAGCCCATGCACCACAACTGCTGAGCCTGCGCTCTAGAGCCCGTGCTCTGCAACAAGAGAAGCCACTGCAATGAGAGGCCCATGCACTGCAACAAATAAAAGTAAATAAATTTAAAAAAAAAAGAAATGATTCCTTGTTCTTGTATCAGTTATAGAACTTCTGTATCTTTAGCCTTTTAATCTGAAACACTCTGATGCTTCCAATCTTTCTCTGTTTAAAAGACCCAAACAAAATGAAGTCAAAGCAGCTTGTTGTATTTGCCTGGCTAAGGGACTAAGCAGACCCAGTTGCTCCTGGCAACAAAATGGCATTCATTTGATTTCACTTCCACTGTGGAGAGGAAAAAATCACTCAAATCCTCAAACAACACTTCACTCAACTTCTAGAAAACCACTCTCTGTATATCTGTCTTTTGTTACCTGTTTTTCTATTGCCTACAGGTACAACTCACTGCTTATGAAAACATAGTAGTCCAGGGTTTAATTAGATCTCAATCAAAAAAGCAGACACATTGCCCTTGGAAGGAGAACACAGGGCTTTCCTCTTCCACAAAGCAGAACATACCTGCCAGAAAGCTAGCAGAAACCCCAGGGAAAATCACCAGGATAGCAAACCAAAAGGTCCTTCCTCAACATCCTCCCTGCTTAATCGCACCATTTGTAATCTCGTGGGGAAAGAGGTTCAGGCAGCCCACCTAAAATGGTGGGCTTCAAGATTCAATCACTGGCTTCCAGCTGCCATTCATCCTAAAAATGTTTATTCCTCCCCATCTGAAAAAAACCCTCTGCTCCTAATGACACCAACCATCACCCTCTGGGCTAAGACAAGAAGCAACCCCTAAAATCCTCATTGGCTCCTTTTTCCTGACCACTGCCATACACACACACTCACTCACCACCCGAAAATATTTTTAAACTCTAGCACTTGGGGATAATATTGGGCAAATCGCAAGATCTAAATCAGGTGTTAGGTGTTAATTCCCATTAACCAAAGTCACTTAAACCAAAAACCAGACCTGTGTACAGAAAGAGGAGAGAACTCAAAATAGCCCAGAGAAAGAAATCCTACAATTTACTTGTTGGAATCTCAACAAAATATCTAACTTCAATATAAAATGAATACCATGGAGAAAAACTTAAACTAAAAATTCATCTTGAGCCAGCACCAAAATAAAGTATCCCTAAATCTTAATTAGTGACTCATATTTCAAGACATTTATATATTCCAATACACTAAACCAATTAGAGCCATTTCTTGAGCTCACTTTACCGTTTGCCTTAATTCTAAAAGCAAAGTGTATACAAGCATATATAGCTTTAAATTTTTTTGATTCTCCATCATTCCATACCAGTTCTTTCTCTCCAAAATTTCAACTGTTTTGAAAGACTATTCTTAGTTAAATTATCCTTACCGTCACACTTTCCTCAGTGTCAAGTCAAATGCAACTCTCTTCTCCCAGAAGAGAATTTACAATCGTTCCAGTCTCAAGAAGGAAAAGTAGATACCGACTGGTCTAAATCTAAAACTGCCCACTCTTCCTCCTTGGAGACTTAACCTATGTGCTCATATCTTTCCAGCTTGAACTTGAGCAAATAAGTCTTCAGAATGTCACAATGCCTGCATAAATGTGAATCTAAGGACCACCCCCTTTTGAACATCCTAACTTCCAGTCCAAACGTTGTGCCGTAGAGTACTTCCCGACTCACCTTGACATCTCACCCACATGACCACAGTCATGTCCCACCTGCTGTGAAAACCAAAGCCAATGGAGCATGTCTGATCTTTGCTACCTCTCTTCCAGGCCATCAAGATGGACAGACGACAAAGGGAATGGTTACGGCAGCAGTAACATAATAAAACATCATTGATAAGATAAACCATTTTGTAACATACAGTGCCTCAAGCAAGGTGATAAGGTTGGAGTCATTGCTAAGGTACTAAGGTTGAAGTCATTGCCAAAATCAAAGTTATAGGAATAGGAAAAGATGATTGAAAAAAATGCTTTAGGTCAACAGTGAAGCTCACTTGCCCTCAAGGAATACACAATCTGATAGAGAGAAAAGTGAATAAGTAAGTTAGAAAAAATTATTCTAAACCAATGTGAGGCTTGCACAAAGTGAAATGTGAGCAAGAAAGAAAGAACAGTCTAACTCTAACCTGGAGAACAAGCAGCTGTTACCCTATCTGCATTCAAGTCTTATTTCCCCCCTCAATGTAAACTCTTGGTGAACAAGGGCCATATCCCCTATATTTCACACCTAGTAAGCACTCAATAAATAGCTAATGAATGATGAGCTCCTGCCTAGGATCCCACCTCCCTGAAACCCTGGCCTCGGTGGCAACCAGGATCAGAAATAGCTGGAGAGGGCTTCCCTGGTGGCGCAGTGGTTGAGAATCTGCCTGCCAATGCAGGCGACACGGGTTCGAGCCCTGGTCTGGGAAGATCCCACATGCCGCAGAGCAACTAGGCCCATGAGCCACAACTACTGAGCCTGCGCGTCTGGAGCTTGCGCTCCACAACAAGAGAGGCTGCGACAGTGAGAGGCCCGCGCACTGCGATGAAGAGTGGCCCCCGCTCGCCACAACTAGAGAAAGCCCTCACACAGAAACGAAGACCCAACACAGCCAAAAATAAATAAAGAAAGAAGCTTTCATTTAAAAAAAAAAAAGAAAGAAAAGAAATAGCTGGAGAGGCTAATTAAATGCAGATTCCTGGGCTCATTCATATCTACTAAATCAATCGGCAGGGGGAGCCCCGGTATTTATTTTTATTATTTACTATTTTATTTTTGGCTGTGTTGGGTCTTTGTTGCTGCGTGCAGGCTTTCTCTAGTTTCGGCAAGCAGGGGCTACTCTTCGCTAAGGTGCGCGGGCTTCTCATTGCGGTGGCTTCTCTTGTTGTGGAGCACGGGCTCCAGGCGCACGGGTTTCAGTAGTGGTGGCACACGGGCTCTAGAGCACAGGCTCAGTAGTCGTGGCGCACGGGCTTAGTTGCTCCGCGGCATGTGGGATCTTCCCGGACCAGGGCTCGAACCCGTGTCCCCTCCATTGGCAGGCAGATTCATAATCACTGCGCCACCAGGGAAGCCCCAGAAGTCTGCGTTTTTAACAAGCACTCACAAGTTATTTTTTATGTATTCTTGAGTTTTGAGAACCAAAGGCTTAGAGTATGTGGAGACAAGCAAAGGGGCACTAAAACGCTCAGATTTAAATGTGGCCTCCTCATAGATAAGGGCAGAGACTAGAAAAGGTTTCTGAATAGTTCCATCAAATAGTCTTCATCAAGTACATTTGAGGAGGTTAAACACTACAGGGAAAGGGCTCCTCCTTCTGTGACTGTCTATCATTGAGTTCTTAGCACATGTAAAGGAGGTGAAACTTCGCCCGTAGCAAGACTATTTATTTACTACTACTGTAGTCAAAGTCAGAATGCACAGGGCTGACAATAAAGAAGAAAGCTGGCCTGAGTAGCCTGCAATGACTTCATCTGACAAAGGTCTAGTCATCTGTCAAAAATTAAAACTTTTATATGCAACTGGCAAAGAAGCACAGGAAAAGATGTTCAATATCATTATTCATTTGGGAAATGCTAATTAAAATAACAAATACCAATACATATCCACTAGAAGAGCCAAAGTTTAAAAGACAATATCACAGGTTGGCAAGAATGTGGACAACTGGACCTCATACACTGCAGGTGGGAACACAAAATGGTACAGCCCCATTGGAAAGCAGTTTGTAACTTTTTTTTTACATTTTTATTGGAATATAATTGCTTTATAATGGTGTGTTAGTTTCTGCTTCTAAGAGTGAATGAGTTATACATATACATATGTTCCCATATCTCTTCCCTCTTGCGTCTCCCTCCCTCACACACTCCCTAACCCACCCTTCCAGGCGGTCAAAAAGCACTGAGCTGATCTCCCTGTGCTATGCAGCTGCTTCCCACTAGCTATCTACCTTATGTTTGGTAGTGTATATATGTCCATGTCTCTCTCTCGCTTTGTCACAGCTTACCCTTCACCCTCCCCATATGCTCAAGTCCATTCTCTAGTAGATTTGTGTCTTTATTCCTGTCTTACCACTAGGTTCTTCATGACATTTTTTTTTCTTACATTGCATATATATGTGTTAGCATACGGTATTTGTCTTTCTCTTTCTGACTTACTTCACTCTGTAGGACAGACTCTAGGTCTATCCACCTCATTACAAATAGCTCAATTTCGTTTCTTTTTATGGCTGAGTAATATTCTATTGTATATATGTGCCACATCTTCTTTATCCATTCATCCAATGATGACACTTAGGTTGTTTCCATCTCTGGGCTATTGTAAACAGAGCTGCAATGGATATTTGGGTACATGACTCTTTTTGAATTATGGTTTTCTCAGGGTATATGCCCAGTAGTGGGATTGCTGGGTCATATGGTAGTTCTATTTGTAGTTTTTTAAGGAACCTCCATACTGTTCTCCATAGTGGCTGTGCCAATTCACATTCCCACCAGCAGTGCAAGAGTATACCCTTATCTCCACACCCTCTCCAGCATTTACTGTTTCTAGAGTTTTTGATGATGGCCATTCTGACTGGTGTGAGATGATATCTCATTGTAGTTTTGATTTGCATTTCTCTAATGATTTTTGATGTTGAGCATTCTTTCATGTGTTTGTTGGCAATCTGTATATCTTCTTTGGAGAAATGTCTATTTAGGAATTCTGCCGATTTTTGGATTGGGTTGTTTGTTTTATTGTTATTGAGCTGCATGAGCTGCTTATAAATTTTGGAGATTAATCCTTTTTTAGTTACTTTATTTGCAAATATTTTCCCCCATTCTGAGGGCTGTCTTTTGGTCTTTTTTATGGTTTCCTTTGCTGTGCAAAAGCTTTGAAGTTTCATTAGGTCCCATTTGTTTATTTTTGTTTTTATTTCCATTTCTCTAGGAGGTGGGTCAAAAAGGATCTTGCTGTGATTTATGTCATAGAGTGTTCTGCCTATGTTTTCCTCTAAGAGTTTGATAGTTTCTGGTCTTACATTTAGGTCTTTAATCCATTTTGAGCTTATTTTTGTGTATGGTGTTAGGGAGTGTTCTACTCTCATACTTTTACATGTACCTGTCCAGTTTTCCCAGCACCACTTATTGAAGAGGCTGTCCTTTCTCCACTGTACATTCCTGTCTCCTTTATCAAAGATAAGGTGACCATATGTGTGTAGGTTTATCTCTGGGCTTTCTATCCTGTTCCATTGATCTATCTTTCTGTTTTTGTGCCACTACCATACTGTCTTGATTACTGTAGCTTTGTAGTATAGTATGAAGTCAGGGAGCCTGATTCTTCCAGCTCCATTTTTCGTTCTCAAGATTGCTTTGGCTATTCGGGGTCTTTTGTGTTTCCATACAAATTGTGAAATTTTTTGTTCTAGTTCTGTGAAAAATGCCAGTGGTAGTTTGATAGGGATTGCATTGAATCTATAGATTGCTTTGCGTAGTGGAGTCATTTTCACAATGTTGATTCTTCCAAGCCAAGAACATGGTATATCTCTCCATCTGTTTGTATCACCTTTAATTTCTTTCATCAGTGTCTTATAATTTTCTGTATACAGGTCTTTTGTCTCCTTAGGTACGTTTATTCCTAGATATTTTATTCTTTTTGTTGCAATGGTAAATGGGAGTGTTTTCTTGATTTCACTTTCAGATTTTTCATCATTAGTGTATAGGAATGCCAGAGATTTCTGTGTATTAATTTTGTATCCTGCTACTGTACCAAATTCACTGATTAGCTCTAGTAGTTTTCTGGTAGCATCTTTAGGATTCTCTATGTATAGTATCATGTCATCTGCAAACAGTGACAGTTTTACTTCTTCTTTTCCGATTTGGATTCATTTCTTTTTCTTCCCTGACTGCTGTGGCTAAAACTTCCAAAACTGTGTTGAATAAGAGTGGTGAGAGTGGGCAACCTTGTCTTGTTCCTGATCTTAGTGGAAATGCTTTCAGTTTTTCACCATTGAGGACGATGTTGGATGTGGGTTTGCCATATATGGCCTTTATTATGTTGAGGAAAGTTCCCTCTATGCCTACTTTCTGCAGAGTTTTTATCATAAATGGGTGTTGAATTTTGTCAAAAGCTTTCTCTGCATCTATTGAGATGATCATACGGTTTTTCTCCTTCAGGTTGCAAAAATGGTGTATCACGTTGATTGATTTGCGTATATTGAAGGATCCTTTCATTCCTGGAATAAACCCCACTTGATCATGGTGTATGATCCTTTTAAGGTGCTGTTGGATTCTGTTTGCTAGTACTTTGTTGAGGAATTTTTCATCTATGTTCATCAGTGATATTGGTCTGTAGTTTTCTTTCCTTGTGACATCCTTGTCTGGTTTTGGTATCAGGGTGATGGTGGCCTCGTAGAATGAGTTTGGGAGTGTTCCTCCCTCTGCTATATTTTGGAAGAGTTTGAGAAGGATAGGTGTTAGCTATTCTCTAAATGTTTGATAGAATTCGCCTGTGAAGCCATCTGGTCCTGGGCTTTTGTTTGTTGGAAGATTTTTAATCACAGTTTCAATTTCAGTGCATGTGATTGGTCCGTTCATATTTTCTATTTCTTCCTGATTCAGTCTTGGCAGGTGGTGCATTTCTAAGAATGTGTCCATTTCTTCCAGGTTGTCCATTTTATTGGCATAGAGTTGCTTGTAGTAATCTCTCATGATCTTTTGTATTTCTGCAGTGTCAGTTGTTACTTCTCCTTTTTCATTTCTTATTCTATTGATTTGAGTCTTCTCCCTTTTTTTCTTGATGAGTCTGGCTAATGGTTTATCAATTTTGTTTATCTTCTGAAAGAACCAGCTTTTAGTTTTATTGATCTTTGCTATCATTTCCTTCATTTCATTTATTTCTGATCTGATCTTTATGATTTCTTTCCTTCTGCTAACTTTTGGGATTTTTTGGTCTTCTTTCTCTAATTGCTTTAGGTGCAAGGTTAGGTTGTTTATTCGAGGTGTTTCCTGTTTCTTAAGGTAGGATTGTATTGCTATAAACTTCCCTCTTAGAACTGCTTTTGCTGCATCCCATAGGTTTTGGGTCGTTGTGTCTCCATTGTCACTTGTTTCTAGGTATTTTCTATTTCCTCTTTGATATATTCAGTGATCACTTCGCTATTAAGTAGTGTATTGTTTAGCCTCCATGTGTTTGCATTTTTTACAGATCTTTTCCTGTAATTTATATCTAGTCTCATAGCGTTGTGGTCGGAAAAGATACTTGATACAATTTCAATTTTCTTAAATTTACCAAGGCTTGATTTGTGACCCAAGATATGATCTATCCTGGAGAATGTTCCATGAGCACTAGAGAAAAATGTGTACTCTTGTTTTTGGATGGAATATCCTATAAATATCAATTAAGTCCATCTTGTGTAATGCATCATTTAAAGCTTGTGTTTCCTTATTTATTTTCATTTTGGATGATCTGTCCATTGGTGAAAGTGGGGTGTTAAAGTCCCCTACTATGAATGTGTTACTGTCGATTTCCCCTTTTATGGCTGTTAGTATTTGCCTTATGTATTGAGGTGTTCCTATGTTGGGTGCATAAATATTTACAATTGTTATATCTTCTTCTTGGATCAATCCCTTGATCATTATGTAGTGTCCTTCTTTGTCTCTTCTAATAGTCTTTATTTTAAAGTCTGTTTTGTCTGATATGAGAAATGCTACTCCAGCTTTCTTCTGGTTTCCATTTGCATGAAATATCTTTTTCCATCCCCTTACTTTCAGTCTGTATGTGTCTCTAGGTCTGAAGTGGGTCTCTTGTAGACAGCATGGGTCTTGTTTTTGTATCCATCCAGCAAATCTCTGTCTTTTGGTGGGAGCATTTAGTCCATTTACATTTAAGGTAATTATCGATATGTATGTTCCTATTCCCATTATCTTAATTGTTTTGGCTTCGTTATTGTAGGTCTTTTCCTTCTCTTGTGTTGCTTGCCTAGAGAAGTTCCTTTAGCAGTTGTTGTAAAGCTGGTTTGGTGGTGCTGAACTCTCTCAGCTTTTGCTTGTCTGTAAAGGTTTTAATTTCTCCATCAAATCTGAATGTGATCCTTGCTGGGTAGAGTAATGTTGGTTGCAGGTTTTTCTCCTTCATCATTTTAAATATGTCCTGCCAGTCCCTTCTGGTTGGTAGAGTTTCCTCTGAAAGATCAGCCATTAACCTTATGGGGATTCCCTTGTGTGTTATTTGTTGTTTTTCCCTTGCTGCTTTTAATATGTTTTCTTTGTATTTAATTTTTGAGAGTTTGATTAATATGTGTCTTGGCATAACTTGATTAACTATTTACTTTCCCATATTAGGGAAGTTTTCAACTATAATGTCTTCAAATATTTTCTCAGTCCCTTTCTTTTTCTCTTCTTCTTCTGGAACCCCTATAATTCGAATGTTAGTGCGTTTAATGTTGTCCCAGAGGTCTCTGAGACTGTCCTCAATTCTTTTCATTCTTTTTTCTTTATTCTGCTCTGCAGTAGTTATTTCCACTATTTTATCTTCCAGGTCACTTATCCGTCCTTCTGCCTCAGTTATTCTGCTATTGATCCCATCTAGAGTATTTTTAATTTCATTTATTGTGTTGTTCATCATTGCTTGTTTCATCTTTAGGTCTTCTAGGTCCTCGTTAAATGTTTCTTGCATTTTGTCTATTCTATTTCCAAGATTTTGGATCATCTTTACTATCATTATTCTGAATTCTTTTTCAGGTAGACTGCCTATTTCCTCTTCATTGTTAGGTCTGGTGGGTTTTTATCTTGCTCCTTCATCTGCTGTTTTTCTGTCTTCTCATTTTGCTTATCTTACTGTGTTTGGGGTCTCCTTTTTGCAGGCTGCAGTTTTGTAGTTCCCGTTGTTTTTGGTGTCTGTCCCCAGTGGCTAAAGCTTTTTCAGTGGGTTGTGTAGGCTTCCTGGTGGAGCGTGCTAGTGCCTGTGTTCTGGTGGATGAGGCTGGATCTTGTTTTTCTGGTGGGCAGTTCCACATCTGGTGGTGTGTTTTGGGGTGTCTCTGGACTTATTATGATTTTAGGCAGCCTCTCTGCTAATGGGTGGGGTTGTGTTCCTGTCTTGCTAGTTGTTTGGCATAGGGTGTCCAGCACTGTAGCTTGCTGGTCGTTGAGTGAAGCTGGGTGCTGGTTGAAATGGAGATCTCTGGGAGATTTTCGCCATTTGATATTATGTGGAGCTGGGAGGTCTCTTGTGGACCAGTGTCCTGAAGTTGGCTCTCCCACCTCAGAGGCACAGCACTGACTCCTGGCTGCAGCACCAAGAGCCTTTCATCCACACAGGTCAGAATAAAAGGGAGAAAAAGTAGAAAGAAAGAGAAAGAAAGGAGGGAGGGAGGGAGGAACAAAGGAAGGAAAGAAAGAGAGAAAGAAGATGAAATAAAGATAAAATAAAATAAAGTTATTAAAATAAAAAATATTAAGAAAAAAATTTTTTTCAAAGAAAGAAAAATAAACGGACGGATAGAACTCTAGGACAAATGGTGGAAGCAAAGCTATAGAGACAAAATCTCACACAGAAACATACAAACTCACAAAAAGAGGAAAATGGGAAAAATTAATAAATCTTGCTCTCAAAGTCCACCTCCTCAATTTGGGATGATTCGTTGTCTATTCATGTATTCCACAGATGCAGGGTACATCAAGTTGATTGTGGAGATTTAATCCGCCGCTTCTGAGGCTGCCGGGAGAGATTTCCCTTTCTCTTCTTTGTTCTCACAGCTCCCAGGCGCTCAGCTTTGGATGTGGCCCCACCTCTGCGTGTAGGTCGCCGGAGGGCGTCTGTTCTTCGCTCAGACACGATGGGGTTAAAGAAACTGCTGATTCGGGGGCTCTGGCTCACTCAGGCTGGGGGGAGGGAGAGGTGCGGATGTGGGGCGAGCCTGCAGCGGCAGAGGCCGGTGTGACGTTGCACCAGCCTGAGGCGCGCCGTGCGTTCTACCAGGGAAGTTGTCGCTGGATCCCGGGACCCTGGCAGTGGCGGGCTGCACAGGCTCCCCGGAAGGGGTGTGTGGATAGTGACCTGTGCTCACACACAGGCTTTTTGGTGGCGGCAGCAGCAGCCTTAGCGTCTCCTGCCCGTCTCTGGGGTCCGCACTTTTAGCTGCGGCTCGCGCCCGTCTCTGGAGCTCCTTTAAACAGCGCTCTTAATCCCCTCTCCTCACGCACCAGGAAACAAAGAAGGAAGAAAAAGTCTCTTGCCTCTTCGGCAGGTCCAGACTTTTCCCCGGACTCCCTCCCGACCAGCCGTGGCGCACTAACCCCCTTCAGGCTGTGTTCACGCCGCCAACCCCCGTCCTCTCCTGGGGCTCCGACTGAAGCCTGAGCCTCAGCTCCCAGCCCCGCCCGCCCTGGCGAGTGAGCAGACAAGCCTCTCGGGCTGGTGAGTACTGGTTAGCACTGATCCTCTGTGCGGGAATCTCCCCACTTTGCCCTCCGCACCCCTGTTACTGTGCTCTCCTCTGCAGCTCCAAAGCTGCCCCCACTCCGCCATCCGCAGTCTCCGCCTGCGAAGGGGCTTCCTAGTGTGTGGTAACCTTTCCTCCTTCACGGCTCCCTCCCACTGGTGCAAGTTCTGTCCCTATCCTTTTGTCTCTGTTTATTCTTTTTTCTTTTGCCCTACCCAGGTCCGTGGGGACTTTCTTGCCTTTTGGGAGGTCTGAGGTCTTCGGCCAGCGTTCAGTAGGTGTTCTGTAGGAGTTGTTCCACGTGTATCTGTGGGGAGGAAGGTGATCTCCGCATCTTACTCTTCTGCCATCTTCCCCTCGTCTCTATCCTGAAGACATAAGAACTGAAAACTTCCATAACCCGGCCCGCCGTCCGCACGACTGTTGCGGCTTCACCACCGGGGCCCCTCCAGAGCCGGCAGCCTCCGTGAGGCTCCCCTCCCCTCGGGCTCCGGGGCAGTTCCGTGACAGCGGAGGGAACAGACCCCAAGCCGGGACTTTCAGCTCTGTGGAAACGCAGGCTCCGTCCTGAACATATTTTCTTAAACTTGTATTTCTTTTTTCTTTGGTACTAAGGTAAAAAGTGTTATGCTTTTAATTTCAAACTCCAGGTGTTTATTGCTGGCATATAGGAGAACAGTTGACTTCTATATATTAACCTTATATCTTGCAGCTATAATCACTTACTAGTTCCAGGAGTTTGTTGTTGTTGATTCTTTGGGATTTTCTATGTAGACAATCATATCATCTGCTAACACAGACAGTTTTTTTTTTTCCTTCCCAACCTGTATACTTTGTATTTCTTTTTCTTATATTATTGCATTAGTTAGAACTTCCAGTATAATGTTGAATACTAGTGGTGAAAGGGGACAACCTTGCCTTGTTCCCAGTCTTAATGAGATCGCATCCAGTCTTTCACCATTAAGTATGATGTTAACTGTAGGTTTTGTGTAGATATTCTGAATCAAATTGAGGAAGTTCCCCCTCTATTCCTAGGTTGTTACTTTTGAGATTTTTTTTTTAACTTTTCTTAAAACTACACAAAACAGGGCTTCCCTGGTGGCGCAGTGGTTGAGAGTCTGCCTGCCAATGCAGGGGACACGGGTTCGTGTCCCAGTCCGGGAAGATCCCACATGCCGCGGAGCAGCTGGGCCCGTGAGCTATGGCCGCTGAGCCTGCGCGTCCGGAGCCTGTGCTCTGCAACGGGAGAGGCCACAACAGTGAGAGGCCCGCATACCGCAAAAAAAAAAAAAAAAAAAACTACACAAAACAAACAAAAAAACTAAGAGGGTCTTTAAAGCCAGATAATAGAGAACCTTGAATGCCAGGTTAATACATTTAAACTTTATTCCATGGACAATAAGAAGCAACTGAATGGTTTGAGAAAAAAAAAAGAAAGGATATAACAGAGATATGCATCAGACCCCTTAAACCCTTCCACAATATAAGAATCTAATTTCTATTTAAAGATGTCCAGCAAAGGGGACTCCTCCAGCTCCTTCAATACCTCATTCTGGTGACATTCAAATCTCACTCTCCGTTAACCTTGCCTCATAGCCAACTTGAATCTCTTGGATGTCCCAGGGAAGATCCAGAACATTCATCAGTCTTGACAAACTGCTTCCACAAAAATGTGACTTCCAAACTCGGTATTCTACTACCCACTCCCTGCCCAGAAGAGAAAGCTATGTCACTCTGCTTCAGGGCAGAGGTGCAGGCACCCCACGGCCTAGATTCACTTACTAAGCAATGTACAGCCAAAATGCAGTGACCACACCTGAATCAATAGTGTTGACACGTTCATTTGCATCACACCTTCTAAAGAAGGAGTCGCTGTTATCAAGAGCTCTATCCATAATGATATCTGGATGCCTATCTACAGAGAACACTCTGTAGCCCAGTTCTGTCCTTTGGGGACATGAGGTCAAATCAGAATCATTTTAGCCAGATCCCCATGTGATTCATATGCACATTAAAAACTAGAAACACTAGTCTAGGGCAAAATTTCTCTACAGCGGCACTATTAACATTTCATGCCCATAATTCTTTGTTGTGTGAGGCTGGACTGTGCTCTCCAAAATGTTTAGCAACATCCTTGGCCTCTACATACTAGATTCTGGCAGCACTCTTCCACCCGTTGTGACAGTCAAAGATATCTACATATATTGATAAATATCCCCTGAGGGGCTAAATCAGAGCCCCTTCCCAAATAAGAAGTACTGGTTTACAAGACCCTTAGTCAAAACCCCTTAACGTAAAAAGATTTTTTTTTCTTTTCTCTTGGGAAAAAGAGAAATGTAACAAGTTTAGCTGTTAACAACCGTATCAAAACAAGTCCAAACAGATTATGTGCACCTATTCAAAATGGATTAAAGACCTAAATGCAAGGCCAGACACTATAAACTCTTAGAGGAAAACAGAGGCAGAACACTCTATGACATAAATCACAGCAATATCCTTTCTGACCCACCTCCTAGAGAAATGGAAATAAAAACAAAAATAAACAAATGGGACCTAATGAAACTTAAAAGCTTTTGCAGCAAAGGAAACCATAAACAAGACAAAAAGATAACCCTCAGAATGGGAGAAAATATTTGCAAACAAAGCAACTGACAAAGGATTAATCTCCAAAATGTACAAGCAGCTCATGCAGCTCAATAACAAGAAAACAAACAACCCAATCCAGAAATGGGCAGAAGATCTAAATAGACACTTCTCCAAAGAAGATATACAGATTGCCAACAAACACATGAAAGGATGCTCAACATCACTAATGATGAGAGAAATGCAAATCAAAACTACAATGAGGTATCACCTCACACAGGTCAGACTGGCCATCATCAAAAAATCTACAAACAATAAATGCTGGAGAGGGTGTGGAGAAAAGGGAACCCTCTTGCACTGTTGGTGGGAATGTAAGTTGATACAGCCACTACAGAGAACAGTATGGAGGTTCCTTAAAAAACTAAAAGTAGAACTACCATATGACACAGCAACCCCACTACTGGGCATATACCCTGAGAAAACCATAATTCAAAAAAAGTCATGTACCACAATGTTCATTGCAGCTCTATTTACAATAGCCAGGACATGGAAGCAATCTAAGTGTCCATCAACAGATGAATGGATAAAGAAGATGTGGCACATATATATAATGGAATATTACTCAGCCATAAAAAGAAACAAAATTGAGATATTTGTAGTGAGGTGGATGGACCTAGAGTCTGTCATACAGAGTGAAGTAAGTCAGAAAGAGAAAAATAAATACCATATGCTAACACATATATATATGGAATCTAAAAAAAAAAAAAAAAAAAGGTTCTGAAGAACCTAGGGGCAAGACAGGAAGAAAGACGCAGACATAGAGAATGGACTTGAGGACACAGGGAGGGGGCAGGGTAAGCTGGGACGAAGTTAGAGAATGGCGTGGACATATATATACAGTACCAAATGTAAAATAGATAGATAGCGAGTGGGAAGCAGCGCATAGCACAGGGAGATCAGCTCAGTGCTTTGTGATCACCTAGAGGGGTGGGATAGGGAGGGTGGGAGTGAGGCAGATGCAAGAGGGAAGAGATATGGGGACATATGTATATGTATAGCTGGTTCACTTTGTTATAAAGCAGAAACTAACACACCATTGTAAAGCAATTATACTCCAATAAAGATGTTAAAAAATATATATTTTCTGTGCTTCATGTTGTCTTTATCAGATGTTCGATTACTGAAGAAAAACTGAGTCAATATTAAGAGAGCTAAGGTTTTTTTATAACATGTAACTTTGTGTATTTGCCTTTGAAATCTTTTTATTGTCACTGTGGTTAAATGGGTAACTATTATTTCACAGTGACCTCCGATCCTATTAAATCAAGTGTTCTAAACATCTTGACATTTTTTACAAACTTTTCAAAACCAAACTCTAAATGAAGTCTTTTTGATTTGGACCTAACTTTGGGATTTTCCAGAGGCCCCCTGTAAAATCTGGAAGGATTTGTCCTCTCAAAAGAGAAGTGTTAAACTAATTAGGCTTATTTGATATGTTAAATTACATGGAAATAAGAAGTGATACGAAACCTTCTTTAGATTATATTGTATAATATATTATACAATATATACCTATAATATATTATATGGGTGTATGTTACTATTATAAGTAGTCCAGAAATCATATAAAATCTGACATTCCTAGTATGTTATCAGTCGTAATTCCAGCTATCACCTTAAAATGTTGTCTGTCTCACAAATAACCGAATTTCCTTGTCAATTAAATTATAATGAATTCTCATCAGAACTTTAACCGTGGCCATGTTTAAGTCTTCTGGCATGCACAGAAAATTACTGTATTATTCTGATGCTTTCCTGAAAGCTTTAACACGCAGCTATGATCCAAAATTGCTGTGTCTTTAAAGAGATTTATGGAAAAGACCTTGACAAGTACTCTAGAATACAGGTTTCTGATAACTCTAAGATCATACCATTGAACTACGTAAGAATTTCCAGAATTGTTATGGAGAAACTGATTGATTCATAAAACTGCTAACCCAAGGTCAAGCAGAACAATTACATAGAACTGAATGAACTGATGAGAATTATAATTTTCTGACTTTTTTCTTTGAAACATTGCCAGTTCATTAATGTTTTGTTTTTCCAGATTTAAGAAAAACTTTTTCTCTTTTCTATCAAACTATTTATAACTTAACAGCAACTTGGTAAATTATATCTATGTAAACAGAATTTTCTCCCTACCTGATCCCTCAAGAATTCAGAAGTTCTTATTGAGTATTCTTATTTTCATGGCAATATACTTATTTGCATAGACTCAGTGAGAATCTGTTTTCCTTAGAACAGAACACAGTAGGAAATATTGGTTATATTACCAAGACTTTGACTGGAATGTTACATTTGAGAATGATGTTCATAGACTCGGACATAACCAGATGGTTTTAAGAAACTAAGGTTGACTTTATGGAGCCAATAAAGCCTCCCTTCAGAAAACTACCCGGTAAATCTTGTTTATAGGGTTCCCAGCCTAACCAATGAGTATGGAAAGTCATTTCCTAGCAGATCCAGAACCTCATGACATCTTAGACCTCAGGAAGAGAGGAATTTACCTAAATCTATAGGCATTGCAAGTGAGTCCTTGGCTTGGCTTCCAGAATAATCTCATATTCTTTATCAAAAATTCTAGCAAAACAGACTGAAAAAAGCTTACATGATCAATCTCTATTCTTGCTGCATTTATGTAAATAATCAGACCAAGTTTAATGATATTAGACTTATTTGGCAAACCAATTAGTCTTATTATGACTATCTTTGGTAAAAATGGGGGTGATGATTGTAGAGAGAAAAACGGTGTTTCATCCTTTTCTGCTTGTTCCTATCTATGTTTTTCTCCCCCTTTGCTGATCTCTTATCTCACAACTTCTAACCAAACTCAGCTTCTAATATGTGACACTTTCTAAAAATAAAATTTCAAATTGGGAACTAAAGGAAACCAGAATACGTCACCCCAAAATATGCCTCTTTGACACAAAAATAATTTTGAGCTGAAGGCAATTAAGAAGCAGCAAATAAGGAAAAGCTCTCTGCCCTCCTCATTACTTCCTAGAGGCAGGATATACATTCTTCTTTCACTGGAGACATATTCTTATCAGCCCAGAGGTGGCAAGAGGAAGCTGTCAAACAAATCTTTGTCATTAGTTCCCATATGTTTATCTTCCCACAGTTTGCCGCCCTTGGAAACCTAAACTGCTTTCCTTTGTCCTATCATTTCTCTACAAATTTATTGTTCTTTATTGGCGATGCTCTATAAGCCAGAATTCTAAGCTGCTGCTTTGAGTTATTTTTCATTGAGGTTTGTCCCATATGATGGGTGTTGCATGTGCTTAAAAAAAAAAAAAAAAAAAAAGACTGTTAGTTTTTCCTCCTGTTAATCTGTCTTTTTGTTTAAAAATCCCAGCTGAAAACCTAAAATGTGTAGAAGTCTAGTTCTGCCTTCCCTACACATGTAGGGCAACACATTCTCAGTTTCCGGAGATTAGAACCTGGACATCTTTGGGGGTGGGGCGTTATTCAGCCTGCCATACCCCCTTAGGAATGCCAGTCGGAAGGAGGGCCTCTAACAGTCATAAAAATAAAAACTTTAAAAATAACCAACAGGGGCTTCCCGGGTGGCGCAGTGGTTGGGAGCCCGCCTACCGGTGCAGGCGACACGGGTTCGTGCCCCGGTCCGGGAAGATCCCACATGCCGCGGAGCGGCTGGGCCCGTGAGCCATGGCCGCTGAGCCTGCGCGTCCGGAGCCTGTGCTCCGCAGCGGGAGAGGCCACAACGGTGAGAGGCCCGCGTACCGCAAAAAAAAAAAAAAAAAAATCACGAACAGACGGTGGGGGGAGAAGGGAACAGGAGCAGAAGAAGCCTATTTAGACTCTCAGGTCCCGTCACTGAGGGAGACTCAAGGGCTTAGTGTCGTCTACTTCTCACTCCTGGCTGCACCAGAGAACCCCTGAAGAGCTCATAAAAGAGCTCACTCATTAACAAGACAAATTACACTAAAGGTGGGATTAGCTAATAGCCCTAGGAAAGCCAGAATGGGATAAAGCACTTTCTCAAACTGTCTGTAAGGTACAGACATTTTAAAAGGAAAATAATTCTTTTAGAGCCAGTATGTTGACAAATTGCTTTTATTATGAACTTTCTTAAATAGTAAAAATATGTACTTGGACAACTACAAAAATAAAACCAATTTACAAATTAAATAGAAACAAAACCAACACAAATCAAATAAATTAATGCAAATCAAATAGACAATTATTTCTTTTAAAATAAGTGGCCTTTCACACGTAACTCTGAAACTGACAGCTACAGCACATACACTTTTTGGTCCAGAAGATGTATACTACTGTGTCCCCCCCACAAACTGACTCAGCTCTCTATTCAAACTAAAATCCACCAGAACGTTGTCTAACATATTAAGCCTGTCTTCTTTATTCATCAACCCTTGATAATTAAATCAGTGCTACATGCCCCATCATGATCTTAAGTATTGTACAAAAATGTAAGCTTCAGCACTGAGATGTTTGGCTGAATTCTGATGCAAGATGCTCACCCAGGTGATGTAGAATAGGCTTATAATATTTCTCAGTAATTGCTGGATGAAAATGCAGTTAGATGATTATAATAGAAAGCTTGCAGACCTCCTTCCCCACCCCTCAAGAACATGTCAGCAGACTCCTAGAAGTATATTAACTCCACCTGGGGAAATTAGGAAGAACTGTACCCAAATAGTTCATGAGGGGAAATTCCTCTTTATATAAATATTTTAGCTAATAAATACAGAAGAAATGATAGAGTTTAGAATTTTACAAGCCCTGATGAACTAATAAATGCAGGCAATGATGAACAAAGACGACTGATAACAAAGAAAGACGACGCGACAAGATGCACCTGAAGTATTCTTGCAAAAACAAGTGAACCTAGGTGTGATCCAACCTCTCTATGTAATTCTTAATTTACAGCAAACGTAGGGGCAGAGGAGCATGTTAAATGACATCATAGAGATGCAACCAGTAAAACCAAATGATGCAAAATTCTACAGGACAAACTGGCTTCTCAACAAATAAACTGTAAGAAAAACAAATAGAGAATTTGTGTATTAACAAAGACTCCTGAATCCTATTTATAATTGCAATGCATGAGCTTTATTTAGATCCTAATTCACACAAAAATAGTTCAAGACTTTTAATTTTATAGGGGTGAAAATCGTATTGTATTTAAGGCTTTTTTCTTAATCTATATTTTTTAAAGATATATACTAAAATATTATGGACCAAATAATATGATGACTTGGATTAGTTTCCAAATTGTGATGGTCAATTTTGTGTGTCAAATTGGCTAAGCTCATGCTACTCAGTTTTTGGTCAAACACCAGTCTAGATGTTGCTGTGAAGGTATTTTTTAGATGTGATCAACATTTAAATTAGTTGACATGGAGAAAAGCAGATTACCCTCCACAGGCCAGTGGGAGTGGGGGCAGTGGGGGGAGCATGGGGCAGGGAGGTGGTGTGCTCAGTCAGTTGAGGGCCTCAAGAGGAAAGACTGAGTTTCTCCAAGGAAGAAGTAATTCTGCTTCCAGATTTTCTTCCCAATAGAAACTGCAACACCATCTCTTCCCTCAGTCTTTAGCCTGCTGGCCTGCCCTACAGATTTCAGACTTGCCAGCCCCCATAATCTCAGGAATCAACTCCTTAAACTAAATCAGTCTCTCTCTCTTTTTCCATATATTCATACACACACGCACATCCTTTCGGTTCTTTTTCTCTGGAGAATTCTAATACCAAAATTATCTGGGAGAGAGGAGAAATGAGTAAGGAAACAGATAAAACAAAATTGGCCATGAGTTAGTAACTGTTGAAACTGGCTAATGGGTATATGATACTATTTTGTGTCTTGACATTTTCTACTTAAAAGTTGGGAAAGATAAAGAGAAATGAAAGAGCCAAGCCAAAAGAAATGAAAGAGACCTGTTTTTGGTTTTGTTTTGTTTGTCACAGGTCTTGATGACAGCACAGCATATGGAAAATCCAGGCTATCCTGAGAAATCTGAGGCTGTGACCCATAAGAGAGAAGTTAAAGCTCGAAGGAGCTGGCCTTGGAGGTGACTCTTCCCTTGACCTTGAACTTCCAGTCTGATTTAGACTGCACACTTTCTGGTCCCACTGCACCTGCACATCCCTTTACCACAGCACTTTTCTTATACTTTTACTCTCAATCTCTTCTCAGTAGCCAGGAGCTCCGTACTCATCCAAGCACCAAGCTTGCACTCAGAAATGTTTGATGCATGAATTAAGCAATGCCTAACTTGTTTTTTGTTTTTGTTTTTTGTTTTTCTTTGCGGTACGCGGGCCTCTCACTGTTGTGGCCTCTCCCGCTGCGGAGCACAGGCTCTGGACCCGCAGGACCAGAGGCCATGGCCCACAGGCCCAGCCGCTCCACGGCATGTGGGATCCTCCCGGACCGGGGCACGAACCCGTGTCCCCTGCATCGGCAGGTGGACCCTTAACCACTGCGCCACCAGGGAAGCCCAATGCCCAACTTTTAAGCCAACTCATGTGCTACTGTCTTCTAGTCCTTGGTTTCTTCTGTCAACTGTTAGAGCCTACCACTAACTTCTCTGTTTTTTTTTATTTCTTCATACCCTCTGATTCCAAATATTTACCTCCTACCAACCAAACATTTGAGGTCTCACTTTATGGGTAGGGCAGACACTGGCATTCACCATCATAGAACTTTGTAAAATTAACCTTCAAAAGCCCATTTCTGGGCAGAAAACAAAATCTCATCCAACAAGTAGCCTGATTTGCAGAGCTTTCTTTCCAACCTCCTAGAAAAGAAAACCTCTCTGACCCTTAGGGTCTGTTGTGAAAGTCATTCTTTTCACAGGTCTGCCCTTAGGTGACAGGATTTCAATGTGAATAACCATCAAATGAACTGTTTCTTTGGCTTTATCATAGTATTCTGCATGTTTTTGGAATAAATTCACTGATTTTACAATTGGAGTGAAGAAAAACCGTAGGATATCCCATTTTATAAATTAAATTAATGAAAAGAAAAATGGTCCAATGCCAGTTTTTCTTTTGCATCTACTTTATAGAGGGAAAGAAAAATGGTGTGAGGGAAAAATGAGACAGAAATAGGCATCTAAACTCCAGCCTCCTGTAAATTCAAGTTCAGACAAGAAAAAGCAGAGTTTTGTAGCTCGCTATGCTCCATGGGAAATGCTGTGACTCTTGTACAGGAAAATGGGGGGGTCTGAGTGGCTGAAGTCGCCTACCCTCCTGCCTCCTCCCCTGTCCCCTGATCTTACACTTAAAGCCATTATTTCAGGAAAAAAAAATCTCCATCTTTGCTTCTGCCCCCACCTCCCAAAAGGTCAGATATGCAAGTTCATGTCAAAATCTCAAGGTAAACGAGAATGAACAAAGGGAATAAAGAGGAATGAGCAGCTGCTGCCTGGGCTGCCAGTGTCTGAGTTGGTTGCGTGTCTGTGTAGTACAGTAAGCCTCCCTGAGAAAACCATACACGAGCCTTCTTTTGACAGAAATCTGAAAGGTCCCCAGAAAACATGTCAGTAACCAGTGTTGCCAGCTTTGCAAGACTGTCACCCAGGTTTTCAGTTCCTGCCCTTCAGCACTTAGGTAGGTAGGTCTACTTGCCACAGTTATCAACAACAATAAAGTATAGGATACCAGTGAAATTTGAATTCCAGATGAACAATTTTTTTAGCCTAAGTATGTTCCATCTATTGCATCCTTATTTGGAATTCAAATTTCAGTGGGTATCCTGTGTTTTATCTGGCAACACATGAAGGTATTTCCATGGAGTCAAGAATATTGCAACAGCTCAGTGTGGAGATTTCTCAAGGAATGCCCATGAAGCTAATGAAGAAATGGTGTAGCACCACATGAAAATAAGAGGAAAAAACCCAAGAATGAAATTTCTGGGTTTTTGTCTCCCCAAGAATGAAATCCATTAGCATGTTTCTCTAAGTAAGAGATCCCAAGTTGATTCGGTTGTGACTTCTGAATATTTCCAGATCTCTTTTTAAACATCCTATGCTTTTCCGAATTACACCTTTTCTATTTCTTAATCAAAAATGCCCTATGCCTCATTTATACAATGAGAAATTTGGTCTAAAATGTTGGTGGTCCCATCAAGTAAGCTGAGGATCCCTGGGCCAAGGTTCCATGATAAGAGGCCACCTGAATTGGTATGGCTATCTTTTTTTCTCAATCAATAGATTGTAAAAGTATAGCCACAATCAAATTGTGGGATGCAGTTGGGAGGAATGCTAGAAATCCATGATGTTAAAAATGGGTCAGTCTCATATGATACGTTTGGAACCATTGGTCGAGGAGGATTTCCAGTGCTTCGTCCAACCACTTCATGATTCCCAGCATTCTGACATCAGAGCCACTGAATCACTGTTTCTTCTGCAAATTGGTTCTGAGCAAGTAGAATAAGAGAGGAAAGTCTTGGAACCCAAAGTAAAAACTGTCATAAAAGTGGTCATATGTGATGGGCACTATATTATTCTTGTTGTTCCTTTCAACAGATTTAGCAAATATAGATTAAGGGCCTAATATACAAGATATTTTCTGAATTTCTGTTGGTGTTTTGTTTCTTTTCCTGTAGTCAAATACTACAGTAATTTAGATGGGGTAATTTATAGACATTTTGATCTCCATAAAGGTGTTGTTGAAAACTTACTTCTTTATTAGCTTTCATGTATTCTCACTTTACAAATATTTATGGTGCACTAATTCTGGAACAGATATTATATTCCTTTCTTGTTGACAACCTGCTACCCGCTACATACTACATCTTCCAAAGAGATAAATGAAAAGGAAGGTGAAGTCTCTGTTCAGTGATTCCTTGTGTGGATAATACCCCCAAAAGCATATATATATATATATATATATATATATATATATATATATATATATATATGCTTTTTGACTAACTCCTCTGGACCTACTTGGACACACTGGGGCACCTCAGAGGTCCCACACTGGATGGTCTCTTGAGGTCCATCCATCTTCTTGACATCACTATTCACTGTCTCCATCCAGTGTTTCCAGCCCACATCACAGCTGCACAGAAGTCGGACCACAGTCCATTACCAGGTGAAAAGAGGCTGCTAACTGGCGCTAGGGATACAGGATGAAAGGAGACATCACTGTTAATCAGCACATCCATGGCTTCAAATGGGGTACAAATTACTATTAGGTTCCTGGTATTAATAGGAGGAAAGTAAGGCTTAGAAAAGATTAATAGCTTATTGAAAGGGTTCTCACAGCAAGTTAAATGGCAGAGCTGGGATTTGAACCTGGTCTGGCTGACTCTGGAACCCATGCTCTTACTAATATGCTCCTGCCCTTATGGAATTATGGAAGATGGCCAGAGGTGAGGCTTCAAAATTTACTCAAGACCATCTGAAGAGGCTGCTCTTCCTGCTGTGGGCCCTGCTTCTCTGGGAACTGTCATTACCCGGGGAAGGAAAGATAAAGGGTGAAAAGTGAGAGAGAGGTGCCGCAGCTCTGGTCACACTGCTCCTCTGTCAGTATCAGGAAGCTAGTAAAAGCTTTGAAGCAAGGAAGTTGCATAGTAAATAGTATTTCAGGAAGATTAATTTGGCACCAATGCACAGAAGATATTAAAGATATTAAATCAAGAGGCTGGGGGCTTCCCTGGTGGCACAGTGGTTGAGAATCTGCCTGCTAATGCAGGGGACACGAGTTCAAGCCCTGGTCTGGGAGGATCCTACATGCCGCGGAGCAACTAGGCCCGTGAGCCACAACTACTGAGCCTGTGCGTCTGGAGCCTGTGCTCCACAACAGGAGAGACCGCGATAGTGAGAGGCCTGCGCACTGCAATGAAGAGTGGCCCCTGCTTGCCACAACTAGAGAAAGCCCTCGCACAGAAACAAACACCCAACACAGCATAAATAAATAAATAAATAAACTCCTACTCTCAACATCTTCTTAAAAAAAAAAGAGTCTGGAGGCAAGGAAACTGGTTAAGAGGTTATTGCAGACATCATTTCTGAGATGAGTCTGAGTCAGGACAGGGCAGTGGGAACAGGGAAAAAGAGCCGAATGTGAGTGTTCCCCACCAAGAAGGAAGAACTGACCAGCCCTACGGACCTGCATAGCCAAGACTGTGGTCCACGATGGTCTGAGGCTGGGAGAGAGAGGAGGAAAGACACTACCAGAGCTGGTAGTTGTCCCAGCCCTGTACACTGAGGTACCTGCCTCTTCTGTCTCCTTTCCAGACCACAAGCTCAAAGGAGTCATGGGGTCACCCTGTGTCTGGCAGCCCCGCAGTTTTTCCCCATTGCCGACCACATGCTGAGGGGTTGGTAGACTCGGTAAATACTGACTGGCAGTCTGTTTCCTCTGGCTGGAATGCCGTGTTCCCACCTTTGCCTGGAAATGCCATGTAGGAAGGCCTCCCTGGAGGCCCAGCACAAACATCTCTCCCTCAGAGAGGCCTCCGTGACCAGTCAATCTAAATTCGGTCCTTCAGTTTTCCTTGCATAGAAACTTTTCTTCACCGTATTTATTACAATGTGAAATTTTTTATTTGTTGTTTTTCCATTTAGTTTTTATTTCCTTTCACTGTTTTTGTTGTCGGTGGTGGTTTTCTACTTTCCCCCGCTAGACTATAAGTACTGCAAAGTCAGTTTTTCTTTTCACCATTGAGTCCCCAAAAGCCCACACAGTGCTGTCCCATGGAAATAAAATGTAAGCCACATATGTAATTTTAAGTTTTCTGTAGCCCCATTTTTCAAAGTAAGAAGAAACTGGTGAAATTGATTTTTCATTACATTTTTATGTAACCACATATATCCAAAATGCTATCATTTAAACATATGATCTATAGAAAAAATTATTAATGAGATAGCTTACATTCCCTTTTTTGTACTAAGTCCTCAACTTCTGTATTTCACACTCACAGCACACCTCAGTTGGGACCAGCCACATGCCAAGTGTTCTGTAACCACGTGTGGCTAGTGGCTGCTGTAGTGGACAATATAGATCCTTGCAGGATGCTTGACATGTACTCCTTACTTAATAAAAAGTCAATTCATGAAAAAGGGAGTGTGGGAAGGGCAGAAAGATGGAGAAAAAGGAGAGAGGAAAAGAAAGGGAAGAGAAACGAACCTTTTCGGGTATTTACTACGTTAAGTTCTTTCATGTATCAATAAATTACATAATTTAATTCTCATATCAACCCTGGTGAGGTAGGTATTATGAGAACAGTCTTTATAAATGAGGACATTGGTTTGGAGATGTCATAACTGTCCCAACATCATCTTCTCTTTTGAGTGAAAGAAGCAAGATTCAGAACCAATCTCCCTTACCCAACTGTGCTGCCTCATTCACAGAAGCCATACCTAACAAGTCTAGTCATGCCACACTGTTGTCTAACCTCTCTCTCCTCCAGGTGAAACATCCCAGGGTTCCTATGAGATATTATTTTGAATCTCATAGACACTCTCATTTCTAAAGTATAGTCTGACCATTGCAGGCTAACATGGGAGTGTCCACTTCCTCCTCCAGATGTATTTTAGCGGGATTCTTATCCCATTGTTGCCTTCCATTAAACTCTATGACCAAGCAAAATGGTGGCATTTAAAGTTCCCCAGATATGTCAAGCTCTCTAACATGCCTCCTTAGCTCTGTACAGTTTTTCTGCTGCCTGGAACCCTTTTTTCCTTCAACCAATAACACACATCCTGCATGACTCAATTCAAGAAAAGAGGAGGAAGAAAGAGATAGAAAAAAACCAACTCAGCCGTCATCTCACCTTGGCCAAGGAAACTCCCTGACTCACTTTCCAAGTGTGAGGGTCCCCTTTTCTGTATTCCCAAGGCACTGTCACGGAGTTTTTCGTGTATACCATCATTACACATCTAGGGTCTCCCTCACTGGACTGTGAGCTTCTGGAAAGCAAGAACTATGTCTCTTATCTTTACATCCTCATTGCCCAGCATTTGCTGAATGGCTTGTTAAATAAGTAAATAAATGAATGGATGGATCGATGAGCATGCTTATAGCCCTCTTTGAGTGTAAGAAGAAATACCTGGTACCACATAGTCCAAAGAACTAAAAGAGAACTAGTGTGCTCTTGCAATATCCACATCCCATCAGACCAGTTGTCAGGATATGGGTCACAGTGACAGGAGCAGACAGCATCAGCAGAGCACCCTGGGATGCCTTCAACCATTTCATAAGAAACAATGTTCTAAGCTGTGCAGAAGATGTAGCAAACCTGGGACTAGCCTCCATGTTAGCTCCCAGGGGGCAGGAATACGTGGAAATTGTAAAATACTTAAGAATGTAGTGTAGGAAGAAGCATGCTAAGCCTCAGAATGTGGCCACAGAGCCAAGGAGCCCAGGCTCGCTGACCTGGAAGGGACAGGGGACAGGCAGTATTGGTAACCATCTACCTCCCGGAAGGGCAGATGGTGGCAAACTGCACTGAGCAAAGGGCAGGACCACAGGAACTTAGTTCTCCCTAACTCACAATACCCTGGGCAAGAATGTTCACCCTCTGAGGATACCTTGAAAGATGCTTATAGATGTTGACTGCACTGAGACTGTGGTCTATACTAGGTCTTGGGCCAGAGCCTCTAACCTTTGAGGCAGCATGCTGGTGTGCCCCTGGTGGGAACAGTTGTGCCAGAGGAGAATATAAATGCACTCAGGCCCAGGAGCAGCCAGGTGAGTGTAAGAGGGACCAAAGCCTATGGAAACCAGACCTCCTCCGGCCTGTTGCCTAGGAATGAGCACTTAAACCTACATGGTGTCATGTTCTAGGTGTTCTGTGCCATGATAAATGTTGAGAAGCATTGAGTTAGACTATGTGAGATGAATGAGTAACACTGGAGACTTAAGATGTTTAAAAACTATTTCATTGTGACAGGGCCAAGTGGGTAGAGGGTTGAAGACACGACAGTAGCTAGGACAAGAATTTCAAGCTCTCAAACGTACAGACCAAGATCATCCTATTTGTGTGAGTGTTTCTGTGAGTTCAGATGGAAGACGGAACACTAGGGTGTTGTACCATTAAAAATAACTAAATAACAATAACCCGTAAGAGTAAGGCCCAGGTTCTCAGCAAAGGCACACTCCCGAAAAACAAACAAATCAAGGCAAGTGACACTTTATCCCCCAAATAGCCCATATTTCCTAATCCTGAGAGGCAGGTCAGGGGCCAGAGTCAGCCCTACTACCACTGCCTGGGACCCACCCCCTCCCCTCTTAGCATGGTATGGTCCAGGGAGAAATTAGTTCTTAGGAACCAAAAATCTCATGGAATTTCTCCTGCATACCATTATTATAGCCTCATGGACAAGCTGGAAAGTGAGGGGGAAGAGGGAATGATTGTCAGGGAGCTGGGCGCAATATCTCCATGCCCAACGTGTACTCACCTGCCACTGTTTGCCTTTTTTTTTTTTTTTTTTTGGCTGCACCGCGCAGCCTGCAGGATCTCAGTTCCTCCACCAGGGGTTGAACCCGGGCCACAGCAGTGAAAGCCCGGAATCCTAACCACTAGGCCACCAGGGAACTCCCTGCCTTTGTCTTTTCAAGGGTAGATCTGAACACAAGGTTGAACATTGCTGGGCAGGTATATAACCAGAGAACCATAATGCTACCTGAGAGAGGACTAGAGGTGTTAGGAAAGCATGGCTTCTATTGAACTCCTACTCAACCAGAAACAATAAACAATCAACAACAAACACCTCTCCCCACATTACTAAGCTGGTCAGAAATACTCTTCATAGTCATGGTAAATGGGCTTAGGGGTATCCTGGAGCCAGGGTACAGGGGCAAGGCAGGAGCTAAATGTGGCAAGGAGGTTCTGGTCACTCCGAACAGGTGCCACACCAGTCCCGCCTATCAGAGTGGCTCTGGCTGGCAACACCTTGCTGTGGCCTGAGTGGGCAGGAGAAGGCCAGACCCAGCTGGCAAAAAGTGATATGGAGTCAATAGCCCCAAGGGTCTGTGTGTACGTGCTGAAGTGAGTGTGGTATTCTAACAGCTCTAGCCAAGAGGCAGCTAACGCCCGAAAAAATAAATAAATAAATAAATAAAATAGCGCGCCATTGAGAAGCAGCAGCAGCAGCTAACATCTGAGATCCAAATAAATCATGCCAGGGTGGGGCTGATACCAAAAAGAGGAAACTAAAGCTAATCCCTCCCACATCCAACCTCAGCCAGAGATGCAGATGTCACCCGTACTCCACCTGCATAATATTGCCAGTAGAGCACTAAGCACATGCCAGAGAAATTTAAGCTCTTCTAAATCCCAAGTTAAAACACATCCAAGCCCTTCACAGAGCTCCACTCTCTAAACTTTGCCCCCAGCTTCTAAAGGTATTCTTCAACATTTGGAAATGACTGGAAAACAAATATCTTCCATCCTGAAAGCTAATAAAATGTTCACCCACTCATCACCCACCATGGGCCAAAGAAGAATCAGGAAATCTCCTTGATGTGAATCCCACCCTGATACTGCAAAAGTTGCTTCACGTCCCAGCCTGGCAGTGCCACCATGAAGACCTTAATTTTTTCACTTCCACTTATCCCTCCACCTCTTAGAACAAGACAGGAAAAGTGAGAGATTTTTCTTAGTGATGATATACTCTGCTCCCACTCGCTTAGAGACAGGGAATGATGAAGACAGAAGCTGCAGTTATCCAAAAGGATGAAGCCAGGTTGGCAGCCTGTGTCTGCTTGCTTCTCCAATGGATGCAGGGAAAAAACTAGAACCAGAGGCCCCGCAACAGCTCACATCAAGCTGCACAGAGTTGGAGGTTCCTTTGGAGTGTGTGTGCCACGGGGGCAAAGTGGGGGGAGGAATACAGGTGGTTATGTAAAAAGGCATTACAGGTAAAACCACAAAAGGAAGAGAAAGAGAGAAAGACAAAAATAGGAACAGAGAACAAGGGCAATGACTGGAAAACAGTAACAAATACGGTGGATATTAATCTGACTGTATCAATAATCACTTTAAATGTCAATGATCAAAATGCATCAATTAAAAGATAAAATTGTCAGAGTAGATCAGAAATTTTAAAAAGATGCAACTATATGTTGTCTACAAGAAACTCACTTTAAATATAAAGGTACATACAGAGTAAAAGTAAAAGGATGGAGAAAGTCATATTATGTTAACACTAATCAAAAGAGACCAGGAGATTTTGATCCTTGGTCAGGGAGCTACGATCCCCCAAGCCACGTGGTGTGGCCAAAAAGAGAGAGAGAGAGAGAAGGAGTACTTACATTAATTTCAGACATAGCAGACTTCAGAGCAAGGAAAATTATCAGGAATAAGGAGGGGCATTGCATAATGATAAAGGGGTCAATTCTCCAAGAAGATATAAAAACGTTTAATGAGGGCTTCCCTGGTGGGGCACTGGTTGGGAGTCCGCCTGCCAATGCAGGGGACACGGGTTCGTGCCCCGGTCTGGGAGGATCCCACATGCCGCGGAGCGGCTGGGCCCGTGAGCCATGGCCACTGAGCCTGCGCGTCCGAAGCCTGTGCTCTGCAATGGGAGAGGCCACAGCAGTGAGAGGCCCGCGTACCGAAAAAAAAAAAAAAAAAAAATGTTTAATGAATATGCGCCTAAAAACAGAGCATCAAAATACACGAGCAAAAACTGATAGAACTGCAAAAAGAAACAGATGAATCCATCTGGAGACTTTAACACCCTCTACCAGAAATGGACAGATTCAGCAGGCAAAATATCAGTAAGGACATAGTTGAACTCAACAGCACCATCAACCAACTGAATATAACTGACATCAATAAACTACTTCCTCCAACAGCATTCTTCTCAAACTCAAATGAAACAATAACCAAGATAGATCACATTCTGGGCCATAAAACACACCTTAACAAATTTAAAACAACAGAAATCATGCAATATATCCTCTCAGACTACAATGAAATTTAACTAGAAATCAGTAAGATAAATATATCTGGAAAACACCCAAATACATGAAGATTAAACAACATTCTTCTAAATAACACGAGGGAAAAAGAAAAAAACTCATAAGAATTTTTTAATATTAAATTAAAATGAAATGAAAGTGAAAATACAACTTATGAAAATTTGTAGCATGCAGCAAAAGTAGTGCTTAGTGGGAAATTTAAAACATTAAATGCTTATATTTAAAAAGAAGAAAGATCTAAAATGAATAACCCAAGCTTCCACCTTAGGAAACTAGAAAAAAAAAAAGAGCAAATTAATCCAAAGTAAGCAGAAGAAAAGAAATAATAAGAATTAGGACAGAAATTAATAAAGTTGAAAACAAAACCAATATAGAAAATCAACAAAACCAAAAACCTGTTCTTTGAAAAGATCAATAAAATCGATAAGCCTCTAGCCAGGCTAACTAAGGAGAAAAGAGAGAAGACACAAATTACTAATATCAGGTATGAAAGAGGGGACATCATTACAGATCCCGTGAACATTAAAAGGATAATAAAGGAACACTATGAACAACTCTATACCCACAAATTCTAGGCTAACCTAGATGAAATGGACCAATTCCTTGAAAGACACAATCTACCAAACTCATATAAGAAGATATAGACAATCTGAATAGCCCAAAATCTATTAAAGAAATTGAATAGAAAATTAGTCATCTTTCAAAACAGAAAGCACCAGGCCCACATGGGTTCACTGATGAATTCTATGAAATATATAAGGAAGAAATCATACCAATTCTCTATAATCTCTGCCAGGAGATAGAAGCAAACGGAGTACTCCTAACTTATTTTATGAGGCCAGCAGTATCCTAACATCAAAATGTGACAAAGACATGGCAGGAAAACAAAAATTACAGACCAATATATCTTATAAACATAGATGCAAAACTCCTCAGCAAAAATATTAGCAAATCAAATCCAACAATGTATAAAAAATAATTATACATCACAAGCAAGTGGGATTTATCCCAGGTGTGAAAAGCTGTTTCAATATTTGAAAATCAATTAATGTGCTCCATCAAAACAATAGGCCACAGAAGAAAATTCACATGATCATATCAATGGATACAGAAATAGCATTTGACAAAATCCAACACCGATTCATGTTAAAAAACAAAAAAATCTCTCAGCAAACTAGGAATAGAGGTGACTTCCTTAACTAGACAAAGACTATTTACCAAAATCTATAGCTAACATCATACTTGATGATGAGAAATGAGAAGCTCTCTTGCTAAGATCAGGAAAAGGCAAAGGTACTCCCTCTACTTTTCAACACTGTACTGGAAATCTTAACTAACACAGTAAGATAAGAAAGGGAAATAAAAGAATATACATTGCAAAGGAAGAAACAAAACTGTCTTTGTTCACAGGTGATATGATCATCTATGTAGAAAATCCAAAAAGAATCAACAAAAACTGGAAGTAATAAGCATTTATAGCAAGATTTTAAGATACAAAGTTAATATGCAAAAGTAACTGGAACTATATTAAACTAAAAAACTTCTGTACAGCAAATGAAAACATTAACAGAATAAAAAGGCAACCTATGGAATGGGAGAAAATATATGCAAATCATATATCTGAAAAGGAGTTAACATCAAAAATATATAAAGAACTTATACAATTCAATAACAAAAAAATAGCAATCCAATTTAAAAATGGGCAGAGGAACTGAAATAGGCATTTCTCCAAAGAAAACATACAAATGGCCAACAGTTACATGAAAAGGTACTCAACATCATTAGTCACTGGAAAATGCAAATCAAAACTGTAATGAGATAACACCTTACACCTGTTAGAATGGCTATTATCAAAAAGGCAAGAAATAAGAAGCGTTAGCAAGGATGTGAAGTACAGGAATTCTTGTGCACTGTTCTTGGGAATATAAACTGGTACAGCTACTATGGAAAACAGTATGGAGGGTCCTCAAAAATTTAGAAATAAAATTACCATATGATACAGCAATTCCACTTCTGGGCATTTATCCAAAGGAAACAAAATCACTATCTCAAAATAATATATACACATTCACTGCAGTATTATTTACTGTAGCCAAGATGTGGAAACATCCTAAGTGACAACTGACAGATGAATGGGTAAAGAAAATGTGATACATACACACACACACACACACACACACACACACATATACACAATGGAATATTATTCAACCATAAAAAAGAAGGAAATCCTGCCATTTGCGACAATATGGATGGACCTTGAGGACATTATACTAAGTGACATAAGTCAGAGAGAGAAAGACAAATATTTCAATTACACGTGCAATCTAAAAAACCCCACATTCATAGATACAGAGAACAGATTGGTGGTTGCCACAGGCTGGTGGGAGAGGAGGGATAAAATAAGTAAAGGTGGTCAAAAGGTACCAATTTCCAGTTATAAGATAAATAAGACCTGGAGATGTAATATTCTGCATGGTGACTATAGTTAATAATACTATAGCATGTATTAGAAAGTTGCTAAGAGAGTGGATCTTAAAAGTACTCATTACACATTTTGTAACAATTTTCTGTTACAAAAATTGTAACAGAGTGTGATGATTCATGTTAACGAAACTTATTGTGGTAATCATTTCTCAATATATACATATATCGATATATATACATAATCATTATCTTGTACAACTTAAACTAATACAATGTTATATGTCAATTTTATCTCAATAAAAAAGAAAGGAAAACAAAACAAACACCAAATTTAAACGTGGGTGGGCGGAAGACCTGAACAGACACCTCATCAAAGAAGATATACAGATGGCAAATAAGCATATGAAAAGAAGCTCAATATCATGTCGTTAGCAAATTGTAAATTAAAACAACAGTGAGGTACCACTACATACCTATTAGAATGGTTAATCTCTGGAACACTGACAATAGCAAATGCTGTGACAATGTGGAGCAACAGGAACTCCTATTCATTGCTGATGGGAAAGCACTATGGTACAGATACTTTGGAAGACCATCTGGCAGCTTCTTTAAAAATGAATCATACTCTTGGGACTTCCCTGGTTGTCCAGTGGTTAAGACTCCGTGCTCCCAATGCAGGGGACACAGGTTTGATCCCTAGTCAGGGAACTAAGATCCCGCATGCCACACAACACGGCCAAAAAAGAAAAAAACCCACAAAAATTAATTATACTCTCACCATATGATCCAGCAATCATGCTCCTTGGTATTTACCCAAAGGAGTTGAAAACATGTTCACACAAAAACCTGCACATGCATGTTTAGAATAGCTTTACTCATAATTGTCAAAACTTGGAAACAACCAAGATGTCCTTCAGTAGATGAATGGATAATTAAGTGTAACACATCCATATAATGGAATATTATTCAGTGAGAAAAAGAAATGAGCTATTAGGCCACAAAAAGACATGGAACAAACTTAAATCCATATCACTAAGTGAAAGAAGCCAATCTGAAGAGGATACTTACTATATGGTTCCATTACGTGATATTCTAGAAAAGACAAAACCATGGAGACAGTAACAGGATCAGTGGTTGCCGGGGATTAAAAAGGTGGACAGGTTGAACAGGCAGAGCACCAAGGATTTTTAGGGCAGTGAAACTATTACATATGATACTATAATGGTAGATACATGTCATTATACATTTGCCAAAACCCATAGAATGTACACCACCAAGAGTGAACTGCAACATAAACTAGGAACTCTGAGCAATAATAATGTGTCAATGTAGGTGTGCCAAACTGCACCTCTCTGCAGCAGGAAAGCTGTGCATGTATGGAGGGTGGGGGTGTATGGGAACTCACTGGACTTTCTGCTCAATTTTGCTATGAACCTAAAATTCCTCTACAAAAATAAATCTATCTTTAAAAAAGGCACTGCCAGTAGATGCCCAATGTATAAGGTCACATAAACAGCAGAGCAGACAGTATCACTTTCCAGAACCCAGCAGGGGCAGCAAAGAGGGGGCCCCACCAATTTGTCCCGTGTCTGGCATCTACTAGCATCCTAACACAGTCCTAAAGGAAAACCCCAAAATCATATTCTGTGCTCCCAAAGCATTCTTGTTTTCATAAGCCAAAAATGGTGAAGCCTCAGCAAATCAACAGGGGGGAAGTGGTGGAGTCAGCAGACACTCCTGTTTACTGGGAATTGTGTCCAGTACCCTGCAGGAGAGCTCTCCTGGTACCTCAACAAAAGCCAACTATGTCCAAGCCAGCTGAGTCATCCTCTGGCCCTGGCCCGGAAAAGGAGCCTCCTTGAAACACCTGCCAAACTCCACAGTCACTTCTGAAATGTAGGCCTACAGGAATCTTCATAGAGCTAAAGGGCGACAGCCACAGCTGAGAAGCTTTCTCATGTATACCGATTTTCTTTCCTCCTTTCACCATCATGTTGCTCACTCTGTTGCTCTCCTCTGAAATCCCTCTAGTTTATCCCAAATTCAAGAGTTCTATTTGCCTTTCTCTGAGCCTGTAACAAGACAGGTGCAAAAACACAGTTACTCCTGGGGCCTCACCAACAGGCAATGAGAGCAAGCTCCAACGTACCCCCCACGATCACGCCCCAGATGCAACCTCCTAGAAGGGCCTGTGTAAGGCAGTGTGCACAGCTGTGCCTGGGGGCACCCCCTCTCTCAGGACCAGGCAGGTGGCCACACTTCTACCATCAGACGTGAAGGGAAGTAATAACAAGCCCTGTACCCCAACAGAGGCGGGAGACAAACCTATTTGGGGGGAGCACGCCATCTTGCTTACTTTCCAGCTCATTCCAAAAGAATTTAAGGTCGCTTATGAAGATTAATAGAGGTGACAAAAAAAATAAATAAAGATGAATGAGAAAAATGGGAAGTTGAGGGGTTTGGTTCTTCTGGATTGGGAGTGAGGAAGATTGGCAGCAATTTTATAGTCTCTAACTTCACCTTTCCCCACTTCAATCTGTCCCTTCTTTACTGGTCCTACCTGATTCTAGCTCTTTTGTCAAGGTCACAAAAGACCCCCAATAGCTTATTCTGTCCTCAACTTACTTGAGCCACTAGCAGAAATTCACAGAGCTATCAGTGCCTCCCTGCTGGAAAATATTCTTCCCTTGTTTTTCCTCTTCACTGGTCCCTCCGTCTTTTCTGCTTTCTCCTAATCTCACAGCTCCATAAAATTAGAATGTCCTAGGGCTCAGTTTTTAGAACTCTTTTCTTTTCTATATACCCTCAGTACTGGGGGCTAACATTCTGCTTCATGGTGTTAAATATTATGTCACGTGTCCACCACTCCAAGATTTTTATCTTTAGCCCAGCCTTCCCACCTTCACTCTAGACTCCTATATCCAGCTTCCCACTCAGCATCTTCACTCAGATGTCTAATATACACCTCAAATCCAAAACCTTCCAAAACAGATCTCTTAACATCCCTGAACAGATCTGCTCTAGTTTTCCTCACTCAGTGACCACTTCATCTTTCTGGTTACTCATCCTCCAAAATGTAGAGTCATCCTTGATTCTACTCTTTCACTTCTCACAACTAATCCATTTGAAAATCCTGTTGGCTCTACCTCCAAAATATGCCCAGGACCTGTCCACTCCTCACCCCCTCCCCTGTGACCACTCTGGTACAGGTCTGGATTATTACAGTGGTCTAACTGGACTCTGCTTCCACCTTGGCCCTTTCAGATGGTTCTCAACATAGGAGCCAGTGTTATTCTATTGAAATGTAGGTTGGGCCCAAGTCTTCACAAGAGCCTTCGTAGCCCTACGTGATTTAACCCCTGTCATTCCTCCGGCCCCCTCTCCTCATCCTCTCCTCATCCTCTCCTCCACCAGCCACACTGGCCTCCCTGCTTCTCCTTGCACACCAGACTTACCTCCACCTTCCAGCCTTTGCAATTGCTGCTTCTCCTGTTTGAAATGCTCTTCCCCCTTATCTCCTCTAAGCCTTTGCTCAAAAACTTTCTCAATGAGGCCTTCCCTGATCACCCTATTGAAAACCCCAAAGTGCCTCAACACCCCATCCTCTTTTCTTGCTTTACTTTCCCCATAATAATTCCCCATCTAAAATACTACAGACTTTACTGACTTATTCTGTTGATTGCATCACCCCTCACTAGAATAAAAGCTCCATGAATGCAGGATTTTTTTGTTTTTCTTTACCGTTTAATCTCTGGCTCTTAGAACTGTGCTTGGCATATAGTGGTTTGGTACCTAAGTGTTGGATAGATAAATGAATGAACGGATGGATGGATGGATGGCTAGATGGATGGATAGATGGATGGATGGATGGATGGATGGATGGATGGATGGATGGATGGAAAGGGTGGATACCAGGACGTATGCTTTAGCTGCCAGATTCCTATAGATCCCAAAAGGGGAAAATGTCACAAATCAAGTGAAGTAGAATTCAGCATTTAAGACACATTCCTTCACACTTCTACTCTGCCTATCTAACTACAATGCTAGATCCTAACATAAAATGAAATGAAATGTCCATAGAATCATTAGAATTACACGGTCTTAGCTTTGTCTCAATCAGCCACAACCTACAATAAGCAGGCTGTGGAAACACTATGACTATGGGAGTTGAGAACGGCAGGCCATGACTCCAATGCTAGGGAAGGAGGGTTAGAGGAAAAGTTGATAAACTAAAGGTAACTAACTATTATTGAGTTTCTACCGGGAGACAGATACTGCACTAGGCTCTTTGCTAACATTATTTCATTAAATCCTTACCACTCTAGGAAGCTGGTATTATTAACCCCATTTTACAAACAAGGAAACCAAAGTTCAGAAAGATTAAGTTATTTGCACAATATCACACATACACAGTAGAGTCAAACTAGGTCAACATGAATGAAAAGTTCTTGCTCTTTCATACTAAAAGTTACTCTAGAAATGGTGAACTAACCTTTGACTGTTTCAAACCAATTCTCTATTCCTAGTCACTCATCATCTTTGATCTGAGTAGATCGAGCACCTTAGATTTGAGGCAGAAGGGTTAAGAAATAAGAAGCTAAAACAAAGCCTTCATGTCTTAGTTAATGCTGAAAATTTGCTAACAGAATAAAAAAAATCAATAGGCTGTAATCTGACACCTTTCAGTCAGTTTTACACACATACACACATCCATGTGCACACCAAAAGCAACTAGTAGGAAAACACAATATTAAAATTTACCACACTTTTACCTTTACCAGCATTCCCCACGGCTCATGAGTATCAGAGACGTGCTGCTCAGTAGCGGACAATACTGGCAGATGCTGCTTTAATGCTCAAGAAAAATAAGCATCTTTCACCAGCATCAGCCTTGCAACAGCCCCAGAGAAGTTACTTTTCTTCCTCCCACTCACATGTTTCTCCCTGGGCATTGTGTACATTGCCAGTGGCCTCCACCTCCACCCAACTTACAGAAACCTGGCCCATAATACCCTGTAATTAATGTCATCAGACATGTAAGGCTGTCAGCCCACTAAGCATGCTCTCTGCTCAGCAGAAGACACTCTTTTGCAATCATGGAGGCACTCCCCAGGCACTGTCTGCAGGTGTTTCTCCAGTACCTGAGAGGAGTCACATCCTTTTATTCCCAGTCTCACCAAGTCTGCCTCCTGACTAATCATTTCTATGAAACTGTTCAACCATCTAGCTTAGGTGGCCAGGGTGGAAGCACAGTAAAAGTCGAAGGCTTCCTTGGGGATTAGGTCCACCCATGACGCTGCTTCTCTCTCCTGGGTCAACCTACCAAGCCAACCCACTCACACTCATTCCCACCCAAGGGGAGTAGATAAATGCTGCAGTGTGTGTGTACCCCTTACCTGTGCTTAGCTGCACCTATGAAGATTAAGAAAACTTAGGAATGAATATTTACAACCATTGCTGCTGGGTTCAGTATTTGGGCCCACCAGCCAATAAGAATGTTTCTTAGTTCTTACCTAAAAAAATAAGACATACTGGACTGTATGTAAAAAGCACACATGAAATTGAGGTTGTGCTATTTAAGTACCATAAAACAAAGTAAACCAAGGAGATGTAGAAAATGCTTCTTTTCAAAGGACAAGAGTACCACATGTTGCAAAGACCTGAATCATTCTTTTAACTAGAGGTTCTAAATCAGTATGGAAATGGTTCTAGAAGGGGAAAAGAGACCTCTGACAACTCCTCTTAAAGGAGGTTAAATATGCAATCAATTAAGATCAAAGAATGGGCAGCAGTTTCATTAGGTGCTCGTCTGGATACATAAGCTTGGAGAAAGGTGGTGAAACGGGTCCTTGATTTTATTTTCTCACTTGTGTTACACTTGAGTGACCCTGGAGCACACAGGCAGAACCAGCTACACGATTTGTACGGCCAAGAGCAAAATGAAAATGTGGGGTCCCTTGTTTACAAATTTCTGGGACTTCCACAACAGTGACAGTAGAGCATTAAACCAAGAATGAGGCCCTCCCATCTAAACTGGGCCCTGGAGATTGGTTCAAGATGGCGGAGTAGAAGGACGTGTGCTCACTCCCTCTTGTGAGGGCACCGGAATCACAACTAACTGCTGCACAATCGTCGATAGGAAGACACTGGAACTCACCAAAACAGATACCCCACATCCAAAGACAAAGGAGAAGCCACAATGAGACGGCAGGAGGGGCGCAATCACAATAAAATCAAATCCCATAACTGCTGGGTGGGTGACTCACAAACTGGAGAACACTTATAACACAGAACCCACTGGAGTGAAGGTTCTGAGCCCCACATCAGGCCTCCCAACCTGGGGTCCGGCAGTGGGAGGAGGAATTCCTAGAGAATCAGACTTTGAAGTCTAGTGGTATTTGACTGCAGGACTTCGACAGGACTGCGGGAAACAGAGATTCCGCTCTTGGAGGGCACACACAAACTACTGTGCACAGGACCCAGGGGGAGGAGCACTGACCCCATAGGAGGCTGAACCAGACCTACCTGCTAGTGTTGGAGGGTCTCCTACAGAGGTGGGGGGTGGCTGTGGCTCACTGTGGGGACAAGGACACTGGCAGCAGAAGTTCTGGGAAGTACTCCTTGGTGTGGGCTCTCCCAGAGTCCACCATTAGCTCCACCAAAGAGCCAGCTAGGATCCAGTGTTGGGTCGCCTCAGGCCAAACAAACAACAGGGAGGGAACCCAGCCCCACCTATAAGCAGACAAGCGGATTAACATTTTACTGAGCTCTGCTCTCATAGCAACATCCAGCTCTACCCACCACCAGTCCCTCCCATCAGGAAACGTGCACAAACCTGTTAGATAGCATCATCCACCACAGGGCAGACAGCAGAAGCAAGAAGAACTACAATCCTGCAGCCTGTGGAACAAAAGCCACATTCACAGAAAGATAGACAAGATGAAAAGGCAGAGGCCTACGTACCAGATGAAGGAACAAAATAAAACCCCCAAAAGACAACTAAATGAAGTAGTGATAGGCAACCTTCCAGAAAAAGAATTCAGAATAATGATAGTGAAGATGATCCAGGACCTTCGAAAAAGAATGGAGGCAAAGATCGAAAAGATACAAGAAATGTTTAACAAAGACCTATAAGAATTAAAGAACAAACACCTAGAAGAATTAAAGAACAAACAAACAGAAATGAACAATACAATAGCTGAAATGAAAAATACACTACAAGAAATCAGTAGCAGAATAACTGAGGCAGAAGAACAGATAGATAAGTAACCTGGAAGACAGAAAGGTGGAATTCACTGCTGTGGAACAGAATAAAGAAAAAAGAATGAAAAGAAATGAAGACAGCCTAAGAGACCTCTGGGGCAACATTAAACACAACAACATTTGCATTATAAGGGGCCCAGAGGAGAAGAGAGAGAGAGAAAGGACCTGAGAAAATATTTGAAGAGATTATAGTCGAAAACTTCCCTAACATGGGAAAGGAAATAGCCACCCAAGTCCAGGAAGCACAGAGTCCCAGGCAGGATAAACCCAAGGAGAAACACGCCGAGACACATAGTAATCAAATTGGCAAAAATTAAAGACAAAGAAAAATTATCGAAAGCAACAAGGGAAAAATGACAAATAACATACAAGGGAACTCCTATAAGGTTAACAGCTGATTTCTCAGCAGAAAGTCTACAAGACAAAAGGGAGTGGCATGATATGTATAAAGTGATTAAAGGGAAGAACCGACAACCAAGATTACTCTACCTGGCAAGGATATCATTCAGATTCAATGGAGAAATCAAAAGCTTTATAGACCAGCAGAAGCTAAGAGAATACAGCACCACCAAACCAGCTCTACAACAAATGCTAAAGGAACTTCTCTAAGTGGGAAACACAAGAGAAGAAAAGGACCTACAAAAACAAACCCAAAACAACTAAGAAAATGGTAATAGGAACATACATATCAATAATTACCTTAAACATGAATGGATTAAATTCTCCAACCAAAAGACACAGGTCCAATGAATGGATAAAAAAACAGGACCCATATATACGCTGTCTACAAGAGACCCACTTCCTACCAAGGGACACTACAGACTGAGAGTGAGGGGATGGAAAAATATATTCCATGCAAATGGAAATCAAAAGAAGGCTGGAGTAGCAATACTCACATCAGATAAAATAGACTTTAAAATAAAGAATGTTACAAGAGACAAGGAAGGACACCACATAATGATCAAGGGATCAATCCAAGAAGAAGATATAAGAATTATAAATATATGTGCACCCAACATAGGAGCACTTCAATACATAAGGCAACTGCTAACAGCTATAAAAGAAGAAATCAACAGTAACACAAAAAAAGTGGGGGACTTTAACACCGCACTTACACCAATGGACAGATCGTCCAAACAGAAAATTAATAAGGAAACACAAACTTTAAATAACACAATAGACCAGATAGATTTAATTGATATTTATAGGACATTCCATCCAAAAACAGCACATTACTGTTTTCTTCTCAAGTGTACATGGAATATTCTTCTCAAGTGTACACGGAACATTCTCCAGGATACATCACATCTTGGGTCACAAATCAAGCCTCAGTAAATTTAAGATAATTGAAATCATATCAAGCATCTTTTCTGACCACAACGCTATAAGATTAGAAATCAATTACAGGGGAGAAAACGTAAAATACACAAACACATGGAGGCTAAATAATACTTTACTAAATAACCAAGAGATCACTGCAGAAATCAAAGAAGAAACCAAAAAATACCTAGAGACAAATTACAATGAAAACACGATGATCCAAAACCTATGGGATGCAGCAAAAGCAGTTCTAAGAGGGAAGTTTATAGCAATACAAGCCTACCTCAAGAAACAAGAAAAATCTCTATTAAACAATCTAACCTTACACCTAAAGCAACTAGAGAAAGAAGAACAAACAAAACCCAAAGTTAGTAGAAGGAAAGAAATCATAAAGATCAGAGCAGAAATAAATGAAATAGAAACAAAGAAAACAATAGCAAAGATCAATGAAACTAAAAGCTGGTTCTTTGAGAAGATAACCAAAATTGATAAACCATTAGCCACACTCATCAAGAAAAAGAGGGAGAGGGCTCAAATCAATAAGATTAGAAATGAAAAGAGAAGTTACAACAGACACCGCTGAAATACAAAGCATCCTAAGAGGTTACTACAAGCAACTCTATGCCAATAAAATGGACAACGTGGAAGAAATGGACAAATTCTTAGAAAAGTATAACCTTCCAAGAATGACCAGAAAGAAATAGAAAATATGAACAGACCAATCACAAGTAATGAAACTGAAACTGTGATTAAAAATTTTCCAACAAACAAAAGTCTAGGACCAGATGGCTTCACGGGTGAATTCTATCAAACATTTAGAGAAGAGCTAACACCTATCCTTCTCAAACTCTTCCAAAAAATTGCAGAGGAAGCAACACTCCCAAACTCATTCTATGAGGTCACCATCATCCTGATACCAAAATCAGACAAAGATACTACACAGAAAGAAAATGACAGACCAATATCCCTGATGAATATAGATGCAAAAATCCTCAACAAGATACTAGCAAACAATCTAACAACACATTAAAAGAATCATACATCATGATCAATTGGGGTTATCCCAGGGAGGCAAGGATTCTTCAGTATATACAAATCAATCAATGTGATACACCATATTAACAAACTGAACAATAAAATCCATATGATCATCTCAATAGATGCAGAAAAAGCTTTTGACAAAATTCCACACCATTTATGACAAAAACCCTCCAGGAAGTGAGAATAGAGGGAACCTATCTCAACATAATAAAGGCCATATATGACAAACCCACAGCAAACATCATTCTCAATGGTGAGAAACTGAAGCCATTTCCTCTAAGATCATGAAAAAGAAAAGGATGTCAACTCTCGCCACTATTATTCAACATAGTTTTGTAAGTCCTAGCCACAGCAATCAGGGAAGAAAAAGAAATAAAAGGAATTCAAATTGGAAAAGAAGAAGTAAAACTGTCACTGTTTGCAGATGACGTGATACTATACTTAGAGAATCCTAAAGATGCCACCAGAAAACTACAAGAGCTAATCAATGAATTTGGTAAAGTAGCAGGATACAAAATTAATGCACAGAACTCTCTTGCATTACTATACACTAATGATGAAAAATCTGAAAGAAATTAAGGAAACACTCCCATTTACCACTGCAACAAAAAGAATCAAATACTAGGGAGACAAAAGACATGTATGCAGAAAACTATAAGATACTGATGAAATAAATTAAAGATGATACAAATAGATGGAGAGATATACCACGTTCTTGGATTGGAAGAATCAATATTGTGAAAATGACTATACTACCCAAAGAAATCTACAGATTCAATGCAATCCCTATCAAATTACCAATGGCATTTTTTACAGAACTAGAACAAAAACTCTTAAAATTTGTATGGAGACACAAAAGACCTTGAATAGCCAAAGCAGTCTTGAGGGAAAGAAACGGAGCTGGGGGAATCAGACTCCCTGACTTCAGACTGTACTACAAAGCTACAGTAATCAAGACAATATGGTACTGGCACAAAAACAGAAAGATAGATCAATGGAACAGGATAGAAAGCCTAGAGATAAACCCACACACCTATGGTCAACTAATCTATGACAAAGGAGGCAAAGATATACAATGGAGAAAAGACAGTCTCTTCAATAAGTTGTGCTGGGAAAACAGGACAGCTACATGTAGAAGAATGAAAGTAGAACACTTCCTAACACCATACACAAAAATAAACTCAAAATGGATTAGAGACCTAAATGTTAAGACTGGACACTATAAAACTCTTAGAGGAAAACATAGGAAGAACACTCTTTGACATAAATCACAGCAAGATCTTTTTTGATCCACCTCCTAGAGTAACGGAAATAAAAACAAAAATAAACAAATGGGATCTAATGTAACTTAAAAGGTTTTGCACAGCAAAGGAAAATACAAACAAGACGAAAAGACAACTTTCAGAATGGGGCCGGGGGAGAAAATATTTGCAAATGAATCAACGAACAAAGGATTAATTTCCAAAATATATAAACAGCTCATGCAGCTCAATATGAAAAAACAAACAACCCAATCAAAAACTGGGTAGAAGACCTAAATAGACATTTCTCCAAAGAAGACATACAGATGGCCAAGAAGCACATGAAAAGCTGCTCAACATCACTAATTATTAGAGAAATGCAAATCAAAACTACAATGAGGTATCACCTCATACGAGTCAGAATGGACATCATCAGAAAATCTACAAACAATAAATGCTGGAGAGGGTGTGGAGAAAAGGGAACCCTCTTGCACTGTTGGTGGGAATGTAAATTGATACAGCCACTATGGAGAACAGTATGGAGGTTCCTTAAAAACTAAAAATAGAATTACCATATGCCCCAGCAATTCCACTACTGGGCATATACTCAGAGAAAACCATAATTCAAAAAGACGCATGCACCCCAATGTTCATTTCAGCCGGGTCATGGAAGCAACCTAAATGCCCATCGACAGACAAATGGATAAAGAAGACGTGGTACATATATACGATGGAATATTACTCAGCCGTAAAGAGGAACAAAATTGGGTCATTTGTAGAGACGTGGATGGATCTAGAGACTGTCATACAGAGTGAAGTAAGTCGGAAAGAGAAATACAAATATCGAATATTAACGCATCTATGTGGAACCTAGAAAAATGGTACAGATGAACCGGTTTGCAGGGCAGAAATAGAGACACAGATGTAGAGAACAAACGTATGGACACTAAGGGGGGAAAGTGGCAGGGGGAGGGGTGGTGGTGGGATGAATTGGGAGATTGGGATTGACATATATACACTAATATGTATAAAATGGATAACTAATAAGAACCTGCTCTATAAAAAAATAAATTAAATAAAATTCAAAAAAATAAAACTGGGCCCTGTGCAATTATACAAGGCACAACCATGAAGCTGACCCTGAGATAAAGAATTTGTCTTCTGGTTGTTGAGAGACCTGTAGGGAAGCTATAGTGGAATTAGACGCTCTTGGGCATCATTCATCCTGGGCAGAATGCCCTGGAAAGCTCTATGACTCTACGAAGGGTCACTTTATTCTAGTATCACTTGGAGAGAAGAGTAATTCCTGCCATCTGATAAAGTCCTGAACTGGACTTCCACAAACGTGTCTGTTCCCCTGGGAGATTAAAAAGCTTTCTGCCCCTGAGACTAAATAGACATTTCTCCAAAGAAGATATTCAGATGGCCAATAGGCACACGAAAAGATGCTCAACATCACTAATTATTAGAGAAATGCAAATCAAAACTACAATGAAGTACCACCTCATACTGGCCAGAATGGCCATCATTAAAAAGTCTACAAATAACTAATGCTGGAGAGGATATGAAGAAAAGGGAACCCTGCTACATTGTTGATGGGAATGTAAATTGGTGCAGCCACTATGGAGAACGGTATGAAGCTTCCGTAAAAAACTAAAAACAGAGTTACCACATGATCCTGCAATCCCATCCTGAGCATATATCTGGAAAAACCTATAGTTCAACAGGATACATGTACTCCAATGTTCATAGCAGCACTTTTTACAATAGCTAAGTCACAGAAGCAGCCTAAATGTCCATCAACAGACGAATGGATAAAGAAGATGTGGTATATATACACAATGGAATACTACTCAGCCATAAAAAAGAATGAAATAATGCCATTTGCCGCAACATGGGTGGACCTAGAAATTATCATACTAAAAGAAATGTCAGAAAAAGAAAGGTAAGTACCATATGATATTACTTATATGTGGAATCTAAAATATGACACAAACAAACTTATTTACAAAACAGAAACAGACTCACAGACATAGAAAACAAACTTATGGTTACCAAAGGGAAAAGGGAGAGGAGGGATAAATTAGGAATTGGGAATTAGCAGATACCAACTACAAACTACTATATATAAAATAGATAAACAGCAAGGTCCTACTGTATAGGTATACAGAGATAGAGATATACCTGTATAGGTGTGTGTGTGTGTGTGTGTGTGTATGTATATATGTGTATATATATATATATATATATATATGGAATATATATATATATATGGAATATATATATATAAAAATAACTGAATCACTTTGCTGTACACCAGAAACTAACACAACATTGTAAATCAACTTTACTTCAATTTAAAAAAAAAGAAAGCTTTCTGCCCCTATAATTGGTATTTACTTATTTAAGATTGACTGGGCCCCAGTTAACCTAACCAACTGGATTGATCTGGAAAAATTGATCTTGCAGGGGTGGACCCAGTAAGAAATCTGAGTGCTTGGTGGCAAAAGATTTTCAGTAATTTTGGTTAAAGAAGAGATCTCTCTACCCTAACAAGTTGGAAGAGAATTCTTTGGTCATCAGCTTGGAAATGGTTGGATTTTATAAGAACTAGTTACAAAAAATATGACTCAACCATATGACTAAGGGCAGTAAATTAGTCTTCAAGCAGATTTCCAACAAAGGTTTTTAGAAGATTGGCTCAGTTGCTTCTTTTTTCTCTTTCTGCTTAACTGGCCTTCCCTCTTCATGTTGTTCAGGCCCTCAGTGGAATAATCATCAGGTTCTCCCCTTTCCATCTACCACCACCACCACACCCAATCAAAATCCACTCATCCTGTGAACCAAATTGCCCCTCTAATAAATTAATTTTAGAAATGTGGTTAATGATGAGATGGACTAGAGGTGGAAGTGAGCCCAAAGGAAGGCCAGTGGAGAAGCTCATTTAAACCAGAGTCTTTCTGCCAAGGATGCCACTGCTTTCTCCAATCACTAGTCTAATGGTCCTTTCTATAAGAGTAAGATGCTCAGTGATGTAAGCTAACTTCCTTATCATTTCTCCAATGACTTAGAACACCAGGAAAAAATAATCATTCACCTTTATTCTTGCTTTTTTATTCAACATAGACTCAGAATTGTCCCTGATGGATTGCTTCTCAAATCATACCCACAGGAAAAAGACAAAAAGATGGACTTTGGTTTGGAGATGGTGAAGGAGAAGATACTTCTCAATATCATTTGTTAACTAAAACATGGAAAAATAAAGTGATGATGTGCCAAACAATGAAGGAGAGATGATACTCCTGCAGCTTTTCATGAAATTTTACTTTCTCAGGCCTAAGTTCCCTCATTAACAATACTCCATCCCCAAGTCTGGCCATGTGCTTCATGATTCAGCACCATCAGTGACTGATACTGCACCAAAAGGAAAATCCAGAGGCTTCACTGTGCTCAGTGTAAGAGTCAACACTGTCTTCCATAAAACGTAGGACCACTGTACTGTCTGAGTATAGGAGCGGGTGTGTTTTCATGACAGGCCAAACCTTTCGTTTTCACAAGAACTGGTTTCATGCCAGTGTCAGGATACTTCAAAATCCAAACATCCCCTCAGTTGACCTTTCTCCATTTCTAAGTTTTTAAAAGCTCCTTTCAAGACAGGAAAAAAAAATGGGTTGTCTTCATTTCAAAAAATAATCTTGAAGAAGGACCTCTAGAGTGGCATGTAAATTAGATTTCCAATCCAAAAAATAAGATCCACAGAAAAGAGGAGGGAAAATATCTCACCATAGCCTCTTCTGAATCCTGTGCAATTTCTGGGAAAATGAGGTTCAGGAGAAAGTTGCCGACAGAAGGGCCATCGTGGGTTTGGGGGGAAGAGGCATGAGAGGAGAGGGCAGAGACAAAAGTGGGGAGATGGAAGCAGGACTGAGACTGAAGCAAAGTCAGAGGCTCCTGCCCCCTTCAAGGGTTTCCCATTGTCAAGCTGATTCTCTTCTCATGGAAAAATAAACTTCCATCTGAGAACCAATCAGAATGTAACTGCTTTTCAGGGCTCAGTTGTTTCATCCACTCATTCCACCCTCTCTGACTCATTAGCACACAAGCAGAAATAATTAAAAATAATGCCAAAACAAAACCAGCGCCGCCTACCACAATTAACAATTGTTAAATTGTATCTAGCTTTTCTGTGCATTTCTCTCCAGAAATCATAACCTTTGTCCTTGATTGCATCTTCCTGGTGGGCTGAAAGTCCCAGATACATGCAGGAATACAGAATGTGGTCCTAAGCTCATCAGGTAAAGGCAGAAAGCCTCAACCATACTCTTTTTTTTTTTTTTTAAGATTTATTTACTTTATTTTTTTTTTTGGCTGCGTCAGGTCTTAGTTGCGGCATGTGGGATCTTCATTGAGGTATGCAGGATCTTTTGCTGTGGTGTGCGGGCTTCTCTCTAGTTGTGGTAGCAGGTTTTGTCTTCTCTAGCTGTGGTGCACAAGCTCCAGGGCCGATGGGCTCTGTAGCTGTGGCACTCGGGTTCCAGAGCTCATGGGCTCTGTAGTCTGCAGTACACAGGCTCAGCAGTTGTGGGGCGCAGGCTTAGCTGCCCCGCGGCATGTGGGATCTTAGTTCCCCGACCAGAGATCGAACCCGCATCCCCTGCATTGTAAGGCGGATTCTTTACCACTGGACCACCAGGGAAGTCCCATCACCCATGCTCTCTTAATCTCTTTCATACCTATTTCTCTCACTGGAAAACACCAGAGAGGAACAGAACCTCCTCCAATCAATACTGATTTGAAGGAAATGAAAGTGATAAACTTATTCCATCTACCATCTAGCACTGCTGCTGTTGTTGTTATTATTATCATTATTGAATACTGCAAGTGAATCGTTTCTGCCCCAAGAACTATCATGGTGACCATGAGAATACTGACCAGTATGCATCCCTGCACCCCAGCTGCAGTAACCCAATCCATAGTACAGTCGACATTAGGAATAAAAGTAAAGTTTTTGAAAACCTCTGATCAAAAGCCTCTTTTCTAGGTGAAAACGTGACTTCTAAGACCTCTGCTTTAAAAGACAAACTGGGGGGCTTCCCTGGTGGTGCAGTGGTTGAGAATCTGCCTGCCAATGCGGGGGACACGGGTTCGAGCCCTGGTCTGGGAGGATCCCACATGCCACGGAGCGGCTGGACCCGTGAGCCACAACTGCTGAGCCTGCGCATCTGGAACCTGTGCTCCACAACGGGAGAGGCCGCGACAGTGAGAGGCCCGTGTAAAAAATATATAACTAAATAAAAATTTTAAAAGACAAACTGACTTGGGACTTCCCTGGTGGTCCAGTGGTTGGGACTTCACCTTCCAATGCAGGGGGTGTGGGTTCAATCCTTGGTCGGGGAGCTAAGGTCCCACATGCCTTGCAGCCAAAAAACCCAAACAAAACACAGAAGCAATACGGTAACAAATTCAATAAAGACTTTAAAAATGGTCCACGTCAAAAAAAATCTAAAAAAGACAAACTGACTTCCAATTTTTTCAAAGACTGACCATTTAGTCCCAATCCTTCAAAGAAAGTAACATTTCCATCAAATGAGAGTAATGGTATCTTGTTGTCATCTTCAAGTAGGAGCTTTCCTACAAATTGATCTGAGATACAACATTTTAAGAAACATATACTTTTCCAGCATCCAAGAGATTTATAAGTTGTATGAAGAAAAGCCATATATCAGCACCGGCAGAATGGGAGAGGATTGCAAGGTGCTTAGCACCAGCCAAACTGAAGAAAACTTGTTTTTTCAAGCAGCAAAGCATCTAAGAAGAAATATCCAGAAGATATGGTGTCAGGCTGAACTTCAGGGCAGTGATGAATCAGAGAAACACACCTGGTGACCAAATTTAAAACTATCTAATTCTCAGAGGGGAATAGACAGCCCAGGTTCAAAGCTTGGAGCTCATTTATGGACCCCCAGAGCATTAAGCTCATGCATGACCCCAGAGTAACCGCTCTGATCCAACCTCAAACTGCTGGTGGTGAAGTAGAGGTCTGAATCTTCAGCCTTGCTCACAGTCCTAACACGACATTGGTGACTTCAATCCCTGTAGACTCCTGTTGAATTTCAAAGGCTTCTGGTTCTAGACCCTGGCTTAACCCACCCCTCAGACCTGTCAGCAGATCTTGGCCTCCCTGGTTTGGCCCTTACTGCTCTCTAAGGCATTTGATTCCGAGTCATCCATTGGCCTCAGAGAATTAGCCCCACCTCGCCCTCCATTCATTGTCCCCTACTCCCAGCTCCAACCCTTGGGACGGATACATGATGCACTTGGCTATTTACCTTACCATAATCCAATGAGGAAGCTGGAGTTATCAAACACAGGGAAAGTATTTCAAAAAAACAATAATAGACATCAAAGAGGAACTGCTATGTCAGAAGCCAAGGTAAATATCAACACAGACCATGGTTTGGCAGACTCCGGCTTGTTATGTACAAAATGTTACTCTGAAGGCCTCGACTATTTGACCTTTTAATGGTACAAAAATGTGTATGGAAATACACCTCTAGGACAGTCAAGGACAGTGTATTTCCATTTGAAACACAACTGCTTTACTTTTTTTTTTTTTTTTTTTTTTGCGGTACGTGGGCCTCTCACTGTTGTGGCCTCTCCCGCTGCGGAGAACAGGCTCCGGACGCGCAGGCTCAGTGGCCATGGCTCACGGTCCCAGCCGTTCCGCGGCATGTGGGACCTTCCCGGACCGGGGCAAGAACCCGTGTCCCCTGCATCGGCAGGCGGACTCTCAACCACTGCGCCACCAGGGAAGCCCGGGTATTGCTTTTTTATGATTTGTTAGGCACGTCTGGAGCAGTGCTCAGTGTAGGGTTAATTATTCCCCATTACTGAGGCCAGACCTTCCTGAATGTTCTGCCCAATACTTCGTGAACTATGAGTTTTCCAGTCTGGTTGGAGGGAATAAGCAATATCCCCGGACTTCTGTGAGTGCAGGGCACTGCTCTCCACCCCCTCCCTGTCCCCTCCCCCATCTTTGCACCCCTTCCCCCTTCCCCCTTCCCTCCAGCCTCCTGCAGTTGCCTCATTTGCTCTGATGAATCTTTGAGGGGCCTTTCTGCAGATCTCCAGTGCCCTCTCTCTGTGCAGCTCTCTTGGTTCTAGAGCTCTGTCCTGAGAACTCCAGCCACCTTGGTTTCCCTGGGCTCTTAGCATCACCTCCTCAACTCAGGGAGTACGAGTTCCACCTGCGGCTCAGCCTGGAACCTCTATCTGGCAGCCAGCTGGAGCAGTCCAAGCACTCACCTCTTTTTTTTTTTTTTAACATCTTTATTGGAGTATAATTGCTTTACAATGGTGTGTTAGTTTCTGCTGTATAACAAAGTGCATCAGTTATACATATACATATGTCCCCATATCTCTTCCCTCTTGTGTCTCCCTCCCTCCCACATCCCACACCTCTAGGTGGTCACAAAGCACAGAGCTGATCTCCCTGTGCTATGCTGCTGCTTCCCACTAGCTATCGGTTCATTCTCAAGCCCTCACCTCTTTTGTTTGTGATTTCTTGGGGATCGTTGCCTTCCCACTGCCTGATGGCCAGCGTTTCAAAAACCGTATATTGTTTCATATATTTTATCTGATATTATTTCAGGTTATTTCAGGCAAAAGAATAAATCTGGCCCTGTTACTCTATCTTGGGCAAAAACAGAACTTCTTTAAAATTCAGTCAACTTAGCACTAAATACCAGTATTACACAGAAAAGATACTATCAATACTTTAACCCGTGTTTTTCAAAATAAGGTCCTTGAGCCGCCTGCCTGAGAATCTCCTGGGATGCTTGATAAAATGAATATTCCTACTTCACATCCCCAGATCTACTGAATATAAAAATTTCTTGCCGCTAAAATCTGACAGTTGTTTTCATTACCAGGACAATTCATTAACAAAAGACAATAAAATTCCTCTTCTGAAAGTTGGGAAATCATTAGAATTGGCAATGGGTTAAAAAGGCATTGAAATGATAAAGCCTGAAACGATGTTCACACCAGCTTTTATAGCTTTCAGCTACAAAAGCATGCCCTGTATAAACCATGACTCTCCATGGCTACATGAGCAATTCTGGAGCTGCTTCCTACTCATTCATTGCAACAGTAGTGCTCCATTTGGAGACTAGAAAGCAATGGTGAGATGGGGAGAGAATCTTGACTGCCTCCACACAGAGGGCCTCTGGATGGCAAGTGTTCAGGGCCAAAGTCAAACCAACCAAGAAACTGTTTTGCCAGGATGTGTGCTTCCCCTCAGCTCACTGAATAAAGTCATGCTCCCCACCAATGAATTTTCATCAACAGTAACAACAATCACACTATCAATCTTTTATTCTCCAATCTCAAGAGCAATTGGAATGACCCCTGTACCATCCTGACCCATATCAGTCCCATTTTCTGAGGAAAGAAACAAACAGCCTAACACGCTTGTATAAGGTGTGAACAGAATACGGATATCATGAGGCTGAGTCTATCAGAGGAGCAGTAGGTTACATTACTCGAGCAGAGTTCCTCACAAATCTTCTCTGGGACTTGGTATTGGCCATCTCACTCATTTTGAAGCTAGTGGCAAAGTTCTCGCTCCTGGAGGAAGTGAGGGAAGCACCAGTGCAAGCTTGAGCTTGTAGACGAAAGAACAAAACAAAGCGTATCTCACATCTCAAATCATTATGTGTTCTCTACCTGAACCTACTTTTTTATCCAAAGTCTGACTACATTTCATTAGCATTGGGGGAAGAGTGGGCAAGGCGGAGATGGAGATGGGAGAATGTAGGCAGAGCCAGGTTACCTTTCAGCCCATGGTAAATATCTGGACTTTATGTTAAATGCAGTGGGAAGCCATTGCAGGGTTTAAGCAGGGGAATGATGGGGCCTTATGTGTATTTTTAAAGAATCATCCTGGTTGCTTTGTGGCACATCCTGGTTGTTTTACAGGGGGCAAGAGTGAAAGCAAGGAGAACCCTAGGACAATGCTAGTGAAGCCATAGTCTGTGGACCAACGCTAGTAAGCAAACTGTTCACCATCTGCAACAAGATAATCACGGAAACTGACAGTAAACGTTTAGAAACTTTAAAACATTTTAGAGTAATACGACATTGCTGCAACATCCAAATAGGAGTTTTTATATTTTTACAAAAATGTCAAGCTTCACTGGACCGAGGGAAAAAAATAAAACCAAAACCAAACTGATCCTTTACCACAGATAGTTTAATACACTGTGGCAGTAATTCAGGCCAGGGGTGATGGATGCCGGAACTAGGGTGTATCAGGCACAGAGGATACAAAGTGTTCAGCCTCCCAGGATTACAAAGGATGGTAAGAGGAATCTGGCAGATCAGAACAAGGAATCTGGTGCACACAGAAAGACCTCTACCTCTGCTGACCAGCACTAGACTCGACTACTCACCAACCCTCTGAGAAGTTGCCATCAACAGCAGTTGCTTCACTCCTGAGTGTATTACACATGGCATAAATGTTAAGTGTTCAGACACTGAAATGAGGTTATCCTATGTTTAAGTCCTGATTTCATCACTGTGTGATCTTGGAAGAGTTACTTAACCTCTCTGGGCCTCAGTTACCTCATCTATAAAATTGGAATAATAAGAGCCTCTATCCCATAAGGTGTCCATGAAGATAAAATGAGAAGAACCCTGAGAAGGGGCTGACACCTCATAAATGGTCACTCAGCCATTAGTTGTTTGTGTATTTTTCTGGGAAGAAAGAGCTTTAAAGCATGATGACGGTTACATAATCTCTATCCTCCGTGGAGCACAATAAAGTTCACAAAACCCTATCACATACAGTACTTCATGACTCCTCTCTTAGAAGTAGGGAGAGACAGGCCTGATTTTCTGATGAGGAAAATGAGGCTTAGTGTCCATACAGAGGTTCCGAACTTGCCCCAGGAGGATGAGGTATTGATTCATCCCTCTTCTCCCCACAGTGGAAACAACCTGTCCGAAAAGTCACACAAGCAGCAAGAAAAAAACCAAGATCACCGTGCTCTTCCACAGTCTGTCTTCATGCCCTTAGTGCATACAAACCGAAGGCAGAGCAGGAGGAGGAAAAGCAACACCAGAGATGGAGAAGCTGGGGTTCAGTTCTCCTTCCTGCCGGCTTAAAGGTAAGGAGCATCTAGGTCTCTGACCCCAGTTCCCCCATTCTTCCTCAACACAACTTTCTCTCTCCCCCTTATTACTCTCTCCTCCTCGGACCTTTATCCCCAAGGTTCAGCTATGACATGATTTTTGTGTGAGTATTTTTCATGATTTTCTTCTTCTTCACTAACATTTTTAATGGTATTGAATTTTCATTATTTATTAAACATACAGTGTCCCTAAAACTGTCCTAAATGTGCTCCTTACTACCATACCTCTCTCTATTTTGGCTTTTCCTCTCTTCCTTTAAGAGTTTTTGACAATCATTTGTCCGAATTATTCCTGGCTTACAGAGAGAGGAAGCAAGAATCAAATAATTGGAGAAAAACTCTCTGAGCTAAAGAAAGACTTGGGTCTTCAAATGGAAAGGACACATCAAGAGAAAACAGGATGTTAAAAAAAATTTTTTTAAGATCCATACCTAGACATATCAAAGTGAAATTCAGAACTTTATACTTTTTTAATTTAAAGTGTAAGGAAGTAATTTAATATAGGGCTACTTGGATATGAAGGATGCCATTTGAATTTTATGAGAGTAGTTATTAATCCCAATATTTTGATATTTTAATCTATTGTTTTGTCTGTAGAAGAATATTTTAGGAACTAATATATCTTTTTCTGAAGAAATAGTTACCCAAATTTCAAAAATCTCTTATATTTCACTTTGGTTTCTTTTTCTTCTATTAAATTTATGACAAATGAAATATAATACTTTTTACTGAAAATGTATTTGGTGGTAGACTCTGGGCCAGGGATAAACACAGTGTCTCTACACAAGAAACTGGGTCTATTTGGCCACCTAGTTGTTGACTCAAGTCAGAAAACAGAGTAAGTAGGATTTCAGGTCATTAGGAGGGAATTCAAATGCCTCCTAAACACCTAAGTTCCTACCAGGAAATGACACAGCCACGGGGGAATTCTGGCTCTGAAAAAAGTGAAGTTAATGGGAGCTCTACATAATTTGGTGAGAAAGAGTTCACCTTTCAGCTTAAAGAAGTGAGTTTTCATGGGAATGAGGCCACAAGGAACAGTGCAAGCAGTCTGATTTGAGAAGCTTAGCCCAATGCCACTCTTACTTTAAGTGGCTTGGTCTTCTATAGAAAAAGAACATTCTTTCATTTGAGCTTCACCTACTGTTCTCCATGACAAGATATGCCACAAAAATCTATACATCTCAGGTGACAGGTTGAGATTTGTATATTATACATGTATATGCTTATGTATGTGTGGAGCTAAAAAAAAAACAAAAAACAAGGGCAGAACAATGAATACAATATGGTCTCATTTATATTTTAAAATTATATTTACGTTTAGATCTATACCTGTGAGTGGATTCTTGGAGAAGGTCTAGAAGGATACAGGCCAAACTACTAACAAAGGTACCTCGGGGACAGTAGTGGGATGGGAAGAAAGCAGGTAAGAAAAGGGGAAAACATTAGTTTTGACTCTATACACTGTTTCAATTTTTTCAGCTCATATAGATTACTTTTTTAATTCTAAAGCCAAAAGAAATTAGAAGGGTTAGGAAAAAAGAAAGAAACAAAAAAAGAAAGAAGGAAAGAAAGAAAGAAAGAAAAAGAAAGAAAGAAAGGAAGGAAGGAAGAGAGAGAGAGAGGGAGGGAGGAAGGAAGAAAGGGAGGAAGGTGGAAAGAGAGGAAGGAAAGCTATCAGCAATCAATGCCCTTTAACCATAGGAAAAATCTTTCTTTCTTGTAGAGAGTAAAAGTTATCAGAAGTAGAAATTTTGAGTAATTCTATGAGGAAAAAATTAGCACTTTAGACATAGCTTTAAAAATAAGTGAAGAATGAATCAATATTTTAATACTATGTCTATATGTATTCTAATGGTGTTTATATAGAGAAGAGCATTATAATGATTAATAAGTGAATTGCTTAGATATCCACATACAAAACAATAAAGTCGGACCCTTACCTCCATCATGTACAAAAATTAATTCAAAATGTATCAAAGACCCAAACATCAGAACTAAAACTATAAATCTCTTAGAAGAAAACACAGAAGAAAATCTTCATGACACTTGATTTGGCAATGATTCTTGGATATGACACCAAAAGCACAGGCAACAAAAGAAAAAATATATTAATCGGACTACATCAAACGACGATACCAACAGAGTGAAAAGGCATCCCAGGGAATGGGAGAAAATATCTGCAAATCATATACCCAATAAATAGATAACATCAAGAATATATAAAGAACACCTACAACTCAATAAGAAAACAAAACCTGACTTAAAAATGAGCAAAGAACTTAAATAGACCTTTCTCCAAAGAAGATATACAAATGGTCAATAAGCACAGGAAAGGGTGCTCAACATCACTAATCAGAAACACAAATCAAAGACACAATAAGATATCACTTCATATCCATGAGGATGGCTGTTATTAAAAATAAAAACAAACAAACAAAAAAACCCAGAACAACAAGTGTTAGCAAGGATGTAGAGAAATCAGAATCCTTATGCATTGTTGATAAGAATATAAAATGGTGCAGGGCTTCCCTGGTGGCGCAGTGGTTAAGAATCCGCCTGCCAATGCAGGGGACACGGATTCGAGCCCTGGTCCAGGAAGATCCCACATGCCGCGGAGCAACTAAGCGGTGCGCCACAACTACTGAGCCTGCGCTATAGAGCCTGTGAGCCACAACTACTGAAGCCCGCGTACCTAGAGCCCGTGCTCCGCAACAAGAGAAGCCACGACAATGAGAAGCCCACACATCGCAACGAAGAGTAGCTCCCACTAGCCGCAACTAGAGAAAGCCCACGCACAGCAACAAAGACCCAACGCAGCCAAAAATAAATAAAATTTATTTTAAAAAATAAATAAAATTTATTTTAAAAAAATAAAATGGTGCAGCTACTGTGGAAAACAGTATGGCAGGTCCTCAAAAAATAAAAAATTGAATTACTTTATGATCCAGAAGTAATTCCACTTCTGGGTTTATACCCAAAATAATTGAAAGCAGGAACCCCAATAGATATTTCTACACCAATGTTCATAGCAGCATTATTCACAACAGGCAAAAGATGTAGTATTAGTCAGGGTTCTCCAGAGAAATATAACCAATAGGATATAGATATATAGGTAAATATATATGAAGAAAGAGAGAGAGAGATTTATCTCAGGAATTGGCTCACATGACTGTGGAGGCTGGTAAATCCAAAAGCTTCAGGATAAGCTAACAAACTGGAAACCCAGGGAAGAGTTGCTGCTGCAGTTCAAGTCTTAAGGCAGTCTACTGGCAGAATTCCCTCTTCAAGGGAGACCAGTCTTGATCTGTGAAGGCCTTCAAATGACTGGATGAGACCCACCTACATTATGGAAGCTAATCTGCTTTACTCAAAGTCTACTAATCTAAATGTTAATTTCATCTAAAAATACCTTTACAAAAATATCTAGAATAATGTTTGACCAAATATCTGGATACTGTGGCCTAGACAAATTGACACAAAACGTTAACTTCACAGACGGAAATAACCCAAATGCCCATCAACGTTTTGTTTGGGATAAACAAAATGTGGTATATACAGACAATGGAAAATTATTCAGCCTTAAAAAGCAATGAAATTATGACACTTACTACAATATGGATGAACCTTGAAGACATTATGCTAAGTGAAACAAGCCAGTCATAAAAGGACAAATACTGTATAATTCCACTTATAAGAGGTAACTAGAGTAGTCAAATTCATAAACACAGAATACAGAACGGTTGTTCCCAGAGGGTGGGGGGAGGGGAGGGGAAGGTAACAGAGAGTTATTGTTTAATGAATACAGAGTTTCAGTTTGATGAAAAAGTTCTGGAGGGACTTCCCTGGTGGCACAGTGGTTAAGAATCCGCCTGCCAATGCAGGGGACATGGGTTCGAGCCCTGGTCCGGGAAGACCCCACATGCTGCGGAGCAACTAAGCCCGTACACCACAGCTACTGAGCCTGCGCTCTACAGCCCGCATGCCACAACTACTGAAGCCCACGTGTCTAGAGCCCGTGCTCCGCAACAAGAAAAGCCACCACAATGAGAAGCCCGCACACTGCAACGAAGAGTAGCCCCTGCTCGCCGCAACTAGGGAAAGCCCCCGCACAGCAACGAAGACCCAAGGCAGCCAAACTAATTAATTAATTTATTTATTTATTAAAAGTTCTGGTTGCACCATAATGTGAATGTACTTGATGTCACTGAACTATACACTTAGAAATGGTTATAATGCCAAATTTTATGTTATGTTTATTTTACCACAGTAAAAAAAAAATGAATTGCTTACATGTATAGGCTTTACTATGACGCAGACACCATGCTAAATGCCTTATATTGATTTTCTCATTTAATGCCTTTGATATTCCCATTTTATAAATAATAAAGCCTAGAGAAAGTGACTCGCTCAAGGCACACTAGTAAGAAGCAGATCTAGGGTTGAAACCCTTCATCTGACTCAAAAATCCATGTGCTCAGTCAGTGTGCTATACTGAAAAGAGTGACTACATTAAGGTAATGAGACAGAAAGCAAATTAAACTGTTTTTCAAGTAATATTTTAAAGTTAATTAAACATATTAAAAATTTTAAGAATGAATTCCCCCAAAAATATCGAATCCAGACTGGGTATGACTAATAATAAGACACCTAAAATAGTCCTACGTTAACCTTCACCATGAGACATTCCTATCCCCAAACCACAGCATCTCCAGAAATAAGACAAGAAACCAGGCTGCCCAAGAAATAGGAATAGAAAGTGTACCTGGCATCTGCCCATTCTTCCACAAGCCTTGGAACATTTCATAGTTTCTCTATTTTTTTTAAATAAAACTACTGTAGTTCCATTTATATTTTTAAATTATATTTACGTTTAGATCTATACCTGTGAGTAGATTCTTGGAGAAGGACTGGAAGGATACAGACCAAACTATTGGCAAAGATTACCTCTCGAGAAAGTAGTAAAATGGAAAGAAGGCAGGTAAATAAAGGGGAAACCATTACTTTTGACACATACACTCTGTTCCAGTTTCTCAAAGGATACAGTCATTCAACTGACATTACTGAATGTCTACCATAAGTCCAGGGTCTATGGTGGTTCTGTTCAATCAAGATGAAAAGACAGAATGATTATCTGTAATGAGCTCCATCTAATAAACAAGTAACACATCTCCTGTCTGCATGTGCAATGCATCCCATAGACAAGATTCATGTTGGTATTATAGTCCCTGCAGGGAATTTTTACCAACCCCACTCCTCCAAATGGTCCCTCCCCCTCCAGTGATTCTCCCTCCATGGACTTCTTGACTACCACCGCCACAAACAAGAAGAGCAGCCCTGCTGTATTACACCCAAGGCAGCATAGACTAGTGGTGAAGGCTTGGGCTCTGGAGTTACACCGTCTGGGTCTGCGTCTGTCATTTGTACAGTGTGACCTTGGGCAAGTTTCTTAATCTGCCCGTGCCTCTGTCACCTCAGCTAATAGGTACCAACCCTCACAGGATTACTGAGAGGCTATATGAGTTAAGGCAGGTAAAGCACTCAGAACAATGTCTGTCATATATTAAGTGTTCAGAAAATCCATTACTCATAGATGGATCAAATAGCCTTCTAGAAGCAACAGACTGTCCCAGGGAAAAGAAATAAAAGATCATCCAATGGAAGAGGGATCTTAGAGATCATTTTACAGATGATGGCACAGAGAGGGCCATAATGGCTCAATGTCTTGCCCAAGGACATGCAGGTGGTCCACGGCAGCATCAGGACCAGACTCAGGTTCTCTCTGACACAGCACAGTGCTCACGAGGAAGAGAAAGCAGAGCTCTCCAAACTGACTTGTCACTTAGGTGCATACTACAGGTCTCATCTACTTTAATACTTGTGCATCCTAAAGTTATAAGTATTAGCATGTGAATGCTCGATTCTCTGAGCAGCATGAAAAAGGGCTTTTTGGCACACACACTGTGTGTGTAGGGGTTGGGGAGGGGTGCAGGTGCAACAATCACATCCATGTCAAAGACTTTAGGGCATGACCTGTTTCTGAAATGTAGCCTCGGTAATAGTCCAGGATGCCAGACCACTTCAGTAGAGCTCCAAGACAGCCACTCACTCACAGAGTGAGTCCAAAAAGTGGAGCTGAGACTCACTGGTCAGTCCTGCAAGGCCCTGAGGTGGGGGTCACTGAAGCAGTGGAGCAGATCAGGAAGTGTATGCTGGGCAAGGGGGAGAAACTGAGAGATGGATCATTCCAGAAATACCTCCAACTATGTAACTGCTGCAAGTTCAGCTTGTGACCCCCTACCAATCTTACTTCCCAAGCCTCTCCTTCCCCACAGAGAGGCTCTCCATGCCACCCTCTCCTACCCCTCCCACTTTTCCAACCTTTCCACCTACTAAGCTCTCACAGATTATCCCACATCACAACCCAACATCCCCCCAGGAGAAATTCACACTTTTCAGCCTCAGTGCATTTTTGCCCATGCTTTCCCTTCCTCCTGGAGTGCCTGCCACCTTCTGTTCTATGATCCCTTTCCCCTCAACCAAAGCCATTTGGCAAAATCCTTTTCCAGAAATGCCAACCCTTTCTTGAAACCATCCTCTTTCCCAGAGGGAAAGATCCTCTTTCCCAGAGCCCTCTAGGTCTTTCTAAGGCACTTGATAAATTCCACCTCACTCCCCTCTCCAAACTCTCTCTCCTTTACAGCCATATACAATGCCCAATTAACAAGGGGTCTGCACTCAGTAAACACTAGTTGCTAGTGTAGAAGTCAAAATGCTGGCTGGGAAAACAAGTGCAGCACGGGAAGCCGAAAAGGACGGCAATGAAGAGTGTGCACAACAGCAAAGACTAACTCTGTGCCAGAACCAAGGGTTTAACGCGTGTTAACTCATCTAGTTTTCAAGACAATCCCATGAGATAGGTGCTATTATCGCCACGTACAAAGGAGGGAACTGAGGTATGATGGACTGAGTAACCTACCCAAGGTCAAACGGCAGGGTTTTAAATTGAACCAGGCCAGCTGGCTCTTGATACTGATTCTCTGCAACACTGTTCCTTCTAACCCTACATCCCTGAAAACCACTTCACCTCTTCCACTCACAGTGTGCAGTGCCTTTCTGAATCAAAAACACACTTTGCAACTTGCAATTATGGCACCTACTGCTTTCTAAGTCAAAAATTAAAGATCAATTCTGGCCACAGCTGCCACAAGAGTAAATAACATATGATAAAGTCTCAAATCTAAAACATTGCTTAAACAGAGACAATTAGAGATGTTTGGGATGGAATGGGCCTCTGGCCATTCACCTAGCTCAGTATTTGCCATCATTTCCATTTTAAAGTCCTGAAATATATACCAGAATTATGTGCAAGCACAAACATCTAACAGCACTCTGAATATTACTCTGATAGAATTATGGGGGTAATAATATAATTATAAGCTTACTGATGCACACAGTGGTCTATCACGTTTAGTACGGTTTTTTAACAATCATCAAGGAATTTGGGCCTACCACTAAGGACAGGAGAATATAGAAAAGACACTGAGCTACATTCACATGTAAGTGAAACAGTAATTACCTATATAATTCAGGATTTAAATAATTTAATATTAAATATTCCATTAAAGGAAGCAAAAGTTTTGTTAATTCTGAAAGCCTGATAACTTTTCAATCTTCTGATGAAACGGCGGGGGGGGACTTCCGTGGTAGTGCAGTGGTTAAGACCCCATGCTCCCAATGCAGGGGGCCTGGGTTCGATGCCTGCTCAGGGAACTAGATCCCACATGCATGCCATAACTAAGAGTTCCCATGCTGCAACTAAGGAGCCAGCCTCCTGAAACGAAGACCCAGCGCAACCAAATAAATAAATAAATACTTTAAGAAAAACAGGGAGGGGGGATGGATAAAAATTCCGGCTTTACAAATGTATACCTGTTCTCACAGAAAGAAAATAGAAAAATAAATGTATCAATAGATTCAACTTTGAAGCCAGGAGAGGCTTTTTACAGGATAACAGTTAAATTTCTGTTCCCAGAAAATTTTTAAATAGCATACAGATAACCCCAAAATTAAATTTAATTAAATTACATTAAAATGTTAGCAAAGCAGAAGAAAAGGAAACGAGGTTCTGTGCAGTTTGTGGCAGCAAGCGATATTTTTCTCTCCCTGATGAAAAGGCTTAGTGAGAACAGCAAAAAGACGCAGGGTAGAGATCACAGCGGGAGAAATAAGATATCCAGCACGTACCCAAAACTTACCCAACTCGATCTTACTCAACGCTATTTTTCCCACTTTGCCAGTTTTAAATCAGACAGCGGCTGGGCTTTTGCTGTTGCTGTTTCTGTCCTTTTGATCCCAGAGCCCCATGAAAGTTAAACTGTGTGTTGGATGGGATCTGGCCCCGTCTCGCATTAGGGCGAAAAAAGTTTTAAACTTGGATTCCTGGTTGCTTCTTTGGAAAAGTGAATAAATAAGTGGCTCAAAGGAGAGGACGTGGGGGACGTGCTCAGCTGACGTCGGGCCCGCGAAGGGGCCGCACAGTTCCTCAGCGCAGCTGTCCAGATGTGCCTCATCTGGTTCCCCGGCGGGGCACGAGCCTCGGCGGCCACGGCTAGCAGAAGCTCCAGCTCATTGGTCTCCGGGGCTCCTCGCTTGCCGCCTATTGGCCGGCCGGCCCGCCCGCCACTCCCTCGGTCCTTGGGCCCGCCCCCCGCCCGCCGGGCCAGCTCGCTCCATCCTCAAGAGGAACCTGGAAGTGCAGCCCGGGCGCTGATGTGGCACTCGGCGGCCGCTGCGGGCGTGGGAGGGGCCCGGCCGGAGAGAGGTCCTCCTCACCCAGGGCTTGCCCCTGTCCTGGCCCCTGTTATACCGATCCTTTCCGGCAGTTAGGCTGGTTTGTTTAAACAGGATGATTTCAATCTGTTCATGGGCTGAAATTAATGCGCGCCCCGCGCTGGCTTAAATCCCCAGCATTTCCGAGTTAAAGGGACTGGGGCTCAGGGATGCCCACGCCCCCAAAGGGCCTTCAGGCCATGTCTCAGAACTTCAGTCTCCCCTCTTTATCCAGGGAGCGAATAATGAAATTCAAGAGCCTGTTTCATGGGGACAGTATTCTTTTGTTGGAAGAAAAAACTTAATGAACCCTTCACCGAAGTCCTCATTAACTAGAAAAGTCGTTCTTTCTGCAGAGAAGCCCAGGGCTGATTAGAGGAGTGACTTGGAAGACTTGGTTTGTTTGGAATTTTTGTTGGGTGGTGGCTGTAGGAAAACAAGAAATGTTGCTTTGTTCTGTGAGAATGTAGACCAAACGATGCTTTGATCCTGGGGAAACCTTTGAAAGATTGATTAGTTGGGAGAGTGTCTGCAAATCAATCACCATTTTAATTTGAGGGTGTTGACAGAAATGTGAGCTCATTGAAACATTAAGACTGCAACAGCTACCTTCATTGAGTCACACACCATGAACTAGGCCAGCCCCTATACTTACAACCACCTTATGCAGTACATATTAAAATTATCTCCACTTTCAGATGAGGCTACCAAGACACAGAGCAGCCTCTCCCAGCATGCCACTGAGGTTTCCAATATTTGTTCGCAACATGGGTACATAAACGTACCTGCCCTTTGCCAGGAATAGGTGAGTCAGAATTTATTGTGAGTGCCTCTACCTTCTGATGTCCAAAGCTTTCACTTCATAGATAATGTCCTCTTGGTCGGTCTATTTGTTATCTATTGCTATGTAACAGATTACCACAAATGTAGTAGCTTGAAACACCACACATTTACTATTGCAGTTTCTAAGGGTCGGAAGTCCAGGCATGGCTTAACTGGATCCTCTGCTCAGGGTCTCACAAGGCTGCACTCACAGTGTCTGTCAGGATGCATCCTCATCTGGAGGCTGGAAGGGGGAAGAATCTACTTCCAAGCTCCCTCAGGTTGTTGGCAGGATTCATTTCTTTGCAGCTGTAGGTCTGTGTCCCTAGTTTCTTTCTAGATGTCAGCTAGCAGCTGCCCTTGCCTCCTAGATTCTAGTCTCATTCTCCTGCAGTTTCTGAAAACCAGGAGGTGGAGGTCATGGGGGTCCGCCTTAGAGTCTGTCTGCCACAATGGGCTAGTCAGACACCTCAGTCTCTATAGCCCTGAATGCCATGTCATCTCACCTCCACAATCCCTCCAAAAATTCAGAGCCCCACTCACCAAGTAAAAAAATACCTAAATGGATTCACAACACTCAATCCCTCCGGCAGTCAAGGAAACCCACAAAGGAAGTTTGGCCCTTGAAATTAATCATGAGTTTGGCTTTCTGGGACATCCATAATCTGATAATGGTACACTTTTAACCCAAGAGTTACTCAACAATGGGCTGATAGTCAAGGTACATGATCAAGCTTCTACATTCATTACCATTGACAAGTATCTGATATTGTTGACCATTGGAACTGCTTCCTCAAAAATCTACTAAAAAAAGATTTCTGGAGAATTCTGCTTTCAAGAATATGGAGTAGATATAATTTTTCCTGTTTCTCCTGCTAGTATAATACCACCAAAAATCCTGACTTTACATATAAACAAACATAAGAAGACTCTGAAAGGTTGAAAGAGGAGGCAGATGGGCTAGGAATCTAGGGACCCAAGGAATGCCATGATGGTGAGTTCCCTGGATTTTCTCTTTGTCTCATTGATCCAGACTTGGAGCCCAGCAAAAGCCTGTTGTCTTTTGTTGTTAGCCAAAAAACCAGGAAGCAGGAGCCCAGAAGGACAAAATAAGTTTAGACAGTAATGGCTATGCTCCAGCCAAACACCCCAGAAGAAACTGTGGCTTCCCCCACATCCACATCAGCAAAGGCCAAATGGGGTCCTAGACTTCCACCCTTGCTATAATAAGGTGAAAATAAAGGGCTAGTTCTTTGAAAAGATCAATATAATAGACAAACTGCTAGCATGATTGACAAAGAAAGTAAAGAGAGAAGACACCAATTACCAGTGTCAGGTACAAAAAACAAGGGATCTCGTTATAGACCTTGCAGGCATCAAAGAGAAAGTAAGGGAATACTCCAAACAACTCTACACACATAAATTTGCCTTAAATGAAAGGGACAAGTTCCTTGAAAAACACAAATTACCACAACTCACCTAATAGGAAATAAATCATTTGAATAGCCCTGTAACTATTAAGGAAATTTAATTCAAATTCACATACTCCCAAAAAAGAAATCTCCAGGCCCAGATGGTTTCACTGGAGAGCTCTACCAAACGTTTAAGGAAGAATTAACACCAATTCTACATAATCTCTTCCAGAAAACAGAAGAGAACACTTTCCAATTGACTTTGTGAAGACAGTATTGCTCTGATGCAAAACCAGAGAAACACAGAATAAAAAAGAAAACTACAAACCAATATCCCTTATGAATATAGGTGCAAAACTATCAGCAAATAGAATTCAGCAATATATAAAAATCGTTATACACCATGAGCAAATGGGTTTTTTCCCCCAGGGATGCAGTCCTTGTTTAATATTCAAAAATCAATCAATATAAACCATGACATTAACAAACTAAAGAAAAAACACAAACATATAAATCAACATAGAATAAGCACATTCAACAAAATTCAGCATCGTAAAAATGCTCGGAAAAATAGAAAAAGAGAAGAGAACTTCCACAAGAGCAGGTACAAAAAACCCACAGCTAGCATTATACTTAATGTGAAAAACTAGATGCCTTTCATACATACTTTGTGATTCTATTTATATAACATCCTTGAAATGACAAAATTATGGAAATGGAAAACAGATTAGTGATTGCCAGGGGTTAAGGAGATGGTGGGGTGGAAGGGAAATGAGTGTGACTATAAAAGGGCAAAATAGAGGATCCTTGTGGTGTTGGAAGAGTTCTGTAGTTTGACTGTATCCATGGGATAAAGTTGGGATATTGTACTATAATATATTTGCAAATAGTAATGCAAAATGTTACCATTGGGGGAAACTAGTTAAAGAGTCCAGGTCTCTCTGTATTATTTCTTACAGCTGTATATGAATCTATAACTATCTCAAAATAAAAATTTTAATTAAAAATGCAGACTCCCCTGAGCAGTCCCAACAGCTGTCAACAACCCTGGTCTTTCCAAGGACACTATGTGCATCCCCAAGACTGTACTTCTTGAACAGGAAGCCAGGCATTAACTTGCCTCTGTCTCCAAAACACAGTTACTTGCATCTTAAGAATGCTCATAAGGGACATACAAGTGTTTAACCAAACACCACCAAGCCGATAGTGTTACTTGTAGACCATGTACATCTCTCAAAAACAAGACTACCTATCCTACTTCGAGAAGCTTCCCCTAGGTATAAATGACTCATTACTAACATTTTTCCCTAAAATAGGAGTTATCCAATTAGAAAAGATGGTGCAAATTTTACCCCTTACTTTAGAAGAAGTGATCAGTGACTCCACTTTGATCCTCAAAGGCATTCAAGTCAGCTTTAAATCAGTGGTCAGGAATAAAGATGGCCAATAGGCACAGGAAAAGATGCTCATCATCGCTAATTATTAGAGAAATGCAAATCAAAACCACAATGAGGTACCACCTCACACCAGTAAGAATGGCCATCACTAAAAAGTCTACAAATAATAAATGCTGGAGAGGGTGTGGAAAAAGGGAACTCTCTCACGCTGTTGGTGGGAATGTAAATTGGTGCATGCAGCCACTATGGAAAACAGGGAAATTCTCTGGTAGTTCAGTGGTTAGGACTCGGCACTTTCGCTGCCAGGGTCTGGGTTCAATCCCTGGTCAGGGAACCAGGATCCCACAAGCTGCACAGCATGGCCAAAAAAATTTTTTTAATTAAAAAACCAAAAACAAACAAACAAAAAAGAAACCTGTATGGAGATTCCTCAAAAAACTAAAAATAGAGTTGCCATATGATCCAGCAGCCCCACTCCTGGTTATAATTATAATTAAATTAAATATAGTTATATTTGTAATTATAATTATATTAATATAATAATTAAATTATTATATTATATAAGTATATAATTATATTATATAAGTATATATAATATAATTATATACTTACATAATATGATAATTATATAATATAATTATAATTAAACTATAATCTGAAAAGATACATGCACTCCTATGTTCAGAGCAGCATTATTTACAATACCCAAGACATGGAAACAACCTAAATGCCCACTGACAGATGAATGGATAAAGAAGATGTGGTACATATATACAGTGGAATATTATTCAGCCATTAAAAAGAATGAAATAATGCCATTTGAAGCTACATGAATGGACCAAGAGATTACATTACTAATAGTTTCATTGTTCTTGTGACACAAATGATTTCAAGAAAAATCGAACAAGTTTTTACTTTTAATATGGTATCTCACCCTCCCCAAGCTCTGAGAATTAATTTTTTTAAACATTTGCAAGTCTGAGTTTTAAATAGCCTCTTATTTTCACTTACATTTTTATTACTATGGATACCATAATTTAAACAGAAAATTTACAACCTAGAGAGGTTCAAGTGAAGGCATTTAGGGTGATGCGGCTGTGGAACTCAGGTTCTGTGAGGAATAATGGATGACACAGAAAGTTCACCTGAGGAACCCCACGGGATGGACCATGGGGCAGAGAAAGTCATGAGCATTCTCCTCTAGGAACTGTAGTGACACCCTTCAGGAGAGGGACCAGACCTATGCTGCAGGGGACTAGAGCGAAAGAAAAAGACCAAGTTCCATGTGGAAGATTGCAGCTTCCAAAAGGAAGATTGCAGCTCAGTATGAGAAAGGACCTTTTTTGCAGGGGAGGGGTGGCAGGCTAACAATATCAGTCACGAGAGCTTTAACACAATGAAATCGGCTGCCTTCCCAGCCCTGGCAGTCATCTGGAAAAGACTGGCTTAAGAAGACGTGGTATGTACATATACAATGGAATATTAGCCATAAAAAATGAAATATTGTCATTTGCAGCAATGTGGATGGACCTAGAGAATATTATGCTTAGTGAAATGTCAGACAGAGAAAGATAAACACTATATGATATCACTTATATGTGGAATCAAAAAATAATACAAATGGAGGGCTTCCGGGAAGATGGCGGAAGAGTAAGACGCGGAGATCACCTTCCTCCCCACAGATACACCAGAAATACAAGTGAAACAACTCCTACAGAACACCTACTGAACGCTGGCAGAAGACCTCAGACCTACCAAAAGGCAAGAAACCCCCCACGTACCTGGGTAGGGCAAAAGAAAAAAGAATAAACAGAGACAAAAAGATAGGGACGTACCTGCACCAGTGAGAGGGAGCTGTGAAGAAGGAATGGTTTCCACACACTAGGAAGCCCCTTCGTGGGCGGAGACTGCGGGTGGCGGAGGGGGGAGCTTCGGGGCCGCGGAGGAAAGCGCAGCAACAGGGGTGCGGGGGCAAACCGGAGAAATTCCCGCACAGAGGATCAGGGCCGACCGTCACTCACCAGCCAAGAGGCTTGTCCGCTCACCCGCCGGGGCTGGCGGGGCTGCGAGCTGAGGCTCGGGCTTCGGTCAGAGCGCAGGGAGAGGACTGGGGTTGGCGGCGTGAACACAGCCTGCAGGGGGTTAGTGCGCCACGGCTGGCCGGGAGGGAGTCCAGGGAAAACTCTGGACCCGCCGAAGAGGCAAGAGACTTTTTCTTCCCTGTTTGTTTCCTGGTGCGTGAGGAGAGGGGATTAAGAGCGCTGCTTAAAGGAGCTCCAGAGATGGGCGGGAGCCGCGGCTAAAAGCGCGGACCCCAGAGACAGGCATGAGACGCTAAGGCTGCTGCTGCCGCCACCAAGAAGCCTGTGTGCGAGCACAGGTCACTATCCACACCCCGCTTCCAGAGAGCCTGTGCAGCCCGTCTCGGCCAGGGTCCCCGGATCCAGGGACAACTCCCCCGGGAAAATGAACGGCGCGCCTCAGTCAGGTGCAACGTCACGCCGGCCTCTTCCGCCGCAGGCTCGCCCCGCACTCCGTGCCCCTCCCTCCCCGCCAGCCTGAGTGAGCCAGAGCCCCCGAATCAGCTGCTCCTTTAACCCCATCCTGTCTGAGCGAAGAACAGACGCCCTCCGGTGACCTACACGCAGAGGCGGGGACAAATCCAAAGCTGAGCCCCTTGGAGCTGTGAGAACAAGGAAGAGAAAGGGAAATCTCTCCCAGCGGCCTCAGAAACAGCGGATTAAAGCTCCACAATCAATTTGATGTACCCTGCATCTGTGGAATACATGAATAGACAAGGAATCATCCCAAATTAAGGAGGTGGACTTTGAGAGCAAGATTTATGATTTTTCCCCTTTTCCTTTTTTTGTGAGTGTATATGTGTATGCTTCTGTGTGAGATTGTGTCTGTATAGCTTTGCTTTCACCATTTGTCCAAGGGTTCTCTCTGAACGTTTTTTGGGTTTTTTTAATTTTTTTTCTTAATAATTACTTTTTATTTTAATTATTTTATTTTACTTTATCTTCATTCTTTCCTTCCTTCCTTCCCTCCTTTAGACAACGAATCATCACAAATTGAGGAAGTGGACTTTGAGAGCAAGATTTATGATGTTTTCCACGTTTCCTCTTTTTCTGAGTGTGTATGTGTATGCTTCTATGTGAGATTTTGTCTGTATAACTTTGCTTCCACCATTTGTCCTAGGGCTCTATCCGTCCGTTTTTTTTTTTTTCTCTCTCTTAATTATTTTTTTATTTTAATGACTTTATTATATATTATCTTACTTTATTTTATTTTACTTTATCTTCTTTCTTTTTTTCCTTCCTTCCTTCCTCCCTCCCTCCCTTCTTTCTTTCTTTATACTTCTACTAATTCTTTCTTTCTAATTTTTCTCCCTTTTATTCTGAGCCGTGTGGATGAAAGGCTCTTGGTGCTACAGCCAGGACTCAGTGCTGTGCCTCTGAGGTGGGAGAGCCAACTTCAGGACATTGGTCCACAAGAGACCTCCCAGCTCCACATAATATCAAACGGTGAAAATCTCCCAGAGATCTCCATCTCAACACCAGCACCCAGCTTCACTCAACGACCAGCAAGCTACAGTGCTGGACACCCTATGCCAAACAACTAGCAAGACAGGAAAACAACCCCATCCATTAGCAGAGAGGCTGCCTAAAATCATAATAAGTCCACAGACACCCCAAAACACACCACCAGGCGTGGACCTGCCCACCAGAAAGACAAGATCCAGCCTCATCCACCAGAACACAGGCACTAATCCCCTCCACCAGGAAGCCTACACAACCCATTGAACCACCTTAGCCACTGGGGACAAACACCAAAAACAATGGGAACTACGAAACTGCAGCCTGCAAAAAGGAGATCGCAAACACAGTAAGATAAGCAAAATGAGAAGACACAAAAACACACAGCAGATGAAGGAGCAAGATAAAAACCCACCAGACCTAACAATGAAGAGGAAATAGGCAGTCTACCTGTAAAATAATTAAGAATAACGATAGTAAAGATGATCCAAAATCTTGGAAATAGAATAAACAAAATGCAAGAAACATTTAACAAGGACCTAGAAGAACTAAAGATGAAACAAACAACGATAAACAACACAATAAATGACATTAAAAATACTCTAGATGGGATCAATAGCAGAATAACTGAGGCAGAAGAACGGATAAGTGACCTGGAAGATAAAATAGTGGAAATAACTACTGCAGAGCAGAATAAAGAAAAAAGAATGAAAAGGACTGAGGACAGTCTCAAAGACCTCTGGGACAACATTAAACGCATCAACATTCATATTATAGGGGTTCCAGAAGAAGAAGAGAAAAAGAAAGGGACTGAGAAAATATTTGAAGAGATTATAGTTGACAACTTCCCCAATATGGAAAAGGAAATAGTTAATCAAGTCCAGGAAGCACAGAGAGTCATACAGGATAAATCCAAGGAGAAATACCCCAAGACACATATTAATCAAACTGTCAAAAATTAAATACAAAGAAAACATATTAAAAGCAGCAAGGGAAAAACAACAAATAACACACAAGGGAATCCCCATAAGGTTAACAGCTGATCTTTCAGCAGAAACTCTGCAAGCCAGAAGGGACTGGCACGACATATTTAAAGTGATGAAGGAGAAAAACCTGTAACCAAGATTACTCTACCCAGCAAGGATCTCATTCAGATTTGTTGGAGAAATTAAAACCTTTACAGACAAGCAAAAGCTGAGAGAGTTCAGCACCACCAAACCAGCTCTATAACAACTGCTAAAGGAACTTCTCTAGGCAAGCAACACAAGAGAAGGAAAAGACCTACAATAACGAACCCAAAACAATTAAGAAAATGGGAATAGGAACATACATATCGATAATTACCTTAAATGTAAATGGACTAAATGCTCCCACCAAAAGACAGAGATTTGCTGGATGGATACAAAAACAAGACCCATGCTGTCTACAAGAGACCCACTTCAGACCTAGAGACACATACAGACTGAAAGTAAGGGGATGGAAAAAGATATTTCATGCAAATGGAAACCAGAAGAAAGCTGGAGTAGCAATTCTCATATCAGACAAAATAGACTTTAAAATAAAGACTATTAGAAGAGACAAAGAAGGACACTACATAATGATCAAGGGATCGATCCAAGAAGAAGATATAACAATTGTAAATATTTATGCACCCAACATAGGAGCACCTCAATACATAAGGCAAATACTAACAGCCATAAAAGGGGAAATCGACAGTAACACATTCATAGTAGGGGACTTTAACACCCCACTTTCACCCATGGACAGATCATCCAAAATGAAAATAAATAAGGAAACACAAGCTTTAAATGATACATTAAACAGGATGGACTTAATTGATATTTATAGGACATTACATCCAAAAACAACAGAATACACATTTTTCTCTAGTGCTCATGGAACATTCTCCAGGATAGATCATATCTTGGGTCACAAATCAGGCCTTGGTAAATTTAAGAAAATTGAAATTGTATCAAGTATCTTTTCCGACCACAATGCCATGAGACTAGATATCAATTACGGGAAAAGATCTGTAAAAAATACAAACACATGGAGGCTAAACAATACACTACTTAATAACGAAGTAATCACTGAATATATCAAAGAGGAAATTAAAAAATACCTAGAAACAAATGACAATGGAGACACGATGACCCAAAATCTATGGGATGCAATAAAAGCAGTTCTAAGAGGGAAGTTTATAGCAATACAATCCTACCTTAAGAAACAGGAAACATCTCGAATAAACAACCTAACCTTGCACCTAAAGCAATTAGAGAAAGAAGAACAAAAAAACCCCAAAGTTAGCAGAAAGAAAGAAATCATAAAAATCAGATCAGAAATACATGAAAAAGAAATGAAGCAAAGGATAGCAAAGATCAATAAAACTAAAAGCTGGTTCTTTGAGAAGATAAACAAAATTGATAAACCATTAGCCAGACTCACCAAGAAAAATAGGGAGAAGACTCAAATCAATAGAATTAGAAATGAAAAAGGAGAAATAACAACTGACACTGCAGAAATACAAAAGATCATGAGAGATTACTACAAGCAACTCTATGCCAATAAAATGGACAACCTGGAAGAAATGGACACATTCTTAGAAATGCACCACCTGCCAAGACTGAATCAGGAAGAAATAGAAAATATGAACAGAAAAATCACAAGCACTGAAATTGAAACTGTGATTAAAAATCTTTCAACAAACAAAAGCCCAGGACCAGATGGCTTCACAGGAGAATTCTATCAAACATTTAGAGAATAGCTAACACCTATCCTTCTCAAACTCTTCCAAAATATAGCAGAGGGAGGAACAGTCCCAAACTCATTCTATGAGGCCACCATCACCCTGATACCAAAACCAGACAAGGATGTCACAAGAAAAGAAAACTACAGGCCAATATCACTGATGAATATAGATGCAAAAATCCTCAACAAAATACTAGCAAACAGAATCCAACAGCACCTTAAAAGGATCATACACCATGATCAAGTGGGGTTTATTCCAGGAATGCAAGGATTCCTCAGTATATTCAAATCATCAATGTGATAAACCATATTAACAAATTGAAGGATAAAAACCATATGATCATCTCAATAGATGCAGAGAAAGCTTTTGACAAAATTCAACACCCATTTAAGATAAAAACCCTGCAGAAAGTAGGCATAGAGGGAACTTTCCTCAACATAATAAAGGCCATATATGAAAAACCCACAGCCAACATCGTCCTCAATGGTGAAAAACTGAAAGCATTTCCACTAAGATCAGGAACAAGACAAGGTTGCCCACTCTCACCACTATTATTCAACATAGTTTTGGAAGTTTTAGCCACAGCAATCAGAGAAGAAAAGGAAATAAAAGGAATCCAAATCAGGAAAGAAGAAGTAAAGCTGTCACTGTTTGCAGATGACATGATACTATACATAGAGAATCCTAAAGATGCTACCAGAAAACTGCTAGAGCTAATCAATGAATTTGGTAAAGTAGCAGGATATAAAATTAATGCACATAAATCTCTGGCATTCCTATACACTAATGATGAAAAATTTGAAAGTGAAATCAAGAAAACACTCCCATTTACCACTGCAACAAAAAGAATAAAATATCTAGGAATAAACCTACCTAAGAAGACAAAAGACCTGTATGCAGAAAATTATAAGACATTGATGAAAGAAATTAAAGATGATACGAATAGATGGAGAGATATACCATGTTCTTAGATTGCAAGAATCAACATTGTGAAAATGACTCTACTACCCAAAGCAATCTACAGATTCAATGCAATCCCTATCAAACTACCACTGGCATTTTTCACAGAACTAGAACAAAAAATTTCACAATTTGTATGGAAACACAAAAGACCCTGAATAACCAAAGCAATCTTGAGAACAAAGAACGGAGCTGAAGGAATCAGACCCCCTGACTTCAGACTATACTACAAAACTAGCTACAGTAATCAAGACAGTATGGTACTGGCACAAAAACAGAAAGATAAATCAATGGAACAGGTTAGAAAGCCCAGAGATAAACCCACGCACATATGGTCACCTTATCTTTGATAAAGCAGGCAGGAATGTACAGTGGAGAAAGGACAGCCTCTTCAATAAGTGGTGCTGGGAAAACTGGACAGGTACATGTAAAAGTATTAAATTAGATCACTCCCTAACACCATACACAAAAATAAGCTCAAAATGGGTTAAAGACCTAAATGTAAGGACAGAAACTATCAAACTCTTAGAGGAAAACATAGGCAGGACACTCTATGACATAAATCACAGCAAGATTCTTTTTGACCCAGCTCCTAGAGAAATGGAAATGAAAACAAAAATAAACGAATGGGACCTAATGAAACTTCAAAGCTTTTGCACAGCAAAGGAAACCATAAACAAGACCAGAAGACAACCCTCAGAATGGGAGGAAATATTTGCAAATGAAGCAACTGAAAAAGGATTAATCTCCAAAATTTATAAGCAGCTCATGGAGCTTAATAACAAAAAAACAAACAACCCAATCCAAAAATGGGCAGAAGACCTGAATAGACATTTCTCCAAAGAAGATATACAGACTGCCAACAAACACATGAAAGAATGCTCAACATCAAAAATCATTAGAGAAATGCAAATCAAAACTACAATGAGATATCATCTCACACCAGTCAGAATGGCCTTCATCAAAACATCTAGAAACAACAAATGCTGGAGGGGATGTGGAGAAAAGGGAACCCTCTTGCACTGTTGGTGGGAATGTAAATTGATACAGCCACTATGGAAAACAGTATGGAGGTTCCTTAAAGAACTACAAATAGAACTACCATATGACCCAGCAATCCCACTACTGGGCATATACCCTGAGAAAACCAAAATTCAAAAAGAGTCATGTACCAAAATGTTCATTGCAGCTCTATTTACAATAGCCCAAGATGGAAACAACCTAAGTGTCCATCATCAGATGAATGGATAAAGATGTGGCACATATCTACAATGGAATATTACTCAGCCATAAAAAGAAACAAAATTGAGCTATTTGTAATGAGGTGGATAGACCTAGAGTCTGTCATACAGAGTGAAGTAAGTCAGAAAGAAAAAGACAAATACCGTATGCTAACACATATATATGGAATTTAAGAAAAAAAATGTCATGAAGAACCTAGGGGTAAGACAGGAATAAAGACACAGACCTACTAGAGAATGGACTTGAGGATATGGGGAGGGGGAAGGGTAAGCTGTGACAAAGTGAGAGAGAGGCATGGACATATATACACTACCAAACGTAAGGTAGATAGCTAGTGGGAAGCAGCAGCATAGCACAAGGAGATCAGCTCGGTGCTTTGTGATCGCCTGGAGGGGTGGGATAGGGAGGTGGGAGGGAGGGAGACGCAAGAGGGAAGAGATATGGGAACATATGTATATATATATCTGATTTATTTTGTTGTAAAGCAGAAACTAACACACCATTGTAAAACAATTATACTCCAATAAAGATGTTAAAAAAAAGAAAGAAAATGAAAAACAAGCCATTAAAGAGAAATTCTTCCGAGAGAATTAAAACATATTATATACCTCTGACATGGCACTCCTTCCATTCTGGAGACCTTTTTCGATAACTGCTTTCATCACAGAATGATCTAGAGTAAAATAAACTGAAATTAGAGTAATTATTTCCCAATGAGTGGCTATTTCCATTTAAAACCAAAAGCCAAGTAATTATTGCTTTTCCCATAAAATTAAATATGAAATCTACATTATGTAATTATACACTTATTTCCCCCTTTGTGTATTCTGATTGCTTCCTCAAAAACCTAAGATGCCATCTTGCAGACTGCCCCCAGTGGCTACTATTTTGGCAGCAGCAAAGGTCAACTTTAAACATTTTCCATCTAAAGCAGCTTTGGACACCTTTAGATAGAAAGTACAGTCTTAGCACCGTCCAGACACTTAGATACCTAAAGGGCATCCAAGATAACAAACCGAAGTCCTGATATTCCCTCAAAAGCTGCTCCTCCCATCAGCCCCCTTCTTCTAAGTGATACCACCCAGTTGCACACATAATCATCAACGACTTGTCTCCTTGTTACTATTTCCTTCATACCCCACATGTAATCCGTCGGCAAGCCTTGTTAGCTACACCTTCAAAACACAATCTTCATTAAACTGCTTTTCACTTGGTCCAAACTTCCAACCTAAGCTCGGCCATAAACATCTCCTTATTTGGACCACCATGATAGTCACCTAACTAGTCTCCCTGTTTCTCTTCTTTATCCCCCCAAGTCTGTTCTCTATACCAGGTCATCTTATTCAGATACTATTTGGATCATGCCTTGTCGCACTTCAAAACCCTCTACTCGTTTAGAAGAATCCACAAAAGAAAATAATAATAATAATAATACAAATGAAAATATATACAAAACAGAAACAGACTCACAGACACAGAAAGCAAACTTATGGTTACCAAGGGAGGGGGTGTAGAGAGACAAATTAGGGGTATGGGATTAACAGATATAAACTACTATACATCAAATAGATAAGCAACAAGGATTTACTGTATAGCACAAGGACCTGTATTCAATATCCTGTAATGACATGTAATGGAAAAGAATCTGAAAAAAATTCTGAACACTATGCTGTGTAACTGAAACGAACACAATATTATATATCAATTATAAATGAAAGAAAGAAAGAAAGAAGGAAGGAAGGAAAGAAGGAAGGGAGGAAGAGAGGGAGGCAGGAAGGGAGGAGGGAAGGAAGAAAAAGGAAAGGAAGGAGGGGGAAGAAGGAGGGAAGGAAGGAAGGAGGGAAGGGAGGGGCAGGAGGAGGGAGGGAAGGAAGCCTGGAAGGCACCTGGCAGACCCACTGCAGAGGGAGTTCTTACATCAATTAGGAATTTGGATGAGACAGTCTTAAATCAGATGACCTTTCCCCGCCCCCAGTTTTATTGAGATATAAATGACATACATCATTGTTTGAGTTTCAGGTATACAGCATAAAGTTTGACTTACGTATATTGTGAAATGATTACCACAATAAGTTTCGTTAACATCCATCATCCATATAGATACAATAAAAAGAAACAGGGAAAAAAAACAGGAATAAAAAGTTCTCCTTGTAATGAGAACTCTTAGGATTTACTCTCTTAACAGCTGTCATGTATAGCATACCTCAGTCGTTCCTATAATCATCATGTTGTTCATTGCATCCCTAGAACTTATTTATCAGACGATCTTTAAAAGTCCTCATATCTTGTTTTTCTCATTCCCCCTTCTTAACATTTTTTTTCTCTTGTTCCTACACTTCCTTGGAAATGGTGACATCATTATCATACTATGTTTGCAAATTCAGAGGTGAGGAAAAAAAGCCACTTGTTTATAAGAACATAAAGAACAACCTTTAAACACGCATTAGCTACTCACAGGTGATAAATGTATTTCAGAGATAAGAAAAGAGAGTCCTAGGAAAGTACTTGGTTGGCTCCTTGCTCAGGTTAAAATGGCTCCTGGCCAGTACATTATTATTACCCCTTAATGAACAGCTAACCAGTGCCCATCCCAAATGGAAAATCTAAACAAAGAGACACAATAGTCACTATGAAGATTTCATTTGTTTGCATTTATCCCTCCACCAAAACACTTGAAGGCAATTTACACAATAGCAATGAAAACATCTGCTGTGAAGAAAGATGTATAGGACACAGAATACTGAGGAGGGAGGAGAAGAGAGAGAAGGAGGTAAGAAGAGTTTGAAATAATAACTTTGTCATTAAAGTTTGAAAACCAGCTACATGGGGTGTTTGATGCCATGCTGAAAGGTTTTGATTTAATTCTGTAAATAATGAGGAGCTTGCCAAGGTCTTCAAGCTAGAGAGGCACACAGTATTTTTTTTAATTAGTTATCTCTGAGGAAGTGATGAGTAGATTTTTGTTTACTATTTATCTTCCTCACTGGAATGTGAGCTCCTGGAAAACAGGTTTTTATCTCTTTTGCTCACTTTTGTATCCCTAGCATAGGACAGGAAGTCAAAAAATCTTTGTTGAATGAACAAGCAGATCCTGGCAATTAGTGAACAAGGTAGAGACTCAGAGATCATGAGCCAAGGCAAGGGGGGCTATGCTCTGGGGTATAAGTCACTCAAGAGTTGCTAGGCACACATGCATGCACAAGTTGGGGAAAAGAAGCCGGCTTAAATCGAGGAGTTTCACAGTTCATTATTGTTTTTTGTTTGCTTGCTTTTTTTTTTTAATGGAGCTATAATTGACCTGTAACATTATATACATTTCAGGGGACTTCCCTGGTGGCCCAGTGGATAAAACTCCATACTCCCAATGCAGGGAGCCAGGGTTCCAGCCCTGGTCAGGGAAGTAGATCCCACATGCATGCTGCAACTAAGAGTTCGCATGCCACAACTAAGGATCCCACCTGCCACAACGAAGACCCAGCACAACCAAATAAATAAATAAATATTTTTTAAAAACACATTATATTCTTTTCAGGTGTACAATATAATGATTCCATATTTGTATATATTGCGTAATGATGACTACAGTGTCTACAATATCCACTACCACACATAGTTCCAAAATTCTTTTCTTGTGATGAGAACTTTTAAGATCTACTCTCTTAGCAACTTTCAAATATGCAATATAGTATTGTTAACTATAGCCACCATGCTGTACATTACATCCCCAGGACTTATTTATTTTGAAACTGGAAGTTTGTACCTTTTGACCCCGTTCACCCATTTTGCACACAGCCTATCTACACCCCCTCCCCACCTCAGGCAACCACCAATCTGTTCTCTGTTCCTTTGTTTTTTGTTTTCTCTCTCTTTTTTTGAAGTATAATTGACATATAACATTATATTAGTTTTAGGTGTACAGCATAATGATCTGATATTTGTATTTATTGTGAAATGATCACCACAACAAGTCTAGTTAACATCTGTCACCACACATGGTTACAAAATTTGTTTTTCTTGTGATGAGAACTTTCAAGATCTACTCTCTTAGCAACTTTCAAACATGCAGTACAGTAGTGTTAACTATAGTCACCATACTGTACATTACATCCCCATGACTTACTTTTTTTTATAGCTGGGAGTTTGTACCTTTCAACTATCTTCACCCATTTCTCACCCCCCATCCTCGCCATCCCTCCACCCCCCACCTCTGCCAATCACCAGTTTGTTCTCTGTTATCAATGAGTCTGTTTCTTGTTTTTTTTTTTTAAGATTCCACATATAAGTGACATCATACAGTGTTTGTCTTTCTTTGTTTGACTTATTTCACTTAGCATAATGCCCTCCAGGTCCATCCAAGTTGTCGTGAATGTCAAGATTTCATTCTTTTTATGGCTGAATAATATTCCATTTGTATATATATATTATATATACACATACATACATATATATGTACCACATCTTCTTTATCCATTCACTCATCAATGGAGACTTAGATTGTTTCCACATCTTGGCTGTTGTAAATAATGCTGCAGTGAACATGGGAGTGCAGATATGTTTTTGAGCTACTGTTTTGTTTCCTTCACATCAATACTCAGAAGTGAAATTGCTGGATTATACGGTAGTTCTATTTTTAATTTTTTGAGGAAACTCCATACCCTTGTCCATAGTGGCTGCACCAATTTACGTTCCCATAAACAGTACACTAGGGTTCCCATTCACCGTTGTTTTTTTCCTCACATCTCCATACAAGCAGATGGGGCAGAACTGTTCTCAGTCAACTACTATGATAACTGGCTCCAAAGTTGTAGCAGGAATTCAGCCAAAACAGAATTAGATAATCCAAGGTTACAGTAGGATGTTAAAAACTCCAAAGACAGAGATCATTAGAATTTATAATCCCTCCCTTTGCCAGTTTAAAATTTCTCATTGTGCAAATGTAAATCATCTGCACAAGTATTTTATGCCTCTTTCTTTTTTCATGCCCCATAGAGATAACCAGTTTGTCATCCTCCCTCATGTGTACCTTTAAATACATTAATAAGTCATAAAAATTACTCAACATTTAATTAGTTTAAACCCACCTCCAAGAGTTTTGATAGGAAATGCTGCAGTTCTCTTTTCTGTTTGAAAGTAATGTTAGTGATTTTGTCATTGGCCCAACAGGGAGACTTCTCTGTGTCCAGCATTATCATCCAAAGGTCGGCTCAAGTCTGCCCCCTAGAGTAATCAGTGTGCCTTGACAGTAGTGCTCAACTGTATTAATTTCATATTTCTGACACTGGTCTTTTCCAAAGGACAGTCACTTTCTATTTTAAATGCGTCTGTATTATTTGAAAGTATGTCAGATACTGTTTTTTTTTTTTGTTTTTTTGGGTTTTTTTAAACGTAGATTTTATTTATTTATTTATTTTTGGCTGCGTTGGGTCTTCGTTGCTGTACGTGGGCTTTCTCTAGTTGCGGCGAGCGGGGGCTACTCTTCATTGCGGTGCGCAGGCTTCTCATTGTGGTGGCTTCTCTTGTCGCAGAGCACGGGCTCTAGGCGCGTGGGCTTCCATAGTTGTGGCTCGAGGGCTTCAGTAGTTGTGGCTCCCAGGCTCTAGAGCACAGGCTCAGTAGTTGTGGCGCACGGGCTTAGTTGCTCCGCGGCATGTGGCATCTTCCTGAACCAGGGCTCGAACCTGCATCTCCTGGATTGGCAGGTGGATTCTTAACCACTGCGCCACCAGGGAAGTCCGATACTGTTATTTTTATAAGTAAAAAATGTTTCCATTGGGGGGGAATACTATCTACAACACAATTTTTTATTTCAAGAGAGTATCATATGACGGTGTCTTGCCTAAAATAAGCAGGATTAATTCAAGTTCTAGAACCCTGGTTGTTCAGAGTCACATTCTCAGACTATATCTATTACGTCACTACTATGTGAAAGGCAAGGGTTCTGGGAATGCAAAGATGATTAAGATATGGTTCCTACTACTAAGAGTTCACAGTCTAGATGGGAAGACAGACGTAAGTAAATCATTACATGATAAAACTGACATGAGTCATACTATAGTACAGAAGAGAATATGAATAAACAGAGATATTTTTATTTGGAGAGAATAGGGAGGAAGAAAGGAAGGAAGGAAGGAAGGAAGGAAGAAAGGAAGGAAGGAAGGAAGGAAGGAAAGAAGGAAGGAAGGGGGAAAGGAAGGAAGGAAGGAAGGGAGGAAAAAAGAATCAGGTTAATAAACTTTAAAATGTTGTAACTAGTATTAGGCCAGTTAACCCAAAATAATACCATGGATTAATTAAATTCCAATTCTTTTTAAGCCTCCTAGAATTTAAAAAATAAAATTCAAGTAATATAAAAAGAGGCTTGAGAGTTAGAGTATAGATAATTGCTGCTCAATAGAAATATGAGACATAGAGGTACTTTAAAATTTTCTAATAGTAGCAACATTAAAATAGGGAAAAAACAGGGGAAATTAATTTTAATAATATATTCTATTTAACCAAACATATCCAAAATATTATCATTTTTGTTGGAATCAAGGCAAAATATAAAGGGCCTGATGTGGGATGCTGGCAATGAGAATGGAATTTGGTAGGTCCAAGTGATATTTAGAGGCAAAATAAGCAGAAGTTGATAATTATTTGAATGGAGAACAAGAAGAGTACGTGATGGTTTCAAACCCAACCAGGTTCTTTGTTGACAACTGGTAAATTATGCTAACCATTCACTGAGACAGGGAAAACAGACTGGGGGCAGGCAGGGCAAGAAATAATTACTTACTTTAAAAAAATGAGTTTGCAGGAATTCCCTGGCAGTCCAGTGGTTAGGACTTGGTGCTTACACTGCCGAGGGCCCAGGTTCAATTCCTGGTAGGGAAACTAAGAGCTCACAAGCCACGCGGTGTGGCCAAAAAAAAAAAAAAAAAAAAAAAGTGGTACCTATCGGTATATTATGAGGGAAGTTTTTAAGATGGAAGAGACTTGGGCTTCCCTCGTGGCGCAGTGGTTGAGAGTCCGCCTGCCGATGCAGGGGACACAGGTTCGTGCCCCGGTCGGGGAAGATCCCACATGCCGCGGAGCGGCTAGGCCCGTGAGCCATGGCCGCTGAGCCTGCGCGTCCGGAGCCTGTGCTCAGCAACGGGAGAGGCCACAACAGTGAGAGTCCCGCGTACCGCAAAAAAAAAAAAAAAAAAAAAGATGGAAGAGACTTGAGAATGTTTTAAGCAAGGAACCATTAAAATTATGCACTTGACTATTTTAAAAGATGTAAACGATACACTATTAACTGAAATGAACTCATGTTTGGAAAAAAGTTTGTGTGTGTGTGTGTGTGTGTGTGTGTGTGTGTGTGTGTGTGTGTGTGTTTCTGTATACACATAGATAATATTCTGGAAGGACAGAAAACAAAGTATTAACCATGTTTATCTCCGAGTAGGTACAATAAGAGTTTTTAATTTTCATTCTTTTTCTTGATCTGTATTTTTATTATGACGACTATCATTTTGTGATATTTAAAAAAGGCAATAAGCTGTCACCTTCATATTCAGAGAGTCCTCCCTCTTCCATTTACTATGGTCCTGAAAGTGTGTTGAAAACAGACTTTCCTCCAATTTGATAAAATATAGTATAAAAGTCCTAATCCTAATTTTCCCAGGTACTGCTATCCTTGAAGGGGAAGAAACTTCACAGACATCCTGGCTGGAGTGGAAGGTGGCTACTGTCTGAGCCAGCCAGCCAATGGGCCCTGGGAACTCCAGGCGTCTCTCCTTTCCATGGGTGGGCCACCTCTCCCCAGACCTTTCTTTTGGGGCCACAGCAGATGAGTAGACCATGCCCAAATCTGAAACTTGGTTAGCAAGACTGAAAAGTACCCAGAGCAAGGGTGTGGAAACAACACATAGTATAACACAGACCTCAAAGGCAGGTCAGGTCCCATCCTCCCCCTTGGCGGTGGCAAATAACAGGCAAACACACCATGTAATAGCTGAAGACATCTTTTACCTGTGTGAAAAATGATCATTAAAAAGCTGCATGAAACTGTCAATTCAAAATGGTGAAGGTATAAGTTGTATGAATTGAAAGAATGCAAATTAATGATCATCACTATTTTACTTTTCTTTTACTGTTTTCCTCTTCTCTTTTTCTCTCTCCTTTTCCTTCTTTTTATTGTCTATGCCAAAGTTAGTTTGTTCTTACATAAGCAGTAAGTTCCGACATTAGTAATGAGTAGTAGTTTTGGGAGACCTTCTTCTTTACAAAACAGAGATTCTAGCTGCCCTTGGGCATTTGATGATCCAAGACAGAGACAAAGAATAAATAGGGAGAATTCTACTATCTTTTCTTCTAGGGAAAAAAACAGAATATGGCCTCAATATGTTAATTAACCTGATCGTGGTGATGATTTTACAAAGTATGTCAAATACTCATACACATATCAATCATGCTGTGCAATGTAAATATATACAATTTTGTTTGTCAATTATACTTCAATAGAGCCGGGGGGAAAAAAGAAGTGCCTGCTTCAGTAGCACATACACTCAAACGGGAACTTCTCTGGATACAGAGAGGATTAGCACAGCTCCTGTGCAAAGATGACAAGCAAAGTTGGGAGGCGGTCCATACGTTTTAAATAAATCATGATGTGATGTAATGTACAGCATGGTGACTATAGTTGACAATATGGTATTGTATATTTGAAAGTTGCTAAGAGAGTAGATCTTAAAAGTTCTCATCACAAGAAAAAAATGTGTAACTACGTATGGTGATGGATGTTAACTAGATTTACTGTGGCAATCATTTCACAATACATACAAATACTGAATCATTATGTTGGACACCTGAAACTAATATAATGTTACATGTCACTTATACCTCAATAAAAAATAAATAGTCTCATAAAGTTAAAACTCAGAGCATAAAGCTGATCTCGGAGATTCAGTCTCCACCCACGTCATCAAAATTGTAACCCACTCCCAAGTCCTGCTTTTCTCATTCACATCTGCCCGTTCACAAGCAAATCACACACCTACTAAGTCAGGACCCACTGCAAAAGGGAAATGAAGGTCCTGCCTCAAGTTAGCAACATGAGTCAGCATGAACTGGGCTCCGGCCCTAACTCTGCCACCTCCCCAGTGAGTGACTGAACTTTCCTAAACTCCAGTTTCCTCAGCCAGCAAGTGAAAAGAAGACTAGGTCCCACCTCAGAGTGGTGAGGACTATTAGGTAATGCATTCAAACTCCCAGCACAGTACTTGGCACCTTAATTACCAGCTCTCATTAAATGATGGCCTTTAGACATACTTATATAATTACTTCTAATAAGGGAGTAAGCATCGAGTCACACCAATGACTTTTATTTAAGATTATTTGCCAGGGTGATGTGGAAGAAGGGTTGGTGAAGATGTGTGGGTGGCTCTTTAAATATCTCTCTTCACATTTTCAATAATTACTTTATGCTATTAAAATACCTTTTATCCTTTTTATTCCCATAAAAGGGCAACAGAGCAGATCACACTCTGAAAAGCAGCTGGAGTATGATGCAAGCTGTCTTGGGGAGCAGCTGAATCAACCACCCACTTGAGTCACTCAGCATCTGCAGACTCTACAGCTACCACTCCTGGGCCTGGTGAATTGGGGCTCAGAAAAACACAGCAGCATCAGTAGTCATGGTGTGGAAACAAAGTACTATTTGGGCCCCTTTTCAGACAGGGCGGGCAGGTAAGCTTCTCCACACTCTTCCTTCCCAGAGCTCCTTCTTTCCTCCACTTTCTTGCAAGACCTCATTTCCACTGCCCGGTATTCTCTCTCATTTCTCTCCTTTCTGCTCTCAGGTCCCTGAAAAAGAAGGGTCAGAAAAGGGTAGATATGCCAACATCTGACAACATTCCACATTTTTCCTAATTATCAGAAATGAAGAAAACTCTAATCATTTAGCAGACTTTCACATCTTAGTTTCTAGTAATAAATTAGCATAAGCCTAAGGGTGTTGCTAAAGGTTTAGTCATAAAATAAAGGAATAGGTGGCCTTGGGCATTAACAAGTGGTCTATGGAGGAAACTCAACCTGCACACTACTCTACCTCTGATGTACAGAGGGATGTGATTCCATGGCACAGTAAAATTAATATCCTTCTGGTGCTTTTTGAAAAGGAATGTGGCAAGGGAATCATACACGGAATGATTCTAACCTTCTTATGTTCACTCCCTTAAATTACAGGGCTTCCCTGGTGGCGCAGTAGTTGAGAGTCCGCCTGCCGATGCAGGAGACACGGGTTCGTGCTCCGATCCGCGAAGATCCCACATGCTGCGGAGCGGCTGGGCCCGTGAGCCATGGCCGCTGAGCCTGCGCGTCCGGAGCCTGTGCTCCGCGACGCGAAAGGCCACAGCAGTGAGAGGCCTGCGTACCAAAAAAATAAAAAAATAAAAAAAATAAGCCAGTTGAGTTTTTCAATATAAAAATGAAAAAATTTAATGTTGTTTGTCATGAGCAGGTCACAAAAGCAGTTTCTGGCTCTTCTTGGTGCTAAAGGATGTAAAATCTAAATCTATGTATTAGTACATACATACATTTGGCCCCCAAATAAAAGGCAATATAGGGCTTCCCTGGTGGTGCAGTGGTTGAGAGTCCACCTGCCGATGCAGGGGACACGGGTTCGTGCCCCGGTCCGGGAAGATCCCACATGCCGCGGAGCGGCTGGGCTCGTGAGCCATGGCGGCTGGGCCTGCGCGTCCGGAGCCTGTGCTCTGCAACGGGAGTAGGCCACAACAGTGAGAGGCCCGCGTACCGCAAGAAACAAAAAACAAAACAAAAAAAACAAAACAAAGAAAAGGCAATATATATTATTTTTTAAATTGCTGAAAAATCACACTTTTTAATGTAGTTAGCTTTAGAAAAGTGTATCAATTGTTAAATAGAAAAGTTTTAAAGTATGCAATGTTCCAAATTTTTTATTTTGCATTAAGATAAACTTTATAATATACTCTTTAAAGACTGATATAAAATAAATACTGAATTTAAAATTTATCATGTATATTTATCATATAATATGAAAAATTTTTTAATGATTTTGTAAATTCCTAGCAGGTTTCTAGCTATTATACAGTTGTCCCTTGGTATCCACAAAGGTGTTGGTTCCAGGACCGCCCACAGGTACCAAAATCCACGGATGCTCAAGTTCATGGGTACAGAACCCAAAGACACAAAAGGCCGACTGTACATAACTATGAAAAGAGTTCTTGAGTCAAAAAAGTTGAAAATGCTGCCTTGGTTATCTTGGTACTCAAAAGGAAGAACTTGAGAAATGAATGAAACAAACATTTTTATATTTTAAGGATAATGTAATGAACATCTCTTTAAATAAAAACTGATTTCACATTTACACCCTTATGTAAATATGTGATATGAATGTTTTTCTGAAGCCATCAGAATCAACAAAGAATTGTTCAGATTAAAATTTTTTTCAGAATATATTTATACCCTCCCTTGTTTCAGAAAGAATTTAAAGCAAGTCAGTCCCCTAATTAATATAATTAATGATTTCAACACGTAGTTTTGAAACAGGAATTTTTTCACGCCTGTTTTATTCCTGCCAAAAGTTCATAATGTGAATCTAATCATGAAGAAATATCAAATGAACTCAAACTGAGCTTCATTCTAAAAAATAACTGACCTGTACTCTTCAGATGCCAGTCCCATGAAAAAGACCGAGGCATTGTTCCAGAAATAAAATACCTTAAAGGGACATGAAAATCGGTTGCATTGCATGATCTGGAATCTCGTTTTAAAAAATATTATTGGAACAACTGACAAAATATGAATAAGGTCAATAGATTAGATATAAAAGTTTTGTATTGGTGTTAATTTCCTGAGTTTAATTATTGTACTGTATTATGTCCTTGTGCCCTTGTTTGGGGGTGGGAAGGAGAGAGCGGGTATAGGAAAATGTGATAATATATTCACGTTTAGAGGAAATCTAGATGAAGGGTGTAGTTTTGTACTATTCTTGCAACCTTGCTCTAAGTCTGAAACCATATCTTAAAAAAACAGTATAAAGAAAAGACAAAACAGAAACTTAATAAAGTTTAAATAGAGTAAGTGACAGCTGTTCACTACGCCTCCTTCCTTATTCCTCTTATGATCCAGTAGAGAGAGCAGCTTACTGAAGGGGAATCTAGATACACAAGGTCACTGGGACAAAAGTGAGGTGCCGCCTGTGAGGCAAAGATGCACAGTAACAATCCCAACAGCCATCACTGCTAGGCAGAAAGCACCGCACTCAGGTGGACAATGAGGTAGCAAGCACCTGAGTGCCTTCCCCTGGCCATTCACAGAGCATAGCTCAAGACCCAGGTGGCAATACACCTAGGTTTACTTATTTGCTCTGCCTACTACATGGCAGAAACATATCATTATTCTTTTTTCGCAAAATAAAACCAAAACAAAAAACCCACCAAAAAAAAAAAGTATTTTGCTCAAGGCCACTCAGTGAGCACGTTGCAGAGTTGAAAAACTACTCCCCAATTAATTGGTCTCTAGTTTATTACTTTATGTATCAAGTTTGGCATCATCAGTGGTGTTTCAATTCTTTCCCCCATTTCCTGCCTTTGTCTCCCTTGGGCTTCAATTAGACTCTGATGAGGCCACTGTGAATGCCTGGATTGCTCCTCTATTCCTGGATACTCACACCATAGTGTCCAGAGAGTTCCTTCTGTGTGCTTTTTAAAAGTACAGGGGAACACAACACCATCACAAACTATTTCCTACCAGATTAAATATGAGAGAACAAGAGCAGTAGGGGCAGTTTTTTCTTCTTCAGATAGTAGAAGGAGAACGAATCACAATTATTTATAATAAGGGTGATGAAAACAGAGGACCTTGGTAACAAAAACATTCCACATGTGCTCCTTTAGGAATTCTTCCTACACCACATGTCTTCAATAATAATAATTTTAAAATTTTATGTACACCTGGGCTATCTAAAACTGAGTGCCATTTTTCAAAGATCACAACACCAACCTGTAAATGAAGAAGTTAGATTTGTTCTCCTCAAACTAGGGGAGGATGAATCCTTTGGGTTTCCTTTTCTAAAATGGTTTAAATATTCAATAACTCTGTTACGTACCGAAGAGACAGAGCGTTTGGTTCTAAAGCAGAGTTGCTGTTCAAAGGACTCTGAAAATGCCTGAATTTTGGAATGGGATCTTCTTTTTGATTCCAGGGGCTCCTTGAATGACCCATCCTCTGAGTATTTTCTGTAATCCCGCACGTGAGTACGGCATTGAAATCCCTGGTCCTCATAAGAATGACTTCTAGGATGGCTGTCAGATGACATCATGCTGGGAAGCACAGGAAACTGGGAATACAGAATTTAAAATTTTACAATATAAAGAGACTGCACAATATTAGCACAGAGACAGAATGTCCATAAATTACTAACCAAACAAATCTCATGTTGGACTGAAATTTTATCTTCTTGATCAGTAGGAGCTTTCTCCTGCAATGAGGCAGTGGGGTCAGTTGGTCAAAACAGTAAGTAGAACATCCCAATATTAGCTATGTTGCTCCTCTATCATTAGGGTGGTATAATAAAGTGTTCCAGCCTTAAATTGATATGTAAAAATAAATTTCAAAATGATCAAAATAAATTTTTAATGAAGCCATAAACATTTAAGAAATAATACAAAGGCAAATATCTGTGTGCTTTCTGTATGGAGAAGGAATTTCTAAGCAAAAGAGCAATGGAAGAAGTCATAAGGAAAAAAATTAACTTAACTATATAAAAATAAAGCTAATGTGCATAAAAAACAACATACAATATGGTAGACGAAAAAACTTTAAAAATATTTGCTGCATGTTTAATAAATATTCTGAAAATAAGGGTATTTCACATAATACACACAAACATAGAGGTCATGTACTGCAATGACATCAGTGTTAAAATCACAATTGGAAAATGATGAAAAAAAAGATAGTTCAGATAAACCAAACTTCTGGAAAGAATTGTGACACTTGCTCTGTTAATTTCTCTCACTCCCCAACCCACTCCACTCCAGCTTTTTCACTCACACTTTTTCTTTTTTGTTTGTTTGTTTTTGTTTTTTAAAAGGTATATTTAGTTCCTGTGCAAACTTTGCTGTAGCAGAGAATGCTGCAGTGATATACATTTTGGATGTGTATGAATGTATCTGTAAAAGTGAAACAGGTAGGTTAATAAAGAATAAGTGCATTTTAAATTGTGATATGTATTGTCAAATTATTCTCCAAAGAGGTGATACAAATTAATATTCCAAACCATGAGTGTGCCTGTTTCCCCAAACTGCCAACAAATAGGAAGAGTGAGATAGTATTATTGTTTTAATACGTATTTTTCTTATAATGAATGATGCTGTATAAACTTCATATGATAAAAATTGATGGAGACTTTAGGATTTCTTGGCATCTCATGTGTTACAGAGGATTAGACCCATTTCACAAGCGTGTGGGCAAAGGGGCCCATACTCTGGGATAAAAGACACCTAGGTTTGGAGTTTGAGATGAGGTCCCGTTGGTGGAGCACCTACTATGTGCAGACACACTTGCCCCTCACAACAAGCAGAAGCTTGCTTTTCCACAGTGCTATTATTTATCTGAGAAAAGCTGATTAAATGGCTTTTCTAAAGCTATATGGCTCATAAAGGGAAGAGCTAGGATTGCAATCCAAGTCAGTTGTAACCACACTCTGTGCTCTTTCTGCATGCTGGCATTACTAACTGCTAACTTGGAGCAACAAGGCCAGCAGATCTGAAATCAGAAAACCCAGGTATGTCAATCTGCTACTCACTAGCTGTGTGACCTTGGGTAAATGATAACCTCTTTAGGGGCGGGGGAGGTCCTCAGGTTTCTCAAAGAATTTGTCAAAAAGCTGGAGTTGTTACCTTCAAGTCCTTCCAGGCCTCACTCTGTAGTACCTTGTAATATGGCAAAAAATAGCTGTTAGCAGTTCCCTTCTGTATTGAGGTGCTCCTATGTCGGGTGCATATATATGTATAATTATTATATCTTCTTCTTGGATTGATCCCTTGATCATTATGTAGTGTCCTTCCTTGTCTCTTGTAACATTCTTTATTTTAAAGTCTATTTTATCTGATATGAGTACTGCTACTCCAGCTTTCTTTTGATTTCCATTTGCATGGAATATCTTTTTCCATCCCCTCACCTTCAGTCTGTATGTGTCCCTAGGTCTGAAGTGGGTCTCTTGTAGACAGCATATAGATGGGTCTTGTTTTTGTATCCATTCAGCAAGCCTGTGTCTTTTGGTTGGAGCATTTAATCCATTCATGTTTAAGGTAATTGTCGATATGTATGTTCCTATGACCATTTTCTTAATTGTTATGGGTTTGTTTTTGTAGGTCCTTTTCTTCTTTTGTGTTTCCCCCTTAGAGAAGTTCCTTTAGCATTTGTTGTAGAGCTGGTTTGGTGGTGCTGTATTCTCTTAGCTTTTGCTTGTCTGTAAAGCTTTTGATTTCTCCATCAAATCTGAATGAGATCCTTGCCAGGTAGAGTAATCTTGGTTGTAAGTTCTTCCCTTTCATCACTTTAAGTATATCATGCCACTCCCTTCTGGCTTGTAGAGTTTCTGCTGAGAAATCAGCTGTTAACCTTATGGGAGTTCCCTTGTATGTTATTTGTCATTTTTCCCTTGCTGCTTTCAATAATTTTTCTTTGTCTTTAATTTTTGCCAATTTGATTACTATGTGTCTCGCCATGTTTCTCCTTGGGTTTATCCTGTCTGGGACTCTCTGTGCTTCCTGGACTTGGGTGGCTATTTCCTTTCCCATGTTTGGGAAGTTTTCGACTATAATCTCTTCAAATATTTTCTCAGGTCCTTTCTCTCTCTCTCTTCTCCTCTGGGCCCCTTATAATGCAAATGTTGTTGTGTTTAATGTTGCCCCAGAGGTCTCTTAGGCTGTCTTCATTTCTTTTCATTCTTTTTTCTTTATTCTGTTCTGCAGCAGTGAATTCCACCTTTCTGTCTTCCAGGTCACTTACCCGTTCTTCTGCCTCAGTTATTCTATTATTGATTCCTTCTAGTGTAGTTTTCATTTCAGTTATTGTATTGTTCATTTCTGTTCGTTTGTTCTTTAATTCTTCTAGGTCTTTGTTAAACATTTCTTGCATCTTCTCAATCTTTGCCTCCATTCTTTTTCCGAGGTCCTGGATCATCTTCGCTATCATTATTCTGAATTATTTTTCTGGAAGGTTGCCTATCTCTACTTCATTTAGTTGTTTTTCTGGGGTTTTATCTTGTTCCTTCATCTGGTACATAGGCCTCTGCCTTTTCATCTTGTCTATCTTTCTGTGAATGTGGCTTTTGTTCCACAGGCTGCAGGATTGTAGTTCTTCTTGCTTCTGCTGTCTGCCCTCTGGTGGATGAGGCTATATCACACTTTTTCATCTAACACTAATGTTAGTCAGGATATTGGTCTCCATGTTGCCAAATTCTGGGCACTTAATGGTCTTTAGTCACTCCATAGCATTCAACCCAGTTGCCTATTGAACCCTTCTGGAAACAGCCTTTCCCTTGCCTTCTACCACTGCACCCTCTTGGTTTCCCTTTGATCTTTCTGCCACTGTGTTTTAGACATTTTTGCTCACTTCTCCCTTCTAACTACTCATAACTGTTGGCGTCCCCCGACACTCTAAACTAGTCCTCCTTCCCTTCCTTTGCTTTCTTACTTTACACTGTCTCCCTCAATGTCTCACCCCCAGGCTTCAATTTCCATCTATAACCGAGTTTCTGATTTATTTGTTAGCCCAGACCTCTCTTCTGAGCTTCTGCCCACTCAACTTCTCCTCTTGGGATCCCACAGGCACCCCACCTGACTTGTCCAAATTTGAATTCATCATCTCTCCTTCCCAAGCCTGCTTCTCAAGTGTCCCAGAACTCAGAAACCGGCACCACCATTTGCCCGGTTACTCAGACCAGTAATTCATAAGCCCCCCTCCACATCCAATTGCCAAGTCAGCAGATTCCACCTCTTAAATGTCTCTCAAAACCATCTACTTTTTTCCAGCACCACTGTTACTACCCTAATCCAAGTCATCATTACCTTTCACCCAGATTCCAGCAGCAGCCTCGTAGTAGTGGATATCCTGCATTCATCCTAACTCACTTTATTTCACTTTTCCCACAGCAGCCAGCATAGTTAAAACAACGTCAAATTCATACCTGATCACATTTCACTTTACACCTCATCTTGCACCACCCTCACCTCTTCAGTGACATAGCCTCACTGGTCTTCTGTCAGTTCCTCCAGCTCACCTGCTCCTGCCCAGCACAGGCACTTTCACAAGTGGTCCTCTCTGGCTGTGACTCCGCCCACAACCCCATCGCTTCGCCTCATCCCTGGCTAATCACCCTTCAGTCACCGTGGAAACTGCATTTCCCCAGAAAGCCTTTCCTACCACCCCAATTGGTTCAGGCCCCTGAACCACCATTTAGACACTCTCCTGAGATCTCACACTTCTTTATGACACTTATCATAGCTGTCATCAATAATTTGGTTAATTTTGTTACACATCTCTCTTCTCCATTAGACTGTATGCTCCTTCATGTCAGGGGCTACATTTCATTCTCTGCTAGAATCTCAGTATGCAGCACTTTGCCTTCTTCATAGCATGAGTTCATTAAATATATATTGAATGAATAAATGTATAAAGAATGAAAGAAAAAGAAATACCAAACATAAAAATTGTTTATGCTTATTGATAGTCAAAAATTATGTTAAATTATATCACATACAATTTTGCCTTCCAGGTTAACAAAAAATTTTTTTTAATAATACTAACACTAGTAAGAGTGCTGGGGGATAGGCACTGTCATTCCTTGCTGGTAGGACTATAAATGGATACAGCTTTCCTAGAAAGCCGTTGGCAGTATGAGTGAGTCAAAAGGCTTAAAATAATTTCCCTCCTTGGGTCCATACATTGCACGTTATTATGGGCTGAATTGTGTCGTACCTCCCCCCCACTCCCACCCTGCCAAATTCATATGTTGAAGCCCTATGTGAGTAGCTCAGAATATGACAGTATTTGGGATAGGGTCTTTAAAGATTAAGTTAAAATGAGGCCATTAGGGTGGCCCTAATCCAATCTGACTAATGTTCTTACATTAGTAAGGAAATTAGAGACACTAGGGATATACTCACGCAGAGGAAAGACCATGTGAGGACACAGCGAGAAGGTGCCATCTATCAATACAAGCCAAGGGGAGAGGCCTCAGAAGAAACCAAACCTGCTGACACCTTGATCTTGGACTTACAGCCTCCAGAGCTATGAGGAAATAAATGGCTGTTAAAGCCATCCAGCCTGTGGTATTTTGTTATGGCAGCCTGAGCAAACTAATACACATATATAGAAACTTACTCTCAAACAATAATCAGAAATATGGTTAAAGATTTATAAAGTTGGATCTTCCCTGGTGGTGCAGTGGTTAAGAATCCGCCTGCCAATGCAGGGGACACAGGTTTGAGCCTTGGTCCAGGAGGATTCCCACATGACGCAGAGCAACTAAGTCCGTGCACCACAACTACTGAGGCTGTGCTCTAGAGCCCGCATGCCACAACTACTGAAGCCCGCGCGCCTAGAGCCCGTGCTCCGCAACAAGAGAAGCCACCGCAATGAGAAGCCTGCACACTGCAACAGAGTAGCCCCCGCTCGCTGCAACTAGAGAAAGCCTGCGCACAGCAACGAAGACCCAACACAGCCAAAAATAAATTAATTAAATAAAATAAATTTTTAAAAAAAGATTTGTAAAGTTGCTAAGATATGTGAGGTAAGTCTGTATAAATTAGTCCATTTACTGCAGGTCAGACGTGGTACTTGGTGCTATGGATAAATTGGGGAGCAAAACAGAGTGGCCCCCTCTTAGAACTTATGTCTGCAATGGAGATAAATAAATGGGGCATATGCCTGCATCCTTGGCCAAATGCTATTAAGGGAATGTTCAAGGTGCAATAACAGGGTATAGCAGAGTAAAACCACATATATTTGGGTGGGTGTTGAGGTGACTGGGAGGATGAGGGAAGACTTCTGTGAAGGTGTGACAAGCTACAATCTGAAGGGTGAGCAGGGTTAATTAGGAAACAGAGAACACTTGTCCGCCTGAGGATGAGACCATACTTGCAGAAGCCCTGCCACAGAAGGAGCTTGCTGGCGTAGAAGGAAGAGAAGTCTGGTAGGGCTGGGAGCGCCTGAGAGGAGGGGGGAGGGCTCGGATGGGTAAGCTGTGGGGACATCATAAGATGGGCAATCTTAAAACATACCCAACTGTGATCAAAGCCTTTGTCTGCAATCTGGGGTTGTTTTCTTCCTACTCCTTTTTAGTATTTTTCATGTCTTCTACAGTGATCATGTATTATATTATCAGGAAAAATACAATACTTAAAATTTGAGACTGGGACACAGAAGGACAAATATTACATAAGGTATCTGAAATGGTCGAGCTGAAAGAAGCAAGAATAGAATGGTGGCTGCCAAGGGCTGGGAGGAGGGGGATATGGGGAGTTGCTAATCAATGGGTATAAAATTTCAGTTATGCAAAATAAGTTTTAGAGATCTGCTGCACAACATTGTGCCTAAAGATGACAATATTGCCTTGTACACTTAGAGATCTGCCAAAGACAGTAGAGCTCATGTTGCATATTCTCACCACACTAAGATTTTAAAAATAAAACTTAAAAATGTGAGACTGGGAGTGAAATGCAGATGTTTGTACAAATGTCCTCTTCCATTGAGAGACCTGAAAAAAAATGCAAGAGTTTCCATCACAATATAAATAAACAATATCTCCTTATAGCAGATGAAATTTCCAGTTAGTCTCTTTTGGTGTGGGACCTTGTGAGAAACAAGCTTAAAAGAGTTCTCTAATTGGTTACAGGGAGAAAGCTACCACTTTTAAAAATGTTTACTTACTAAGTAAGCTCTACTTTTGGAATTTTATATGCCCTTCTAATGTAAGTTCCCTCACAAAGACTTGAATCAACGCCCTAAATAGCTGACTTTTTCAAGGTCTGGACTTGTCACCTCCATGGTCATGGACCAACCTTATGGATCTATCTCCCATGCCGTGAAGCAGGCCCTAGAACGTGGAATGGGATCCCCACGCTCCGAGCTCGACACCTGGACTCTCCAGCTCCCAGGCTACAAAGCCTGCAGCAGGCATGGATTTTCTGAGCAATAACCACCCAGTGCCCTGACTCTCACTAGAAAACAGGCCTCTGAAAAACAATGCTGTTTCCTACTGTGGTCCCAGAAAAACATTTCTGTCAAAAAATAAATCCTATGCACTCTCTAACCCCAAGCCATAGGTCCTCACTTAAAAAAAAAAAAAAAAGTTATGTAACATCTTCACTTCAAGAACTTAACTACTTGATGTTTTTTATTCTGGGTTTAATTGCAATCACCCTTCAGTTGTACCCCTCCTGCCCTCTGAGTAAATGAAAGCACCTGAGCCACCCATCAACAGCAAGATGAGAAACAAGAGGGAGAAAGATCCAGGTGTTGAGACAGTAAGACCCATGTTGAATCTTAGTGCACCGTGTGTGTCAGGGACTCCGGGGACCATGCCCTTATATCTAACCTCAGAACAAATCCTACAAGGGAGTTATTCTTCCCCTTTTACAGATGAAGAAAATGAATCTTAGTTTGGCTAAGTGACTTGCCTATGACATGTGACTAGTGACTTTACAGGAGAGGTAAAGTGCCATGTCTAAGCGTAAGACATCTCTTCCTTGGCTGAATAATCCCAAACTTCTGTCTTCAACAGCAGCAACAACTTCATTCTATTTCTATGTGAAGCTTCCTGTAAACGTGACTTTTAATAATGTACCAGTTGTAACAGAATTCGATTACGAAAGTAATAATAATTTGTAGGTTTTAGGAATTAGTCTAAAAGAATTTTATGTGAGGAATATTTTATAATGTAGACTAATTGCCTATCAACAGAGCCAAGAGGGTTATAGTCAACTAGCTATATATGGCAACAGCATCAGGAAAAAAAAAAGATTCAAGTGTTCAACTGGTAAAACGGTAGGTCAGGGCTTCCCTGGTGGCGCAGTGGTTGGGAGTCCGCCTGCCGATGCAGGGGACACGGGTTCGTGCCCAGGTCCGGGAAGATCCCACATGCCGCGGAGCGGCTGGGCCCGTGAGCCATGGTCGCTGAGCCTGCGTGTCTGGAGCCTGTGCTCCACAACGGGAGAGGCCCCAACAGCGAGAGGCCCGCGTACTGCAAAAAAAACCAGAAAAACAAAAAACAAACAACATGGTAGGCCAGTTACCATCCACTGGGCATCCTTTAGGGAAACTAAAAGACATTTTAAACTCTAACACATAAGAAGGAGGAGGAGGATGGAGAGGGGAAGGTGCAGGGTAGGAGAGGAGGAGAAGAAGTACTTATTAGGTATCAGGCACTGTCCTAAGCACGCTGTATACATTACTCACTGGATCTTAACAATACCCATATGACGTATGTACTATTATCATCAATTCCATTTACATAGAGGGAATCTCAGACAGAGAGAGGTTAGGTAACTTGCTCAGAGTAATGCTGCCAGAGCCCTCACTCTTACCCACTCCACTCTGCTGCCTTCCCAGCAACTCCTCTATCTCAGCATCTGGTAGAAGAAACAAGTCCATGGAACATTATGATAAAAGCTCCTCTGTAGAAACATCCCTGATGCCTGAAATTCTATTCGTAGTTTCATTTCTTTGGATTAAGGCATTGTCTCCTCTTAAAATTAAATACAAATTTAATCTGAAAAACAAGGAACCACTGTTTGTCATGAAACTTTAGGGCATCCCCTCTCTCTTCGGGTTTGAGAAATCCTCTAAGGAGGCCATGCCCCACCCCATCCCTGTAGTGAGCAACTACAGGAGGACCACCGCTGCAGTGAGATACTACAAGGACGAGAGTGTGTAGCCACCCTTGGGTCAATCAGAGATAAAAATTAAAATTAGATATATCTGCTACAGCTTTAAATTGAGAATATGATGACAGAATATAAAATTGGTTAAAGGTGATTATTTTTTTTAACATCTTTATTGGAGTATAATTGCTTTACAGTGTTGTGTTAGTTTCTACTCTATAACAAAATGAATCAGCTATACGCATACATATATCCCCATATCCCCTCCCTCTTGCATCTCTTTTATATTTTCAAAAAGAAAAAAAAATCCCTTGTGTGCAGATAGGTAGAGGTTTATTTTGTACCCCTCAAATGATATGATGTAGACCAGCACATGTGCTTATGTGAGCATCAAAGAAGCACTGAGAAAGTCCATGTTGAGTTAGCAAAGCCCCAGGTCAGGGAACTCAGTTCCTCCTTGAAGAGATCTTTCATTCAGCATAATCCTCCCTTCCACCAGGCCCTAACTGTATAGAACAGTGTTAAGAAAACCATGTTAAGCTGAAGGAGAAGATGACTAAAAAGTCAAATAGACTATTTACTCACTTATTCTACTCACTTTCAATGAGTAGAATAAATAAGGGATATGGAGATTGTTCTACTTCAAGTTTGTATTCCTGTGACGATGGAGGGAGAGGGTAGATTAGTTCTACCTTCATATGAGAGAGTAATAAGAGAGACTTCATATTACTTA